>NW_022900945.1:22148779-22188969 GCF_012274545.1 Fukomys damarensis | reverse complement strand
AAAAAAAAAAAAAAAAAAAATGAAAGAAAGAAAATACACATTCTCAGCTAGGCACAGTGACACGTGCCTGTAATCCCAGCACTTGGGAAGCTGAGGCAGGAAGATCACCAAAGTTCAAGACCAGTTTGGACTATTCAGAAAGACCCTATCTCAAAAAACAAAAACAAACAAATCTCAACAGAGGCATTATTACTCCCAAGGAAGAGAAAATGGGTGCTTAGCAGGAAAAACAAATATTAGCTTTTACAATGTTTTATGACCATTTGAAGCTCAAACCTATTTGACAAAGTCTTGTTCCTATTTACTTGATAATTAGGAAAAATGTGTGAAGACCCCCCTGACAGAAGCCATGATGAAAAGGAGGTAGAGAAATGTGCAGAGATGGACTGTTTGGGCAGAGGATAAATCACATAGTGATAGTCAGAGAAGTGAGCGGGCTACAAAGACTGTTTGAAAAAGTAGAGTGGTTGAGGCAAGGCATTGGGATGATGAAGAAGAAGGCAGGGAGAGCAGAAGCAGAAGTTGCCAGGCTGGAGACAAGTTTTAAAGAAAGTCAATCCGAAACCGCATTTTGACCTTATCCATCTGAACGTTAAGTGGAGCTGTACTTGGTGTCTGATTATCTTCCGTGACACCACACCAGCATTTTGATAAATGAATCATGAAGCTCTCCACCATTGTTTCGGAGATGGTAAATGGCATTTGTTAGAATATCTTTTTCTCTCTGTCTTGTTGGAACTCTTAGTTTTTAATTGTTCGTCTCTGGAGTAGCATCCTGTTCAGGTGCTGTTAATCGTGATTCTGTTCTAGAGGCACCTTGGCCCCTGGAGAATATGTATGAGATTTGCTTCACTGGAGTTTCGAAGATTAAAAATAGGAAACTTTGGCATTTTTTGGTTCTATTATTGGGAATAGAATGATAACAATAGTCTATTTAATGACTAGTATCATTATCTTCCTCCCAGATTGAATTAAAATTGCTTTAATATTCTACTATAAAATTCTTTGTAAAAATGCTGTCCATCATTTTCTTATTTCCACTAGCTTATTAGTAATGAACTCAAAATTAATTCAGTACTTCTAAGAGATAGTTCATTCTTAATTTAGAATCTGAAGAACTAAAAGTTGTATGCTGTATGATAATTATAACTTCTGTTTTTCTACCACCGCCTTAGCTTGCTTGCTTGGTGTGAGTAGACCTGACCTAAATTCCTAATCGAACTTTCTTTTTGGTACCAGGGATCAAACTCAGAACCATGCACTTGCAAGGCAGACACAGCACCACTAAGCTAAGTCCCCCGGCTCCTAATCTACTTTTATTTATTTGCTTGTCTATTTTGGTACCTGGGATCGAACTTGGGACCTTGCGCTTGCGAGGCAGGTGGCGACACCACTGAGCTAAATCCCCAGTCTGTCCTAATCTTTTAAGAGGCAGTCTTCCGGTCAGATTTTTAGAAAGTCTTGTTTTGTAAGACCACAGATAACAGTAATTTCATGTATGGGTTCTATAGTTAGTCATTGGATTCAAATCCTGGATAAACCTGTTTGGGTTTGAAAGTTACCACTTTTAAGAACTTGGGCAGATGTGAAAAATTGGGTGGTCTTCATCTTCCCTGTGCCTCACTTTGTTCATATATCTGTGGCTCATAACAGAGCTACAGTATAGGGCTGAAATGTAGATTAACTGAGTAAGTTATGTGAAACACAAAGAACGGTGCTTGGCATATAAGCACTATTCTATCGTATTAGCTACTATTACTTGGAACCCCTTAGTGAGTCATTTTTTGTTTTTGTTTTTGTTTTTTTGGTACCGGAGATCAAACTGGGGACCTTGCACTTGCAAGGCAGGTGGCTGCACCACTGGGCTAAATCCCCAGCCTAGTGAGTCATTTTTAAAACCATTTGTTGCCATGTATGGTGTCACATGCCTGTAATTCCAGCACTTAGGAGGCTGAGACAGAAGGATCGCCCCAAAGCTCAAGGCCACCCTATATAGTGAGTTCAAGACCAGCCTGACCTTACTAGCAAGAGCCTGTCTCAAAAAACCAAAAACTTTTTAAAAACTAAAGTAAAAATAAAAACCATTTGTTGAGTGATTCCTGTATGCCATGCAAGGGATCCTTCATGTGAAACTCAGTATATCTTACTTTCTTCAGTGCACAGCTCAAGATTTTTTTTTTTTTTCCTTTTTTGGTACTAGAGATCGAACTCAGGACCTTGTGCTTGAGAGGAAGGGAGCAGAACCACTGAGCTAAATCCCTGGTCCAGAGTTTTGCGTTATTTGTTTGTTAGTTTGTTTTTGGTGGTGCAGGGATCAAACGGGATATTGCACTTGTGAAGCAGGTAGCAGCACCACTGAGCTAAATCCCCAGCCCCCTTCAAGATATTTTTTAAAATGACTTTTTAAAGTATTTTTCCTGTTCTCTTTAGCACATTTCAAGCTGCTGGGAGGTGGACTCTTCCTCAGATTTTTGTATTGCACTCCAGGGCTCCCTTCTGTGGTATGCTTGTCATTATGGTGATGCTAGGGAAAGGGAAGAATGACTCGTGATTTCCTGACCTTTCAAATTGTGATTAAAGAATTTCTAAAACTCTTTTAATATTTATATTTGCAGAAAATGTCTTCAAAATTGAAAAATGCAAAACGCATTGAAGGACTTGACAGCAATGTATGGTGAGTATTTTAATAATGTGGTGAAATATTTCTATATATTCTTGTTTCCTTATTTGGGAATTTGTAGCCTCATCTATAGTCCAAAAATAAAGCCCTTTATCTAATCCCTCCATTAAATGCTGATGGAAGGAAGAGAGCCGCCCAGACCCTGGTTTATTCGTTTCCCAAGTATGCAAGGCTCTGTGCTGCACCTGGACACATAGCAGAGAAAAAACAAATTTGGCTTGGAACTTACCTCTAACCCATGAACATTTCTCATTAGTTTTGCTAACAGTTGCCAAGAGAACATCACAGCAGATAGGAAATGGTTAAGTGGGGGTAGGTGGTTGAAATGTGGGCATCATGAGATTGAGGTGTGTAAAGGAGCCTTACTCAGGTTCATTCATTCAGCCATCGTTCTGTTAGGTAAATTTATTTAATGGATGGTAATTCTTTTTCTTCAGCAGTGGGGATTGAACCCATTGCCTTTTCACTAAGCCGTATTCATTCCTTTATTATACTTTATTTTGAGACAGGGAAATGCCTAGGCTTGAATTCACAGCCCTCCAGCCTCCGCCTCCCAGAGTACTGGAATTACAGGTGTGCATAGTCTAACTTTTTATTGGGAACTCTTTTAATCTGTAAAACCAAACTAAGTTTCTGTTTTTTCAATTTTGTGGTAAGACCATGCGACACAAAAACCAAACTTTGTAAACCTAAGTACTTATCAATACCAGCTTTTTGGGTTTTTTGTTTTTGTTTTTGTTTTTCCTAATTTTAGGATTGAATTTACCAAGTTGGCTGCAGATCCCTCTGTGGTGAATCTTGGCCAAGGCCTTCCAGATATATCACCTCCAACATATGTAAAAGAAGAATTATCAAAGGTTGCATTCGTTGATAACCTGAATCAGTACACACGGGGCTTTGTAAGTATATTGGGGACATATGAGGCATGAGCTTAGAGTTTATATTGTGTGATGTGCATGTGTTGTTATTTACATGGAATCAGCTGTCCCAGCCTGATGACCACAGAACTGTCCCTCCTGCTCTGTCCCTAGGACAAGCCTTCCCTAAGCTTCAACCCCTCTGCAGTTCTGTTTTCAGCCTTTCTTGTTCAAAATGTGATCTTAAGGCAACAAGGAAGGAAAAATATTCTCTTGAAGGATGTCTTTCTCTCATTAATGCTCAGGCAGCCTCAGCACTGGCCTCTCCACGTACTTTCCAACAAGTTGTTTTTTTCTTCTCTCTCCCACCTCAGCCCGCTCCATCCTTCTATGATGAAATGCCCATTTCTTAGATGGAAATATTCTTTTCAACTGCCGCATCGTACCTGTTATGCCTAAAAGCCATACAGTTGTCATATGGCTCAGTGTTTGTCTTTCCTTTTGTAATAGCTTGGGAAATGGAAAGAAGGAAGGAGGGAGTCCTACTTTTGTCTTTACTAAGTGCAAAAATCCACTGAGGGTGTCGCCATTGGGAATGAGGGAACCGGAAAAAGCAGTGAGACCAACCATATCCCAGGGCTTAACAGGGTGGGAATTCCTGCTTTCTGTGGAATCTTGCTCCTTGATCTACCCTCTATACCCCCATCTCAGGGCTGGGGGGGGTAGAAAATTGGTAGCACAAATGCCTAGAATGTTAGAATGTGTGAGGTCCTGGTTTCGGTCCCCAGCACCACCAAAAACAAAAGTTCATATCCACATCCCCATCTCAGACCTGCTCCACCTACTTTCCTCCTGGCCATGTTCAAGTCCGTGATAAAAATCCAGAAATGAACAAAATCAATAAGTAAAACTTTAGGGCTGGGGATTTAGCTCAGTGGTTCCGCTCAGTGGTTCCGCTGCCTGCCTTGCAAGTGCAAGGACCAGAGTTCAATCCCCAGTAACCCCCCCAAAAAAAAAGAAAGAAAGAAAACTTTAGCTAGATTTATCAATAAAAAGTAGGAAAAAGTACAACATGAGAAATGGAAAAAGAAATCCTTTTCAAATCATACAGACAGTAAAACAATATCATGAATAATTTTCTACTATGCATTTAAAGAATAAATAGTACCGAGCTGGGGATTTAGCTCAGTGGTGCTGCACCTGCCTCGCAAGTGCAAGTTCTTGAGTTTGATCCTTAGTACTAAAATAAAGAAAAAAAAAGAATAAATAATACCAGTTCTACACAAAATCATTCAGAAAATACAGCAGGATGAAAAACTTGCCAATGCATTTTTGAGGCCAGCATTACTCTGATACAAAACAAGATAAAGAAAAATATAATCCAGTCTAATATCCCTCATAAATATAAAAATGAAAATTCTAAGACTTTAGCGAGTCAAATTCAGAAATGTATGTGCATGTATATATGTATTTATATTTGTGAGTATGATATAAAAAGTAACAAACACGTACTGACCAAGTATGGTTTACCACAGGATGCAGATTTAATATCCAAAAATCAGTTATTGCAATTCAGCATATTAATATAATGAAAAAGAAAAACTATATGATCACCTTAGCATATACAGAAAATACACTTGACAAAATTCATCTCTCCTTTTTTTTTTTCTCTCTTTTTAAGGCAGGGTCTTGCTGCGTAGTGCAGGCTGGTCTTGAACTCACTACCTGCTGGCCTCAAACTCGAGATGGTCCTCCTGCCTCACCCTCCTGAGTGCTGGGATTGCAGGCATGAGCCACCACCACACCTCCTTTTTATTAGTAGTAGTATTATTAGTATTAGTAGTAGTACATGTTTGCAGTACACAGTGATTACATTCCGTGTGAGAAGTTGGTCCATGTACGTAATACATCTGAATTCTGCTGGTGATTTAGCTCAGTGGTTCTGCGGCCTGCCTCGAAAGCGCAAGCACCCAAATTCGATCCCCGGTACCAAAAAAAAAAATTTTCACTTCTGAATTCCATGTTCAATCTCTTTTCCTTCCTCCCACCCCTCTTCCTCGTCTCTCCTTTGTAATAAAATGCTTCAACTACTCAGGAACACTGTAGAACGGAACTTTGCCAACCAGTTGAAGGAAACCTATGAGAAACCTACATATAATATCTACAGATGACATAATGGGAAAAAGAAGGGTGTCCACGCTCACCATTGATACTCAAAATTGGCCAGGGATTTAGCGCAGTGGTATAGTCACGTGCTTCACAAGCACAAGGTCCCAAGGTCGATCCTGATACCATAAATAAACAAACAAACTAAATTGTCTAGATGTCCTAAAGAAAGAAAGATATTTGATTAGAAAGAAGAAAACCAAAACCCATATGCTGAAAACATCATGCACAGTACATAAAATATCCTAAGTGATTCTATAAAATTAGTATAACTACTGAATGAATTGTTCAGGACACAAGACCAATATACAAAAAACAAATACACTGGCTGGGGTTTAGCTCAGTGGTACTGCACCAGCCTCACAAGCACAAGGTCCCGAGTTCGATCCCCAGTACAAAAAAAAATTGTATTTCCATATACTGAAAATGAATAGTTGCAAAATAAATTTTTTAAATACCATTTATAAGCACGTCTAAACATTTAGGACTAAATTTTTGAAATATATATGTTCAAGTTCAGTACACTGAAACCACAAAACATTACTGAAAGTAACCCAACAAAGAATACAATCCAATTTAAAAATACACTTAATAAACATTTAATTTCTTTTCTTTTTTGAGAAAAGGTCTCACTGTGTAGTCTGTGTTAGGGAATTGATCATGTTAAAGTATTTTGTAACACCGCCATTTGGGGCTGGATTTCTGGGTTCTTCTACCCCTAAACCCTTGTCTTAAGTTTCCTTTTCCCCAAGACCATGTCAGTATATAGAACTGAAACTTAGAGCTTCTGCAAGGTGCAAACTTTAAAAGGCAACATGGCTTGTGGTAGGTCAAGAGCAGCCTACCCCACCCTAACAAGGTCTTCGGCTCCAAGCCCCATAAATAATAGGCCAGCATTCCTCATTTCTCTCTCTCTGCTCTTTCTCTCTGCTCCCTCTCTGTTCCACTCTCCCGGCTCTGCTCCCTTGAATAAAGTCTCCAGTTGGACCTCTCGGTGTGTGTGCGCGTGTGCGCGTGGCCTAGTTGTTGAGCATCGCTGTTCCCTTTCAGTCTGGGCTGGCCTTGAACTTACAGCAATCCTCCTGCCTCTCGGCCTCCCAAGTGCTGGAATTACAGTCCTGTGCCACCACGCCTGGCTGAATAGATATTTCTAAGAAAAAGAAATGGCCAATAAGTACATGTACATATATGGAAAAATGCTCAGGGTTGTCAGAAAAATGCCAAAGAAAACCATGATGAGAAATCACCTCACTGCAGTAATAATGGCTATTATCAGAAAATCAGAAATGACAGATGCTGGCAAGGATGAGAAAAGAAGAACTCTTACATGCTGTTTGTTAATGGTAACTTAAATTAGTGCAGCACTTATGAAAACAGGAGGTGCCTCAAGAAATGAAATAAAGGGCCGGGGATTTAGCTCAGCAGTTCAGTGCCCTGCCTTGCAAGCTCAAGGACCCAAGTTCAATCCCCGGTACCAAAAAAAAAAAGAAATGAAATAAAAATAAACCAAGTATAACGTACACCTGGAATCCTAGCACTCAGGAGACTGACACAGAAGGACTGCATGAATTCAAGGCTACCTCTGGCTACATAGTGAGTTCAAGGCCAGCCTGAACTACATAGCAAGAAATAAAATAAAATAATAAAAAAATAGTGTTTGATTAGGCAGCACATATACTATAATAATTAAAAAATAGACCTACCATATGATCCAACTAGCTCACTTCTGGATATATATCTAAAGGGAATTAAATCAGTGTATCAACAAGATACATGTACACCTATGTTTATTGCAACCCTCTTCACAGTAGTCAAGATGTCCAGGGCCAGGGATTGAGCTCAGTGATTCCACCACCTGCCTTGCAAGCACAAGGTCCCGAGTTTGATCCCTAGTACCAAAAAAGATACAGGAAAGATGTCCATCACCAGATGAATAGGTAAGGAAAATGTGATATATTTCCCAAGTAGAATATTATTCAGCCATAAAGGATACAATTTTGTAGGTTTTGTTTTTGTTTGTCTTGTTTTCCTTTTGGGTTTTTTGTTTGGCTTTTTTTGTTTTTGTTTTTGTTTTGTTTGACTTGGTTTGGTTCGGTTTGTTGTTATTTTACAGTATTGGATATTAAATCCAAACAGTGCTGGGCTACATCCCCAGTACTTTTTATTTTTATTTTAAAGCAAGACCTCGCTAAGTTGCTCTGCCTGGCCTCGAACTTGAGGTCTTCCTTCCTCAGCCTCCCCGATAGTTAGAATTAAAGGCATGTACCACCACGCTCAGCTGAAATCTTGACATTGTCAACAAATTGGACAGAACTGATGAACATTATGTTAGGTAAAATGAGACAGACATCGAAAGACAAACAGTATTCTTTCTGCCCCATGTGGAAGCAAAAAAAGTTGACCTCAAAGTAGAAGAGAGCATAATAGTAATTACTGAAGGGCTAGGAAGGGGAGGGTGAAGGGAGGCACATTCCAAAGTGCAGATAGGAGGAATGCATTTTGGTGTCGTGCAGCACAGCATGGTAAGTACAGTTCACAAATAAACTACTGTATGTTTTACGAAGAACTGGAAGAAGGAATTTGAAACCTCGAAAGAAGTGATAATGAGATGGAAGTGAGCGTCACCCTGATTTTTTCAGTACACATTGTATCTAGGGATTGAGATATCACATTCCACCCCACAAGTATATCCAAGCATTGCGTGTCGATTAAAGGAGCAAGCTTGGGCAGGGGATTTAGCTCACTGGCCCTGAGCCTACTTCGCAAGCTCAAGGGCATGAGTTCGATCCCCGGCACCACCTCCCAGAAAAGGAGGAAGCTTTATTTATTTATTGTGGTGAAGATTGAAGCACAGCCTTGCACATGCTGGGCAAGCACTCACTCTGCCACTGAGTTACATCCCAGCCCAAAGAGAATACTTGGAATAAGAGAATCCCTACTTGCCTCTGATTTACACAATTGTATAACCCTTTCTCTCTTGAACGTAGCTTTCCTCTGTAACTACTGTCCTGACTGTCAGCATGAATAATGTTCCGCTTCCTCCTGTCCCATCCTTGCTATCACATCAACACTAGTGCATCTTCGGCGAATTTGTTTCCCCCTTTCTTGTCTGTTGATTGGCATAACCTGTACAGCAATTGGGAAGATCAGATCAGGAAATTATAGTTAGTGCATTTTTTTTTTTCTTATTTTAACTGAGGAACAAATTTACTGTTAGAGATAGACTAAAAGTTCATTTCTATTCAAATAAAATATTTTATAATATTCCTAAACACTTCATTTTGAAATAAGATTTCATCATTAGCAAGTCTCATAACTTCATATAGGGAGTTAGGAGAAGCTTTTTTTTTTTTTTTTTTTACCAGGGAATCAAACTCAGGTCCTTGCACTTGCAAGGCAGCAGAACCGCTGAGCTAAATCCCTGGCTGGAAAAGCAATTTTTAATTGATCGCCATTTAAAATACAAATCTGCTGGGTGTGGTATCACACACCTGTAATCCAGAGGGTGAGGCAGCCTGGGTAATATAAAGAGGACTTAGCTTAAAAAAAAAAATGTGTTTTTCTTTGAATAATTGCAAATATCAAATACAAATTTTAAAATCATTACATTTTAGATCCATATCACCTCAAAGAAACCAGTTCCATGATCAAATTGAAGGGGTTTATTTCTTATTTTTTAATCCAACAGGGTCATCCATCCCTTGTGAAAGCTCTGTCCTGCCTTTATGAAAAACTTTATCCAAACCAAATTGACCCAAATAAAGAAATCCTTGTGACAGTAGGAGCGTATGGATCTCTTTTTAATGCCATTCAAGGATTAATTGATGCAGGAGATGAAGTAAGTACAGTAACATTATTGTAATATCCACGTTAATCGTTCATCCTGTCTTGAGTCTTCTGCTTACTTTGTTTCTTTTTATTTCAAAGTATCTTAGAATTCTGATGTATATACTATAAAGGCAACACATTTTCAATGTCCAGCTGGGTAAAATCTCTGTAACTGTAGCCCCGGTAAAGATACTGTGCATTTCCGGAATCCAGAGCGGCCCCTCTCCTTCCCCTCTTAGTCTGCGTTCTCCGAGGTGACCACTGTTCCGTCTTCCCTCACAGGTTTGTTCTCACTGCTCTTCTCGCTGACATAAATAGAATCAGACCGTACACACTTGGATCTGGCTCCTTTCATTTGCCGTTATACTACCTATTAGGGTCATCCTTCTTATTGCATTCGTTTATTCTTATTTTTATAGCCTACTCAGACAAAAGCAGATGGAAATAGGCTAGAAAAAATCCTTTGTCTTCATTGCTAAAATAAGCTTTGCTGTGAACTCGAGCAGCAAGTATTTGGTCTTTTGGTGTCTTTTCGCGCCGGTATCACGTTAGCGGTGCAGCTGTAACTGGAAGGCCAAGCCATTCCTGCCCGTACAGCACTGATGCGGAACCAACACTGGCCATAACCACCCTCATTTACCCCTCCAGTGCCCCTGCTTTGATATTTCCTGGTCTCTCTCATTTATCCAGAGTTTACTGAGGATCTCCAGTGTGCTGGGCACTCTGAGAGAGAAGGTTTTTTAAAAAGATTCTATGTGGAAGGGGTTTCTTATCTAATAGAGAAGATAGATTTGCAAAGAGGCACTGGATAAGCTGTGTCTGCAGTGAGAATATTTATCTTGATCTATACTGTGAACTTACTTGGAACTCGTAACTCTTTATCATATTATTTTTATAAAAGCCACTGCTACCTACTTTATGTTCTTACTCCTTTGCATCTGTAATTCCTTCCACTCCACCAGACAAAAAGCTTTTTCAGGAAATGTGAAAGATTGCGATCACGCTTTCATATACGTAATCTCTTTTAATCCTGCAACACAGTTGAAAGTTCCTTCTCATCTTTTCCTGTTACTCCTGTGCTGCTTCTCCTCCACTGTGCTCTGTTGAAATGTCCTGAAGTTCAGCTCTTGTCTTCTTTTCTCTAGTCTTTCTCCCCTGAGCACTTTAATATTTTGAAACTGCTTACATGTCATTTTCTTTTACACGGTCCTGTTTTATTTTCTTCACAGTACATCATTATCTGAAATTATCTGATTTACTGACTTGTTTTCTCGTTGACTGTGAATCTCATTCAATATAAATCCAGGAGAATTTTGGCTTTTTTGTTATGCAGAGTTGTTTGTTTTGGTGGTACTGGAAATTGAACCCAGGACCTTCACCCTGAGCTGTGGCCCTTTCTTTTCATTTTGCAACAAGGTCTCGCTAGTTGTTTTGTGCCCAGCTGAGCTTGAACTTGCAATCATCCTGCCTCAGCCTCCCAGATTGCTGGGATTATAGGTGAGCACCACCATGTCCGGCTGAGAACTTATTTCGTGCTATACTGTCAGCACCTAAATAATAAGTGCTCAAAAAGCACTCTTCAAAAAAATGGAGGGGAATTATTCCCGCCACGAAAGTAAAGGGTTTAAGATGAAGGGCATCAGCTGGGTTCTTTCCACTGTTTTTCTGGGTTATTGTGCTGTACTGAGCTCTCACTTTATACTGGGTTCTGTATCTGCACCACGTTAAACAGGTAGGTCCTCTTAGTCCTTAAGA
This sequence comes from Fukomys damarensis, assembly GCF_012274545.1. Lineage (NCBI taxonomy): Eukaryota > Metazoa > Chordata > Mammalia > Rodentia > Bathyergidae > Fukomys > Fukomys damarensis. The sequence continues at coordinate 22,177,683 of NW_022900945.1, read as the reverse complement.
ACCTCACAGATGAAGACCTCTCCATCTTCTTGAGGGGAGGGCCCATTTCTGGTTCATTGGTACGGCCCCTCTCTCCACATAAATCTACTCATGCACGTGTAAAGTTTTACCGCTTCAAGCACACCCACTGCAAGCCTGTCCATAGATCTCCAAAAAGCCCAGGAACTCCTGACTTAGACTCTTTGGACAACTTTGAATCCAGGGTCTCTTAAATTCAGACATCAGTTCCACAAAGATGAGGCTTTCTCACTGTGGCATCTCAACTTAGAGACATCCTTGCTCATGGAAAGTACAAAATATTGGTGAAATAAATTAACGACTGTGTGCTGTGTCCTTACTTGCTTTTATCTCAGGTTATAATAATGGTGCCTTTCTACGACTGCTACGAGCCCATGGTGAGAATGGCTGGAGCAACACCTGTTTTTATTCCCCTAAGATCTGTAAGTTTGTCAGTCAATTCGTACATTGTAAGATTTTTTAAAAATACTAATTGCTTGGTCACCAATAAAGGTTCTAAATCTTTTCAAAATCATTAACCCTCTATGGCGAGTCACAGAAGCCCCTGTTCGGCTTCCGTAGCAGCGTGGTAACCACACTTAGAGCAAGCTCCTGGGAAGATGGGATGTTAGTAGCTGTCCAGGTGGACAGAGCTCACTTTCCCGTTAACATTGAGCAGAGCACTCAGGTCACCACCGTGCTCAAAGCTCGGTTATCTCTGTTCTTTAGTCCTCCTTTCTTCAGTGACCCCTGCCATGCCTTTTTTTTTTTTTCTTATTGTCATTTATTTGTAAGCTAGCAAACATGAAGTAATTTCTTTAAATCCCATCTTCGCTCTTCATGCTTAGAAAGCTGCTGGTGAAAAAAAATGGTCAAGTTCTGACTGGACATTAGATTCTCAAGAACTCGAAAGCAAATTCAATTCTAAAACCAAAGCCATCATACTAAATACTCCACACAATCCCCTTGGCAAGGTAAGCGAGTCTCTCTCTGCACAGGCCTTGACCTGTTGTCCGCTCACACGTTGAGTAGTAAGTGCTGTGCTCTTTCCTTCGATCTGTGCAGGTGTATACGAAAGAAGAGCTCCAACTGATTGCTCGTCTTTGCATCAAATACGACGCACTCTGTATCAGCGACGAGGTTTATGAGTGGCTTGTATACACCGGAAATAAGCACTTAAAAATAGGTACTGAGTCACAAATCTAAGTGTGTTTGGGCACATATGGAACAACTGATTGGAAACGACCAGCTATAAAATAGTCTTTATAATCAGTATGTGCGTGAGCACTTAAGAATAACATTTGCGTGAGTGATGCTTATAGCTGGAATTGATGAAAAGCTTGAAAAACGAATGGTACAACTTAGGGAGAGAGATTTCAGCTCACACTCTGAAACTGTGAAGCCAGAGAAATTCTACCTTTGCCTGTCTCCTTGGACTCTTAGTAAGAATCCTGATATTCCTTGGTACATAAAATACAGAGAGCGTAATTGTTCCCAGCGAGGTTCTGGACTAGATAATGCTGAACAGATTGTTAAAATGTGAGGCAACAGGGAGAAATGATAGGGACACTAAGATGTTGCCCCTCAGTTCTTGTCTTGGATAAAGTCATCACTAGCGGGCCGTCTGACAGATGCCAGCGTCTTGTAGGGCAGCCTGAACTGGGAGAATTATCAGCTAGCTGGGCTGGAAACTGAGCGTTTGCACCTGTCGTTCCTTTGCCTAGAAACTCTTTCCCCAAGTGCCCACCTGGCCTGGTCCCTCACCTCCTTTAGGTCTCATCCCTGTGTCACTTTTCAATGACCACCACATTTAAAATAGTTACACCTCTTACTAAAGCATGTGGTTGGTCTTTTTTTTTTTTTCTTCTTCCTGTTTGTTTTGTTTTTCTCTTTAGAGTCAATACCAGAAGCTATGCGTTTCACATTTAAACTGCAAAAGGTAGAGACTATTTGTTGCTGTTCTCCTCTGAATCCTCACTTTCCAGAACAGGGTTAGAAAACCAGTTGTCAAATAAATGAGTCAGAAATCGAAATAGCCAGGGAAGAATAGTAAAGGGTGAGGCAGAAAGAGAGAAAATTAAAAATGAGTGCATGTGTCTATATATTGGCTGTGCGAGCCGTAATTGTTCTTGTAGTGCAGTACAGCTGCCTGTAGAATAGGAGGAAGCAGCTGGTTGAGGGGATCAGAAAAGCAGTGGGCAAAGATGGAAAGATAGGCAGAGAAATTCAAACTGCATTCCCATTCCTGTCGGATAAGCTAGTGGTACTTAGGTATGGAGGCACTCAAGAGCAGGATGTACGTAAGAGAGGTAAGCAAGCAGTTTGATTCATAAGAGTGTGCTGGCGAAGCTGGTGCCAATGAGTTTGAGGAAACAGGGATTCTAAAGGCCTTTGTGTAAGAGAACAAAGGACATATACTTTGTTGCAATGGCCAGTGGTTCTGAAACTTGCTGGGCAAAGCACCTTGAAACCACAATATTTTCCATCATGAAATAGCAACATAATGAAACTAGAAGCAGTTCTATGCCAAAATTAGAAGCCATTTTTTCTGAGATATCTGACAGTTCAGAATCAGTGTAAAAATCATAATTCTATTCATACTTGTCTGGAACAAAGAGCAATTGAGAGAAACATGTTTGAATGTCTCTGATTCCATTAATATTCATTGGTCGGGACTCATTTGTTTCACAGCGCGTAGCATTCACCATCAGATAAGTGGCAGCAGTTGCCAGAGGCTTCAGAAAATTACGTGGAAAAAAAACCTTAAAACTGATTTTTTAAAAAAATTCTATATGTGAATTTGATCACTGCAGTGCCAATGATTACACTTTGGGAACTACTGCAAACAAGAGACAAGGCAGAAGAATTGTTTCCAGGATTGATTTTTTTTTTTTTTTTTTTTTTTTTTTTTTTGTACCAGGGATTGAACTTGGGTCCTTGTGCTTGCGAGGCACGCGGAGGAACCAGATTTTTTTGTTTTGTTTTGTTTTTTGAGGCAGGGTCTTAACTGTGTAGTTCAGACTGCCCTGGAACTCACTATGTAGCCCAAACTGGTCTCAAACTCACAGTGATCCTCCTGCCTCAGCCTCCTGAGTGCTGGGATTACAGGCGTGTGCCACCACACCTGGCTTTTTTTTTTTTTTTTTTTTTTTTAAATAAAGAGCCAGGTGCAGATCCTCATCTTTAGCAAATCATGCGCCTGGCAGGAGAACTGATACGTGGAATGCTTTAGAATCAGGAGCTGTAGGGCATCCAGCACAGCATCTACAGGTGGGAAGGAGACAAGTAAGTCTGTGGGGTCCATGGCCTGGATTACTGGGCGATAGGGAAAGGAGGAGCAGGTCTGCGGGCAGGAGTTCAGCCAAGGCCACTCCTACTTCTCGTGGTGTAAACTTCTGGAGTGTCACCGAGCCATACAGGAGGTGATACCTGAAGGTAAGTGGATTTATTAGGCCTGAGGATCGGGATCAGATCACAAAGCCATGTATTTTTGGCAGTCATCAAATTTTGGTGGGAGCTGAACCATAGTAAAGAATGATTATTTTTTCTTTTTTGTTTTTGTTTGTTTGTTTGTTTGTACTGGGGATCGGACTTCGGAGTTTGCACTTGCTAAGCAGGCAGCAGAACCAGTGAGCTAAGTCCCTGGCCCAAGAATAAATTTTCTTAAGGAGAATATTCTGTGTCCAAATTACATCAGAGTCCACCACTGCCCATTTTGTTGATGGCCTGGGTTTCAGATAATTTGAACCGTTTCCCAGTTGAAAAGTCAGTCCAACGTGAACAATGAATTGTTTTGCAGTTAGCTCGATTTAACAATATTCCTGATCACTTGAGATGATCTTGAAATGCATTGTGTAGACTTAGGAATTACAAGCTCACCAGGGTAAAGTGTAACAGTGCTATTTGCTGAGGATATGCAGGATCCATATTTTAAATTCAGATTTTTTTTTTTGTCATAACAACCCATATAGCTTTTTAAAAAGAACAAAATGAGTTCACTAATTATCTAGAAAGCACAATTGCATTACTGAAGCATAGGCATTCTATTAACTGTCATAATCTGCTCATGAAAGATGCAGAATAGCTCGCATCCATTTGCGGAGCTGTTTCTTGTATAACACAGTGGGGCTCTTCAGTGACACATCGTGACAAGAGCATCGTCTTGGTGTTGCTATGGAGGCCGTTTTCCCCAGTGCAGCTGCTTCATTGTGTCTCTAGTCTTTATCGGACTTCTGTTAAAGTCTAAATCATCTACGAATAACAGAGCTACTTTGGCTAAATTAAGCATTATCCACCATTGATGGAAGTATAAAGACTAGTTGCCTTTCAGCTATAACCTCAATCTAAATTTAAACTATAATTTAATTTTTCAAAGTCATCAGACCTGGAAAGTTCTGGAGGTTTTTTGTTTGTTTGTTTAAAGATTTTATGTTTGGAGCCAGGCGTGGTGGTGCATGCCTGTAATCCCAGCACTCTGGGGGCTGAGGCAGAAGGATCGCTGTGCGTTGGAGACCAGCATGGGCTACATAGTGAGTTCCAGAGCAGTCTCAACTACACAGTGAAACCCTGTCTCAAAAAACAAACAAAAGAGCTTTTATGTTTGTTTGTTTGGTTTCATCTTTGAATTACCACTTTGGTCTGCCAAGCTGTATGTGTTCATCTCTTTTGCCTGTATATCCACATGTACTTCTGTGTCCCCAAGTCTTCTGAGGTAGAGGGGACATGAGCTTCTAGATATTTTAACATTACTTAAGGTTATTTTTTTTATAAAATGGTAAGATTTGCTCTTTTTTTTTGGTACCGGGGATCACACTTGGGTCCCTGCGCTTGCAAGGCAGGTGGTGGACCCTCTGAGCTAAATCCCCGGCCCCTAAATTTGCTGTTTTGGGATCAGATTGATTCAAATGCTATTTTCTGATCAGTAAAGTGACATTTCAGTCGATAAAAGAAAACTTATTCCCTTGCCCCAAGTTATATGAAGACACTGATATTTGCAAAATTAATTAAAAATTCCTTATATGCTATTCAGCTGATCAGCTTACTCCCTTGGAGGGGGAGGAAGAAATCCACTTTTATATGGCTAAAATAGTCATTGATAAAATAGCTATTCTTCTAAATACTATGACTAGATTTGATATTTTGTGAATGAAATTTATGTCTGATATTAAAGTGAGTAGTTTGGGTTCCCTTTTATCTAATGTATAATGAAAGCATGTAAGTGCTCTGTTAATTTCTCTGGATAGTTCTTATGTCAAATAATTTTTCTAGATATTCAGAGGCCTTTTCTAGATATTCAGAAGCCTCCGGACTTGAGATGTACTTGTGCATTATTACATTAAAAGAAGTGATCCCCTGCCTTATACCTAACTTAGACTTTGCTCTGGTAAAGAAAGTGGGGCATGTGTCATGGTTCCTCCCAGAATACTTCAGAAAGAAAAAAAAAAATCTCAAAGGATATAGTTATATCAAATATCAGAATATTCCTTTTTCAAACAGACCTTCTAAATATATTCCTTATTTATCTTTTTTGATTTTGTTACATTCCACAAAGGCTATAATTATAGCTTATAATTTATGTAGCTTTCCTACTGTTAAAATATTGGCAGATACTTCACAATAAATTGAAATTACTTATTCATCATTTTGAAACTTCTTTAGCCGCCTTACATTTCAATAAGAAGATACTTGCTATGGAGCAGATACTTTTTAAAAAATCAGATGCTCGGACCCCCAGAAATGAATATTTATTTTCCCTTTGTGTGCGCTAGCACTCTTAAAACAGTATAAAAGTCCCCATGGTACTTCTAAAAACAAGTGAAGAACTCGTGAGGTTGCACGATAAGAAACTAACAGCTAACGTCCTTGAAGAATCCAGCCCGCAGTGTTATGGTGGCTTTCTCGGCAGATTCACAGATCATTCTCATTACACAAGTGTCCTCAGAATTCACAAACACTTGAGTTTCACACCTCCAGAACTTTGCCACCCTCATTCCCTGAGCAGCAAACACCTTTCCTTCCTCTGTCTGCCTGGCGAAGGCCAACATGTCTTCCATTTCGGCCCCACAAGAACCTGTCCACAGCACCCTCTTCCATCCTCGCAGACTCTCCGTGCCTACAGCCAATTCCAGCGCTCATCACACTTTTGTGGACCTCATCCCCCGTGCTAAAATTAAGTTCTTTGAAGGCAGACAAATTTCTTACCCACCTCTGTTTCTTCTAGATCTAATTTAGTTTAGTCCCTGGCCCCTGGTAATTGCTAATAAGTATTTGATGGGTGAATGAATGAATGAAATGAAAGACACTAATCAACTTGACGGTCTTTGTGCAGGTGATTCTCACTTATAGATACCACATCTACGAATGCATCAGGTCCCTAAAATTTATTTGTAACCTCAAAATCAATACTCATGGCCCCTGAAAGAGGAGCAGAAACGTTGGCTGACCCCACACATGTGTCCCAGTTGAGGCTTAACACAGGGACAGTCTACTTCTTTGTTTGTTTTCCTACCAGGGATCAACCTCAGTACCTTGTGCTTGCAAGGCAGGCATGGTGCTGCTGAGCTACATCCCCGGCCAGACGCTCTACTTCTTTAGCTCCAACTGCAAGGCTGTGATTCATGGCGACTCAGGCATTTAAAGCAGCCCAGGCTCTAAATGAAGTGTGCTCATGCTCCTGAGCGCAGGAACGCTACCACATGTAGCTAGGAGGATGTGTCTAGGTTTCAGCTTCATTCAGCTACAGCTTCCTAGGGGATTTTAGCTGAAGCTGAAGGTACAGGGCTCCTTTTAGGGTGGAAAAGATGATCCAAAATTGTCCTGATGGTCCCAACCTCTATGGGAATACTAAAGACCACTGCATTTAATGGGTGAATTACATGATTTGGGACCTATATCTCAATAAAGTTGTAGCAAAACACACACACACACACACACACACACACACACACACACACACACGTATAAATTAGCAGGCCTGGCACCAGAGTTCTGATTCAGTAGGTCTGGGATGAGGCCCAACCGCTTCCCTTTCTTACACATTCCTAAGTGTTGCTGATATTGCTAACATACTGAAAAACATGACTGACCGGATGTGGTGGCGCACAACTATAATCCCAGCACTCGGGAGGCTGAGGCAGGAGGATCGCTGTGAGTTCGAGACCAGCATGGGTTACACAGTGAGTTCCAGGTCAGTCTCAACTACATAGTGAGACCCTGTCTCAATAAACCAAAACAAAACAAAAGAATGACTCTAGGAAAGAAGCTTGGAGAAGCAGACTCACAAAGTGGGCAGAATAAAGGGGCGGTGCTTCGCGGTCATGAAGACCACAACCAAAACCTGCCACCGGGTCATTACGTCTGTGTAAACACCGGAAGCTTATTAAATCAATTCACATATTATTTTGGTAAAACACTGCAGTGTTTTAAAAACATTGCAGCATTTTCAGCTAAATTTAGGCTTAAAGTTATATTGTTTTTAAAAACCTAAGGCCGGGCCAGGGATTTAGCTCAGTGGCGCCACCGCCTGCCTCTCAAGCACAAGGTCCTGACTTTGATCCCCAGTACCCAAAACAAAAAACAAAAAAACCTACTGAAGCCAGGTGCGCTGGCGCACATCTGTAATCTCAACACTCAGAGGCTAAGGCAGGAAAATTGCGACTTAAAACCCAGCCTGGGCAATTCAGTGAGACCCTGTCTTAAAATGTAAAAAAAAAGATAAAGGCTGGGTATATAGCTCAGTATGAAGGCTTCGGGTAACTTGAAATATTCATGCTACTATCATTAATGTATTTTCATTGAATTCATATAACGTTCATTATAGTTTTAGATTATACTGAATACAGATTGATTGGAAAACAATTGCTTGACCTTTCCCTGCCCCTTTTCAGCCACTTTCCCGGGTATGTGGGAGAGAACGGTAACCGTAGGAAGTGCCGGGAAGACTTTCAGCGTGACGGGCTGGAAGGTGAGAGGCCTCGGAACTCGGTCCTGGCTGGGTGAGGCTTGGTGGTAGGGCGTGGAGAGGATCTGTGCTTCGCACCCAGAGGGCCTGGGTTCCATCCCCTCACCAAAGAGGAAGAAAAAAGTTGCTTAAAAATAGGACGGGTTTTCTTGTTTTTATAGAATGTTTTGTGTCTCAAATGCGTATATGCTCCGTCCAAGTCCAAGGCCAACCTGGACTACATAATGAGTCTGTCACAAGAAATGAATAGATAGATAAAAATGAATGCATACAGACTTAGTTTACATAGATCTTCATCTTTTAATTGTTCACTTATACAGCTTTCATGTGGAGCTTCATCTTGTTTGAGATTTAATTATTTCTTTAAAAGTAAGGAAAGTTAGCCAGTTCTGCTGGTGCATACCTTTTGTCCCAGCACTTGGAAGGCTGAGGCAGGAGGATCACCACGAGTTTGAGGATAGCCTGGGCTACATAGGGAGTTGAAAACCACCTGGAAAAGCAAGACCCCACCTCAAGAAACAAAAAACAAACAAAAGAAGAAAAGCCAGGTAATTTTTTCATTCTATTTACTTGGTGTTTGTTTTATTTGTTTGTTTGTTTGTTTGTTTGTTTGAGATACTATGTACAGATACTATGTAGCCCAGGCTGGGCTTGAATTCGTGGTGAATCTCCTGCCTCAACCTCTCAAGTGCTGAGATTACAAATATGCGCTACCATGCTGGGGTTTTTCTTTTGTTTTGTTTTGTTTTTCTGAGACAGGATCTTGCTCTGTAGTTCAGGCTGCCATGAACTCACTATGTAGCCCAGGCTGGCCTCGAACTCACAGTGACCCTCCTGCCTCAGCCTCCCAAGAGCTGGGCTTACAGGTGTGTACCACCACACCCAGCTAATATTTTTAGTTTATAAGTGATCAGCTAATTGTACTTTTTTCTCTACAAAGACAATTCAGGTTACTGCATAATAGTATAAAAAGAGAAAAAAAGTATTACCTAATATTTTGGCCCTTAACATGCTCTAAATGTTTTATATACACTGATTCCTTTCATTCTCATTACCACATCATCACGTGGGTACAATTATTATCCCTGTTTACAGATGATAAAACTAAAGCAGGAAAAAGTTAAGTGTTTTGCCTGAGTGTGCACTGCTATTAAATTCAAGCCAGCACAACAGTATGGGTTCAGAATCCACACACTTGAGCCCAGGCTGCATACCCTGTCGAGCCTCTGGATAGGGTCTTACAGGTCACTGCACTGTTTACTACAGTCACTGTCTGCCCAGTGGAAACTGAATCCTTTTCCAGCTTCACCTCTCCTGAACGTGGCTACCATGAACATCAGAAGGTGGCCTGCAGAATCCAAGTCTAGGTGTTTTAATTTCTGAAGAGTTCTACAGGGCTCCTTCATTCAGAGTTACCTCTGTCTGCAAATGAAACAATCTTTGCCACTGGCTCTTCTTCCTCTAGAAAAGGAGAAGTAGCAAATTAGGAGGGAGGAAAGGCTTATAAGTGATGTCAGGTTTTGTTCACCTTACAGAGACAAAGCTTAGTGATGAAGGCTGAATTAGTGACCACTTTCCCACCAAAGAGAACAGCATTGAGCTTCTAACAATAACATTGTGCTGCTTTCATAAAGTGAACATTTCTAAATTGCCTATATTTAACAGTTATATTAACTACTCCCTCAGATCTGCTGTTGATATACTATTGGATTATTTTTGAAATGTGTCTTTAATCTCTTCCTTTCCCAGCTTGGCTGGACCATTGGTCCTCACCACTTGATAAAACATGCACAGACTGTTCAACAAAACACTGTTTACACTTGCACAACTCCCTTACAGGTAGGTGATCTAGTGACTTGAGGTGGGAGCATGATTTGTTGGTAACGGTGTCACTTTTATATCAGGGATCTCAATTTAGTTCTCCCTTCATGTCTTTCTTGAGAAAGGCCTTCTAAAACAATTGGGAATTTAGGAGCAGACACGTCTTCACTGGTATCTAGATGTTTTGTTTAGTTTTAATATGGGCAGTGTAAGAAGTTACTTATATATGTAGCTGTTTGCTGCAGACTTTTGAGTATGGTCTATTACCCATCTCTAGACAGCTGTTAAATAAACCATGATCTAGCCAAGTATTGAAATATTATGACTGGGGCGGGGGATTCAGTGGTTCTGGCACCTGCCTCAAAAGCACAAGGACCCAAGTTCAATCATGGTAACAAAAAAAAAAAAAGAAAGAAATATTATGACTGTATTGGTTTCCTACTGCTGCTGTAACAGATTCCCACAAATTTAAAGCCTTAAGCAACACAAACTTACCTTACAGAGCTGCCCATCAGACATCCAGAATGTGTCCCAAAGGCCCTCCTGCACTGTTTCCAGAGACTCCTTGCCTTTTCTAGCTACTGGAGGTTCATAGTCACATCATTCCAACCTTTGCTTCCTAAACACAGCTCTCTCAGTGGCTCTAACTCAGCTGCCTCTCTCCCTCACATGGACCCTTGTGATTGTTTTGGGCCCACTGGATAACCTCTGGAAATCAAGGTCTTTAATTTAAATCACACCTGCAGTCTTTAACGTTGCAAGCTAATGTGTTTACAGGTTATGAGTTTTAAGATATGGACATCTTGTAAGGTCATTATTCTACCAGAGGGGCTGTTTAAAAAGAAAAATAGAAAAGGAATGCAGAAATTCTATAATTACCGATAGGAAGGGACATATTGTTTCTATTCATGTATATATTTGCAGAAGCAGGATCTACATTCTGTGAATAACCAAAATACTGAAACGGCAATTACTAGGATAAAAGAATTAAGGGTATTGGCTACACTGAATTTGACTTTTTGTTTCCTGTGAAGAATACTAACTAAGCCGGGCGTGGTAGCGCACACCTGTAATCCCAGCACTCGGGAGGCTGAGGCAGGAGGATCGCTGTGCATTTGAGACCAGCCTGGGTTACATAGTGAGTTCCAGGTCAGTCTCAACTACACAGTGAGGCCCTGTCTCAAAAAACAAAAACAAAAACAAAAAAGAAGAATACTTACCGAGAACTGGGGTTGGTGGAGCGCACCTGTAAACCCCGCAGTCCAGAGGCTCCAGAGGGTATGCAGCCTGGGCTCAAAAAGAAAACAAAAAAAAGGATGTTTACCTAAAAGAATTAAGAATTCAGCTCTCTAAAGTAATAGCACGACAAAGGCTAGTTCTGACACTTTTTAATGTATTTTCATTGCATATTAAATTCATTTTGTCCTCTCAAAATAAATTCATTTATTTCTTTCACATATGAGTGCTGAAGATGCAACATACAGAAATGCCTGCACTTGGTTGGGTAGCTTCAGGCCTCATTGGGGGACCCAAATAATATTTTTAAAATACAGTGTGTCAGATGTTAAGAGATATGAAGAGGAAAAATAGGAGGATACAAAGTGCCAAGCGGAGGAAATGGGGTAATCTTTGGGAGCCTCCCGGGAGTGGTCGCTTCTGAGCAGCAAGCTGCACATTGCTATAGGGAACGAACAAGTTGGTAAAAAAAAAAATAATAATATAGGTGAAAACCTAGGCCATCTTTTCTGAACCATCCTGTTCTCCCTTTCCGTGCTCGCTTCGCCAGCACATATACTGATTCTCCTTTGCGGCAAGATGCCCCGTTTCGCCCTCAGAGAACTACATTTGGAGACTGGCCTGTGGTTTCCTCCGATGGGAAATCACTAATTGTGTTTCGTTGCAGAATTTTTCTGCCACGAAGCCTCCAGTGCTGTGCTGCCCCTTTGGCCTCTGTCTCGTCTCTCGGCGTGCTGTGTCTCTCGCTCCTCATCAGCCACTCCGGACCCCTCTCTTTTCTCCCGACAGAATAAATTGCGTTCTCCCCTTCCCATTTATCTGTCTCTCTTTCACCCCTCCCGTCAATAAGCTCCACGAAGGCAAGGATCCCAGCTGCCTTGTTAACTGTTTAATTCCTGGCTCTTTTCCTTAACACACGTCCTCAGCGTGGACTCACTGAGTCAATCAGCTTTTCCTTTACTTGTTGGCACCTCTTACTTCTGATCAGTTTCTCAGTCTGAGCCTCTGTCTCTCACTCCCAGCTCTCTGGGTCTCATTCCTGGGTCTCTGCTGCTTGGTTTGCCCTGGTACTGTTATTTCGGGTCCTCCCCCTGTCCATTGCCCGCCCAGCTCCCGGCCTCTGCGTGTGCAGATCTCTGCCCTCTGTGCTCACCCTGATTCCCAGACACCTCCCTGATTGTTGATGTCTCTGTCGGCCCAGGCTCCGATGACGAGGGATCACAGAGGGCGCGGCCTGTGAACAAGAGCCGCAGATCTCTCAGTTCCGGAGGCTGGCAGTCCTAGATGGAGCAGATTCCATGTCTAAGGATGGCCTGCTTCCTTTTCATCTTTTCACTGCATCCTCCTGTGAGGGACGTGGAAGCCACCTTTCTCTTTTATTTTTTTATATCTTTATTCAGTCTTTTTTTTTTTTTTTTTTTTTGAGACCGGTTCTCACTCTATTGTTCAGGCTGCCTTGAACTCACTATGTAGCCCAGGCTGACCTCAGATTTGCAAGGATCCTTCTGCCTCAGCCTCCAAGTGCTGGGATTAGAGGTGTGGCCCACCATGCCCAGCAATGTCTTTTCTAAGGGTGTTAATAGTATTTATGGAAGATCTCTTCTCCTGACCTAATTGCCTCCCAAAGGCTGCACCTCCTACTACCGTTACCACACAGACAGGGGAATACACACTGTAGCTCCTCTGCGCTTAACAACACTGGATTTTTTCTTGGCCCAGTTTCCCTCCTGGCTCTTCTGACGTGCTTGAAGGGTGGTAGAGGAGTCACCTGCACACTCCAGAAACTCACTTGTAATCCTGTCTGTCTCAGGCAGCTTTCCTGGGATATAAATGATTATAGCAAGGATTCGTACCCTCAGGCAAAGGAAGGAGGTACATTTCGTTCTCACTGTGTCCACCAACGCAGTGGGGACGGCTGACTCTTCATGAGTCCTCTGGTCATTTTTCACACTTGGCTTTAGCCAGTCATTCTACAGCTTCAGTAAAAGCCAACTTAGCATCTCTTTGTTACCAAGTAAGTTATCGTTGTATCATTCCTCTTCTTTTGTTTGGTTGTTTGTTTTGTTTTTTGAGACAGGATCTCCCTATGTGGCTGAGACAGACCTGGAACTCACTATGTAGCCCAGGTTGGTCTCGAACTCACAGCGATCCTCCTGCCTCAGCCTCCCGAGTGCTGGGATTACAGGCGTGCGCCACCGCGCCCGGCCTTATCATTCCTCTTTTCAATGTGGATTTTCATGACTCATTTTTGGCTCATCACATCAGATTTAATCAATTACGTGTGACTGGTCCCTCCATTAAGCTGTGGGGTTTGATATAGGTTTACAGGGATGCAACTGTTATTTCCTGAGTGACCTTTTTACCAAAAATTTAACTCAAATGATCTTTATTTATTGTACCAAAAAACTAAGCAATGACTAATAGTACCACATTTCCTTTCCACATTTTCAACCTTAACACACAGGAAGCCTTGGCTCAAGCTCTCTGGATTGACCTCAAGCGCATGGATGACCCAGAGTGTTACTTTAATTCTTTGCCAAAAGAATTGGAAGTAAAAAGAGATCGGATGGTACATTTACTTGAAAGTGTCGGCCTGAAACCCATAGTTCCCGATGGAGGGTACTTCATCATTGCTGATGTGTCTTCATTAGGTTGGTAAAGGTTTGTAATTATTTCAACTATATACAGACTCATGTAAAGTTGTAACAAAATTATGCAGAACAGGTTAGTATCACAGCCATCACAGCCTTTTTATATAAAAGAGGGTAGATCTCAACAGTTAACATTTTCTGCAATTATCATTACTTTCAGGATTTCTACCTGAAATGTGGCTGTTGCTAAATTACTGTGGCGTTGGTGCTGTGTAGCTATTCCCTTGAACACTGTATTGCAGTCATTCTGTTCTGGTGTCTATTTTACAACACTGATACTTGAAATAATGCATATGCACTGTTTTCGTTGGGTAAAATTTCAATTTCCTTTTTGCTTGACAAAAAAATTTCATTGTTTTGTTACAAGATTTCTAGAAATGTTGAACCCATCAAAAATGTTGCCCTTTGGGGATATACTGAAATGAGACAAACAAGAAAAATGGTATGTACGGAAAGTCTATACCAAGCACTCAAATACTCTTCTGAAAAAGCTGTGTTAGCGCCATCTTTGCAGACAAAAAGATTAGTCACACAGCTAGATTCTAAATAGTTCTGTCTCCAAAAAGCCATGGTCTTACCTTACGTAAAGCTGATAGATGCAATTCTGACAAACCAACAGTCTAGAAGATAAAAGTGTGCTAATGTTTTGTGTGTGTGTGTGTGTGTGTGTGTGTATGTGTGTACCATTTATCAAAATAAACTTTACAGCATATGTATATATATAGTTTTTAAATTTGATTTATTATAAATCAAATCTATGCCCCTGGAAAAACTAGAGTTTTTGTTTGTTTGTTTGTTTGTTTTGGGTTTTTTTGGTGGGATGCTGGAGATCGAACTCAGGACCTTGCACTTGCAAAGCAGGTGTTGGAACCACTGAGCTAAATCCCCGGCCTAGAGTTTTTTTATTTATACCAAACTTTAGGTAACTGGAAGAGTAAAACATAACTGATTTTATAACAAAATAGTGGATATAGTTTTATTTTTCTAATACACAAGCATTTGACATAACAGTTTGTACTTCTTACAGTATTTTATGATCATCTTCGCAGATTTGGGGAAAGGAAATGTCATGACTCGTACGTACTTTGCTCCTGAAGTCTCTCTGGAGAGGCTCTAGTGCCTAACAGGCTATCGGGGCAGTGGCATCTGTAATACTTCCTTACCCCATTGACCATCTTGCTGCCCATGACTGGGCATTCCTTTCATGGGAAACTCATTTGTACTGACTCTCCCTGGTGGCTCTCAACTCTGCCCAGGAGGAGTGCTGGGTTCAGTTTTATCGGTCAGGTGAGGCACAGCAGCGGCAGGACAACACAGCACCTGGGATGAGAGCAGTGTCTTACTGGCAGATCCCAGAGAGAAGGGGGCAGCAGGCCTGACAGGGCTAACAGGAAGGAAGGAATCCTCTGGGTAAGGGACACCTAACCAGGGTCTGGGGGACGAGAGAGAGAGAACAAGGGAGCCAAAGCCTTCACTGAGGCTCCAGGGCGTCACCCACACAGGTGTCCACAGGCAGACCTGATGGGTGAGGCTGGAGCAAGCAGGGGCAAGATGTGTGGAGTAGGACTTCTACGAGAGGTGGTCAGTGTGTCTCTGCAGCCCCTGAGGCACGTGGGGCCCCTGGAACAAATCAAGTAGGTGTACCCAGCTGTCCCAGAGGGAGGTGGTCACCAGGAGATGGTCACGTAAGAAATACATCCAGGGGGAGCCAAGGAGGCAGAGAGCTAGACACTGTGTTCAGGTTGTCATGTCCTGGGGATGAGCAGCTCACCGTGATCCTAAACTCAGTACCAGTAAGGAATTAAAGATGCAAAATTTAGAAAGGAAGAGGCTTTATTAGAAAGGAAGATAAAGGAGAAGCTAAATAGCTACCCTGATAAGAATCAGAGTAGGAGGCTCCAGAAAGATTCAGGACTATCATGGACCCTTTGTTCCTGGCCTCTCCTTCCCTTACCCGGAACTTACCATGACGTGATTGGCTCTCTGAGCTGTCTTTGGATTAGACTGGGACCCCTTGTCTATGTCATTGTGTGTGTGTGTGTGTGTGTGTGTGTGTGTGCGCGTGTGTGCGTGCGTGTGTGGATACCGGAGATCAAACTTGCACTTGCAAAGCTGAGCTAAATCCCCAGCCTATTCTTGTTATTTCTTCTGGTGGTCTATATAAGTTCTTTCTGGTGAGAATAAAAACAAACCATAACATTATTTCCCTTTTTAAATTAATAATAGTGGTACACTGGTTACTATGTATGGAGCATTTGTGATACAGTAAGCATTATATTAGGAGCTTTGCAAATATCACATTCTCAAGAAAATCTTATGCAGTAGGTTCTGTGCTCCGCGAGTTGATGGAAAAGAGCGGAGAATCAGTATGGTACTGAAGTTAACTGACTAATCAGCCCCAGAAGTTAGCTCTCAGCCCAGACATCCATGCCCTGATCAGTGAATTTAATCTGTTTTCTGCTAAGAATCTTTTCCAGACGCATGACTTTCATCCTAGAGCTAAAAAGAGGAACACTTGATGAGAAGGAAAGATGATAAATAAGGAGATGATTACTATTGTCTGCTGGGATAATGCATTCAGGAGGAGATGGTGATAATACAAAAGCAAGTTAGATTTTCATTGACTGCTTAAATATGCTAATACGTTTGGTTTAAACTCTCACTTTCAACGAAGAATGACTTTGTTTCATTCCCTTAAGGGTCTCTGGCTGAGTCATTTAAAAAGAAATAGATTACAATTTCCTTCTAACTCCAAAGCCTTTATAATTGTATTTATTCCCTTCTTTCCTATGTAAGCACTATAGTAATCAATTCCTTTTTTCTAAGCTGTCGCAAAGATATACTATAAAAATGTTTGAAAAGGAATAAATCAGTATTTCAGCGTGTCAATTATGGCTAGTGACCTCTTGTTCTTACTTCTACACCCGTAGGTAATCATTTCCCTGGGCTGTCTTTATACAGAGTACTTATCACGTGGAGTTCATACATAATTTACAATTAGATTCTAATATTATTAAGCTGTTATTTTGTTAGGGCCAAACTTGAATGAAGTACCCATACATACATACATATATCTTGAAATAGTAATTTAAGTTCTTCATCTATAAAGAGAGAATTGTAGCTATATCTCAGAATTGTTGGGACAACTAAATGAGAGGACCATGTAAGATGCCTAACAAATAGGAAATCCTCAAAAAGTGGTCGTATATTATTATGGAAATTTGACCTTCTTAAAAGTATGAGGAGACTGGAGAGAAAATTAAGATAAATACACATAATGACATATATATATATATATATATGGCTTTTAAAAGATTAATTTGAAAAGCACCCACCAGTATTTAGTTAATTAAAGAAGGAAGACATCTGCCTGAAGTTGTTCTGAGCAATAAATTACAAACTTCATTGATTGTAGTAACCATCAACATTGGGTATTTGGAGGCATTCTAAAAAATATAAGAACACAAGCCAATAAAATTCAAACAATATGAAATGTAGATTGTTCAAAGTGAATGCCAAAAAAATATCCTGCCTTTAAAGCAAGACAGATGAAAATGATAATAATGGAAAGAAATATATATTTGAAGTTTTTTTCCCAAAATAAAGAAATTGTTAAAGCATCATAATATATGGAAGCAATACAATACAACAATAGGTTGCAAACCAAAAACTTTACCCTCATGGAGGTTAAAATCTCTAAGAAACGTAATTAGTACTAATGAATATAGATTCACTTATTATTTCCTTAATAATCATCATGGAGTCCTATTTCCTGGAGGGAAGGCAGTACTCGCTCTTTCCTTCCCCTTTCTTGCTCTCTTCCTGTGCTAACAGCTCCCTGTGCATGCGTGGCCAGGCGTGTGTGTGTGTGTGTGTGTGTGTGTGTGTGTGTGTGTGTGTGTGAACATCGCCCTGGGGTATCAGTGAATGCCTCCCTGTGCACCTCACAACACAGTGTGAGACTCTAGCATGTTGCAAACATCCTTCAGGAAAGTTCTAAGCTAAATCAGATTAAATTGGGAGAAGATTTTGAATCTCAGTGCAATATGTGTTGTCTCAGATATAACTCAAAGCAACTCAATTTTCATTGTTGTTTTAGATGTTGACCTCTCTGACATGAAGAAAAATGAGCCTTATGACTACAAATTTGTGAAATGGATGATTAAAAATAAGGTAATGCTTATTGCCTTTGCATTATTGTGTTGTATTTTGTAGTAGACTTATGAAGGAAACTTGTTCACATGCTCTGAACAAAATTGATTGTAGCTTAGTTATATGGCATTCCACTTGTGACTTTTGGGGGGATTTTTAAAACATTTTTTACTTTAGAAATGATTGTGCATATTTTAAAATATCAAGCTAGGCCGTGCGGCACACACCTGTAATCTCAGCACTTTTGGAGACTGAGGCGGGAGGATTTCAAGTTTAAGCCCATCCGGGAGAACTTAGTGACTTAGCAAGACCCTATCTCAAAATAAAAAATAAAAAAATGTGCTGGGGGTATAGCAGCTCTGAGTTCAATCCTCAAAACAGGAGAAAAAAAACCCAAGTATAATGTCTGTGGCCTCAACATTAGTATCTTAAATATAAGTGGTTTCATTATTATTTAATTCTGTTTCTCTTTTCAGAAACTGTCAGCCATCCCTGTGTCAGCCTTCTGTAACTCAGAGACCAAATCACAGTTTGAGAAGTTTGTACGCTTCTGCTTCATCAAAGTAAGTTCCATGATCAACTCAGAAACTCATTTATGTTATTCTTCCTTTTGATTTATAAAGCATCTTTCTTTCTGTTCCTAAAAATTATAAGCTCATACACAGTTTCTTAATTTCGGTTTGGTGCCGTGAAATGAACTGAACTTCCTTCAGGGGCGACAACATAATCTAGACACTTTACCATGTGAGAATGCCCAGCATACAATAAAAGTTATTAGACATGTAAAAACACAAGAAAATGTGACCTATATTTAAAGAAAGAAGTATTCGATTAAAAATATACCTAAAGGGGACACAGAAGTAGGAATTAGCAGAAAAGGGCTTTAAAACAGTTATTATTCCTATGTTCAATAAGTTTAAGGAAAATGTGGTCATAGTGACAGAGGAATCAAAACTATAAAGAGCATGAAATAGGAAGGAAATGGCTAAAGGTGAAGTGGGAAGGGGAGGGGAAAGGAAATAAGGGAAAAAAAAATGTGAAAAATGGAAAAAAGTCTTTGTAAATAGGGAAGGGTGAAGGGGGGTGAAGGGAGGGCAGGGGTAAGGGGGAAAAAACTATAAAGAAAACTAGGTGGAAACTCCAGAGCTTAAAGATATAATACCTAATATGCAATATTTATCCTACTTAACAAAGAGTAAAGCTGTCAGGGAGAAAGGAGGTCAGCTTGAAGATGGAGCCATAGAAATTGTCTAATCTGAAAAAAATGAAAGAGAATTATTTTTTCAAGAGAGATGATATCAAATGGCGATGATATTCACGCCCCTGGAGTGCCAAAAACAGACGATAAACGAAGGGACCCTGTGATCGGTCCTGCATACTGGCCCGCATGCATCCTGTGCACTGGCCCCGACTCTGCAGAGCCTGCTTCTTTTCTTAACTTGAATAAAACTTAGCTACTGTTAAAAAAATAGCAAAGGAAGAAATATGGCAGAAACAAGTATTTTAAGAAATAGTCAGGGGCCAGGGATTTAGCTCAGTGGCACCACACCTGCCACATAGTGACTTCAAGGCCACCCTGTACTATACAACAAGTCCCTGTCTTAAATTCCCTCCCACTAAAAGAAATTACAAAAAAGAAAAGAAATAATGAGTAAAATTTTCTCATATTTTGTGAAAAGCAACTTAAAGATCTCCAAAACTCAATAAACTGTAACGGGATTTAAAAAAAGACAGAGAGGAGAAGCCGGGTGTGGTGGCGCAGGCCTGTGATCCCAGTACTAGGGAGGCTGAGGCAGGAGGATCACTGTGAGTTCCAGACCAGCCTGGGCTACATAGTGAGTTCCAGGTCAGTCTCAACTACATAGTGAGACTCTGTCTCAAAAAACCAAACCAAAACAAAAAAACAGAGAGGGAAAAAAGAAAACTTGGGGATGGTGGTGGCTCTCAGCACTTACAAGGAGGATCATGAGTTCCAGGCCAGCCTGGACTAGAGTGAGACCCTCTCTTAAATAAAAACATAAAAACCCAGGCCCAGCATAATTGCACTGCTGACATCCTAAAGTAAAGAGAAGACTGTTAAAGCAACTAAAGAAAAGCTACACATTCTATGCACAAGAACAAAGATAGGAGTGTTAAGTGACTTCTAATCAGAAACAAAGTGGACCAGAATATGATGAAATTGCATATTCAAAGCACAGTCATAAAAAGGCTGTATCAGCCTCTACTCTTCTATACAATATTCTTTAAGAGTGAAAATAAATGACATTCGTAACAGACAAAAGCTGAGAGAACTCATCACCATCAGACCTGTATTTAAAAAGATTCTGAAGCTCTTACTGCCATTTTGAAGATGTTCCTGACACTAAGTCTTTCTGAGATAAAGGCATTCTACACCAACTTATTCTTCTAAAAACCTTGTCAGAATAATGTGAACACTGTTTTCACGTTTAGAAATAATTTATAAACAAACTGTGGAAGGCCTATTTGGAATAGAATCTAAATGTTGACAACCCGGCAAGTAATCGATTTAAATACAGAAGAAAAAGTAAGACTAATATTATTATCTGACAGTGGATCTAGAAATAGTGCCGCTGCTGCTCATTCACTCACAGTGGGGCTCTTTCCAAATAAACCTAGCTGAAAGCATCGTATGTCGGAAGTGCAGTAGTACATCTCACCTACTGACTGGCGCGGCCTAGCAACACAGCACACGGCGCAGAGCCCGCTGTTTACCCTGTGGACACGTGGCTGACCGGGGGCTGCTGCTGCCCACACGGGAAGTGTCTCACCGTACTTCACTGGCCAGGGAAAAGAGCAAAATTCAAGTACGGTTTCTACTGAAGGCCTGTTGCTCTTGGACCATCATCAATTTAAAAACTCATAAGTGGAGCTACTCCAAATCAGGGACCATTTTTATAAGTAAATGATTTGAAACTCGAAACATAACCACAGAAGAAACAAGGAACATAAGACTTCCATTTTAAAATGCTAAACATAGGGCTGGGGATTTAGCTCCGTGGTTCTGCCTTATACTAATCTGCAGATTCATCTTCCAATCAAAGAGGCAGCAAGCAGCTTTTTTGTTATCCAGAATAATAGGCAGAGGCTTATGAAGGGAATTTCATTTTTTAAAGTGATTAAAAATAAAGAGCTGGATATGAACCTTTAAAAGGAAACTACAAGGAAATAAGAAAGATGTAGGGAGAGACAGATGTCAGAGAATATTCAATAAAAAAAAAAATCCTGCCATGGAACAAATAAAAATTGTGATATTTGGAATTCCAAGCTTTTCAAACACATTGAAACAGAAGTTGTTAAAATTCAGGGAAGGTAGGCAAGATAATATAAGAAGATGAAGCAGGACATGACAGAGCTCAAGTAAGAAACTGAAGGGTTAAATAAGGCTATTGTAAATTATGGTGGCTTTGGAAACACCACCAAGAAGGACACTAAATACTTCTGTCGGCATATTAGGAATTGAGGAAAATGAAGTGAAAAGGAAGACAGAATTTTATAATATTAGAAAAATTATATAAGTGAAAGAAAAGTGAAATATACAGATTCCTTGAAAAGAAGTAGAACAAATGGAACCCAGAAAAAATATAACATTATTTTCAGACTGCTTTGCATTGTGGGGTGGGGGGGAATACAAACCTTAAGTTTAAAAGGCAATTCCTTGTCTTGGAAAAATCTGTAACAGAACAATTAACACAGGACTATATCTTGTTTGATATGTTGACTTCAGAGATAAGGAAATAATCCTCCTTTGGGTACCTAAAAAAATCAAGACCTTGTTGGGGACCAGGATAGGAAGATCAATATAAACCCAGACTCTTCCATCGATGTTTGAAACTGGAAGATAACACAGCAATAGCTGGAGTCCTTGGGAAAGCTAATATACCCAGCTTGGCCTTTCAGAAAAACTGAGAAGAAGAAAAAAAAAGGATGGCAAAACATGACAAGAAAATGGAAATCTAGAGAAAACAGCTTGAATGCAGGACCAAAACTGAATGTAATAAAGCAAAAAGCAGCACTTCATAAAATCCTCAGTTGCTGTCAAATTTAAGAATGGATGCTCACCCTCACTCCTAATAAGAGAAACAAAGTATAGTAGTACCATAATAAAATCTTACTTTCTTTATGAGATTGGTGTGACAGTTAAGGTGCATCGTCAACCTGAATGGCTTTGGCATTTGCTCTGGAGATTATTAAAGCGTGTTTCTGGGTGTGTCTAGGTGGGTCATAGAGTTGTGACCTTGAGGTCTATATCAGATCCCTGGCCCTTCTCTGGCACTGTTCCGCATGCTGCTGCTCCCCTGGTCTCCAGGAACTAAGCATCTTTTGTCCACCACACCCTTTCGCCATGATTTTTCTGCCAAAGTTTCAGCTGACCATGAGATGAAGACCCTGAAACTGTGAGCTAAATTAAACATCTCCTTTAAGTTGTGGGTGTCTTACAGTGTCTCCGTGATGAGAAAGCTAACTAATACAATTGGTTGCAACTAAAAGCATAAATAGTTCCATAAAACATTCACACACTGAGAGTAAGAATATAATTCATGAAATCTCTACTGTGGTTAGTTTGAGAGTTTCCATCAAAATATAACTTCACCTACTTCTAGAATTCCACCACACACCCCCAGGCACTTTCGTGCTTATTTTGAAATTACTTATGTTGAAGGATTTTCACTGAAGTATTGCTTTTACTAGTAAATGCAACCAACCAAAATATTTAGCAGTGAAGACTACATAAATAAATTACGGTACATTCACGTCAAGAAAAGAATAAATCATCTTTCCAAGTAATGATGGCCCATAGGCAAGGAACAGAAGAGTTTGTATGGAACACTATTATTTATATAAAGGCAAAAATAGATGAGTGATGGATAGATGCTTACAAATACCTGAAATATCTCACCAAGATTGTATCATAAAGTTCCAGTGTTGGGGCCAGCCACGGTGGCACACTTCTGTAACCCTAGCACTCTGAAAGCCTGAGGCAAGGGGACTACAAGTTAGAGCCCCGCCTGGACTACTTAGTGACTTAGTGAGCCTGTCTCAAAATTGAAGAAAAAAAAAAAGGCATGCGGACGTAGCTCAGTGTGAAGGCCTTGCTTTCAATCCCTAGTACCAAAACAAAAATGAATTAATTTTTTTTTAAAGGGTTAGGGGTGTAGCTCAGTACAGAGGCATAATTCCTAGTGTTGAAAAAGAAAGAAAAGAGCGGGAGATTTAGCTCCAGGACCGCGCAGATGACAGGCGGGCTCCCCGCAGGGTCTCAGCTGGGGCTGGAGCTGCAGCCGGAGCCCCCGCCCGCCTCTGGAGCGGGTGCTGGCGGGAGGCCCGGGACAGCGGATCGCAGCCAAGTTCCTGGTTAACTCGGGGCCTGGGGGAGGTCACGGGAGGCTTCCTGGGCCGGGCGGCGGTGGCGGTGGCAGAGGCCCAGGAGAGCGAGCAGGTCCGGCGGACTCTTCACCCAGCTGGCGGAGATGACGTGGAGGTCAGTGCCACAGAACTCAGGATCATTCTCGACAAAGCTGTGACCTGACACCTTGATCTGAAAGCCAGTGGCTTTGGCCTGGACACGCGTCGAAGCACGGTGGCTGTGACCGACAGCAACACCACAGGCAAGCTGGGCTTTGAGGAGTGCACGTACCTGTGGAACAGTGTCACAGCGGCAGGCCGTAATCAAACGGTTTGACGCCGGCCCATCGGGACCATCTGCAACAGAGACCCCAGGGGCCCCTGAGGCCGCAGGCTTCCAGCTGCGTGAACATCCCGCGCTACTCTGATGCCGGAGGGAGCATGGACTTCGACAACTTCATCAGCTGCGTGGCCAGGCCGGAGCCGTGTTCCGCGCCTTCAGATCTCTTGGTGAAGATGGCGCACAGGACAAATCCGGGTGAACTTGCAGGAGCGGCTGCAGCTATGTATTCCTGAGCCGGACTCCAACCGGCCGCCTCACGGTAGGAGCCGCTGTGGATCCCTCCCAGGATCAGGACCTATCCCGTCGGTCAGCAGTCACATCTGCGTAGGTCCTGTACCCACAGGCCTTTTTTCTCCCAGCCTTGGCACCAGCTTCTCAGTCAGCAGCCAGGTCCCCACATGCCCCAACATGCCATGCCCTGAGTTACCGTGGCTCCAAGACGTCCTCATGTGCTCTGCCCAAGGGTCAGCACGCCGTCACACACCCTCTCCATTACCTTTCTCCTGCTCCTGTGCCAAGCCCATTACTCTTAGCTGCCGTGCCCCGAGGGCCGCCTCCGTTCTGGAGGATCACTCAGGTCCCTGGCTACTCATTCACTGACCATCCAGGCAGCCAAATAAACTCCAGTCTTTCGACCCCCCAAAAAGAAAAGAAGAAAACAAAACAAAACAAAAAGAAAATTTTTAAAAATTAAAAAGACTGGGCTGGGGATTTAGCTCAGTGGTGCCGAGCCTCCCTCAAAAGTGCAAGGTCCTGACTTTGCTCCCTTCCCTGCCCCCCCAAAAAGAAGGTCCCAGTGTTATCTCTGGGAAAAAAAAGCTGAGGGAGATAGGTGGGAGGCTGACTTACTTTAAAAGGTATTTTGGTTTGGTTTTTTTTTTAGTATTTGGGTTTTTTTTTTTTTTTTTTTTTTTTTTTTTTTTTTGTACCTGGGATCGAAATCAGGTCAGGTCTTTGTGTTTGTGAGGAAGGGGGCAGAACCACTACAGTAAATCCCCAGCCCTGGGTTTGTTTGTTTGTTGTTTGGTTTTGTTTGTTTGGTTTTTTTGAGTCAGGGTCTCACTATGTAGTTGAGACTGACCTGGAACTCACTATGTAGCCCAGGCTGGTCTCGAACTCACAGAGATCCTCCTGCCTCAGCCTTCAGTGCTGGGATTACAGGTGTGCACCACCGCACCCGGCTGCTTTTTGTTTGTCGAAACAAGGTCTCGCTGTGTTGATCAGGCTGGGCTTGAAGTCACTCTGTAGCCCAGGTTGGCCTCAAACTCATGGCCATTCCTCTGCCTCAGCCTCCTGAGCGCTGGGATTACAGACGTGCACCCCCACACCCAGTTTAAAAGGCAATTTGAAATGCTCTCAATATAAAACTTCAAGAACTTTTTGAAAAACCATTTCAAGCCAGTTGTGGTAGCGCATGTCTATAATCCCAGTACTCAGGAGACTAAGGCAGAAGGATTGCTGTGAGTTCAAGTTTAGCCTGAACTACATGGCAAGACAATGTCTCAAAAATAAAAAAATGTCGGGGTAAATCGTCAACTTATTAATGGATGCCCAGCACCCCAGTTACTTTATTATATATTTCACATTAACAAGGATATCATCCTCCAAAACCACAGAGTAACCCTTAACATCGTGAATTTAACATTGCTTTGCTGTTATCACGTCAATCCTCAGATACAATTCCGACTTTCACTTCTTGTCCAATAATATCCTTTTTATAACAAATAAATCAGCCCAGGCCAGGATTGAGTCGGTCATTCAATCCAGGCCATAATTATGCATTGCATTCAGTTATTGTGTCTCCTAGAATGTTTCCTCAGTTTGCTTTGACTTTTGTAATTCTGATACTTTTTTAAAATTACCATCCAACTCATTTGAAGTAAGCCCCTGAATTTAAGTCTGGTGTTTCCCCCAAATTAAATGAAGGTTATTCACTTTGAAAGGAAAACACAGAAGTGCCACTTTCTTTCTTTTGTTGATTGCATCAGAGTGTACATGATTTCAGTTTTACTTTTACTGGTATCAGTGGATCAAGTGGTGTTTGATAGGCCTTTCTACTGTAAAGTTACACTTTTTCCATTAAAAAATAGGTATTTTGTGGTACAGTACTTTGAAACTATGAAAATATTCCATATCACATAAACCAATCTATTCATTTTACCTATTCATTAGTATCCATAATGACTCGTTGATCCCTATTTTATTCATTGCAATCAGTGTTAGGAGATCGCACATGTTAAAATATAACCCCCCCCAGCCATTTTATATCTTACTTCCGGGTTCTTTCCCGACTCTGAGTCCTTTCTCCCGCCGAAATTGTAAAGCGCTAAACTAGAGCCTCTCCAAGGCGCGAAATTCAAAAGACAACCTGGCTTGCGATAGGATAACAAAGACCGCTCCTCCCAAGGAAGGATCTTCCGTTGCCCATCCTATAAGTATCCCAGTACTTCCTCTTCTCGCTCTCTCGCTCTCTGCCCTCCGCCTCCTGCTCACCTCCCTACAATAAAGATCTCCTGCCGGACCTCTCGGTGCGTGGGTGGCATAATTGGGTAAGGGGCACCCAAAGGGGGCTCGAGACCCCTTTCAATCAGCCGTTTCCAATAAGAGTGGTACTTACAAACCAATATCTAAGCAGTAGGAGTACTCACTGCTATTAGGATGCTGCTGTTCTTGGACCCTCCCAGTGGACAGAAATGGAAAATACATGAATGCTCACATGTATAGGTAATGTAGTCTGTATTAAGCAGCTTTTCTGTCCCTGGGACACAATAGCCAATACCCACAATTTAAAGGAGGACATGGCCATGTGTTGCACACACGCCTATAATCCCAGCACTTGGGGGGCTGAGGCAGGAGGATTGCCATGAGTTAGAGGCCAGCCTGAACTACTCATGCAAGCAGCCACCAGGGAGAAAGGGGCCAGGGGCCATATTTAATCCCTGAGATCACTCTCCCATGACCCATCCAGAAATACCCAGACTTGTGCTTTAATAACCCTTGGGAATTTCTTAGTCAAGTCCAGCTGACGTATCATGAAAGATCTTGTAGTCATTCCTCTGTACACAAGGAGTCCAGGACCACCCCAATACCATAATTTGTGAATGCCGGAATCCTTTATCTACACAGTATAGTATTTGCATAAACCTAAATTACTCTGAATTATTTATTATCCAATACAATGTCAATGCCCTGCAGATAGTTGTTTTACTGTACTGTTTAGAGAATAAACGCAAAAAGCCTGTATATGTTCAGGACAAACATAATTTAATTTTTGCTGGGTTTCATTTATATTTTTTGAGACAGAGTCTCACCACGTAGTTCAGACTGACCTCACGTGGCAATCCTCTGGTCTCTGCCTCCCAAGAGCTGTGATTATAGGCACGTGCTACCATGTCTGGCTGAGAATGTTTTTTGTTTTGATTTTGGATTGTATTTTTTTTTTTTTTTTTTTGGGTTTTTTTTTTTTTTTTTTTTTTTTTGTACCGGGGGATCGAACTCATGTCCTTGTGCTTGCAAGGCAGGTGGAGGCACCACTGAGCTAAATCCCCTGCCCCGAGAATGTTCTTTTTTGAGGTAAGGTCTCATTATGTAATCCAAGGTGGCCTTGAACTTACTATGTAGCCCAAGCCAGCCTCAAGCTCTTGCTCTCTTGCCTCGGCCTCCTGAGTGCTGGGATTACAAAAGTGCATCACCGTGCCCAGCCATAATATCTTTCTCCAAACATTTCTAATTGGCAGTTGGTTAAGATGCAGAACCAGTGGACCTGGAGAACTGATTAGGTACAAATTTACTTCTGTATTTATTTGTATTTGTAGGGAGAAAGGTCTGAGGGAGGGAAAAAATGAAGGCCCTCCTTAGACTTTATCGAAGAAATTAGTAGAAAATCTTACTAACAATGGCTAAAGCTAATCCTGGCTAAAGAAGATAAAACTTGACTGAGGAATTCCTTTAAAAGTAATTAAAAGGAAAAAGGGAGGGGAGGGAGAGAGGGAGAGAGAGAGAGAGAGAAAACAGACACACACAGAAAGGCACCAGATAGACGAATAGCATTAAGGATTTACTAGCGAGGAAGGAATGCTCTCTAATGGCGAGATAACCAGAGGAAAAGCTGATAGGCAGAGAATGAAGCAAGCCAGGAGACCAACACCAGGATAACCCCCACCTCAGTCAAATGCAAAGGACATACGGCGTGGCTGCCTGACTCTGGGGTCACTGTATTTACTTCACTGGATACCCGTGCCTCTCTTTACTTAATCAGTAACTCTAAGCTGCCTTTTCTATGTGTCCTCCTACTCAGCCTAGAAATCCTAGAGGTAAAACCCTAACAAGGACAAAAGGGGAGGAGAAAGTCAAACAAAGCCCACAAAAAGGAAGGTCCACATAGACAAAAGTGCCTGAGTTAGAGTCTGGAGGCCTGGGACCCATCCACAGACAGCCCTGCGAACCTATCAGATTGAGACAAGTTCCCAGTATGCACCTGGAAGGAAAGGTCCCTACCTCTAATGAAAGTCACCAGGGACAAAGGCTCAGGGGTGTCCATCTTTTTCCAGACCCCCTGCCCTCTCTCCAGGACAGCTTGTTTCTGCTTTCTGGTTTTTTTTCTCCTCGTTTCTTAAACTCCATCCCTATAATTCATTATTGGTGCTGTTTTCAACTCCAGCTAGCTCCTCACCTCTGATGTGAAGTATCTAAATATATTGAAAACGACCAACAGATTTTGTTCTAGCTTTTCCCCTTTCCATATTTGTAACTCCCTTCTTCAAGGGTAGAAGGCCTGGTGCCCGCACTTTAGTTCCTTAATTCATCACCGCCCCTCTGTATATGATCAGTCTCCCATCAGTGCCACTGCGCCCCCCAACTCTCCCAAATCTCTGGGTGCCCTTTTCTCCGCCCAGGCTTGGGCAGTTTGAACCAAACTGCTCCCCCACCCCCACGTGGCCGCGGTTCACCCCACCTTGGCTTTCCGTGCCGTCGGCTCTCACCTTCCTCCCGTGGTGGCGCCCCCCTCTGAGTCCCCCACACCCCACTCCAGGCCGCCTCTGCCTCTCACTGCATAGAAACCTCACCCCTTTTGGGGTCTGACAGCACAAGGCCAGATGCCCAGTAACCCGCATGGGGCCAGCGTGGGCTGTGTAGTGAGACCCTGTCTCAAACAGCACCAAGACAAAACACAAGCCCGGGCCCAGCGCCCTAACCGAGGCTCCCTGCCACAACGAAGCGTCCCTCCTTGTGCTCTGGCACTGTTTCCGGTTAATACCTCTACCACCTTTACTTTTTTCTATTTTGCTTTTGGTTGAAGGGCAGTACTGGGACTTGAACCCAGGGCCTTTGTGTCATGGTACATCCCCCAGCCTCTTTTTTTTTTTTTTTTTTTAAGTTT
>NW_022900945.1:22140568-22148727 GCF_012274545.1 Fukomys damarensis | reverse complement strand
TCCTGCCTCAGCCTTCCAGAGAGCTGTGACTACAAGTGCGCCCAGCTTCTTCCACCACCCTTACCCACCCACACTGGCCACCTTTGTTCAGTCATACTGCAGCACCCTGTATCAGGCAGCCTCGGCCCCTGGATCTGTACACTTCGCTCAGCCACACCTAGTACCTTCCGAATCATTTGACAGGGAAAAGAAAGGAAAAAAAGAAAACAAAAGAGGAAAACGCAAGGCCAGGTTCTCATCGCTTACGCCTCAGTTTAATTGACTTTATGTCATAGGCGTGCGTTCCTATTCAAAAACTAAGTGAATCACTTTTCAGTAGCTGTAATTGAAGCCTTGATAGGAAAGGGCAGACTAATGTTTAGAGTTAAACTAAATATTCCTTGTACAGAGCAAAGCACAGTGACTAATTTGCAAAATGCACAAATGAAGTAGAAGCAAAAGTGCGTTCTTTAGATTGAAATTGTCATAAAAGGTCTTGGGAGAGGAGGGGATTGATTGGGGGATGATGGGGAGGACTGGAGCTGATTGCTTTTATTTTTCACTTTAAGCTCCTCTGTACTCTTTGATGTTTCTATAATTGATTATGTTTGTTTGTTTGTTTTTGCTTCTGCATTTGCCTTTTGCACATGAAAATTTTTCTTCACCTAAGATCATTTAAATCTTCATGTAGTGTTATTACGGCCTGTAAATGTTCATCTTGAATTTCTGCCCTATGTAATGGTTGCAATTATCTCGTTAATTTACAGAAAGACAGCACACTGGATGCTGCTGAGGAAATCATCAAGACCTGGAATACACAGAGGTCGCAGCGTGGGCAGTGTGTGACTATTTCCGCTAGAAGGCCCAGTAAGGACTTGTAACTCAGTGCTGCCACCTTCTGGATGCTGAGCAACAAATAATTCGATACAAACATTTAAGTAACTGTCTCCTTTGTTTTTCCAGTTAACCTCACTGCTAACAATCTTCAGGGAATTTGATATTTTTTTTCAGTTGAAATGCATTAAAACAGCTTCCCCTAAGACATCAATGTAGTTCAGTGTTGAATGTGCTTGAATCCGTGGATTCAATGCCCAGCTCCACGGGGGGAAATGAAACCCTTCTGTTATTTTATGTAAGTCTACATAGCATAGTGGATAAGAACTGTGAGAAGCTTAATCTCTCTGATTCCGTCTCTGAATTGTAAATGGGTAAGCCTGGCAAACAGTAAACACTCATTGATGTTAGCCAGTTTCACTTTTCCTCCACTCCGTGCAAACTCCAAACCAGTTACAACGCTCAGTCCCATATTTTCACTTTAGCTGTGTAGATCCCTTCCCTTCATTTGTCAGTGACTTTGAACTTTGCTTTTCACTTTTGCCTCTCTATTCCAAGTACTATGATTATTTGGGTGGTTTCAAAGTCCACAGGAACAACCTTAGACCGTGACCTCCTTGGCACTGGTGATGTTCACCTCTACTCTGCTACAGCCACCCATTCCTTTGGGCACACCCTGAAGGTTTTCATCATTCAGGGCTGTGTCATCTTGGAGGTAATAAAGTCATTGTCTCGCGCTATAACCACATGGCCTTCGAGCTCCAGCTTAAGTGCATTCTTTCCTTCTTTCTCCCTTTTGTCCTCTGAAGAGACCATTTCTTTAAACTATCTTTTTTTTTTTGAGACAGGGTCTCACTGTGTCGTTCAGGCTGGCCTTGAACTCGCTCTGTAGCCCAGGCTGACCTTGAACTGCCAGAGATCCTCCTGCCTCAGCCTCCTAAGTGCTGGGATTACAGGTGTGTGCCACCACATCCAGCAATTTACTACCATTTTGAATCCACTATTTCTCAAAAAAGCATCCGTGGCCCTTTTATATCAGAATCAACTAGGAGCCTTGCTAACAATAGAGATTCTGGCCCTCAGGGTAGACTGAATAGTGATTCAGGATCTAGCCCTGCTGTGTCCGTAGAACCCTTACTTGTATCCTATTGGTTCTCATTCTTCACTCTTTTCCTTGCCTAGTTTAAGTTTCATTGTCCATCTGGTCAGTCAGGATACTTTTACTGCCACAAGTGACCACCCCATCATTCTAATTGACCTACCTGATCAAAGAAAAGCATTCAGCCCTGAGGTGAAACTACACGCCTGGCCCAAGGTTTGCCATGTTGCACAACTGAGCGCGTTCTAGTAGCCATGAATTTATACCATTAACCTAAACGGGACACAATCCTATGTACCCTCAGTAAGTTCTCACAGCTATTACAACAGAGCAATTCCTAATACTCTCCTAGTTTCCATAAAATCCAAGCTCTGCTCTCCTCCCCGCTGAAACCACCCCATGAGCTGCACAATTAAATTATAGCAGATGACCTTATCTGCTCCTGTGAAAAACAGGCTACAAGAGCAGCACTTCTCCTGGGATCCTCCCAGTAACCTGTAACTTATCTGCATCAGGACCTAGTCGTTTTTCATTCCCTGCAGTTACACAGGCCGTCCATTGCGTGTCAAAGCAGACAACTGGGGAGGGGGTGGCTGCAGGGAAGACTGTTGGTTGAAAATTTCCAGGCCTAGCCATCAAGAGGGAGGCTCAAATCCGGTGAGCCAATTCTTGCATAGGAATACAAACTCCACGGTAAAGTTTTCTCCTGTGCACCTTTGCTGTAGAATTGAGGCGATTGTCACAGGGATCTGAAGCCGGTCTTTGTAGCCTTGGGCTTTTCCACCCTGATTTAATCCCACCCTCTGTCCTCTGGATCCCATTCCTTCTCCCACTCTCAGAAAACTGGTTCAGCTCATACTCTTGTGTCTTCGTCCTCCACTGATTCCTTAGAAGTGAGGTACGTTCAAATCTATTCTTTATTTTTTCTTTATTTTGATTTATGTTATTTAATTTTCTTCCAGGTACAATTCCTTCCTTCCTTGCTGCCCCCACCGCTCCATTTTACTTTCTTCCTCTCTTACATAACTGTTCATTCAACTACTATGTGTCAAGCACAGCTAGGAGGTCACATTTTATATCTGAAGAAATAAACAGAAATCCTACTAAGGCTTTCTGTTATTGGGATTCTGGGGTGCTGTGGACTCCTAGAGATTCTTTCCAGGTGTTTGTTGTCCTAAACAAAGAATTGGAGAAAACAAACAAAAAAATTTTACAATCTTTTAATCTTTATTAAGTTTACCGGGTACATTTTAGGTGCACAATACAGTTACATTCGCTGTCGGGATCTTGTGTCTTTATAAGTCTTATCTTGGTTCTTATTTTTCCCCATTCCTCCGCTCACCACCTCCACCCTTGCCTATTTGCAAAGACATTGTTTCCGTGCTTTTCCTTTTTACATATTTTCTCTTTTCCTTTTTACACATTTTCTCTTTTCCTTTTTTACCTTTCCCCTACCCCTCCCACTTCCTCTACACTTTTACACCTTTTCTTCCTATTACACAATATCAAATACATGTTTTGATCCTTATTTACACTTTTACATTTTCACACCAGAGAAATTCAGTATTTACACATGTGTGACATTAATTTCACTTAAGAGTTTGGTCTCAATGTGCATCCACTTAGCTATAAATCTCTCTAGTTTCCTATTCTTTATGGCTGAGTAGTATTCCATTTTATATTAAAAAATCCACATCTTCTTTATCCAGTCTCCAGTTGATGGGCAATTGTGCTGTTTCCAAATTTTAGCTATTACAAACTGTGCTGCTATAAATATAGGTGAGCATATATCACTGTGTATGATTCTTTTAATTCTTTTGGGAAGATACCCAGCAAGGTAATAGCTGGGTCAAATGGGACCTCTGATCCTAGTTGTTTGTGGTGTCTCCATATTGATTTCCATAGTGGTTGTCCCAGTCTGCACTCCCACCAACAATGAAAAAGGGCTCCTTTTTCCCCACAACCCTACCAGCATTTGTTATTCGTTGTTTTCTTGATAGCAACCATTCTTCCTGGGGTGAAATGGCATATCAGTGTTGTTTTCATCTTCATCTCTTGAATAACCAGTGATGTTGAACATTTTTTCATATGTTTATTTGCTGCTTTTACTTCTTGGAGACATGTCTGTTCATTTCAGATGTTCATTTTTGAATCGGGTCTTTATATTTGGGGGTCTGATTTTTTTTTAAGTTCTTTATATATTCTAGATAGTAGTCCTTTGTCTGAGGAATAGCTGATAAAATGTTTTTCCCATATTGCGGGTTGTCTCTTAGCTCTGCTCGTGATTTCTGTGACAGTGCAGAAACTTTAAAAAAATGAGATCCCAAATGTTGAATTTTTTTTTCTTTTGTATCAGGGATTGAACTTGGGCCCTCGCACTTGCGAGGCAGGCAGTGGAACCACTGAGCTAAATCCCCAGCCCCCAATTGTTGATTCTTTCTGCTAGTTCCCGTGCTACTGAGAATTTGTTCATAAAATCTTTTCCTATGCAGATGTTTTCAAGAGTTCTGCCTAACTTATCTTCCAGGAAGTTCAGTGTTTCTGTTTCAATATTTATATCTTTAATCCACTTGGATTTTAGTTTAGTGAATGGTGAAAGATACTGGTCTAGTTTTAATCTTTGACAAGTTGAAATCCAGTTTTTCCAACACCATTTACTAAAGAGCCTATCTTTCCTCCAGCAAGGATGGTTGGCTCCTTTGTCAAGGGTGACGTAGTTGAATATGTCAGGAGTTGTGTCTGCATCTTTTAATCTGTTCCACTGATCCTCAGGTCTGTTTCTTTGACAGTACAGTGCTGTTTTTATCACAGTGGGTTTGTAGTACAGTTTTAAGTTGGGAATGGTGATACCCCTGCCATGTCTCTGTTGCCTAGCATTGCTTTTGCTAGTCTAGGTCTCTTCTGGTTCCAAATGAATTTTTGGATGATTTTCTCTAGTTCTGTGAAATATACTGTTGGGATTTCAATCGGGATTGCATTGAATCTGTATAGCAGTTTGGAAGTATGGCCATTTTCACTGTTTTGATTCTTCCTACCCAGGAACAAGGGATGTCTTTCCATTTTCTTATATCTCCTTCGATCTCTTTTTTCAGAGTGTTGTAGTTCTCAATATAGAGGTCTGTTAATTCCTTTGTTAGATTGATTCCTATATTTATTAAAGGTAGAAAAAGAAATATGCCCTACAGAGTAAGAGCAGGCCACTGAAAGAACATACCGTGGCCACAAGGCCATCATCTTTTGTATCCCCTACCTACTCCTCAGGTTGAAGTCAGATCTAAGCCATCCTGCCATCCTTGATTTTGTGCCAGAAGAACTGAAAATAGTGTTGTCTGATTAGTCCCAGGTGTGGGGCTTGGGACTCTTTTTCTGCGTTTGTGTCCCGGATTTCCATCATTTGCCCAACCAGCTGGCCCTAATTTCCTGCCTCATTTCATCTAGCGTGGAGAGAAAGAATAACTAAGTCACAAAGAAAATGAAATATCTTGTTTGTAACTTACACAATAATTCTTTGAAGAAATAGAGCAGGATAGAGGGAAATGAGAGCTGGCGATGTAAATTGCAATTTTTAGACAGTGGAGTCCTGTAGGTTTCATGGAGGGAATATGGAAGTAGATATAAAGGAAGGGAGGAAGACAGCCTTGTTTTTTTTTTTTTTTTTTTTTTTTTTTTTTTTTTTTTTGTGTGTGTGTGTGTGTGTGTGTTTTGTTTTTTGTATCAAGGACTGAACTCAGGACCTTGCACTTGCGGGGAAGCAGGTGGTGGCAACACTGAGCTACATCCCCAGCCCTAGACAGCCTTGTTCTTAAGAACATTGCAGTCAGGAGAGAAATGGCCAGTGCATTGGCTCTGTCAAGCCAGTACTGCCAAGTTTGACGATTAGGACTGGATGGAATAACCAAGGGGGAAAGTAGTACGTGCTAGATCAGAGGAGTGACATGGGGCCTTGCGACTGTTATAGGAATGGTGGCTTAATCCAGAGGCTCAGCATGCACTTCCATTTTTATCAACATATAATGTTTATTTTAGCATGGTTTGTAACTATTCCAAATGATAAACAACCAAATCATTAACAGTCTAATGTTGTGAGGAGATACTAATATTGAGATACCATTCAGCAGTGGATATTAGCAAACTACAGCTATACACAGTAATGTGAATCAGTTCCGTCAACATTTGCTTCTTCATATTGCCATCAAAGAATCAACCAGCCAGCGATTTCAGTAGACAATGTGTTCTATAATTTTAGACTGTGGTACTCTGATTATTGAAGCCTCATGTGTCAGCCCCGACCTTGGGGGTTCTAGAATTTTGTGCATAGACGTGGGCGAGGGTTTTTATGGTTTTGTCTGACAAGTCCAAGACTGGCCCACTGGGAACTCTACCTGGGTGATCCAAGGGACAGAGATCATCTTACTTTCCATTGAGCTGTGATGACGAAAACTATTTGGGGAGAGAAGGAAATGGAATCTAAATCTAGGATCTGGGACTTGGTGGTAGAGTACTTAACTACCAAGCACAAGGCCCTGGTTTCATTCCCCAGCACTAAATAAATAAAACAGATACGCCAGGGATTTAGCTCAGTGGCACTGTGCCTGCCTAGCAAGCGCAAGACCAAGGTCCTCAGTTCGATCGTTAGTACCGGAAAAAACAAACAAACAATCTGTGGGTGAACAGTGCCAGTTTGGGTAAAGGAGATTTGTAAAGGTTATCATCCTTGCGATGTTAGAGGCCATGGCCAGACCTAGTGTTTCCAGACACTTAACTAGGCTTAACAGGTTTAGAGACAATTTTACTGAAAGAGTGAGAATCCCAAAAGAGCTGGGCAGGGGGAACTTTTGGAACTCAAGACAAAACATCATCAGTACAGGCTCTGGCTGTTTATACCCAGTTCACAGGTGGTACCTGAGGATCACTGTGAGTTCCACTGCTGATTAAATTTTTTGCTCTTGCTTTTTCTTTCCCTCCATTGGCCCTGTAATTTTAAAATAACAACCATATTTGTGCTTTTCCTGGTGAAGTTTCCAGCATCTTTTTCCCTTGTTAAAAATTGGACATTGAGAAACCCTCTACTCAAACAGTAGACCACCTTTTTTGTCCTCCTTCTTCTGCTATTTAGAATACATTTCCTACCTGGTGTGGTGGTGCATGTCTGTAATGAACACTCTGGGAAGCTGGGGCAGGAGGATCACATGGTCAACCCTATCCTGGCAAACTTAGTGAGAACTTGTTTGAAAATCTAAAAATTTAAAAGGGACTGAGACAGCTCAGTGTGAAGACCCTGGGTTCAAACCTTAGAATTGCAAAAACAGAGTACATTCCTTGCACTTTCTTCTTTAGGGGACCCCAAGTTCTTGAGGATCATGCATCTTTTAAAAGTTTCACTCAGCCTGCTATGATGAAAATAGACCAGGGACAGCAAAGCTTGAGGCGTGAAGACCTTTTGCAGTACTTCTGGTGAAAGGTCATAATGGTGGCAGTGCATAGGCAAGAAATAGTCAGATTTTGGATATATTTTAAAGGTAGAACCTACAGGATTTCGTACAAAATTTATAAGGGACATGAGGCAGCGTCCAAATTTTGGCCTGATCAACTAGAAAGATTGGATGTATTGCTGAGGAAAGGGCTCCATTCGTCTTTCGTGTGGAGGTTAGAGCCAAGAAGTTAGACAGCCAAGTATAGAGTTTGAGAAAGAGATTTCAGATAAACAGTTACGAATCAGAGTTTCCAGCATACCAAAGACCTTAAAGACATGAGACCGGATGAAATCACTAAATACCTGAATATAGATAGCATCGAGAAGAGAACTAACAACCTAACTCAGATTTTCTGAGACATTTTACTGCAAAGTAGAAAAACTAAAAAGAATTTCCTTATTGGATGACTCCACTTACACACACACACACACACACACACACACACACACACACACACCCCTCATCAATTCCCTCTTCAATCTGGACTCCACACTGACTACTGCTGTAAATTCTCTAATGGCTTCTGTGTTTACAGGTTTAAAGGGAAATTCCCAGTCTTTCTTTGTTAGCAGGGTTCTGGGGTTCTAGGGTGCTCCTGAAGATGCTTTCTAGGTTCTTGACATCCTGAGCAAAGAGTTGGTCAAGACAAGCAAGCGAGTAACAAAGTTTTACATTTATTAAAAGAGGGCCGGAGATTTAGCTCAGCCTTGCGAGCACAAGGTTCTCAGTTCTATCTCTGGTACTAAAAAAAAAAAAAAAAAAAAAAAAAAAAA
>NW_022900945.1:22127877-22140230 GCF_012274545.1 Fukomys damarensis | reverse complement strand
TGCTAAAGGTAGGAAAAGAAATATGCTCTACAGAATGAGTGTGGGCCAACTAAAAGTAGGGGAAAAAAAATTAATGCTGGAAAGTGCTGCCTCAATCTGATTTTATTTCAGTATTTACTAGGGACCACTCTGACTTTCTTAATCCCTACACTTTTTGTTCATGTGACTCTACACATTACAAATTCCCTATCATATTCCTGGCCACTTCTCAGCCCTTTGGAGGCTAGACCAAGGTGCTCAGATATATGATCAAACATCAAACATGATTCTGTGTGTTTCTCTGAGAGAGTTTTTAGATGAGATTAACATTTAAGTTGGTGGAATTTGTGTGTGTGTGATGTTTGTGTGTGTGTGTGTGTGTGTGTGTGTCTGTCTGTCTGTCTGTCTGTCTGTCTGTCCTGGGATTAAATCCAGGGCATTAGCACACACTGTACCACTGAGCTATGCCCCTCACCCCCCAGCCCCTTAAAACAAACCTCGCTCTGTGTGATTCTTCCTATAGTATTAGTTCTGTTCATAAAGAAAGGTTAGCAGAAGTGAAGTTGTGCACAAATTCCCAAAGTTAGGTAAGAAGTCATTCTGCAACATCATATTATGGGATAAGAAGAGAGGACCTTTGCATAGTTAACAACAATGGCTTCCTGTGCAACTACTTACAAGTGCCTTAGAAGAGGGCTTCCTTTCATGGAAAAAGGTGAAAGGCAGAGTCCTCCTAAGACTTTTATCTGTACAACCTCTAGTTCTTTCCTGCCTTGAATGTAGAACTAAGGCCTGGAAGCCTGGCCACCAGGTTACGTTTGTGTAGCAATGAGGATGCGAATGTACACACAGAGTACAGTAGGGCAGAAAGGTGGAAGGAGACTAGGACTCTGGGAGCCACTGAAGCCATCGTACCCGTCGTACGTACCTACCCTTACACTTCGTAATTGGTGAGACAAATAACCTCTTGTGTGTTTAAGCCACTGTAGTAGAGTTGATAAATGAATGTATTGCTGTCTTGAAGCGAGGAATTCGGGGAAGATAGGCAGATAGCCACAGGGCCTGAATAGTTAACCTAAAGTAAACTGAAAGTCCTGAAAGTTAGAGGTTAAGTGAGCTAAAATACCAGAGTGCCCAAATAACTAATTTAAGCAAACTATCAGGGCCAAATGGAACATAAGGGGCAAGGGACAAAGAACAGGTCCCTAAGGTGGAGACTTGAAGGAAGTGAACGTAAACGAAGCAGCTCCGAGACAGGAAAGGAGATTGCCAATCAGCACTGAGAGAGAGGCCCTTATGCCACCCACCTTCTTTATGTGGATGTTTCAGATGGGAAATTTCATCAGCCTCTCTCCCACAGACACACCTCTGGGGTGTATCCTCAAGAACTGGGAGAGATTTTATCCTCCGTCATTTAAAAGAAAAGACTCATGTTTTTTTCTCTACACAGGCATAGGTAGGGTATCCAGTGGGAAATAGTGAGACTTGACCAATAGGAGAAAATAGAAATTATAATAAAATGCTCCAATTATATCTATTTAAAAAAAACAGGGTAAATGCCCTCAGGTGTCCTCGATGCCCTATGTACAGGATTTCTTTACACTGAGAGATGATTCCAATTTCCAATGGATTTCCAATTCCAGTGCAGGCCACACTGTATAGACTCAGCCCTGTTACAAAAGACAAAGCTTCACACTTGGTTTTGTAATAAAGAGAGATAGTAATTGCACTCTACAGCTCTTCTCTGTGATAAGGTATCCTATACTAAAAGAGAAGTTTAACCATGTGTTGGGAGGGAACCCCTTGGTTCCCATCTAATAGTGTCAACATAATTGTGTTAAAATGTTGCATTTTGCTCAGATGTTATGTTCTGCTCTTGATTTAAAACTTTCCCTGTAAAAACTTTGTAACTATTATCTGGAAGGTTTTTGTTGTTGTTTTACTTCTAAGGGAATCTTGGGTCACTTCAATACTGTTGCAACTGATCTTCTGGCTGTTCAACAACTAAGGCTCTGAGACCAAAGCTAAATACATAACTGGGCCAAGAAAACAGCCAATATTTTGGTTCTGGCCCTGCAAGGTCAACAAGGACTGACGACCTGAGGGAACCTTGCTATGGGATCCTATAACCCCAGTGAGTCACCCAACCTCCTGAGCAGGGAGACTGCCTGGCCTTAGAGAACAGGAGTCAACCAATGTACATTGTTTTCAAATGAGGATCACCAGGAAAGAAACGACTCCTGTGCTTCCATGTGGTGAAACAAGACCGTGACTCATCCTGGCAGATGACCTTGACAGAAGAGGAAGAGGCTGTGTACGTGGTTCCAAAAGTAACCCCCCGGAAGCCTTAATGTATAAGTTTAATTCCAATTAATTCTGGTCTCACTTAAACTTGGTCTTAAACACCCAGCAAGAAAGTATGACCAATGACAAGATATGTAAAAATATTAATACTGGGCCGGGGATTTAGCTTAGTGGTTCTGCTGCCTGCCTTGCAAGTGCAAGGTCCCGAGTTCGATCCCTGGTACCAAAAAAAAAAAATGTGAATGCTAATTTATGCTGAATATACAAAGGAGCTCCAAGCCCCATATACTGGGCCCCTGCTGACAGGGCTACTCCCATAACTTGTCACTACTGTGGTTCAATAAGGCTAAAAAGCCACAGTAATAGCTGCTTGCTATTACTTAGCATCAATCTTCATTGCCCCGAAACAAGGACCCGAGAGCAAGAGGGAGTTGGTTATAATCTGATATAGTTTATATGGCACGAAATGAGAATTTCTCTTCTAAAAGATCAATTAACCTGACAAAAAGACCTAAAGAGAGACAACGGGCCATAAGAAGACTCCTTAAGAGTCTGAGAAAAAAAAAGATGGTGAGGCTCTAAAGGATTTAGAAAGAGAAAAAGGCAAGCTATTACAATTCTGTCAAATTCAGGAATTTTTTCCATCATTCCTGGAATTTTTGTTTTGTTTTTTGTATTTTGAGGCAAAGTCTAGCTCTGGAATTCAGGCTGAACTTGAGCTTATTGTGTAGGCCAGTCTGGCCTTAAACCCATGGTGATCCTCTTACCTCAGCCTCAGGAGTGCTGGAATTACAGGCATGCACCACAACACTTGACTTACTTCATTCTTATGATGAAATCAGTTATACCACCACACAATTACCAAATATTTTAAATTAAAAATTACTCCCAGATAAAAGAGAAGCCTTCCTAGCTTTGGTTGGACAAACCCAGGGGTAAATCAAAACAAAACATAAACCTCAACCACATTACTGAGACAGGAGAATTTTATTTTATTGCTGCTTTGAGGATACATCTAATTACTCAATCATGCCAATTAAATAGGAAGTTCACCAGCTGACAAATAGCTATCTTGGGATACATCAGAATAAATTGTAGAAATAATTGGATTTTCTAATCAATATTAACTTCATCATATGATCCAGCTGCTATTTTTTCCTTACATTTAGATACAGCATTTAAAAAAAAAAACAATATTTAAAGCCTTTTATTTCTGGCAGAAATAATCAAGAAGATAAACCAGGTGGGGTGGCACACACCTATAATCCTAGCTACTTGGGAAACTGAGGCTGGAGAATCACAAGTTAGAGGCCTGCCTGGGTATTTTAGAGAGCCCTGTCTCAAAATAAAAATAAAAATGGCTAAAGATGTAGCTCATTACTTCCTGGGTTCAATCTCCAGTACCAGAAAAAGAGAAAAGGAAGAAGGAGAAATCATTTTGTCCTTTTATCAATGAGAGTGTTCATCGTGTTATTGGGGTTCTGGTAACTCGGGGGGCTGAGGGCTCCTAGAGATTACAGGTTCTTAGTGTCCTGAACAAAGAATTGGACAAGAAACACAAAAAAGGTAGCGAGTTTTAACATTTATTAAGGTAGGAAAAGAAGTATGTTCTGCAGGGTGAGAGCAGGCCACTAAAGACTTGCAGTGGCAACAGGTTAATGGCAGACGTCTTCATACCCCATGCTGCAGGCTGACATCAGATCTAGACCATCCTATCAAGAACCTACTTGATCTGGTGCCAGAAGAAATGAAAATAGCATTTTCAGGTTGGTCCCAAGTGCAGTGGAACTGGTTTTTTCCGGCACATGTGTTCTAGATCTCAGTGACTGACGGTTCACGCCCACTTGCCCTGCCAGGTGGCCACCCCCTAATCTCCTGCCTCAATCCTTTCTGAAGAATTCTTTTCTGATTTTTTAAAAATAATTATTTTCATTAACTCTCATAATTATGAATCTATTAAAAGTGTAGCCCAAGCATAGTGGCTCGTGCCTATAGTCCCAGCTGAGACAGGAAGATCACCACAATTCAAGTCCAGTCTGGGCTGCATAGTGAGTTCAAGGCCAGCTTGGAATACATAGTAAAACCCTATCCAAAAACAAAAAAGTCTAAACATGTCATATTGAAAGCACAAAGCTATTCTATAACTCCCTATTCTGTATAAGTTCTTGAGAGGGTTTATAATACTACTTTCATAGTTATTTTGGAAGCACTCTGAGTACAGATACAGTGGACCCCCAAGTTATAACTGGCCTGGCATATGATCAACTTGGGTTAATTAGGCCATTAACAGATTCATCTACGTCTTGTTATCTGTAGCGAGTACCTAGGTAAACATCCAAATCTCAGCTGTATTGACTTAAAACCAACTTGAGCTATAACCAGCCCTCAGGAACTGATCAAGTTCATAATTCAAGGGTCCACTGTACATGCATGAAAGAGTACAAAACTCATGGAAACTTTTCAGTTTTCTAAAGTCCCCCCCTCTGGGACATCATTCTCCCGGTAAAACATTTCACATTTCAGGCTCAGCTCGGAAGCTATCAGTCTGCAGGGCTCCTGACACTCTTACGTGCAAAGCCCTTCAGTGACTGTCACTCAGAAGTAGAAGGCACATCTGTCACTATGACCTTCAAGTCCCTGCATGATCTGATCCTTGCCCTTTTCTCACCTTGTCTTCCTTCACTCTCCTTCCACAAACTGTGACTGCCCAGGGCCTCTGCCCCTCCCTGAGCACCAGACAAGCTCGGAGTTGCTTTCTTTGTCCTTGTGCTTCTCTCTGCCTGGAACGCTTTGCCCTCACTCTCTCCTGACTACCTCAGATGTTTACTCAGTTATCCCCTCAGGAGAAGTCGCCTGACCCTCTGTTTAAAGCTGTTATTCCTAATGGGATATGGTGGTGCATACCTGTGATCTCAGCTGCCATGGTGGCTGAGGCAGGAGGAACTCACGAGTTTGAGGCCTTTGTGGGCAACATATCTATAAATAAATTGAAGTTGTAACTCCTTGCTCTCTCATATCCTTTTCCTACTTTATTTTTCTCCTGGGCACTTATCACCACTTACCTCGCAGATGTTATCCTCATTTATTATTTATTTTCTATTGCCCTGTGAGGCACAGCATATGAAAGGCTGGTGGCATAGGTGGCAAAAAGAATGTGCCAGTATTCAAGCAACATAGAAAAGTTAAGAGTTTACTCTAGGGTTAGTGGTTCCATTTGACCCAGCTATTCCTTTACTGGGTATCTTTCCAAAAGAATTAAAAGAATCACACCACAGTGATATATGCTCATCCATGTTTACAGCAGCACAGTTTGTAACAGCTAAAGCTTGGAAAAAGCCCAATTGCCCATTAATGGGAGACTGGACAAAGAAAATGTGGGGTTTTTAAAAAAAAATTTGTTTTTTGAGACAGGGTCTCACTACATAGTTGAGACTGACCTGTATCTCACTATGTAGCCCAGGCTGGTCTCGAACTCACAGCGATCCTCCTGCCTCAGCCTCCCGAGTGCTGGGACTACAGACATGTGCCACCACACCTGGCTGGGGTTTTTTTAAATAAAATGGAATACTACTCAGCCATAAAGAAGAACCTAAAGACATTTATAGCTAAATGGATGCACATGGAAGCCATACTCTTAAGTGAAATAAATAGGACACACATGTGTAAATACCTAATAGTTTCTCTGGTGTGAGTAACTGAAAGTGGAAATAAGGATCAAAATGTATAATTGATATTGTGTAATAGGAAGAAAAGGTCTAAAGGGGTAGGAGAAATGGGAGGGGTAGGGGAAATATGAGAAAAGGAAAAAATGGAAACAAAGTCTTTGTAAATAGGGAGAGGTGGAGGGGTTGTAAAGTTACAAGACCCCAATGATGAATGTAACTGTACTGTATACTTAAAATGTACCAATAGACTTCATGAAAAAAAGTTTACTAATATGCTACAAGAGAGCAGCTCGTGAGTCCAAGAGAGGACTATGCCATCAGGGTGAAAGGCTGAGCTTTTCATATTTGCCTTTCACGTGAGGAGGGAGTCTGGAAATGTCATCCCAGGGTTACTTCATCAGGCCATGGCGGCTCTGTTGTTCATCTCTCTCAGTTCTCGGGACAGCCAGGTGTAGTTTGAAGACAGACATAGTACTCTTGTTCAACAGAGTCCAGTGCCCTAGGTGTTGCTTTGGGTAACATTAACACATACATAAAGATTGACTAATGGTAGTAGTCAAGGGGATCTGTACACCTAAAATACGCTAGGTGTGAATAGGTAACTCAGTTTGAGTAAGAAATGCCCAACAACATTGGATCAGCATAGTTCTGGCTGCGGCTGAAAGGATTCACACACACACACACACACACACACACACACACACACACACACAGTTGTTTGTTTGTCTTCATACAGTTACTCTGGTTCTGAAGCTAGGAACAGGAGGGTGAGGCACAGAATCACCAGGCAGACTCCCAGGAGGTTTCTGGAACACTTCCAGTTTTTATAGGCAGAGCAATCACTTATACAATCAAGGAGCAAGGGGAGGGACACTGTATGCTGGGCATAACATGATTGGTTGATGCCCTCATATTTCTATATAAGGTGATCTGGGCAAGCGATGGAGGCAACAAATAGGAGGACATCCTTCCGCTGGCTCTAAGCCAG
Organism: Fukomys damarensis; assembly: GCF_012274545.1. Lineage (NCBI taxonomy): Eukaryota > Metazoa > Chordata > Mammalia > Rodentia > Bathyergidae > Fukomys > Fukomys damarensis. The sequence continues at coordinate 22,133,294 of NW_022900945.1, read as the reverse complement.
TCTCAACGCAGGAGAGTGAGCTTGCTCAAACTCCTGAGTATCCTCTAGGAAATGTTTCGTGCAGTGCACTTGGCTCAGCTGTGCTTGAATTTCTCTCGCGTGCACACACACACACATGCACACCTGGTGTGAATGGAACCAACTAATAGGTTTGCCACCTGAATGGAATAAAAGGGAAATGGAGGAAGTCTTGCTTCTGTTTTCACAGGGGAGCTCCAGTCTTCACTTTCACCCTGGACATCATCTCCTGGCTTCCAGCACAGACCCTTCAGCCTCCTGATGCGGACCTGCACAGGACTCTAGTGAGCTCCAGGCCTGCACCTGGAACCTTCACATCTCCAGCATGCAGACAGCCGTTTTACCCTTTCCCAAACCTGACTGCAGGCAGCCACATAAGAAAATCTTGTAAATTGTTTTTTGGGCGGGGTACCAGGGATTAAATTCAGGACCTTATGCCTTGTGAGGAAGGCTGCGGAATCACTAAGCTGAATCCCTAGCCCCTAAATTCTTATGTATTTGTATATCTTGCATTAAATTGCTTTCCCTAGTAAGTACTGATACATTAGTCAAACTAGAAGTTAAAAAGAATGAGGAGAAACTTTCTATACAGCCAAGAAACTATCTCAACTATAGATGAAGAGAAAGAAAAATTTACGAAGTAACATTTATGAAGAAAAATTTATGAAGTAATCAGCACTGTAAAAGGAAACTTGAAAAAAGTTAGATGTTATCTTTTAGAGACAAGTGGCTTCTCCTAATGCCTAAGGCATAAACTGTCACCCACATTTCTTCTCAGCCCATCTGAGTGGACAGAGTATGCAGCTACTGGTCCAAGAAGTCAAGATCCAGTTTCATTTCCACTGGCGAGGGAAGGAAAGGTCGGGGCCCAGGAAGAGATGAAACAAGCCTAGACCTAGTACAGTTAGAAACAATGAAGCTGAGTGAGTCACTCCCTTTCCTCTGATATAGGAAATAAGGGTGGTAAAGCTGGCTGGGAAAATGAGCCGGACTTGTCAACTATAAGATCCCAGGGCAATGCCAGGACCCTGTACCTAGAACTTCTCGTGAGCGCTCACGAATGTGGAAGTCATAAAAGAGGACTTCAAGCCACAAGGCCACACTGGAGCACCATGTTGGGGAAGGCACAGTGCAGTGCTGACGAGGCCTCCAGCATCTGCCACACACAGTCAGCAGAATGGAAACTTTTCCATGTCCATGTGCTTTTGAGTCTTGGCAAACTCAAATCACGCAAATAACTGTATGCATTTTCATGTGCTGGCTAACTAGTCTGTGAACACCAAATTATATGATCTTGCTTTCCATTTTAAGACAGGAATTGAGGAAAGGTTTTGTAAATTTCCAAAGATAGTTTCAATTTTTTGGGTATAGTTGTGACCCCATTTTTGCCAACGTAAATACATTCATTACCTGAAAAATTTTAGGTAGAATGTGTAGAATTGCACTCTGACATTCAATCCAAAAATTTAGTCATGTCTCTTTACTAGGCTTTTTTCTTGGTAGGGGTGGTACTTGGGGATTGAACCCAGGGCCTTCACACTGAGTTAATGTTGCTAAATTGCTCAGGCTGGGCTTGAACTTTTAATCCTTCTGCCTCAGAGAGTGCTGGGATTACAGGCATGTCCCACCACAGCCACCTTCTTTACTAGGCTCTTTTAAAAAAAGTTTTTGGTGCCAGGATTGAACCCAAGGCCTTTGCATTGGGCTACTTCCTGAGGTGTTCTCGTTTGTTTGTTTTTTTTGCTTTTTCGAAGACAGTGTCTTGCTAATGTGTTTCAGGTTAGCCTCGAGATCACTGTGTAGTCCAGGCTGCCCTTGAACTCTCAGATGTCCTCTGGCTTCAGCCTCTCCAGAGCCGGAATTATGGGTTGTGCATCACACCCAGTTTATTTATTTTTATTTATATTTTAGGTGCTTTGTTTTTGTTTTTAGTTCAGTTTAATTTTTATTTTGAGAGAGAATCTCACTAATTCACTAAATTGCCCAGCTAGGTCAAACTTGTAATTCTCTTGCCTCAGCCTCTCAGAGTTCTGGGATTACAGGTGAGAGCCGCCACATCCAGCTTCTTTACTAGACATCTCTAACACCTCTCTTCCCCCGCAAAAATATTCCTCCCTTCACAGTCACACCTTAAGCATGCCATCACTTTTTGATAGCAATATACTTGTGAGAATTATTTTCAAGAGTAAAGCACATGAAGATTAAAATTAGATTTAAAAAATTTCTAAGGACCGATTTGGGAACTCAGAATTACAATTACTTCTATCAAACCAGATATTGCCATATTAATTTTACAAAAAAGAAGGTTAAATGTCCCATTAGTTGTATGTTACCATTGCCCTCTTTTTAAATGTTAAACTAAAACACTTCAGAAATAAGGGAAATTTTGTTATTTGTAAGCATTGACTATATTATATATTTTATACTTGACCTAAGACAGTCCTTCTTTGTACAGTGTGGCTCAGACAAACTATAGCGTTAGAAACCATGTTCTAGAATTCACATTGCAGTGGAGGAACCGGATGGTAAAGTAGTAACTTAGAGATATAGTAGCGATGCTGGGTGTGGGAGGGCATAGCTGTGATCCCGGCATTTTGGAGGCTGAGACAGGAGGACTTCAAGTTTGAGGCCAGCCTGAATTACATAGAGAGGGAAGTGTGGAAAGCAGGGACTTCTGTGATACTTTTATTTTATTTTATGAAAATGAAAAGTTTATTCTAGTTGACAGACTAAAATCGGGAGATTCTAACAGCTAGCTGGGAAAAGCTGAGTTTATCACAACCGTGTGTGAAAGGGCTGACATTGGGAGGGAGAGAGAGAGTGGCAGCTAACTGGGAGAGATTTCATCCTTGAATGGATAGGTTAATACCAGGGGGGAGAGATATTAGCAATTAAATGGGAAAGGAATTAGGCTTATATAGACACTGACAGGCAAAGGAATCTGGGGTAATATATTTATGATTTGGCTTCCTATGGACAGTCTGCTCAGGTGTGTATGGAGTTACTAAACTTCTCTGCACCAGGGAGGTTGTGTACTACATTTTGAGTCCATTTGTCCTATTTACTGGAAAGCTGCTGTTGTCTGCTGAAAGCAGCCTGTTTGCTTTTGCCTGTTGGCTTAGGGCAGGCCTGACAAAAATTAAATAAATAAAGAAAGAAACTTTAAAGAGTGGTGGTGGAGAGCATCCCTGGATCCAATGCCCAGTTCAGCGGGGTGGGCAGGATGTAGAGAGGAGTAGGGCTAGAATCTATTTTTTCTTCTAACAAGGTCAGAACAAACCTATTACTTCGTTATGAGCAAATTACCTCATCTAAAACAGTATTTTCCTGAGCAATTTCTTCAATTGTGGGATATAATTCATGTTAGCATTTTAGCATGAAATGTGGAGGTGCATTTGGCAGTAAAATGATTTCCACTTGAGAACATTCACAAGTCTAATGCAGGTTAGAGACACTAATCTTTTTGAAACAGAGACACTAGCCAATAACAATTCTGTTGGCTCTGTGTTTTCAGCTGAGGAAGAGAATCACAGACATCCCAGTGGTAGAATGCTTGGCAGGAGATTTAGGTGGGGCCATAGCGCTCCGGATGCATCTGCTACCTGTTCATTCATCTGCTCCCCCTTTGACCCCTACTGAGGCAGGAGGTTTCAAGAGAGCCCAATTCAACCTTTTAATTGTGTTGTATCTAAAAAAACTATCCCTCAGAATAGCCAGAAGCCAGGCATGGTGTATGCCACTTTTATACTGCGTCTTAACACAAACACCACAGAATAAAATCATTCAAACTAGTGTTTAAACTAGTGGGAAATGGCCAGCCCATTGTATGTTTAGGGCTTTTAACAGAAGAGTTACAATCAAGTTCACATTGACTTTTTGGTTTCATTTTGTTTTGGAGACAGAGTCTCTCCATGTAGTCCTGGATAGTTTCTAACTCTTGATTCTCCCACCTCAGCCAGCCTATTGCTAGGATTACAGGCGTGCGCCACCTCACTGGGCTTATTTTTCATCAATTTGAAAAAATCCACCCCAATGGGGCATGGTGGTGCACACCAGTAATCCCAGCACCAGGAGACTATGGTCAGCCTGCATAGTATGACCTTGGATCAAAAAAAAAAAAAAAGTTTTTTTTCTTCTTGTTTTTTTTTTTTTTTCTTTTTTATTGAGGTTATTGGTACAATCTAGGTATACAATACAGTTACATTCATCATTGGGATTCTGTACCTTTACATAACAGGTCTTGATTCTCATTTTTCCCCTTGTCCCTGCCCTCCCTTCACCCCCCTCCCCTCCCCATTTACAAACACTTTATTTCCATTTTTTCAGTTTCTCATATTTTTTTCCTCTCCCTTATTACCTTTCCCCCACCCTTTCCACTTTCCTTACACCTTTAGCCCTTTACTTCCTATTTCACATTATTAATTGTCTCATTAGGATCCTGTGTACTATTGTAGTTTTTCACACCAAAGAAACTATTTGGTATTTCAGTTAAAGAAATCTCTGTATGAACATTAAAAAATAGGGAATCCTAAAATAAAACTAAAAGGAAAGTAAAAGAGAAAAGGCAATGATGTAACATCAAAATAATCCTTAATTCTGGAGATGAAAATGGTCCCTGAACATATTTAAATTGCTTCTCGCTCTTATAGTCTTATCTTATTCTTTTTTCATTATTTAGAGAATACTTTATTAGTTTCTGTAATTAAACCCACGTAGATATGACCTTGCATATTTAGTACCACGTGTTACCCCTGTACACATGGAAAAAAAAATAAATTAACATTTCTAGACCAATATGGTTGTCCATTTCTGTACAATGCCAAGTCAACACTGTAAATTGGGATAACTTTTTCCAAAGTTGGCAGCACCGTTAAAGTTTCCCAAAATTCAATTTATACATATATGTGTGTGTTGTGTGTGTGTGTGCGTGTGTATGTGTAGGTAAAGACTATTAATAGTATGTTATGCATCGATAGCAGCAACAGCTTTTCCAGGTTCTGCAGTCATCTGAACAAAATTATAGACATTCAGCACATCCCATTAAAAAAAAAAAAAAAACAAAAAACAAAGAAAAGAATAATATCCAGACAACAGCAAAGTTCTGTTGCTGTTGTGGTACCTGGCACCATTTTTTCTATTAGCCTCTTAATCATCATCTGGAAAGAGAACATTCTAGAGTAATATCATTAAATGTAGCTCTGATAAAGCACGGTCCCTACTATGTATCATAAAGCAGGTACTAGATATTTTACATTCATAGAGGTATGATACAGTACTGTCCTACATCAATAATACTAGATTCAGTTTTGGTTTGAAATTTACTTTGTCTGCAAATAAGATTGCTACCCCTGTTTTTTTCTGGGCTCCTGTCACATGGAGAATTGTTTTCTATCTTTTCA
>NW_022900945.1:22087149-22126440 GCF_012274545.1 Fukomys damarensis | reverse complement strand
GACATTCTCATCTTCATAACATCAGAGAAAACAGCTCATCAAATCAACGGCAATGCTTTACCCCAACTGATACAATCAGCAACACATTAAGATCAAGCACAACTTGGACACTGACCACCTGTGGTAGTCACTAGTCTATCACCCTTAAATCATTTGAATTAAATTGAAATCAAGAAGCAGTCTAGAACATGTCTGCAGTGAACAAACTTTACAATATAGTGTATTTACCATTTAATGGCTCAGACAGAGCGAGGATGCAAGACCCCTGATCTCAGTTAGCTGATTGCTGAACCCCATGAAGCTGACTGACCTCAGGCTGCAAGGCCCAGATTGAGTTCCCCATCCTTCTGAATGGTTGAACTCTGCAATGTTCTATTACAGGTTTCCCCCACCCTTTCTTTAAAGATGTTCAAAGTTGGGAACTCAGAAAAATACCCTTAATGACCACCTCTGTCTTTGTAGAGTGGGTCCAAAGACTTGCACAGTCAGGAGGTCTGAGAGTGTGGGAGGGTGGCTTATGCTACCTTCCCCGTGCTTGAGCGATGGCTGCTGGGTCGGGAGCAGGCGTGGTTCTCCAAAAAAATGTTTTTTAAAGTCTTAATAGTGACTATATTATTGCTCCAGTAATAACAATTCTAGTAATGATAATGTGCTCTTGTCTGAATCTGGATACTGCAGAGACTGCCTGCTTTGGCCAAGATCAGTGGAAAGATAGCCTCAGCAAATGCTCCATTTTATGGAAGTGTAAGGTCTTTCATTTTGTCAATGTGAAAGAGCAAACTTTTAGGCAGGAATGATCAGAAAATAACGAGAATGAGGAGGTCCAATGAAAAATTTTGTGGAAGTAAAAACCACTAAGGAAAAGAAAAAGCAATGCTAGCTATAAAGTGGAAGTTCTCTTGGTAAAGCTTGTTAATTTGGCTTAATTATTATAAATAGTCCTAGGGCCGAGGATTTAGCTCAGTGGCACTGTGCCTGCCTCACAAGCTCAAGGTCCTGGGTTCAACTCCTGGTACCACACACACACACACACACACACACACACACACACACACACAATCCAACTGATGATACCTTAAAATACAGTCTTTCACACAGTGTGTCTACATCATATAAAGCAGTGTTTGGTGGGTATCTTCTCTGTGCAACAGGGTTAGTCATAAAGGTGCAAACATTACCGCAGTTTACTTTTAAGTACCTGAAATAACAGAATCAGCTTTGGTAGAGCATTGCTTAGAAAAGGCCCTTTGTGCCTGGACTGGTTTTAATATCTGAAATGCAGTTAGATGTTAGGAGCCTTCTGTACATTATTCTCCTGTTTTGAACATAAAAGTTGCTTCTTGGTTTGGAATGTTACGACTAAAGTTACAAGTTCCTTACTTTTAGCCTTTATCTTGTGTCCAATTTTATATTGGTATAAATAATGATGCCGTAGACATCTTCATGAACATACTATCTCCTCTTTTAGATTACTTCCTTCCCCTTGTTCTCAGATGTGGTATTAATGGCCCCAGTGGCTTTAACAGATAAATCATTTTTGGAGTACTGCCAGACTGTTCTTTAAAAAGGCTATGTCAATTTATAATATCATGAGCAGGCATGAAAGTAATGAGGGAAGCTTTGTAATATCCTTAACCTATGGTCACACTTAATAATAAGTACTTTCAGAGTTTTAATTTAAGATTTTAATTCTATGAGATTATTTGAAAATGGGTATTCATTTTACAGAATGAGGTATTCAGTCTGTGATTTTTATGGAAACAGTAAAAATCTAATGCTAAAATTCAGTCTTTATCAAATAACAGACCAACAGACCACGTGAGTAAGAATATACTCCACCTTCTCATTTTTTTCTGATACCCCTCAAAGAAATTAATCAAAAGAATTTTAAAGGCAAACTTTAATGTCAATGTACTTGAAAACATTTTTAAAGAAATTACAGTTTCATCTGTTATTCAAATTCTTCATGATAATAATTATAAAATGAAAAATTTGTTATTAGAGAAAATATGAACTTCAAGATGTACACATAATAAAACAATATTAAATAAATAGTACAGTGAAACTTTTGAAATCACCTACTACAAAATTGTATCTTTTTGGAAAACACAGTCACAGGTTATTAATTTGAACCCTTCAGGATTATTTGCTTTGTTTTGTTCTGTTTATTTTATCAAAATAAGGTTAAAAAAAGATTAAAAGTTAAAAAAAGAAAAAGCTTAAAAGTTCAAAAGAAAATTGGTGCTTGATGAATACCGAAGTAAAAAGAGAACTGATTTCTAGTAATCTTTGCCCCTGATTCCACAAAGAGACAACTGACAGTTAAAACTTTCCATTTATAGCAGATTAATGTTTCAAGCCTACATGGGAACTGATGGCTCTTCGGGAAGTTGCTGGCTTTTCCCAGTGACAGGCTGGATTTCTTCTCAAACAAAGGGCAAGACACAAACAAAGCTTCAAAGGAATCAATAAATAAACAACATATGTAAGTCCATGTCGCAATGGGATATGAGCCAGGCACATTTCAGTTTAGAGAGCACTTCACACTCAAGAGCCCTTGTGTGGACCACAGGCTGATCACAGCTGCCCGTGAAGTCAAGCCCACAATGACTGATGTGGGAACGCTGCTTTTTAAATCCATTCCCTGATCTTAAACTCTCTGTAAATTGAAATATCTCTATATTCACTTGAAATTAGGAGCCATCTTGCTAGGGTTCTGATCCCAGCTCTGCCATTTACTAGGTCTGTCATTTTCTATGACTTCAGGCTGGTTACTTAACCATTTTATACCTCAATTTCTCCATCTCTGTGTATGAAATGGGGACAATAACAACAGTCAACTTACAGAGTTGTTGGAAAGATTGAGTTAACATATGAAAAGCCTTAAGAAATAGTTCCTGGCATATAATAAGCACTATATGAGGGATTGCTAGTATTATTAATAACATGATTATTCATTTTTTGAGACAGAGTCTTACTATATAGTTCAGGCAGGCCTTGAACTCACTATGTAGCCAAGGCTGGCCTTGAACTTGGGGTGATCTTCCTGCCTCACCCTCCAGAGTGCTGGGTTTACAGGCCTGTGCCACCATGCCAGGCTTGGTTTCAGCCTTCAGAGTGCTGGGATTACAGGAGTGTACCCCCAGGATTAGCTGACTATTAATTTTTGTTACTACTCCTACCTAAATTGAAACAAATCTTTATTGTCCTCATCATAAAACAAAAACATACTGATTATTTCTACACATGTAATCTATATTTCCAAGGCACAGTAATTTGGACCTTACAATAACAGTTACATAGTTTGTACACACAGAAATGGAAAAAATTTCGGTAGTAGTATCTGAGTTTGCATTCTATGTACACTATTCATGTATTGTGACCCTGGGAAATTTACGTGCTCAACCTCTCAGCCTTTACAAGATAACCATAATGGAGATGCTATAATGAACGTGGGGTACCTGGACGAGTGCCTGATTTGTAGGGGTCTCGAGTAGGTCTTGCAAATCCTCGAAGGCCCTTCTCTTTTCACTCCGTCTGCCAGAAAACTTCTACTACACAGTGAGAGGAATATGAGGAGAGTGCGACACATTCTGCTGTTTTTAAAAATAATACCCTCGGATTTGTGTTGCAAAACACATTAGAGTTTATCCTACCCAGAAAAAAGAAAAAGAAAAAAATAGATCTAGATATAATAAAGCCAACATCCAAATGATGACAAATTCCATCAGTCTCTGGTTTCTACGATACTCTCCTGGCCTCCAGCTCCCTTCCCTCTGGGTTCCACCACAGTCCTCTTCAGAATGTGGGGAAAAACAAGCAGAGCGAGGCAAGGATTTCTTTCACATCAAATGCTGGGATTATAAAGTGTGCCACATGGAGGGCAGGGGAAAAAATGAGAACCAAGACCTGTCATGTAAAAGACCCCAATGATGAATGTAACTGTACTGTATATTTAAAAAGTACCAATAAACTCAATGAAAACAAACAAACACGAAATAAAGTGAGCCATATGCCTGGCTGGAATTAACTTTAAAATACCAAAGAAAGGGGAAAATAAAGGTATATAAAATAAATACCATCAAATCTTCCTATTTAATCAGGATGATGGATTACCATAATGTCTTAGTTACTTTTCTCTCATTGCTGAGACAAAATACCCAACACCTAAAGTTAAAGGGGAAAGGTTTATTTAGCACACAATTTTCCAAGGCAGAATGGCACAAGGCAGAGGGATATCACGGAGAAGGAACAGTTCATGGTACCCACACGGTGGCAAAAGCAACAAGGACCTTAACAGGGTCTTTCTGCCCCTTTTGTCTTATTCATACTACCTGTATTAGGGTAGTGCCAAATCAATGAGTGGACTGATTTAGTAACCACAAACAGTAATCCCAATATCACACATTCCAGATTCAGCCACCTCTGACAAAACCATACGGCTGGGCCAGGGATTTAGCTCAGTTGTTCCCTTGCCTGCCTCACAAGTGCAAGGACTGGAGTTCAATACCTAGTACCAGGAAAAGAAAGAAGGAAAGAAAGAAAGAAAGAAAGAAAGAAAGAAAGAAAGAAAGAAAGAAAGAGAAAGAAAGAAAGAAAGAAAGAAAGAAAGAAAGAGAAAGAAAGGAAAAGAAAGGAAAGAAAATACCCTATGGCTGTAAGAGGCTTTGGAAAACATTTAGATACAAGCTATAAAACATAGTGATTTGTTATATTATTTTCTCTAATTTGGTGGTATTTGAACATTTTCATACATGATAAAAAATTTAGGAAACCCTCGCATTTATAAACATGGTAACACAAATGACTTTCTCACAGTAGGGGTTTGTTACACCTGCCCATACACTTCGCTGAATCCTCTTATTCCTATTCCAGCAGTATGTCTTAAAATTTCCAAAGAAATATATCAAACCATGCTTAAGTCAGGAAATTGCTATCTTCTCCAATAGCACCATCCAGACTCTTCTGTTCCAGACACTCAGTTATCAATGTTTCTAAAGTGAAGCCATGAGATAAATATAGTAAATCTTGAAAACATTATGCCAGATGAAAGAATCCAGACACAAGATGGAATATCATATGATCCCTTTTATATGAAACATCTAGAGAGCATATCTAGAGAGACAAAAATAGATTAGTGTTTCTGGGGCTGGGAGATGAATACACATTCACTATAAACAGGCATGAATGGTTTTATTGAGATGGCACTGGGTTTTGGAGTGCTGGAGTCATCTTCTAGAGGTGGTTTGTCATTTCTTTCTGTTCTGTGGAAAGAATTGATCAAGACAAGCGCAAAACGTAGCAAAGTTTTACATTCAGGAAAGATAGGAAAAGATGCATGCTTTTCAGAGAAAGAGTTTAGGGCAACCGAACAGAGGAAAATGCATGTATTCTACAGGGTGAGAGCTGACCACAGGAAGAAGTGAACACAGTGGCCATGATGAAAATAGCAGTAGTAGACGAGAAAGAAAGGAAGAGTTAAATCTGCTGCAAAGCCCAGGCTCTTTAGCCTCCTAGAGATAGAAATCAAGAATAAGCCAGAAGAAAGTTCCCAGACAAGGCTGTTTTTTGTTTTATTTTGTTTTGGCACTAGGGATTGAACCTAGGGCTCTGACATTGAGTTAATCGATGCTCCCCTCCCCTTTTGAGACAGGACTTCACTATGTAGCCCAGGCTGGCCTTGAACCCTCTAAAATCTTCCTGTCTGAGGCTTTGGAGTCCTGAAATTACAGGCATGTGCCATCACAACCCAAATCATTTGTGTTTTTTATTTTGAGACAGGGTCTTGCTAAATTGCTAAATTTTGCAGGCTGGGCTCCAACCTGCAATTCTCATGCCTCAGTCTCCCATAGCGCTGGGATCATAGTCATGCTCTACTATGCCTGGCTCAGACAAGGCTTTTATCAAAGCCATTTTCATCAGAAGAAAAGCAGAGCCACATAGGAGAGAGACCTGAGCTATTTCCTGGAGGTCAGTGCAGGGACTGCTGTTAAGGAAGTCAAAGCAGGAGAAGGGTGACGTTCAAGCACATAGAGGTGGTAATTTCTGGGCACCTGTGCAGTTTTGATATATGCCAGTACACACATTGCATGTTAAAAAATAAGGATAAAAACTAGGTGTGGTGGCAAGAGAATTGCCACAAGTTTGAGGCCAACCTGGGTTACATAGTGAGACTCTCAAAACAAACAAACAAACAAACAAACAAATAACAAGTACAAGCCTTGCTCTTGCATGAGCACTTTAATAATATAATGAGGAAGAGAGATAATAAATGGGTGAAATATTCCATCATTTTGAGGTGGAGATCTTCCAGGCACTTGAGTGCCATCTCTTTTTATTCCTTGTATGGTCCACTGTGATCTTTTCTGTCATGGAGGCTGGTAGGTGTCATTAGCCTTGAAGGTGAGGTCAGAAGGCTAACCAAGTGTGGGTCAAGTTAATCTTGTATGGTTGGGACAGAACATTTCTCAAATGACTGATATGTCAACATGCAGAGTTGAGGAGAATCTGACCCAAAGGTTAGGACAGCAAAGGAGACAGATACAATATGAGGACGGAGAGGTTAAGTATTTTTATCGTGCTGCAGTCACATACCAGGTATCTGCGGACCAAGTGAAGAGTCAGTATTTTTAGCAAAACCAGGTTTCATGTTCCTGGAAATATCCTAGACGACCATTACCGTCATGACTCACACATGAAAGGAGTTTTCTACAGCAAAGCTAGTGGCAAAGTAATAATGTATTGCCCAGGTGTGTGACTTCCAAACTTAATGATTTTTTTGCTTGTTTATTTTTTGTGTTTTTTGAGACAAGGTCTCACTCTGAAGTGAGGCTGGCCTTGAATTTGCTGTGTAGCCCAGGCTGGCCTTAAGCTTGCAGCATTCCTCCTGGCTCAGCCTCCCAAGTGCTGGGATAACAGGTATGTGCCACCATGTCCGGCTTCTCCAGATCTGGTGAGTTTTAAGTCAACTAAAAGCAAGTGAAGGTACAGGATTTATTTAAATTTTCCTTGGCAACGCAAAGGGAGAGATTCATTATGAAAGAGCTGTGATTTTTCCCTTGACAGATTACTAGATAATCTAAGTTGATTCTGGAAAGATTTTTTTTTTTTCCTCTATCAAATTTAGGTAGGTCTCAAACTTCTAAAACTTATTATCAGGGGCAACGTATTGTCAGCAAAGTGTTATTGTTTTTGTCATTTTGAAGTTAGTACAATCAATTAATGGATCTAGGGACCTTGTACAGTATTTAGATGTTCTGCCAAGTTTTCTATGCTTAGCTTTCAGTCAAATTTGCAAAGGCTAATGGTGGGGGTATAGGGGAACCCCACCAGGGCAGGACCCATATCTCTGTGCCTCACAGCACACAGTACCCTCTCACAAGGTTATGTTTCATCTCCTGCCAACTCTATGCAATGCAGATATTGTTACCTCTATGCTGATTAGCTAAAGGACAAGGGCGTGCCAAAAGAAGGCAACAGCATGTTAGCTGATGACCGAGCGCGAAATTACACGGAGGTCCTGGAGGGCCTAACACACCCCCTCCATCTCCCTCCCTCCCTCTCTGTTCTAATTCCTTAGTAAGAAAGGATCATCACTCCGAGAAAGTAAGACATGCACTAGAGTACTGAGGTGGGAGGGGTTTGTGTTTAGGGATGTGGGCTTAGCGCTCTCCAAAAAGCCGGGTTTTTCTCTTTTAACTCATTCAGATTAAGAGTAGCCCTGATGTAGTCTGTTTGCAGCGTTCCTTTGAGATATCTCCCATGTAGTTGTTTTTTGTTTTTTGGGTTTTTTTCCCCCCCAGCAACATAGATAGCACATCGCAAAAAGGAAATATAGGCGAAAGAAAATGCAAAGCTCGCGGATCCGGTGTCCTATTGTTCTTGGCCTTGCTCCCGACCCGTAGCCACGCCCTATTACGACTACGTGGGTGACTCATATAAAAGACTGTGGCTGAGCGTCTCGCCACCATAATCGCTTCCTGTTTTCGGCGCAGCTGTTGGTGGCACCGCAGTGGCCGGGAAGATGGCGTCTACCAGCCGGTTAGTAAGTCGGGCCGAGCCGGGCTAGCTGAGCTGCTGGCGGCGAGCGCCACGATTGTCTCGGCCTTCTCCAGGGCGGCTGATAGATCACAGCGCCCGGAGCTTTGGGGAGAGGCGGCGGACTGGCCGGCCGGGACAAAGACACCTCCAGACGGCAAGACGACAGGGGCGCTCTGGGGGTCGGATCGGCGTCACCGCCTCCGCGTCCTGGGTCGTCTTCTCAAGCCTCTGGCCTGTGTGGTCTCTGACCTTAGCGCCTGGCCTTGCGTTGTTGGGAGTATTTGTCGTCGTCCCCCTCCACCCCCCGCGCTTGTTTTTCCATTTGTGGCTCATGCAGCCTGAGGGTCCGTAATTCCTTCTTTCCGAAGAGGGGAAAGCGGGTATTTTCAGGCCCCTCTCTATCAGACAGGTAGAAAGTTGGGAACGTCAGCAGTGGTAAGCCGGATGGAAACTGATTACCATCCCGGCGTCCCGGCAAAGTGGAAGCGTGGGCACATCCCAGAGATAATGGTTTCCTGCTGAAGGATTTTTCAACAAATATCGTTGTCTGAGTACACTTGAATAAAATCTTGCCTGCAGAAAATTACGTGTGTTGAGAAGTCACTCTTTCAGATACATGTAAATGTTATGTACTTATCTGTAAGAAACGTATGCTGTGTTCTCAGAGACAGCTTTTAATTCTGTCACAACCACTGTGAGGTTGATATTAGTATTTTTGCATATGACTAGGAGTCAGGCCAGTGTTGACTTTTCCAAGAGCCTAAGATACCTGTCTCTGTTACTGCAATTTGCCTGTAGTTAACTTAAAATGCTTAAAATTAAGTTTTGCACCTTCTGTACGGCAGCTCCTGCACAATTTTTTCTTGAGCCTATTGTCTGAATTGATAAATTTCACCACTGAAAGCCATTGTTCAAAACAGTAAGTGGAAAAGTCCAGGTTCTTTCTGGTAAATGACAGAACTTTCTATTTTATGGTTTAAAAAAATGGGCGTGGGAAGCAGTTTTAGCTAATGTCTTGTTTGTAAATACAAAGCTGATAGCACCCTTGTTTACTGGTTCTGATTCTGTTTGATTGCTCATTCATTCTGGGTGTGGTGTTCTGTCAGGTAAGGCTTCCTTGTATATAAATGGGAAACTTCACCTTCCCTAAGTTCCTGTGCCTTAAATTCTTTTATGGCAGTAGATCTGGGAAGTGAATGTGGTTATGTTTAGGTACAGCTTTGTACATAGTAGAGCCAGAAATTTTGTTTTTGAAATACTGCAGTGATTAAACAGTACAAATAGTAAATACACTTTCTTTATCCAAAGAAAATCATTTTCCGAGCATAACTTTTAAAATTGAGTTAGTGCCTATTTTGCAGATTGTTGTCAAGACTGATAGTAATGTACTATGTATCACTAAGTACACAGGATCTAGTATCTCTAGTATCATGAGAGGCATAGTAAACACTCAGTAAATAGTAGCTATAAAATGAGGTTTGGGATTATCTGGCACTTTGGTGGCCCAAGTTAATATCATGGGTGGTGTTTACTTCCCCATTGTTTCTCTTCTTTACTTCCTTTATCACTTTTTTTTTTTTTTTTGGGTACCAGGGATGGAACTCAGGACCTTGTGCTTGTGAGGCAGGTGAATGCACCACTGAGCTAAATCCCTGCCCCCTCCCAATCTATTCTTGATTGTTATATTTGTGGGTAATTTGATTAAAATTTTTAAAAATTTACTACTTTACAATAATTTCATTTTATTTTGGACAATGTATACCAAAAAACTATACAATGAAAAGTAGTCTCCCTCTTTTCCCTAACTGCCATCTAACCCTCCCAAAGCAGCCAGACTTATCAGTTTGTGTTTTCTCAGTGATAATACTTTAGCAAACTTGCATAGAGTTGTAACCTTTCTCTCGCCCAAAGTTAGCCTAATGGAAACCCTGTCTGCTGCTGTGCTCTTTCCTTTTTTGTGATGGTAGGGGACATTTTAAATGTATAGTTCAGTTATAAAGTGAGCACATACACATAGCTACCACCTAGGTAAAAAAAAAATACCAGCTATGACTCTTTTGTGTCCCCAGTCATTACTCCTTCCCAGAGAAAACTGCATTCTGACTTCTAACACTGTTGATTTTGTTTCGCTCATTTTAAAGTTTAAATAAATGGCATATATATTCCACTGTCTGGTTTCTCAGTCAGCCTTGAGATACATCTGTATTACTGGATGTAGCTAGTTCATACTTTTTCAGTGTTAGAACTTGTATTTTACTCTCACCGTGCTTTAGATATGTTCACATATTTACAAGCACGCTATAAGATTTTTTATTTACTTTTTTTTTTTTTTTTTGGTACCGGGCATTGAACTCAGGACCTTGCCCTTGGGAGGCAGGTGTGGTACCACTGAGCTAAATCTCTGACCCCCCTATTTTTTTTTTAAGAGTAGGAAAAATTTATTGAGGGAAGGAAAGCTGCCTAAAAGAGACAGAAGGGGGATGGGAAAGTGGCTTGCGCGCTCACCCCCCTTCTTCAAGATGTTTTGTACAAGCAAAGCCATGAGGTGAGGCAGGTACAAAGTTGGACAAAACTGTAAGACCCAGTGGAAAATTACAAGGTGGGCATGAGGTGGGGCAAAACCATGACCAACCATTAAGATTACAAGTACAGAGCCAGGCGTGGTGGTGCACACCTGTAATCCCAGCACGGGAGGCTGAGACAGGAGGATGGCTGTGAGTTCCAGGTCAGTCTCAACTACATAGTGAGACCGTGTCTCAAAAGAAGATTACAAGTACAGTCACCCAGGTAATATTGATTAAGTGGGGGTCAAGTGGGGGAGCAAGTCATGTAGCAAGTGTACAAGGATTTTCAATAAGGGTGGAGGTCAGGGATATTTCCTGGAAACCCTGGGCTAAGACCCCCCCCCACGTGATTGATCACTGTAGAAAATCAGTCACTGCTCTTTATCCCCAGGGGAAGAACTAGGGTATAGCAGTTTCTCTCCTTTTACGATTCTGGCCAGTGAATGTGTATTGGTTGTCCTCCTTGTTGGCTCTTTGTTGCGTTGGCTCCTTGAGGGTGGCCCTGTCTAACTGGCTACAAGATATCTAATTAACTTACCTATCTGCAATATTCCCCCCTCTGAAGAAGTACCCCTAACTGCTTTGAGGGGGCAAAGGGTGAAGATAGCTCTGGCTACTTCCAGCTGAAGAGGATCATAGTTGTGAGTTACTCTAGAGAGGGTCTATCTAAAGGCCTTCCATAGGTTTCAGGCGTTGTCATCTTGGTAGCTGCATAGCTTTTAAATATGAAGGAGGCAAAGCCAAAGAAACAGTTAAGAATACATGGGACAAATTATAAGGTCAGCAGGATTGCTGTGAATATAGCCCACAAAGAGGATAAGAAGGTCCAAGGGACTTCAGAATCTAACATAGAAGTCGTATAGTTTAGCAGTTATGTGCTGTTTACACGGTCAATCTGGTAGATCCCAGTAAAAGAAGTCTAGCACATTTGTCATTGGCTCCATTTGTATGACCACTTGGAGTTTGGCAGCCTCTAGGCAAGATGCACAATCTAAGCATGAGCACACTGGAATGAACGGGCAGGTTGGGGAGAAGATCACACTTAGAAATTGAAATAGTGCTTGAACCTGCTGGTCTTAGATTCTTTCATTGATAGAGGTTATCTGTAAGTCTCGTACTTTGTCACAGTTTCTCTAGTTTTAGCTGTGAGAGGAGACAATTTGAAGGACAGATTTCACTAAGAAAATATAAAACTAGCTGAGCTCCTACAGATTTTAAACATATTTTTTTCCTAATGATCCATAACCATGTTCTGGTAGAGCTGACAACTGCTAGAAGGGGTCAATGACTGGAGTCCCTTTTTATATCTAGCTTTATCACTATGGCATTATTTTATACCTCTTGGTTATTCTTTTCTTCTGGGTGTTTAAGACCAAGTTAAAGTGAGACCTGTGTCAGTCAACATGAACCTCTTGCTATCTATCAAGGTCAGTTAAGTCTCTTTAGGCATTATTTTGGAATCATGCACAGAGCCTCTCAGCTCCTCTGTGTCAGCCATCAAGATGGGCCATGGCCTTACTCGACCATGTTGCTTTCAGTGAAAGCATGGGAGACTTTTCCCTCTTTGTGACTCTCCTTTGGCACCCAGTATATTTACCCCCTGGTGCCCAGCAGTCTCCCTGCTCAGGAAGTTGAGTGACTTACCAAAGATGTAGGATCCTTGTAGCAAAGGTTCCTTTGTATTCTGGATCTTCTAGACCTTTTGGGGCCAGAGCCAAAGTACTGGCTGTCCTCATAGCCCAGTTACCTTTCTAGTTTTGGTCTCCAGACCCAGAAGACAAGATCAGTGACATTAGTACTTTAACTATTGTAATTTTGTCGGGACATTAAGCACTTTGAAATATAAAGCACAGTTAGATGGGATATTATTTCTTAACCATAGTTGTTTTAGTAGTTGAATCCTTGTATAATGTTAACAGAAAACAGTTAAATATTATACACAGAAACTTAAGATCAAGAGCCACACATATTTTAGGATGACAATCACAATGACATTTTCTTTGTAACATTTACATGTTCATCTTAGTATGAAAGTCTTTTAGTCAACACCTCCATCTAATCGCAAGACAATCAATGACATAAAGAAAACTCTTGTTATCCTTTAGTAGGATGCCATCTAAGGAGAACATATATGTTGGCAAACATTTAAAACACATAACTTAAAATTAAGAAACCGTTGAAACAAAAGCTGAAACAAAGGCCAGAATTTATGAAACAAAAACCAGAATCTATGAAACAAGTGAGAGCCTGTGAAACAAGTTACAGTCTTTGAAGCAAAATGGCCAAAGTTAGAACCTATGAAAGAAAACTTTTACCTTCGACCAGTGGAAGACCTCCAAAATGATATAGGGGGAATAGATGTAACTCCCAAACATGCTAGATATCCGAAATGTGAGTTTGTATTCTCTTAAATCGAAGAACAAATTCTAGGAGCAATGGAGGGTAAGAGTAGGAAAAAAGAGAAAGAAAGCATCTAAGAGAGATAGAAGGGGGACCAGAAAGTGGGTCTCCCCTTTACTTTTTAGTAGTGTTAAAGTATTCTATCATCCTTTGCATACTGTGTTCCACATACTTCTTGTTTTACTCGTGTATGATTACTCCTATTTTGCTAACGTTTTCCTTTATTTCACGTTTGTCATAATTTATACTTATTGCTTAATTTTATTAACCATTTTCCTAACAGAAATTCTTGGGATAAGTATAAAGCAGTCTCCACCTGTTTTCCCAGTGAGAAGACCCAAGACATGCTCCGGTTAATATGATTATACAAATTTGAAGACTATGGATGATTTTTTCAGTTGTCCACACCTTCTGCATTGATAATTAACATTTTGAGTATATTTGCTACAATGAGAAATTTAACCTGTTGTTTTTGTCTTTTAGATGTATGTTTGATGGCCACAAAATAATCACTTACTGTGTTACTTTAAATTTTTTATTGTTGTTTGTTTTTGGAGTCAGGGTCTCCCTGTGTAGTTCAGGCTGGCCTTGAACTCATTGCCATCCTGCCTCAGCCTGTTGAGTAAGTGCTGGGATTACAGGTTTGCGCCACTGCACCTGGCTTTATTACTTCGTTTTTTTAAAAGGGCTAATTTTCAGTGGTCTCATACATTTTTGATTATGAGATTATACCTCCCAGAAGTAATTATTAAATTTATATTAGATGTCTTTATTGCATTTTGGGTGTTTCTGTTTTTTGTTTTTGGTGGTAATGGGGATTGATCCTGTGCTAGGCAAGTGATCCACCACTAAGCTACAAACCTGGTCAACCATTCAGTCCTTTCCCCCTTTAAATTTTTGAGACAGGATCTCACTATGTAGTTGAGACTGATCTGAAACTCACTATGTAGCCCAGGCTGGTCTCGAACTCACAGCGATCCTCCTGCCTCAGCCTCCCGAATGCTGGGATTATGAGTGTGCACCAACATGCCCGGCTGAATTTGTTTTTGTTTTTTCATTTTGTTTTGTGACAGTGTCTTGCTGTATGGTTCAGGCTGGCCTCTAATATTATTTAGCACAGGCTGGCCTTGAACTTGGGGTGGTCCTCCTGCCTCAGCCTCTCCAGTGCTGGAATTATAGGCATGTACCACCACGCCTGCCTGGTCTTTAATTTGTGATTCTCCTGCCTCAGCCTACTGAGTAGCTGGGATTGACTATAGGCCTGTGCCACTCAGCCTGGCTGAGACAATTTTTTGAATGTTTCTAAAGTGTGTTTTAACAAATGAAATCTTTAGGTTTTAAAGTTATAACAACAGTCTTTCATATATTTTCATATATATATCTCTATATATAGAGATATATATCTCCTAAATCTGTTACTAACCTAATAAGTAGAAATATACAGACTTAAAATTTATACTCTGATTAGAGAAGTAGGTGGCAAAGGCACAAACCAGATAGTTATGTAAATGCTGCAGGCTATTCTGATAACTAGTGAAGAGACCACTACTCGAGATTTTTTTAAGATCGTGGTAGCTTGGCTCCTAAGAAAAGATTTTCTCTATAAGTTTTGAAATTTTCCATGTCTGAAAAACAGTAAGTGCTGTAATAAAAATTCTGATAGAATCTGCCACTTCCTAGCTAGAAGATAAAGTGATTTGATTGGGATGTTTGCTTTGAAAATAAGTCCTGCAGTACTGGAAGAGTATTCAAAATCATTTTTCCCAAGAAGACTTTTGTTACATCTTTGTTTTGAGGATATAAAATATATGTTTTTTTCATTTAGTACGGATGCACTTCCAAGAGTCACCTGTCCAAACCATCCTGATGCAATTTTAGTGGAGGACTACAGAGCTGGTGATATGATCTGTCCTGAATGTGGGCTGGTTGTAGGTGAGTAGCTATTATGGTTTTAATTTAAAGCACTACTTAGGATACTTTGTATATTTTCCAAACTCTTTTAATGAACACATTTGATTTTTTACCCCACAAGTGATTTATATAAAACAAAAAATTAAGAGAAAAATAAAATCATCTAGAGATACCATGTTTTATTGTATATCCAGTGTGTATTTAATTATATGGGTTCTAGCTGATCAAAAAGAAAGAGAAATGGCTAACAGTAACTTGCTGAGTCCTTAGTCTTAAATAAAACTAAGCGAGTTGTTAAGGGGCTGAGACTAATGCATATTAAATAATGAACAAATTCATCTCACTTTTGAAAGTTTAGTCTACTTTGGAAAGTAGATCAGCATGATGCATTTCAGAGTAGTAGAAGTCTACCTATACCAGTCTCATCCAGTGCCTTACCAAATTAAATATTCAGAAGAAATTTAGAAGAGCTAACCCACTTAAAAATCATTTTTAGGGTGGGGTTAGAGCCTGCATTTGACATGTAATATAAAGCAATTCATTGCTTTGGGGTTTTGTTTCATTTTTTTTATGATGCTGAGGATTGAACCCAGAGCCTGCTAGGTAAGCACACTACCACTGAACTATGTCCCCAATCCTGAACAGTTGGAATTATGGGGGAATAAAAATGCCAATAGGATTCTGGGCAATATTACAGGAACACTGATAATGATGTACTGTGTAATTGTCCTGCTCAAAGAATATCTATCTAAGAAGGTGGCTTGCCTTAGTCTTACATAGTAGGAGTTTTAAAGGATGCAGAGTTGCCAATAGGAATTGACACGCATTTGCAGTTTTATTCTACTCAGTAAATAACATTAACAGCTAATATCTTTATCATATACTAGCTACTCTTCTAAATAAATGACTTACATATGCACTCAGTTTATCCTCATAAACCTGTGAGGTCAGTACTAACATCTTCATTTTACAGATAAGGAAACTCAGGTTTAGGTGTCCTGGCAGTCTGGCTTCATTGTCTTAAATGGGAGCCAAATATCTGTCCTACACTCCTGCCTTCTAGTAAAATCATATTGAAATGATTTCAGTTTTGAACTGGCAAACTATAAGCTGGTACCTATTTTCACATGAACTTTGGGCTAAAAACAGCTCTTTGTGTCTTGAGACAGGGTTTTTGTATTCCAGGCTGACCTCAAACTCAATACGTAATCCAGGCCAGCCCTCCTCCCTCAGCCTCCTGAGAGCTGGGATTATAGGCATATGCCACCCATGCACAGTTTACATTTTTTAAAATGGTTGAAAGAAATCAAAAGAATACTATAGGAAAAAAACCCAAAAACTACAGTACCTTGTGCTGGGTGTGCTGGCGCATGCCTGCAGTCTCAGCACTTGGGAAACTTAGGCAAAAGAATTGCCATGAGTTTGAGGCCAGCCTTGGGCTACATGTAGTGAGACCCCATCTCAAAAAACAAAAATAATTTACTTTGGGACACAGGACAGTAATGTCACATTCGGATTTCAGTGTCCATAGTTTTAATTGGAACACATTTGCATTGCAGTAGCTACTTAGTTGTTACAGAAACCAAATATATGGTGTTCTTATCACTTCAGTTATTCAGCACACTACAGATTGTAGTGATGGATTAAAACTACAGTTTTAACTCAACAGTTCCACCCATGTTGCCTACTGCGACATGTTATTTATTTTTTATTATCATGCATACCCATCATGCCCATCATGTCAAAACTAGAGAAGTCAACTTTATATGCTGTTGAAGAGGGAGATTGGTTTTTAGAGACAGGGTCTTGCTATGTAGTCCAGTCTGTATTTGAACTCACTAGTAGCCCAGGCTGGCCTCGAACTCACCTAGTTGCCCCAATGGTGGGATTACAGGTGTAAACCACCACACCTGCTCCAAGAAAAGTCAGCTTTGAATGTCATGCTTTTAAGGGACAGTACAATGAATTATAATTGAACCAAATAGTACTGTATAATGTTAATTATGGAGCAATACTATAACTCTGTAGCAATGCTAAAAGACTATAGTAAACATAGACCTTACCATATTAAACATTTGACACACTATTCCTAACTCAGGAAAACAATGGCCAGGAAAAAAATGTAAAGTGGGATATTTAAATATAGCAGTTTTTTCACAAGAATAAAAGCAAGGCTGCAAGTAAGGCTGATTCGTTTATTTGTAGGCCAAGCTAGAAAAACCATTTACTAATGATGAGTTAATTAATTTGTATGTGATTGCAACCATTGAAGAAATGTGTTCAGAGAAAATAAATTTAAGACTATTAGCTTCTTATAATAGTTGCTTGAAGAGTTGAGGATATTCAGTAGTCTGTTAAGAATCAAGACAAATTACTTTAAGTATATTTCCTTTGTTCATGGTGACTATATAGAAGTTACTGTGACTGCTTATTTTATTCAAGTAAATATTGAGTTTGAAGTGACAGAATTAGCCTCTCCAAATTGTCTGCATGAAACAAAGGAGAAAATATGTTCAAAGGTTATGAAAGTACATTACAGCATGAAGTGAAATCTGCTGAGATGTGATGGTAGTAAAAATATGTGTGGGGCAAAAGACTTGGGCACATTTGCAAAGATTATGAAAAGGTAAGGCTTAAACACAGTGGTTATTCATTTCATTATTCAGGTATTTTGTACATTTTAATTTGTTGTGTACTGTTAAAACAGTAATGAACTTCATTCACTGATGTGAATTTATCAGTTCTGTGAGTTTTTTATTAGACACAGAAACATTTTGGTGGCTTAGCGGTAAAGTTTTGTTGCTATTTGTTTCATGTTAGGTCTAAGGCTTAAATCTTTCTTAAATCTTTCTGACTCATACTGTCTTCTGTTGAACACAGAATGGTTTTGCAAATTGTTTTGCTGCAGACTTACTAGTATTTATTAACTAATACTGTATTGTTGAGTTCTCCTTAGAATTGCAAGGAAAAACTGTCAGTGAAATATACACATATTGTCAATTTGATAACAGCTATTGTCATTTGACATGTCAAGTTTTTGTATATTCTGTATACTTCCAGGCTATCAGAAGTTAAAACAAGATTTTCATTACCATACAGATTTGCAACTGATGTATTTCTAAATTGGAGCTATATTTTCAAGAGTATTTGTCAGACCTGAATATAAGTGCAAAGGAAATGTTCGTATTTCAAAATATGTTTAGTAGCTGTGCTTTTAAGAAGCTTCCCTCTGTCCTTGAAGGTGGTTACGTAGCAATGTAGCAACATGTTAATAGGAAAATACTATATCAGAAGAATATAATAAAATTCTATGAAGGTCTTCCAAGAAATAAATATGTTCAACTAAAATTATATTATTCTTATCAATACTTGTCTATACTTTACAGGTAAACATTGTAATTGATTTTGAGGACTGGAAACACTAACGTTGAACTCCATTTAAGTGGTATATGACAGTATCACCAGTAGTATTGTTTTGTTCTATCGTGTTCTTTGCATTAGTAGGTCTGTATTACAGTAATTGTACTCTTTGTTTTTTGAGACAAAGTCAGTTCATCATGCCCAGCTTCATATTTTTAATTTATCAATAAGAAATTAGTGAATTTTTTCTTTTATGAAAATACCTACATAATTTCCTAATGATCCATAAAGCCTAAAGTATTTACTACTGTTTATGGGCCTTTATAAAAAATATTTGTTTACTTTTTAGATAAATTAATGCATTTTAATTCTTACTGAGTATTCAGATACAGCTGCTAATGTATAAGAGTGAAAAAGACATAAAGTTGAAGGTAACAGACAAAAAAGTTGAAGATAATTTTAGTTTATTGACTCACCTTTTATGCCCATTTAAAAAGAAACAGTACAAAAGTACATCATTACAATATATTCCAATTCTTCATCAGCCTTCTCCTGTACCAGGAAGGTAGTTGAGTAAGAGTAATCAACTGAGTTGGACAAGATACAATCCAAAAGGCTTATATGCTTTCTTTTTTTTTTTCTACCAGAGATCAAACTCAGGATCTTGTGGTGGCAAGGCCGGCACAACTCCACTGAGCTAAAGCCCCAGCCCTTATATGCTTTCATGTACTTGGTATCCCTGATGTTTACTAGCATTTTTCTGCTATATCAAACTAGAAGAGCTGTGCATGTTAGCACGGACCTGTAATCCCACTAACTTGGGAGACTGAGGCAAGAGGATTGCAAGTTTGAGGCCAGAGTAGGCAATTCAGCAAGCCCCTGTCTCAGTTCAGTTTGTAGTACTGGGGACTAATCCTAAGATCTTCATACTGAGCCACATCCTTTTTGTATTTTATTTTGAGACAGGGTATTATTTAAGTTGCCCAGGATGGACTTGAACTTGCAGTCCTGCCCCAGCCCCCCATGCTGGGATTAAAGGCATGCACTACTGTGCCTGGTAACCTTGTCTCAAAATAAAAAGTGCTGGAAGTGTAGCGCAGTGGGGAAACACTTGCCTAACATGTGTGAGGACCTGGTTTCAATTCCATGTCTTCCACTGTGCCCCCCCCAAACTAAGGAAATTATATTTTGTTGAGTTTTGTTGTATTATTGGTATAGAATACCATTATAAGGACAGTATTTACAGCTAAAGCTAGTGGGTTAAATTTTAAGGTCTAAATTTAGAAAACATAATCCCATTAAATTTTGTTTCTATAATTGTACCAGTTGAGAAATTGATTCTTCTGTGATAACTAAAATATCACTGACAATTAAAACTAGGTAGTAGGCTACATGAGATTAAATGTGATTCGGTGTTTTGTAAGTGAAGGATCCATTCTATGACCAAACAAGGTTAGGTGGAGAAGTCTGTTAAAAAGGTTTTTTTTTTCTTCCCCACAGTAGTGGGGATTGAACCCAGGGCCTTGACACTGAGCTATATCCTCAGCCCTTTTTATGAGTTCTTTATTTTGAGACAATGTCTTGACCAATTGGCCAGGCTAGCCTCAACAGGATCCCCTGGCTCAGCCTCATGGAGAGTTGGGATAAGTATGAACCACCACTCCCAGCTACAAAACTGTTAGAATGAGGATATTGTCAAACATATTAAGTCGACAGTATATTAATGACACTCCCTTTGTCTGTATATACTTATGTATGTGTATGTATTATTGTCATAAATTCGTAATAAATTCAGATAGTATTCTGTATGTAATTGAATTTGCCTCATGTCACTGGTTCAAAGGTATATGCTTTTTGTTACTGACTCAATTCAGTAATTTACCTGTTCTGCTAAGGAGAAGGGAAAGAAGTCAAGTTAGGCAAATCTACAGCCCACTAAGTGTGTAACTGATCTTGGTGTACTTGATTTGATTGTTCTTGTCATAAAATTTTACGTTGTCTGAAAGTTTTTGGATTGTACAGTATTTATTGAAGGAGGCATTGTTTTTGTTTCTGGTATTGGGGATCAAGCTTGGGACCTTGCGCTTTCAAGGCAGGTGCAGCTCCACTGAGCTAAATCCCCAGCTTTGCCATTGTTATTAAGTAAGCATTTTTGAATACCCTTCAGTTAAATCACCAGGCAACTTCAGAAACTGAAACTCTCAGAATTGCTTTTGGATAACCCTGTACTTCATTAATTTGTGTGTGAAAATCAATACAGCTCATTGTCATCAAAACGCTTTGATGTCAGACTCCAGGCTAGATTCTGTGCAACTTTCATTTTCACAACCATATGTTTTCTGCTTTTCAACTGAGTTAGGAATAGGAACACCCACCAGCAGCCTTTTTAATGAAAATAATTCATAATATAAAATAATATTTACATGGACTGCCTTTTTTTTTCCGTTTTCTGATCTTGATAGCTTCCTGCCCCTCCTCCTCCCCCTACCTCTGCCTTAATGTTAGGGCCAGGGATTTAGCTCAGTGGTACTGCATCTTCCTTGCAAGCGCAAGGTCCTGAGTTCAATCCCTGGTACCCCCGCTTCCCCAAAAAGTTAATTTTTTGAGACAGGGTCTTGCTGAGTAGTCTAGGCTGGCCTCAGACTCATGGCAGTCTTCTAGTCTCAGCCTTCAGATTCTGGGATTGCAGGTGTGAGCCCTCACATCTAGTTTTTACTCAGGCTTGAAGCTCACCACCCAGTCTCAAAACTCAAGCCATGTGATTTTATTTTTCTTAAAGCAACATCGTACTTTGGGAACCAGTTTTTGTTTCAACATAGTTACCTAGCAAACCATTTAAAAACTTACAGACTTATTAAACCATTCTCTTTTTGCCTGTGTTTTTATTGCTCAGTTTTTTTGAAGCAAAACGTTTATTGGTACATTTTAGATATACATAATAATAACATTCATCATAGCAAATTTGTACCTGTACATGATATATCTTGCCTCTGATTCCCATTCCCCTCCCCTCTCCCTTTGATCCCTCTTCTCATTTACAAAGCTTTATTTCCATTTTTTCCTTTTGTTCTCTTTTCTTGTCCCTTCTTTCCTTTCCCTCTGACCCCTCCCTTGTGCCCCTTCTCATTTGAATGTTTCTTCCGTATATATTTATGTATATATTTATATTTCTTCCAATATAAATTATACATTTTGGTCCTTATTTCCATTTTTTATTTCTCACATCAGAGAAACAATACAGTATTTAAACATGTGTATTGATTTATCTCACTTACTTGTATGATGTCAAGGTGCATCCATTTAGCTAGAAATGTCTCAAGCTTGTCCTTTACGGAAGAGTAGTACTCCATTGAATAAAAAATCCTACATCTTCTTTCTCCATTCATCAGTTGATTGGCATTTGGGCTGTTTCCAAGATTTAGCTATTACAAACTGTGCTGCTATAACCATGGGGGTAAATATATTGCTGTGATAATGGTGCTTTTAATTCTTTTGGGACTATACTAAGAAGGGGAAGAGTTGGGTTGAATGGAACTTCTAGTTTTACTCTTTTTGAGGAATATCCACACTGATTTCCACAGTGGTTGCGCCAGTCTGCACTCCCACCTACAGTAGAGGATTCCTTTTTTCCCACAGCCCAGCCAGAATTTGTTATTGGTTGATTTCTTGATATTAGCCATTCTTTCTGGAGTGAGATAAAACCTTAGTGTTGTTTTAGTTTTCAGCTTTTGAATGACCCGTGATGTTAAGCAGTTTTTCATATATTTATTTGCTGTTTCTAATGTTTTTGTATTGGGTCTGATTTTTGGATTTGTGGGATCCAATGTTTTGTTTTGTTTTGTTTTTTTTTTGGTACCGGGCATTGAACTCAGGTCTTTGTGCTTGTGAGACAGGTGGCAGAACCACTGAGCTAAATCCCTGGCCCTGGGATCCGATTTTTTGAGTTCTGGATAGTAGTCCTTTGAAGAACAGCTGGCAAAATTTTTTTCCCACATTGGACTGTCTCTTCACTCCAGTAGTTTCTTTTGCTCTGCAAAAACTTTTAAATAAAATTATATTCCAGTTGTTGATTTTTTGTGATATTTCCTGTGCAATTAGAGTTTTGTTCATAAAGTCTTTGTTTACACCATTGTCTTTAAGAGATCAACTTATTTTGTCTTCCAACAGATTTAATGTTTCTGTTTTAATATTTAGATCGTTAATCCATTTCCATTTTAATTTAGTGCAAGGGGAAAGATGTTGGGTCTATGTCTGGGGATGTAGCTCAGCTATGCAACATCTGCCTGGCAAGAACAAGGACCTGAGTTCGATTCCCAGTACCAAAAAATAAATAAACAGTACGTCTGGTTTTAATCGTTGGCAAATGGAAACCCAGTTTTTCAGCACCATTTATTAAAGAGGCTTTCTTCCAGTGAAGGTGTTTGGCTCCTTTGTCAAAGATAAGGTGGCTGAGGATGTTTGGAGTTGTTTCTGCCTCTTCTAATCAGTTCCATTGATCCTTAGATGCATTTTTTTTTCCCCAGTACTATTCTGTTTTTATCACAGAAGCTTTGTATAATTTTAAGTCAGAAATTGTGATGCCCCCTGCCTTGCCTTTGTTGTCCAGAATTGCTTTCGCCATCTAGATTTCTTGTTCCAAATGAATTTTCAGATTGTTTTCTCTAATTCTGTGAGGTATGCTATTGGTATTTTGATTGAGATTGCGTTAAATCTGCATAACAATTTTGGAAGGATGGCTATTTTCACTATATTGGTTCTTCTGTTCAAGAACAGGGGACACCTTTCCATTTTCTGATATCCTCTTTGATCTTTTTTTTGGAGTACTGTAGTTAGTTTTCCAAGGTCTTTTACTTCCTTGGTTAGATTGATTCCTAGGTCTGTCTTTCTTTCTTTTTTTTCTTTTTGTTTGAATACTATTGTGAAAGGTGTTGCCTTTAGGTCTTCTCTAAATTTCTTGTAGAATTCAGCAGTGAATCCAACAGGGCCCCAGCTTTTCTTTGTTGGTAGGTTTTTAATTACATTTTCAATTTCACTGACCGATTTTGGTTTGTTTAGAGTTTCATATCTTCTTGATTCAGCTTTGGTAATTCATTTGTATCTAGGAATCTTTATTTCTTCTGTTTTTCCATCTTATTAGAATACAGATTCTTGAAGTAGGTATTGATGATCTTGATTTCTGCAGGATGTTGTGATTTCACCTTTTTCCTGATTGTATGGATTTGAGTCATTTCTTTTCTTTTTTTGATAAAGTTGGTTAGGGTTTATCAATTTTATTTAATCTTTCAAAGAACCAACTCTTCATTCTTTGTATTGTTTCCTTGGTCTCTATTGCATTAATTTCTGCTCTGATCTTTATAGTTTTCTCCCTTGTATGAGTTTTGGACTTGTCTTGCTCTTCTTTTTCTAGAACCTTAAGATTCAACATGAGGTTGTTTATTTGAGTTCGCTCTGTTTTTCTGAAATGGGAATTCACCACTATAAATTGCCCTCATAGGAATACTTTCATTGTGTCCCATAAGTTCCAGTATGTTGTATTGGAGTTATTATTTAATTATAGAAACTAATTTCTTAGTTACTTTCATCTATGACCCATTGGTTGTTCAGGAGGGTATTATTTAATTTCCATGTGTTTATGATGTTCTTGTGGTTTCTTCTGCCATTGATTTACAATTTTATTGCACTATACTCTGATACTGTGCATGGGATAATTTCAATTCCTTAAGCATGTATTATGAGCCGGTATGTGGTCTGTTTTGGAGAATATCCCATGTGCAGCTGAGAAGAATGTGTATTCTGATGTTGCAGGGTGGAATATTCTCTAGACATCTCCGAAGTCCATTTGTTCAAAAGTTTGGTTCAGTTCTGATATTTCTTGGTTGATTTTTTTTTTTTTTTTTTTTTTTTTTTTTTTTGTCTAGTTGATCGGTCTTTTTATGACAGTAGAGTATTTAGGTGCACCATTGCAATTGTATTAGTGCTTATTTGATTTTTATATGCATTGATGTTTGTTTTTTATATTTGAATGTGCTGGTGTTTTGTGTATGTATATTTGTTAATTGTTATCTCTTTCTCTTCAATTGTCCCCATTACAAGGATGTAGTGACATTCTTTGTCTCTCTTAATCGTTCTTGGCTTGAAATGCATTTTGTCTGCAAATAGAATAGCCACCCCTGTTTTTTTCTGGGTTCTTGTCACATGGAATATTGTTTTCCATTCTTTCACTTTTGTGTAGGAATTTGTCTTTGAATTAAATATGTTTCTTTTTTGCAGCACATCATTGGATCTTGCTTTTTCATCCATTGTGTCAGTCTCTTTCTTTGGTGAATTGAGATTATTTACATTAATAGATATAACTGATTTGTATTGACTTATCCTTGTCACGTTATTTTCTTTTTGTTGATTCCCTTTTTTTCTTCCTCTGTTTAATTGTTTGGGTTTGCTGGTGGATTCATTCTATTGGGGTTCATAGAATTATAGTCCTTATTATCTCTTAGAAGGTCCTTCAGAACATTTTGGAGGGCTGGTTTAGTGGTCATGAATTTCTTCACATGTTCTTTTTTATAGAAGTTCTTATTCTCCATCAATTTTGAAAAATAGTTTTGTGGGGTACAGCAGTCTGCGTTGGAGGTTTTAGGACTTGAAATACTTCATTCTAAGCTTTTTCCTTGACTTTAGGGCTTGTGATGAAAAGTGTTCTGAGATTCTGATGGGCTTTCCTTTATAGATGATTTGTTTCTTTCCTCTAACAGCATTTAATAGTCTGTTCTTTGTTGAATTTCTTGAATCTTTACTGTTATATACTATCAAAGTATATACATACAAAGTATATACATCAAGTATTTTTTTTTTTTAATCATAGCTAATTGGAGTTTTACATGGCTTACTTACCTGTATGTCAGGTTTCTGCCATTTCTTCTTCTTCTTCTTTTTTTTTTTTGCTACCAGGGATCAAACTCGGGACTTTGTGCTTGCAAGGCAGACAGCAGAACCATTGAACTAAATCCCCGGCCCTGTGCCATTACTTTTGTGAAGGTTTTTTTATGTCATTTATATTATCCCTTGCTTTTACATTGACACTCATCAATCTTATGCTATTGTTCTTTGCATCATCTAGCTGTTAGGTTGATTTTTCTTGGTTTCTTGTTGTTTTTAAGAAATCTTTCTTTCTTTTTTTTTTTTTTGTACCAGGGATCGAACTCGGGTCCTTGCGCTTGTAAGGCAGGTGGTGGAATCGCTGAGCTAAATCCCCGGCCCAAGAAATCTTTCTTTTCATGCTCACTAACCAGAATCCTGTCTTCTATATCTGATATTCTGTCCTCTCATTGGCTCATTCTGCTGCTTGTAATTCCAGTGGAATTTTCAGTTTCCTGGCTATTTGAATCTGTTTCCTGAATTCTATTTCCTATGTTGGGTGTTCATGGTTTCCATCATTTTCTCAAGCTTCCCTCTCCCTTCTCCCCTCTCCCCTCTCCATCTGCTGGAGTCACTAACCATGTCTTTCATTATGGTCACCATTTCTATAGTTATGTGGGAAACTGATTTGATTTTTTTTTTCTAGAGACTCATTCATCTGCCTTTTTACTTCTACAGTGACCACTTCAGAGAGTCTGAGTGGGTGGGTTTTGAAATGTTCCACCTTATTGCCCCCTGGTTTTGCCTTTGGTTAGCTGGAAGTTTGAGGTTGCATCTTGCTTTAAATGTCTTTGTTATTTTCTTTTTCTTTTTACTTTAATTCCTGAGTTGATGCTTGCAAATTGCATATGGCAAGTATTTATTGCTAGTATTGAGAACCCTTAGTAATGACTACTCAAAGATATCTTCTACGTGTAGCTGGCTTTTGAGTTTTGAGTCTGTTTCAAGATCCTGCTTCTTCAATTTATTGGGAATGAGAAGTTGCCACCCATTTGGCCTAGTCTCTGTTTTTTTGGCACTGGCCTATTGTATTGTTTATGACTGTTAGTCTTAGTCTTGGAATATCAGGAAGAACTGTTTAGAATAATTATGATACATTGGCTAAAGTTATGCCATCAGCACTAACAGCGGCATCCAACACAAACTAGAAAATGACAGACTGTTAACTATTAATTTACCACTTTTAACCATATGACTAGATTTGTGGTTATATAACAAAATCTAAAACCAGAAAACTGTGTACAATAAATATGCCCTTGATAATGGTGCCTATACCTTTAGAGGAAAAGATTTAAGAGTTTAGGGGGAAAAAATTGAGAAATAGTAGAAGAGGAAGAGTGCAAAAGTAAGGCTGGAGGACAGTGGAAGATTATGTAAGCTTTAGGAAATTGATGAAGATAGGAGGTAAGAGAAGGAATAAATAAAGAACAAAACAGCAACAACAGTAAAACTAGAAATGATGTTCATACTTTCATAAAAATGAGAACAAATAGGGCCAGGGATTTAGCTTAGTGGTGCTGCCACCTGCCTTGCAAGTGTGAGGTCCTGAGTTCGATCCCAGCACCCTGTCCCCCAAACCCACACAAAAGAAAAAAAAATGTCTACTTCAAGGTTTTTCTCTGCTTTCACTGGTAGACAAATTGGGCACATGGAGTCCAGATCTGTGTTGATTAATCCCAACAGTCAGCCTTAGATTTACAGTGGTGTAGTGGATTTACAGCAAGCTCATACCTTTAGTTCTGAAGGTCAGTGATGGCTGTGAGGCTGGAACCTGATTTGTTCAGCCTGTAATATTCTGTGTGCCACCTTCTGGCTTGAACTTGGTTCCTTGACCTCTTGCCGACTTGAACTTGGAGTGAGCCCTCTGCTCTGAGTTGTGAGCTCAGTTGGCCCCTCTTCAGGATGGTGACTGGCCAGTCTCCCTCTCCTGGGTACATTTGAATCCAAATAACTCACCAGCTTCTGCAGTCTGCTTTGTCCACTGCTCCATTCCACTGATGCAACTCTTCATGGAGGCCTCTAGGGTTGCCAGTAGTCACTGTGTGTCTGTGGGTTTAAGCCAGCCTTCCCATGCAGTGTCAGTACTCAAGGAAAAAGTGCCACTTGCCACATCCTTCTTTGACGTCTCCTTACTCTTCCTGTAGGCCTCAGTTCTCGCTTCAGATCCTTCCTGGGTTCCCTCCTTCAGTGTGTCTTCCTCACATTGCTGTTTTCCAACATCTGGACACCAGACCTCAGAGAGGCTGTTTCTCTGCTATTCACCCCCTGCCATCTCCAGACCACAGATCTTGATCAGGTTGTCATAACCAACTTGTGAGGTCTTGAGCATATCTTTGCACGTGTTGATGTCCTTGTCTGTGTCACAGGTATTAGCAGTTCTACATCTCACATGAGGACCCTGAAGTTCAGAGAGGAGAAAGGCCTTTCTCAGGGCTGCAGAACCAGGAAAGGACTGAACTTCTTTCCAAACACGTCTTTCTGATACCAGACCTTTCTGTTTGTTTGTTTGTTTTTGAGACAGGGTTTCATTATGCAGTTTCAGTTCAGGCTAACCTTGAACTCTGTGTAGCTCAGCTGGCATTGAATTCCCTATTGCTCAGTAATTTGGGAAGGACTCATTTGGGCAGTTGGCATGGCCTGCATCTAAAGGATCCATTACTATAGTACCGTGATATGGAGAGGCCAGTGAAGTAGGTGGTAAAGATAAGAGTTTTTTCAGATCAGAGTACACTGTCAAGGAGGCAGAAGTTAGTTTCCTAGAAGGCTGCAGGCTGTCAGGGTGAGAGATTGGGTTCTTTGTAGGGTTTGAGGGTGTGGGAAAGGGTGTAGGCAGCAAAGCTAGATCTCGTGAATGCTTTTTCTGGGCCTCCTGGTTCCTGCTGCTGTTTCAGGAATACCTGCATTGTTAAAAAAAAAAAATTGTATGTTAAAGTTGCAAAAGGCAAATTTGTAATCCCAGTACTCTGACCTGTATACCAAGACCTTGTTTCAGAGAAAACAAAATTTTAAAAGTTGCGAATTGACAAGACCGCAGAAGCCCCTATTAGTTTTAAGTAAGAGTATCTGTATATGTTAATTTTTTTTAAGAAAAGATGGGTCAGGGCTCACTGGGAGCAGTGAATGAGTCTTCCATCAGTGGTTTGTTTTTATCGCATGTACTTCTGGACAATGTTGCTGGGTTATACACACTGAGAAGGACATTTTTCTCTTCTATTTCTTGTACTTCTGTGCTCCTTGGTCTCCACACGAGTCTGTCACCTTCCAGGGTTCCCTGTCATCTCAGAGCAGTCATATGTCATGGTTGATTTCCAAGAGAAATATCTGACGTGTTTTGAGAGAGCTTAAACTGGAACAGTGTCACTTTTGTATTCAGCTGGTCAGTGCAGTCATAGGACCTACCTAGATTGAAGGGGTTGGAGAAATAAGCTACACCTCCATATGTGAGGGACATGTCATGTTGCAGAATGTGTGAATGAGAGATTTGCAGCTATCTTTAGAAAATAGTTTGCCCCACATTTACTGCTGCTTGTTAGTTGATGTTGCCCCCGGTATTCAGACAGCTGTGCAATATTTGATTTCTCCTGTGACTTGTTCCCAATTTTTTGTAGCTTTTAAAATGCTACCTTAATAATGATTCAACATGTAGTTGTTACTTAATTGACTTTCCTCTTCTGTTAGAACCAAAAGATTTTTATTTTAAACACAGTGTTATGATTTAGCTTTTTTTGTTGTTTTTTTTTGGGGGGGCAAGATCCCACTATATAGTTCAGGTAGTCTTAAAACACCTTCTTAATGAGACCGTAATTTCATGTGTCTCTGTGCTGCATGACTCTGACTTAAATTTAATTAGTAAAAAGACTTATAAAAATAATTAGATCATTTATACCACCAGTGGTACAAGCTACCCAATCTGACAGTCATACAGCGATTGATCCTCCTGCCTCAGCCTCCTGAGTGCTGGGATAGGTGTGTGTCACTGTGCCCAGCAGCAGGATCTGGTTCACTTTTCCTTTGATCTTTATGGTGCATACTGGTGGTGACTTTAAACAGGGTCAGTTTTTAAAGAAAGCTTTATAGCTGGGGATTTAGCTCAGTGGTTCGGTGGTCTCCCTTGCAAGCGCAAGGACACGAGTTTAATCCCCGGTACCCCCCCCCCCAATGAAGAAAGCTTTATTATTCCCACCACAAAATCACTGATTCTAATAGCACTGTTCTCTGTGGGGTTTTTCATCAGTGTGATTGTGTCATTTTAAATTTGGACAGTAGGTGGCAGCATAATCATATTTAGCTTATAAATTTGATCGTGCTCATTGCTTAAACATTAATTTATAATCAACAGTGTTAGCTGAGTAAGCTCCTGTAGTAGCTGTTGAAATATGAAATTGTGGTTGGGGGTGCTGTCAGTGGTAGTGTGTGTGAGGTTGTCTGTTTGATTCTGAGTACTGCCAGGAAAAAAAAATTGGTTGTCATGAATTTTATTCATTAGGATTTCACAGTGAATAGTTGCTTAAAACCAGTAGTATCATTCTAGTGAGTGCTATTCTTTTGCGTACCATTTAAATTTAAGTTCTTTCATTGTTCTTAAAAGCAATGTAAAGAAAATACAGGAAAATGGGTTGGTTTGAAAAAAAAAAGAAACATGCCAATTTGACCTCTCCTTTTTAAATTCATTCTTAGTACTGTTTATTCACAGTGTTGTTGAAACATGAATTCATGAATGTACATTAAGAATTAGCTGGGAGGGCCAGGAATTTAGCTCTGTGGTGCCCCCGCCTGCCTTGCAATTAATTGCGAGGTCCTGAGTTCGATCCCCACTATCCCCCGCCAAAAGCGTTAGCTCGGAATGTGTTTAAAAAGAACTCTAGAGTTGTAATGTAGGTCATACACTGGTAACATAAAAAGAACACAGATCTCTATTAACTGTATAAATTACCACATTCTTTGAGATCATCTGTGTGTCTCTAGGTTTAGCTCAGTCTCTAGCCCGAGACTGCTAGCTTTTCTACATCTTCTGTCTACTTCCTCCTGCTATAGCCAGGAGACAGACTCTAGCCAGCAATGGGTGAGCCTTTTAGCACTTTCAGTGGTAATAAACGGCCTGTGTGGCACATATACCAAATGTTTGCCACCACAGCTCTAGACTTTACAAGTTAATGTAACTATAGTCAAGTAATGCAGTCTGTAAAAAAAAAAAAATTCTCCCTTTCTTCCCCCCAAAACTCAGAATTGTTAAGATTCAAATGAAATAATATGTAAGATGTGTAATTTTAGCATGATATTCCATAGATACCACATTTTCAGGACACCAGTGTTCCTGGTTTCTTAAACTTGCTTCTTTTTAGAAAGGTAAAGGCTGCATATGGTGGCACACACCTATAATCTCAGCACTTTGGCAGACTAAGACAAGAGGATCGTAAGTCCAAGCCAAGAACTTGTCTCAAAATAAAAATAAATTTATGTAGCTCAGTGCAGAAACCCTGGGTTCACACCCCCACCCCCCGACAAAAGTTTATTCTGAGTCTGAGGTGCCATTCCTGTTTCAGCATGTATTTGAGTGATTGTTCTGGTCTAGAATATTTAATGTTCTGACTGTATTTTGAAGGTTCCTGGATTACCATCTGTAAGTTAGCATTAATACTGTTTCCTAAAGGGAAAATCCTGGGTTTAATGTACTGTGGCTGAGTTACTTTTCAAAGGAAGGCCTATTTGTATTCTCAGATTCTTAATTTGGCATCCATTATAGTTTTTCAGATACAGTCTTATGTAATTTAGAATTTTTAAGTTGGTTGAAATTGTTTCTTATGCAATAAGAAAATGCTAGTTTAAAATTCAAAAAAAAGAAAATGCTGGTTTTACTAGAGTTTTTTCTGTTTGTTTGCTTGCTTGTTTTTTTGTTTGTTTTGTTTTTTGTATTGGGGACCAAACTCAGGCCCTTGTGCTTTCAAGGTAGGTGGCGGAACCACTGAGCTAAATCTCTGGCCTTGGTTTTGGATTTTTAGACAGGATATTGCTGGGTAGTTCAGACTGGACTTGAACTCATTGCGTAGCTCAGGTGGCCTCAAATTTGCAGCAGTCCTCCTGCCTCAGACTTCAGAGTACTGGGATTAGAGGCATGTGCCACCATGCCCTGTTCTATTTATGTACTGCTCTTTTAGATAATTTCCACTTTACAGAAGGAGAAACTGAGGTGCACAGTACTTACATAATTAGCTCAAGATTTCAAATATGGTGGTGCTTGGGTAGGGGGAGATTTCTCATCTACTAAATGACAGCCATATATATCTAGGTCTGTAGGACTTAAGCATTTTGGTCTTTCTACTTCATGTCTGTGGTGATCACTATGCTGGTCACTGAGAGGGAAGCCGGCCTTAGTGGTAACAGGTTTATTACAGGTCTTGTGTGGATGCTGAAAACAAAAGGAAGTGACGACTTTCTGGGGAAATCACTCTTGTATTTTCAGTGAAGCATGATCTTTAAGAATTCCCAGAGGGAAAGTCATCTCAAGTAGAGAGAAAAAGAAACCTGTGACACAGGCTAGAGGCCTGAAAAGTATGTATATCAAAGACTGTGTGTTGTGGCAGAGGTCAGGTGATGAAGCTAGAGCTTCCACTGTTCAGCTCACTGCCATGCAGACCTGCCTGCATCTGAGAAAGTGAGATGTCCTCGGACACACGAATGAAACTCCTCATAAAGTGTTTCCCCCTAGAAAGTGCTTTCCAAATGATTGCACCGATAACTTGTGCAGTTTTCTGTTTGTTCTTTTGAAGGCTCTAAACATTAAGTATCTACTAATCAAAGTTCTATTCAAATTGTCTTTAATGCAGTTTCTGATAAGAACATACTTGTTTGTTTCTGATATCAGGGATCAACTCAGGAACTTGTGCTTGCCAGGCAAGCAGAGCACCACTGAGCTAAATAAATCCCCAGCCCAAGAACATATATTGACCCAGAACTGAAAATCAGGATTGTTTGGAATTTAATGAGAAGGAGTGGTTGAAAGATTGGTTGACAGTGGAAACCAGAGATGCATTTCATTTTCAGCATTAGACTTACTAGTACATGATGTTACCTTAAACATGTTGCCAAAGCTTTTTTTTTAACTGTTAACTAAAAATTATGATTCTTGGACTTTTTTTTTTTTTAATACTGCTATCGAACTCAGGACCTTGTGTTAAGCACCACTGAGCTAAATCCCCAGCCCAATTCTTAGGCTTTTAAACAACACATTTTGAAAAAAAATGTATTTTTAAACTAAATGGGTTTTCGATAAATCTAGCCTGTGAAAACAGATAATTTGAGGACATTGTTGTAAAACTTCTTAAGAGTTCTCTATACGAGGGTGTACTAAAGTATTTCAGATCAGTTTCCAGTAAGGTGGCAGAAAAAATTGAAATTCTGGGCAGTTCCTTTACAAGTTAAAATAAGAATAGAGAACAAAAATATTGAGTCTAGGTCAAGCTAGAAAATCACACCACAAATTTGTTTTTTGACTGTGTTGTGTTGTTTTCCCTTGTATTAGTAAGATTGCTAGTTTAAACCATTCTGGATTAAAATATTGTCCTGCGAAATACTTTTGACTGAATTTGCAGTTTTGTAGCTGGTAAGGAGATTAAAGGTTAGCTTTTCTTTGCATTCTGTTTCCGGTATTAAGACAGAAGACTTGTTTTTATTAGTTTTACACACACACACACACACACACACACACACGTTGTTCAATGTAGAAGAGACTGTTTCCGGTATTAAGACAGAAGACTTGTTTTTATTAGTTTTCTACACACACACACACACACACACACACACACATGTTCATTGTAGAAGAGACTGCTTCCCCCCCCACCCTCCCAGTACTGGGGGTAAAACTCAGGCCCCTGTGTTTGTGAGGCAGGTGGCAAAACCACTGAGCTAAATTCCTGGCCCTTGCTCATTGCTTCTTAATATGCATTCTCCCCTTATTCCTTTAGTGGTAGAGTCCCTGAGATTTAACAGAGCTTGCGGCTGCCCAGGATTTCCTAGCTTTCCTTATAAGTTAAGTATTCTTTCTTTGTAGGTAGGTATAGCCATATGACTAAATTCTAATCGGTGGGTTGTAAGTAGAAATGTAGAGTAGGTTTGCACCTATAATCTAAGTTCTCTGAGAGGCAGAGGCAGGAGGAGCACAGCCATGACAAGTTAGTGATGTAGTGAGATATTGCCTCAAAATAAAAGATTACAGAAGGGCTGGGGATGTAACTTAGTGCCAAGACAGGGTGTGGGTGTGGGTGTGGGTGTGTGGCAGGGGCAGGGTCCTGCCCTTAGAGCAAATGTACCCTCCTTTTTTCTCCTTTCTAGTTACTAAGAGGTAGCTGTGATACAGGGAACTATCAGTGATTGTCTGTGCTACAAAATGCAAGCCATAATGAAGATGCTACATCAGAAAGAACATGGGTTACACTGGTTTAGAACTATTATGTGTGGGCTGTTAACACTAGAATATTCTTAGATTACCATTATTTTCCTTTGATTACAGCAACCATACCTATAGCATTTCTAAGAAACTTCTGAAATTGTATTGGAATTTATACTGTTTGGCTCTCTGTTACCTGCCAGGTAGGATACTAGTACCCGGAGAGATTGCAGGTACAGGTGAATGACAGTGGATGGGAAGATTTTCAGACATTGCTACTACTACTGGCTTCTGAATACAAACTGCAGTGATCCTGTGGACTTTGTGAGAAATTCCACACCTGGCATAGTTTAATTACTAAGAAAGAGTTTTAGAAATTTATTTATTTTTTGTGGTACTAGAATTGAACCCAGAGTATGTCCCTGGCCCTTTTCATTATTTTTTAGACCGGATCTCACTGAATTGCCAAGGCTTGGCTCAAACCTTTGATAATCCTACTTCATCCTCCCAGAGTGCTGGGATCACAGGTTGTGCACAGCTATGCCTGGCTGAACTTTTTTTTTTTTGAGACAAGGTCTCTGTTGCCAAGGCTGGCCTCAAACTCATAATCCTTCTACTTCAGCCGCCTGAGTAGCTGGGATTACAGGTGTGCGCCACCACCCCTAACTTTTATCATATTTGTTAAATGTGATTAAAAAAAAGATAGCACAAGGAGACCCAGTACAATAAAACTATTTTAGATACCAATTAGATTTATTCTATAAGACAAAAAAAAACTAGACACATTCACATCATATAGAAAGCATGATCCCTTATCTGAGTGGTTGGAACCACATGTTCTGGTTTGGGAATTTTTCAGACTTTGGAATATTTGGTAATTACTGAAAACCTTAGATTTTGGAGCATTTTGGATTTTTCAGTAAGAAATACTCAACTTGTTCTTGGAGATCCAGGTGACTAAGGTTATGTTAAAGGTACAATAGATGAGAATTTTATCCCTGCCCAGAGATACCAAGATTACAAAATAGGAATCCTACAGCATTGGAGAATGTATCCTTTCAGCATTTTACAATTTTTATTAAGCCAGGCATGGTGGTGCACGCCTGTAATCTCAGCACTCGGGAGGCTGAGGAGAAGGATTATGAGTTTGAGGCCAGCCTTGGCAACACAGAGATTGCTGTGAGTTCGAGACTAACCTGGGCTACATAGTGAATTCTGGGCAGTCTGAACTACATTGTGAGACCCTGTCTCGAAAAAATATTTTTATTAAAATTCATTTATTAATGAAAATACTTACAATCAACCACTAGAGAGGTTGCTTTCAGAACCTAAAGTCATATTGGCAGATTTCTTTGTATGAAAAGGATATCATAAAATATTCTTTTTTATGAGTTTATATATTAATTCCCCAAAATACATTGTGAATTCTGCCTTCTCATTGTCACATGGAACTACACTAATGACTCTCACTGGTAGTTTTAGTTCTATTCCTGTGGTGTACATGGTACTTTTGTGTGTCTCTGCCCCCTTTAAGCATGAGCCCTTGAGTAGCTCTGGTCAGTGGCATGTGGTGGAAATGTGAATATCACTCTTGTTCAGAAACCAGAATTGGTGCATGATTTATCACACCCTCCCCCATACTGTGGGAATTGGTGATATCTCAGGCAGTAGAAATTCCACCACCTAGAGTAAAGTGGCACAGATAGTCTTCTCTGTGCCCCTCTGTAAATGTGCAGTATGAACGAGAAATAGAATTTTAAGTAATGTTGGTACTGGGGATCGAACTTGGGACCTTGTGCTTACAAGGCTGGTGGTGGAAGCATTGAGCTAAAACCCTGGCTCCCATAATGATGCTTTTGATACTGTTTTTCTACCATAATTTGTCCTAATACAGAAATATTAGAAGAATAATTACCTACAAATAACTGTGGTTACTGAGAGATGTTTCTTTAGTTCATTTTCCTGTTGATGAACCTTGAGGTTAACTGATTTTAAGCTAATGTGAATATTACAGCTCCAAACATTCTTGCATTAGCTTCTCATAGATAGATACTTAAAGAAGGGAATTGCCAGTCCTGGGATAGGTACGAAAGTGATTGAACTACTTTAAACTGTTATGGGTGATTTTGTCAGTTATTCTCTGAATATTTAGGTAAAATGTCAGATAATACTCTATGGATTGAGAGTTAAACATGTGTGTATTACCTAAATATAAATATTGTACATGATTACTCTTCTGGATGGAAACCTGATTAAAAATGTTAGAGACCATATCTGTAGATGGAGGGAATAATGATATTTATGGTGCTATTATTTGAACTACCATAAATTCTATTACATAGATTTTGTAGCTCATGTTAATTATATAAAACTCAGCATCTAGTATAGAAGGGAACCAGTAAAAGTTGGCATGTTTCTGTTTCTAGAATATTTTAGGACATGTGTGGTTTTGTGTATATGTGTTTGCTTAATTGGCAGGATTTTTCCTATCAAAGGTTGATTATAAACAGGCCTCTTCCTTGTCAAAGGTTGACTATATCCAAATGTGTTGGCTGTTTTGTATCATTTATCCCTTGAAAAGATTCTGTTTTGCAGTTTTCTTCACAGCAGATTTTAAAAATACCTCATTTAGATTTCTCTAAATGAAAATCATTTACGTATTCAAAAATTTTTTTTATGAATAGTCCTCTTATTTCTCATTACTCATGCACATAATCTGCTGGACTAGTTGTAGTTTCATGGTGTACTATCTGAGTTATTTTGGAAATTTTATTCCTTATAAATGCTGTTTTGAGCAGTTACGTATAAAAGTGGGGATAGTTCTTAGCATAAACCACAGATTCTTGAATGAGTCATTTAGATCATTCCCATCTATGTGGAAAAATTACATCACTACCCAGCGCTGGGCTTTCTATTTATATTATACTAAGCTAGTTTATTATTTTTAAATCCATTTGGTCTTTTTTAAAGGTAGTATAAAGCAAGCTGTATAAGAAACTCATGGTAAGGTACTTTGAGGCCAAAAGAAAAAAATGCTATGAAATGACACATCTTTGCTCACTAATGCTTTATCTTTAAACTTCTAGAAAGACTTAAAAGATGTGTATATATTTACCTATCTTTTAATTTATTTTCTTAATACCTTCATTTATGTTACTTGAAAATACAGTAGATGGATGACATTTGGGTATTTTAAAATATTCTGAAATTAGTAACTCTAGGTTTGAAGGGCACAGTAATTTTGTCTGGTATATGTTTGTGTTTTTGTTTTTCTAAATAGGAAAAATTTGCCTCTTTCCCTGTGAAAACATAAATATATAGGGACACCACAGTATCATTTTAATTAGTGCATGCCTCTTTGTGTGACTTCTCTGAGACATGGGCTTGTTGATGATTATTGTAGTAAGGCTTCAGTATACACCAATAGACTTTATGATGCATTTAGGTAAGTTTTTAAAATCTAATTTATATAATTAGAATTGCTTCTCATGTTTGTTATTTATGACAAAAGAAAAACAAATCTGTGACACTCGCACCTACTTAACCATTTTGTCCTGACTTTGAGCCACCTGCCTGGTCTGATGTGCCAAGCCTGCCCTGTGACTGCTCTCCCTTCTTCCATTTTCCCTGGCTGTTGTCACTGCATACAGGACACCAGATGAGCACACTTCTCAGTCTCGGCCCATTGTCATGTGGACAGTGATGGTCCAGGTGATCATCTGGTTATTTCCGGGTGATTTCGCAGTTCAAAGAAAATGAGATTTTTTTCAAAAGCTTCAGGAATGAATCATTCTGTTATACATTTATTTGCTTTAAACCTGTCACTCAGATTAGATTATGATCACTGTATTGTTTATGAGAATTTTAATTAATGTGCCAT
Source organism: Fukomys damarensis (assembly GCF_012274545.1). NCBI lineage: Eukaryota > Metazoa > Chordata > Mammalia > Rodentia > Bathyergidae > Fukomys > Fukomys damarensis. The sequence goes on along the minus strand of NW_022900945.1, from coordinate 22,088,990 downwards.
TTAAAGTAATTTAAAAGATTTAGCATGATCTTCATGAGATCCTCCCATTCCTTCTGTTCTCCTCTACTGTCCTACTCATAAATATCTACAGCAGAGCACTTGGATACTTTTAAAACCTAATATGCTGATTAAAATTTTATGCCTCTTTTTATCTCCTCCAAGAAGAAGAAATTCAAAATACCTGCCAATTTTATTTTCAAACCAGAAAATAGCGAACATTGAGCACTTACTGAGAACTGCTCCTTTTTTCATGCACTGTACATGTGTCTTAGTTTATTTAATCTTAACAGTCTTTGAACTATGAAGTTATTGGAGAGGAAATTTGGAAAGCTGAGGAAGTAAAGGTATAGAAATGAAATAATTTGTCCAAGACTAAGCAGCATATGACAAATCACACTCATAATCATTATATTAACAGACTGTAAGCTTCCTAACTTCTTTTAATTGCTTCAGTAAATGATTTCTACCGTTCCTGTCTCTTGTGTGCTTGTTATATATATACAAAGATGAAAATGGTATGGTTTGTGCTTTTTACGATTCTTATAAGTCAGTGAAAGAGCCAAGGTTTTACAAATGCAGTGTAGAACAGACTGTGGAATCAGATGTGCATTGCAGGTCAAGTTGTATTATCTTAGACCAGTAAGTCTCTTTTATAATCTCACCATGAAAGTGGTCCTTGCTTTATAAGGCTGTGAGGGTTAATGAGAACAAAAACAAAGGGCACAGTGACTAGCATGCCATTAGTGTTCAGTGTTATCTCTTGTCTACTTGAAGGTATTACCAGACATTCAGCTGTTTCCCCAAGTAGTAATCAGATTTAGCTATGTCTGGTGTTTTAACATGACACGAAGCTGCTGCTATCTGGCATCTTACTAATTGTAGATGTAATGTTTTTCTGTATCTGTTATGTAGCTAAAAATACTTTCCATCAGATAGTTACTTTGAAACATAAGCCTAGGCATATTTTATGCAAGTATTCCCCATGAAAACATGGTCATATCGATACCATTCTGACCAGTTTTTTTGTGTTTTCCCTCAGTGTCACAAGTTTTATACAAAATGTGGTTCTGAATCACTATGGTATTGTTTTATTTTTGAATCACACATGAATAGCTTTGTTCTGCTGTTTTTAACAAATTCATTTTCGTCTTAAGAATTAGAATATAAAGAATTATGTTTAAAGAGTGTTAAATGGGCACAGAAATGCTTCAGGACAATGCCTGACACGTAGGATTTAACCAGGTGCCTGGGTGTCCCTATTTAGGTTCCTAAATTAAAGGGGCTGATTTGGGTGTTAGATAGTGTTAAGTAAATCCCATCATAACTAGGTGATTTAGGTGTGTGCTTATATTTCTTAGGTGACCGAGTTATTGATGTGGGATCTGAATGGAGAACTTTCAGCAATGACAAAGCAACAAAAGATCCATCTCGAGTTGGAGATGCTCAGAATCCTCTTCTGAGTAATGGAGATTTGTCTACTATGATTGGCAAGGTAATGTGTTCACTCAGCAGATAGTGCAGAGTGCAGAGTGATCAGAGACCTAGGAGTTTGAGATCTTTGTGAAAGTCCCAGTCACTACCCTAGTTGGAAGTCTCGATCTGGGATAAGACTGGTCAGTAATGTCATGGTCGGTGATGGCTGCCTCCTGTATTTCCTCCGTCTTGGAGGAGTGAACATCAAAGCATAGTCTTTGTATCTCTTGTCTTTTTTTTTTTCCCCATAAAGTAAAAAATTGAGTTTAGGGGCTGGGGATTTAGCTTAGTGGTGCCGCTGCCTGCCTCACAAGACTGGAGTTTGATCCCTAGTACAAAAAAAAAAAAAAAAAAAAAAAAAAAAAAAT
>NW_022900945.1:22080541-22087039 GCF_012274545.1 Fukomys damarensis | reverse complement strand
AAAAAAAAAAAAAAAAAAAAAAATTGAGGTTAGTAGGTTCTTTATGATCTGATATTGGTATGTTCCTTGAATATCAAGAATGCCTCATGCCAGGTGGGCGTGGTGGCGCATGCCTGTAATCCCAGCACTTGGGAGGCTGAGGCAGGAGGATCTCTGTGAGTTCGAGACCAACCTGGGCTACATAGTGAGTTCCAGGTCAGTTTCGACTACATAGTGAGACCCCGTCTCAACAAACCAAAAGAAAAAAAGAAAAAGAATACCTCTTTTTCCTCCATGCCATATATTTCATAGAAATCTTGATCATTTCACGACTTTGTATGTAAAGTGATTATATCATATCATGTAGTGAATAGTATATGCTGTTAATGGTAGCTCTTATTAATATATAAGGTGGAAGCATAATTTCTGCTGCACTTGGTTTTTTCAGTACTGGGATTTGATCCCAGGACCTCATATTGTACTATAACCCCAGCCCTTTTTATTTTAAGTCAGGATCTCACAAAGTTGCCCAGCTGCCCTCACACTTGGGATCCTCTTGCCTCAGCCGGCTGAGTAGCTGGAATTACAGGTGTGCGCACTGCACCTGGCTCATCTGGCTCTTTTTTGCTTTGTTAGATGAATTGGAATTAGTGGTGACGATATTCTGAAGGACTAATCAGGGAAGCGTATGGTATTTTAGAACTTACTAATGTATACAGAAATCTGTTTAAGAAAATAAAAAGTTTTTTTTCATGTTTAATTGATAAATTGCACATCAAATTTGAAAAATGGGGTACAGGCTGTGTTAAATGGTGTACAGATTATATGCAGAAATACCCTTAGGCTACATCTGCATTTGCTTTAAGCCTTATAGGCTGGTTGAATGGTATATGACAGACATTTTAAAATGTAGGATTCCAACTAACTGACACTGTGACTTTTTAAATATTTTAATTTTTAAAAGAATACATGACTCAAAAAATAAATGTATAAAAAGAATATAGTAAATTTTCCTCACCTTTGACCCCCAAAGTCTCAGTTCCCACTGCAATCCCCTGTCTCTTTCTCTGCCAGAAACAGGTAACTACTCTTAATAGTTTCTCCTGTATCGTTGCAAAGGTGTGCTATGTGGCAAAAAAAGAGAAGCTTTTAAAATGCTACGTTTGTGTTACATTTATCATGTAAAAAATTTCTATATATATTTCTGGACTGTTCTATTGTTAATCATATGCCTGGGAACTAGTCCTCTGTCATTGATCTTTGTCAGTATTTTCTTCACTAGTCTTTTTGCATTTAAAGGCTAGGATCACTTTGTTTTCTGCTTTAAGATGTTTGGTTTTTATTTTCGCTAGGATTTTGATTAGATTTATTTGCAAATGGATGTAGAGAATATTGTTTTTTCTTGATACATTGTCCTAACCAATAACATGGTACAGCCTTACTATTTCCTTAGATCTTATGTAGCCATTAAGAAATGTTTTAAAGTTTTCTTTGTAAACATCTGCATGTTATGCCCTGACCCCTAGTACTGGGGATTGAACTCAGGATCTTGCGCCACAGAGCTAAATCCCCCAGCCCACATCTTCATGTTTTTTAAGTTTATTCCCAGAACTTATTTTGTTTTGTTTGCACTTGCAAGGCAGGCGGTAGAACCACTGAGCTAAATCCCCAGCCCTCCCAGAATTTATTTTGAAGTTGCTGTTGTAATTGAAGTATTTTCCTTCATTGTCTTCTGATTAATTGTATATATGAAGGTCTTTGTTGATCTTCACCTCACTTTAATGAATTTTTATTATTTATAGCAATAACATTTTTAGTGGTTTTCTTGAGTATCCTGGATATACATAGGTACTACCTGCACATAGCTCATCACCCCCTTTCTAATTTTGTACTTAGAATTTTTTTTCTGTGGAAGAATATTGATTATATTTTCTAGGAGAGTTTTACATGTAGTTGTAAGAGAGGTACCTTTCCATCTGACTTTAATAATACTGCTTCATACTTCTCCCATAATTGTAGTGTTGGCTTTGGCATGAAGAGTTCATTTTTGTAACATAAAATGATGTCTAATATTTTATGAATTTGGATGCTTGTTTGTTTGTTGTACTGGAGATTGAACATCAAAGATGCTGTGCTACATCCCTACCCCTTTTTATTTTGAGACAAGGTCTTGCTAAGTTGCCTAGGCTGGCCTAGACTTTCAGTTCTCCTGCCTTGGCTTTCTGGGTAGCTGGGGTTGCAGATATGTGCCTCATCCAGCTTTCTGTGAGCTTTTCTCCAAAATGAATTTTGAATGCCATTTGCTTGCCTTTTTGGTACTTTCAGAAATCATAGGATTTTTCTTCCTAAATCTGTTACTCTCATCTTTTATATTATTAGATTTCATAGTAGATATCTCACATTTAAGAAAAGTCTCCATTGGATCATATTAAACTTTTTAATGTGTTGCTAATTTCTGTTTATATCATATTTATGAATGAAATTGGACTATTTCATTTCCATGTCCTGGAACAATTATTTAGAATTTATGTATTCCTTAGTGTTTGCTTTAAAAATCTCTTTAAAAGATCTGAATGTGGTCCTTTTTCTGTTTGAAGAATTGAGCAAGATGTACAATGCAGACCTCTTCGGCATATGGAATCAGATTGTATATGTTATATTTTCTTATAAATTATTCATTTAAATTTTACAAAAATTTTTGCAGTGTTATAAAACTGTCTTATAGGGTACGGGAGCTGCAAGTTTTGATGAGTTTGGCAATTCTAAATATCAGAATCGAAGAACAATGAGTAGCTCTGATCGAGCAATGATGAATGCATTCAAGGAAATCACCACCATGGCAGACAGAATCAACCTCCCTCGAAATATAGTTGTAAGCTCTTGTGTCTCTCCTTTAAAAGCCATTCTTGTATCTGCTTAGCATAATTTAATGAACACATAAAATTTTGATATTGCAACTAATTAAATGGCCTAGAGTTAATTAAACTTAGTTTCTCTGCTTTGAAGGATCGAACAAATAATTTATTCAAGCAAGTGTATGAGCAGAAAAGCCTGAAGGGAAGAGCTAATGATGCCATAGCTTCTGCTTGTCTTTATATTGCCTGCAGACAAGAAGGGGTTCCTAGGACATTTAAAGGTAAGTTTTTAGTTGCATAAAGGAACCTGCAGCTTTGACAAGTGGAAGCTAAGTTGTGTCACATTGTTACACAGTAATCCTCGTGATTATCACTTGCCATTAACTATTTATTTTGATCCTTAACAGCAAATTTGTACCATGATTTACTGACCATTTTCTTTACAAGCTCTTTTTCCATGTAGTTATTTTAGTCCCTGTAGCCAATTGCATTCTTTGCTAGTAAGGTTTTTTGACTGAATATATTTTGTGGCCATTGAGGCCTGGTATCATAAGCTGTAGTAGAGCTTCTGTAGAACATCTGTACAATGCGTGCATGAAAATAGCTTCCACTTCTAATGCAAGCTTCTGTAAGCAAGGGCTGAGCCACAGGAGGCATCAGCGAAGTTTTTCCTCAAGGTAATGACATTTGCATTTTCACACTTAAGTTAGGGGCTTGGAGATAACGGGTGTTTCTCACCATGTGAGTATACTGCGGTCTCTCCACAGTGTGGTCACAATATTTACATTGACTTTCACTGACAAAACGCAGTTTAGCTAAAGACTATAATTACCCTTCATTCAACCAGTGAATACAGTATTTATGTTTTATAAGATTTACTATGTCAAAGTGAAGTGGCTTTTATTACCATCATCTTTTTTTTGTTGTTGTTGCAACTAAAATAGGCTTTTCCTAAATTTATTCTGAAAAGTGTTTAGTGGTCAGATGTTTAGAATAACAGAGTGACTCATTTTGTCTAATTTCATCGTGGCCTGTAATCACAAGGATTGCATGTACACGTGACATCGTGTAGCTGAGAGGTATTCTTAGCTTATTTTCTTTCATCTCCTTGTAATAGATTAATATATAAATACCAAAGAAAGTTCTGAATAGTTGGAGAGACTTATTTGTATAAATTGAAACTACAGAGGGCGGGGGATTTGGCTCAGTGGTTTTGCCGCCTGCCTTGCAAGGACAAGGGCCCGAGTTTGATCCCCGGTATACACTCCTCCACCCCCAAATTGAAGCTACAGAGAAGTTAATGTTTTGAAAGATTAAGACCTAAATTTAACTTTAAAGTGTAGTGAACATTTAAACGAAGAAATTTTAGGTTAGCTTTATTGGAAGTATCACTGAGAGGATTAAAGTTTCACTTTTAAGGCCTGATTGAAGTTTTTCCAAGTAGAATATTATTTTTATAATCAAAGGCAAATGCTTTTAAAATGAAGTATATGACTTATGGATTTAAATATTTTTTTCTTTTAGAAATATGTGCTGTATCACGAATTTCTAAGAAAGAAATTGGCCGATGTTTTAAACTTATACTGAAAGCTTTAGAAACCAGTGTGGATCTGATTACTACTGGGGACTTCATGTCCAGGTTCTGCTCCAACCTCTGTCTCCCAAAGCAAGTGCAGATGGCAGCGACACACATAGCCCGCAAGGCCGTGGAGCTGGACCTGGTTCCGGGAAGAAGCCCGATCTCCGTGGCAGCGGCAGCTATTTACATGGCCTCACAGGCGTCAGCTGAGAAGAGGACCCAGAAGGGTAAGGCCATCCCCGGAAGGGTAGTTAAACCGAGACTGCAGTGGTGACTGAAGTGAGAAGCAGGTCAATGTCCAGAACCTGTATTTAAGAAATAGCTCCTCACTCGGCACCAGAACTTCTAAGAAAGTACAGCATTTTGCTTATAAAATAATGATACTAGGAGGCATGGCCTGTGTCTGAAGTTTTTGTTTCCACTGAATCATTTACTTTTCACTTTTTTCATTTTTAGAGCCCCCTCCCCAGTTCCTGATCGTTTTCAATAATTCCCCCCCCCAGACTTGTTTTAGGTCTTAAAGAGGGGATGGCTTGGTGCTTGCTTTCTCAGTGTGGCATGGAAGTCTACAGTCAGCATACTGAATGAGGAATGTATATTTTGTTTTCTTGGGGTTTTGTTGTTGTTAGTGCACAGTTGCGCACATAATGACTACATCTGCTGTGGAGAGTTGATGCGTGCACACAGCACATTGATGCTTGGTATTCTATTGATTACTCATGGTACCATCCCCTGCGTGTGTATTTGAGTATATTAAACCTTTTAATACTGTTGACAAACCTTTAAGGTAGAAAGTACTACTACATTATCAATATTTTTACTTTAGCTCCTGTTTTCTCCCTTTTAGTTTATATTTTCTTTTGTTTTTGTTGTTTTGCTCTTTCGTTTTTTGAGACAGGGTCTCACTGTATAATTCAGGCTGGCCTTCAGTTCACTAGTCCAGGTTGGCCTCAAACTCTTAGCGATCCTCCTGCCTCAGCCTCCCAAGTACAGGGATTATAGGCGTGCGCTGCCACGCCCAGCACTTTTTGGTTCTGTTTTTTGTTTTTTTGTTTTTGAGGTAGGGTCTCTCTCAGGCTGGCCTGGAACTGAGCAGTCCTTCTGTCTCAGCCTTCTCAGTGCTGAGGTTATAAGTGTGCGTCATATACTGGCTTTCAGTTTGTATTTCATTGTCAGTTTTAAAAGTCAATATTTTGTTTGTTTGTTTTGCTCTTGGGTAGTAGGAAGGATGTAGAAGGGGAAAACATGCTTATTACTATTTAGGTATTTTTGTCTTTTAGAAATTGGAGATATTGCTGGTGTTGCTGACGTTACAATCAGACAGTCCTACAGACTCATCTATCCTCGAGCCCCAGACCTCTTCCCTTCAGACTTCAAATTTGACACCCCAGTGGACAAACTACCACAGCTCTGAGCTGAGGCGGCGAATGCAGACTCCCGCATCCACAGGACTTTGTCTGTGGTACACAGCCTGCACATAGTGCCGGGTTGAGCCTTCACAAGGAAAACAGACGTGGTACGTGTTTTAGGGCTACATGTTACTGCTTGGCATTCTGTATATATATATACTAGTGAAACATATTTAATGATTTAGATTTCTTACTGAATTTGTGTTCTTTTGTAGCAATCTAGGAAACTGTATTTTGGAAAATATTCGAGATTATGTAAAATTCTTGCATAAAACATTTTTCAAAACTAAATTTTTTGTTATAATTACATGTTATATGTAATTTATAATATATAATTTTAAATAATGTATATCATTACAGCTGATGTATCTGATAGAAGTCCTTGTTTTCCATTATTTTTCTTTTACATATATATAGAGGTTTTAAAATTTTAATAAAGTCGTGGAAATAGCAAATGGTTTTGAAAATGATTGCTAACATCTATAACATTTAGTTTGTAGTTTGAAAGGGTGTGTGTAGCCAGGTATGGTGTTACACATCCCTGTAATCCTAGCACAGGGGAGGCTGAGGCAGGAGGATCACTGCAAGTTCAAGGCCAGCCTGGGATACATAGTGAGTTCAAGGGAACTACATAGCTAGACCTTGTCTCAAAAAAAAAAAAAAAAAAAAAAGGGGG
>NW_022900945.1:22064612-22080365 GCF_012274545.1 Fukomys damarensis | reverse complement strand
GTGTGTGTGTGTGTGTGTGTGTGTGTGTGTGTGTGTGTGCGCAAGAGGTTTATTTGATAGGTAAATTAAACAAGAAGTACCAGCCACAGTGGCACAACCTTTTACTCTTCGTGGTTTAAAAAATGTGTTTATTAGATAATTAGAAAAATACAGATAAAGAAAAATAAAACGCTGCTGCCACTCAAATATATCATCTTGGTCTACGTTTTGTTTTCTACCCACTTATTAAAGTCAGGTCAGGAAAACTGATTTTAAAGATTGATATTAGAGCAGAGGGTATGTTTACATATGTGTGTGTTTGTATCTTTTAATTTACATTTGTCTTTGTGGTCCAGGGATTGAGCTGAAGGCCTCTACATTGAGCTGTGTCCCCTGCCGTTCATTTACTTATTTAGAGGCAGGGTCTCACTGAGTGCCCAGGTTGGGCTAGAACTTGTGATTATCCTGCCTCGGCCTTCCAGAATGCTGTGTTTACAGGTGTGTACCACTATGCCCAGCTGAGTAGTTTATATTCTTATAGATAATTTTTGAAACTAAAGGATTTAGATGGTTAGCTTTTTGAAAATCTAAACTATATGATTAAATCAAAATTTTATTATGGATATTACGGAAAAAGTGGGCTGGGGGTATAGCTTAGTGGTAGAGGACTTGACTAGTATGTGTGAGGCCCTGGGTAAAATCCCCAGTGACACACACGATGTCCACTGCGGGTATAGTGTTCATCCACACTGCTTTATTTAATATGAAAAAATTAGTAGAAATTCAAAGAATTACAAGTGAAAGGAATCACACCTTAAAACAGTACACTCAAAGCTAGTGATTGAATGTGACCATCTCTGAAGTAGGAAAAACTATCCTAACATTGCATGGGTGGGCTGGGGATTTGCCTCAGTGGCGCTGCACCTGCCTGGCAAGCACAAGGTCCTGAGTTCGATTCCTGGTACCACAAAAAACAAACAAAATAAACTGATTGTTTAAATTTGAGGATGGCTGCTTATAGAGTCTGCGTTTTAGCAAGGTAGCAATGGTAGTTTAGGAAGACCGGTTCAGTGAGGATAAAGTGGCTCCATTCTGTGCATGCTAGCCTTTAAGAGACAAGCCTTTTAGAGACAAGCCAGCCTTGAAACTGCGTAATGCAGGCTGGCCTCCATCTTGCAGTCCTCCCTCAGCCTCCCGAGTGCCGGGATTACAGTCATGCACTACCATGCCCCGCAGTGCTAGGGTTTTAAACAGTTGATGTTTTTCATACTAACCCACCCAGACACTTAAAGAAGGACTGGAAGCCACTGTCATTGATAGTCTGCTGTTACTGTGAGCTCAAGGATTTAAGCTTCATGAAATCTGAGTTTCAGCACTCGAGTCCAGTGTGCTCAGTTTATATATCACAGAAGCCTCGAAAACCACAAGAGCTGCTCAACTTCACTTAGCAGAGATGGGACTGTTTGATCACGCGATCCAGCAGTTTTTCGGATCCGGGGATCGAACTCAGGACCTTGTGGTCTTTCCACTATACCATGCCTCTGAGATTGATTTCACAGGAGGTTGCCTTGGTACTGACCTTAGTTGTACTTTTCCAGTGGACTTCTATCCATGAAAATGCGTGAATGCCAAATTTCTTGGTTTCCTAGGGGAAGCTTTTGATTGTTAAATCGGCCTGGTAACAAAGAGTTAATAAGCTAGAAATTGTTCTTAGCCTTTTCCCCAAACTAAATGCATCTTAAACGTGATGCCACTGGATAGTAAGCTTTTGTGTTCCAAACAACAAATTTACTTTACCCATGGATGTCTTAGGTTCCCGAGCTAATTTTGTATCACAGGTGCAAGATTTACTTTAATTATCAAGATGAACAGCTGAGGGGTCAGCCTATTACCCATCTGGTCCTAATCCAGCCAGGAGGCCTCTGTGCCCCATGCCAATATTTCCAATTGTCAGTGGCCCTGACTTTTCCTGCTGCTGGAGTTTTAATCCCATCTGCTTATTGTGGAGCTACTGGAAGATTCCCTGACCCCCTGAGCACCTCATTCTCCCCCTCCCAGATATTTATACACATGTTCTGTCAGCATGTCTGGGTTGAAAGGCATCACTGTAAGAGAATTATTCAGTTTCTCCAGGCTACAGACGCCTTGCATCTTTCATAAACTTCGTGTGTGTGTATATCTGGGGATTGAACCCAGGGGCACTCTACCACTGAACTACATTCTCAGCCATTATTATTATTATTATTAAATTATGTTGTGATATTAAGGATGAAACCAGGACCTTCACACTAACCTACATCCCCGACTCTTTATTTTTTGTGTCACTAAGTTGTCTAGGCTGGGTCGAAGTTGGTGCTTGCACTACTCCCATCCTCTCTGGGCTGCTAGAGCACAGGACGTAAGTGGTGTTACAGTGGTACAGAGGAACATACATGTGTGGCCCCTGCACAGGGTAAGGCTCATGAGAGGCACAAGGTCTTCCACTTTCACTAGGGAATGTCGAGATTTCAGCCTGGCGGTTCCACATGCAGGTGTGATTGACTACATCGTTGGCATCAGGCCACACTTCAGCTCCTCTCGCCTTCCTCCAGGTCATGGGTGTGAGCATGAAATTTCCATCCCCTTAATCCCATGGCCACTGGCTTCCATCCTGAGGCTATCCAGGAGCGTGCCAAGACTCACCTCATAGAATAGAAGACGGACCTGTCACACAGGAAGTCACAAAGATCTTAAGAGCTAAGGTAAAAGACCAAATACTAGAATAAAGGATTCTCTTAGTGCTTCTCTTGCTCAGCAAATTACAGGCTTCAAGGGGGGTGTACATTAGGAAGCATGGTTAGACATACATCTCACATGTCACAGTGACCAAAAAGCTTTCTCTGCTGTATCGGGACAGTTTTGCCCTTTCTGTGATCTATAACAGGATATGGCTAGCAAAGCCATGATTTGACCCGATTTTGTTTTGAGATAGGGTCTTGCTATTGTGGTCCAGGCTGATCTCAAACTCTTGATCCCCTTGATCCTTCTGCCACGGTCCTGTTGCTGGGATTACAGCCACCATGCCAGGAATAACACAGTAGCACTGAAGGTTTTGTTTAAAACGACTGATCTAGAGCCAGGCTTGGTAGCTTACACCTGTAATCCCATCCCTGGGGAGGCTGAGGCAGGAAGACTGCCATGAGTTTGAGGCCAACCTGGGATACGTAGTCCAGGGCCAGCCTGAACTATAAAGGGAGACCCTGCCTCAATAAATAAATAAACAAATAAATGATTGGTCTAGTATAACTGCTTAATTTTATAGATGAAAACGTTAGAATGAAAAATTCCCATCTGTCTAGTGAGGTGAAACAAGGTTACATTACCAGTTGGTGTCAGAATGAGGCCTTGTCTCAGTCCTCGGGGTGCTTCTGTGTCCTTGTCAGGCCTCCAGAGATAATACGTAAGACTCCTTTGCTGTTCAGGAGGGACTGAGGGGTGACCATGGTAGAGGTGGCCAGGAGGACCCCTTGGCTATGTTGGAGCCCATCTACAGTGCATACCAACACCATCTCCGGCTGGGTGGCTTTCAGTAATGCTAAGGTTGCATTATTTTGTTAGTCACGAGTCTCTGTGAAGAGCAAAGACCATTTGTTCTCCATCATGTAAACCCTGATAACAAGAGGTGCATAGTACACACCTTGCACTGATGCAAGGAGGTGTCGAGCCCAAGGGGCCACAGAGGAGAAACACCCTGCTTATATAGAAAGAGGGCACAAAGTGGAAAAGCACTTTTTTTTTTGTTTGTTTTGAGACAAGGTCTCACTATGTAGTTGAGACTGACCTGGAACTCACTATGTAGCCCAGGCTGGTCTTGAACTCACAGGATCCTCCTGCCTCAGCCTCCCGAGTGCTGGGGTTACAGGTGTGCACCACCACACCCGGCTGGAAAAGCACTTTTAAAGGAAGACCACTGAGTGGAACAGGCCCTGGGAGGGTAAGTGGTAATCGCACTTGGGAGGCATTCTTAGTGTGGTTGATTATGGGCCACATGTAGCTGGTCTCAGTCCTTTGTTTCTAACACCTAGAGTACCTGTTACTCCCTTTTTTTCTACCTGCCTGACCCTAATTAAAGCCACTGCCACCTCTCCTAATGGCTGAGGCAGCTCCTAGCTGTTGCAACGGAAGGCTGGGGCATCTCCAGCTGAAGACAGTTGGGTGGCTGTGACAGAGGCAACTGAGCAGCAAGTGGAGAAACTCAAAGTGCATGTGTTTGTGAAGGCCCTTTGTGAGGCCCTAATGCAGTGTTATAGTCGAAAGCATAAAATCAAGAATTGTTAAAGGAGTGGGCCGGGGATTTAGCTCGGTGGTTCTGCCGCCTGCCTCACAAGCACCAGAACCTAAGTTTGAGCCCCAGTACCACAAAAAAAAAAAAAAAAAGTTGCTAAGGAGACCCTCTAAAAAGGGTATCCTCTTAGACACACGGAAATTAGCCCTCCCTGTGATAACCCCTTCTGAACGGGTATGCAAGGCCTGCGTCTTCTTTCCCAGGTGCTGTGCGCCAAATTATACACCTGCTCCAGCTGTGGTGACACTCACCTCCTCAAACTGCCCTGTGCTTCCCTCACTTCGAGGCTCCTCGCCCCGTTCCAGCTGACCTTTTTGGAAGTGGCCATCTGAATACCAAGACCTCCGGGAGTCTCCACTGACTCCCAGCCTGGCCTTCTCACAAACCCTTCCCCTAGGGGAGCCCTGATGACACCTTAGTGCCACTGCCAAAGGACTTACGAGTAACCTTCTGGTAGACGACAGGCTCTGTGGAGGCAGTGACCAACTTGTCCTTCCAAGTTTGCACCAAGCACAACCTCTGCCGACCAATAATTGGAGATCAGTACATATTGTATGAATAAACATCTAAGCTGATTCCAGTGCTGGTCACACAACAAGACAATGTTCCTCTGGCCAAAGAGCAGTTTTCTCCCACTTTTGATATTATAAAATTTAACTATATAGAAATTCTCTGAACCTTAAATTTCCCTTGGAAACTTAGCTGAATACAATAAAGGGCTCGTTTTGTGGGATAGGAAGCCACATGGGAGTTACAAACTTTTGACTACAGCTTCATTCACTTATAGATCAAATGATATGGCACTAAAATGTTTAGATTTCCTTTCCCATTTACATAAGTTTCCAGAACACAGGAAATAGATCTTAACTAAAAATTTCAACTACTATTCTGGAAGTGGCCCTCGACCTACTGTACTCAGAAAATAACAAATGGTAAAAATTGGTAAATTCCACCTTGTATTGTAGTGATCTGAAATAAAGATGCTTTTAAAAATATTCTGGTTTTGATTGTATTTGGTTGTTGTGGCAGGGGGACACAGGGGTAAGAAAGGGTCAGAATGCATTACGGATGCTAAAGTCAATCTGTAGAATAGTGTAATTATTCTTATTAGTACATGTTTGCAGTATATGGTGATTACACTCACTGTGGGGTGTCGATACATGTCCCTAATGCATCTTAATTCTTTCTACTTCCTCTCCTCACTCCACCTCTCGATCCCCTTCCTATTTGCAAAGAATTTATCTCCCTCAGTGGTTCCACTGCCTGCCTCGCAAGTGCAAGGTCCCAAGTTTGATCCCTAGTACAAAAAAATAAAAAAATTTTTTTTTTTTATAAGAGAAACTGATGGGCTATTTAAGCTTGTGTATCTGATCACTGTAATTATTAAAATACATAAATGTAAACACTGAGAAAATATTTCAGGTAACATTCCAGAGAGACCAAAAATGAAAACTTTACAGTCCAGATAAAAGGTTTGTAGGTCAGTGGGGAACCAGCCTGTCAGAGATGTAAACATACAGCTAAAGAAAGAACTGGCAACATCTTAGAAAAGTCACTAAACCTCCCTGTGCCTAATTCTCACGTGTGTGAGGTGAAGGAGTTGAGCTAGATTAGTCACCAGTATGGCAGACATTGGGCTTGCTTAGCTTCTAATCGGATCTGCTAGAATGCTTTCCTGAACAGCAGAGTCTGGAAAGAAAAAAAAAAGATCTCAGACTCTTTTGAAGGTGAATTTCTGGGTCTAAACTGAAGAATTTGTGAACCAGACACACAATACATACTTGAATTAAAAAGGATTTGAACAGGGGACAGCAGGGGGGCCCAGCCTCTAGATTTCTAAACCCTGGCAAGAGGGGCAGCTCCTTCTTGGTCTAGCCCTGCCCCGGGGCTTTGGACATCAGGCCTAGAAGTTCCTTCCAGAACCTGTCTCTTCAGTCTTCTCAATAAATCCGTTATTTCATACCCAGAACTAAATTCTTTCTAGGGGGAATTCTGTCTTCAGCTCCTCTGGAGGACAAGGCAGATCAAGATCATTACTGAGATGAAGTTCCAGAGAGCCTACTGAGCAGAAACTATAATTTCTATTTTATAAGTACAAAACTAAAGCACAGAGAATAGCCCTTCTAGGACCTGCAATTTGATCCATTAACAAGTCTAATGAATGACTTCAAATCTGAAGGTTGGCCATGGAACCAGTGAGCTAAATCCCCAGCCTCTCAAATTTGAAGTTTTGTCTCTAAGTTTCCTGGGCCCTTAAAGATCAATGCTGGGAGGAAATCTGAGGTCCTTCAGGTTATTTCAGACGGGATGGTTTGAACATGTGGGGAGGACCAGTGGGTCTCAGCTCGTGCCTGGAGACTGTCACATACTGGAAGTCTGGATTTGCACACTGTTCATGGTGCCTCTGAGATGGAACGGCCATCAGCATTATGCTGGGAGTAGGAATGGGCAAACAGGTTTGTGTGCTAACTGCAAGTAAAAAACATGAGTACCAGGGCCAGGGATTTAGCTCAGTGGTGCCACCACCTGCCTTGCAAGCTCAAGGTCCCGAATTCCATCCCTGGTACCCCCCCCCCCCGCAAATGAGTACCATATATCTGAGTAGAGAGGGGAAAAGAGGCAAGGTGTAAAACATGAGCCAAAGTAGGAGCGATTAAACTGCGCTAGAAAGTCTGGGGTCGTGGTGGTCTTGTTACCCTGGGTTTCTGGATCTGCTAACGTGGGTTCACATCTCAAGACTCAAGAGATAAACAGTGCTGCTGCATTGAAAGAAGGGTGTTTGACAGACTGTGCCACATAATTATATTACCTTAATACCCAGTGGGCAGGTAAGTTCCACAACTGCACCTAGATATACTCAGCTTGCACATGCACACGAGAGAATTTAAATGGTGCAACCAGTCTTGCTTCTTTTCTTCTTCTGGTACCAGGGATTGAACTCGGGTCCTTGCGCTTGCAAGGCAGGCCACCAAACCGCTGAGCTAAATCGCCGGCCCACTTCTTAATTCTTTTAAACTTATCTTCAGAATCAACGTGGCAGAAGAGTTTACTGTCCCTCAGCTGGTTTGTTTTTGCAAGATGTATAACATATAGATACACTACACACAATATTAAATTTTTGGTTAGAAGATACAAACTCAAACGTGTAATGCTGTGAAAAAAGATTTTCAAATTTTAAACTTTAACAAGAAAGCAAAGTTAACTTTTATGGGGAAAAATTAAAGCATTGTCAAGGACATGATTATATGCAATTTTTGTTTAATTTTTAAATGAGTTTCATTGCACAAGATTAAACTAAACTTTAGTTATATCCAAGTTTACACATGGTAAACTACTCCAAATGATGCTGAATTAAGGTTTACTCAGTATTTCTTTTGAACTCTTTTCACAATGATTGCTTCAAAAAGGGAAAAACTGAATTTATAATGATGTAAAAACAATTAGTACAGCAGTCTGATTACTCTTCCTTCATTTTTTGAGCCAAGTTGTCCTTGAACTTGTAGCCCAGGCTGGGCTTGAACAAAAGGATCCTCCTAACTCAGCTTCCTGAGTGCTGGGATTATGTGTGGTTTTTAGTTTTTAGTTTTTTTTTTTTTTTTTGAGGCAGGGACTTGCTTTGTAGGCCTTAAACTTATGGCAATTCTCCTGCTTCAGCCTCCCAAGTGTTGGGATCATGCTTGGCTTGGTTACTCTTTTAACTTAGTCTTTTAACTCTGTTTTTGACTTTAGCAAGACTGAGATGTGACTATTAAGTCACATGTATGTGATAATCATATCATATATATATGGATAAATAGTGAGAAGTCGTAACAATGGCCTAGAAAGAAAACAGGTTTTAGGGCTGGGAATTTAGCTCAGTGGCTCTGCCACCTGCCTCACAAGTGCAAGGTCCCAAGTTGGATCCCCGGTACCAAAAGAGAAAAGAAAACGGATTTTTCCTTAAGATACACTGAATAGCATTGCTTTCTCACAGTCACTTTTAATAAGTATGCTGCATTCCTCATTCTTACTGGTTTTATGACTTCAACGAAGTTACTTGCTAAATACAGTTTCCATGTAAAATTATGTGAAACTTCAAATTTTACATACAAATATCAAAATGATTTTTAAACACTTTAAATTGGGTTTAACTTACTGAAAAGCATTTCAGGACTTGACCAGAAGCACATCATCTGGGAATTTAGCAGAAATGTAAACCTTGGGGCTCGCTACTGAATTAACCTGGGGGTGGTCTGTGTTACGTCTTTTAGGTGATTCTGATACCTATGTGAAGTCTGAGAAACACTAGAGGAATTGTTTGCTTTCTTATAGGGAGAAAAGTGGATACAGATGGATTTAACAGAGGTTGGGGTTGAGGTTTTAGCACATTTGTATAATGAAATAAGAATAGAAGAGAGCTGAGGGTATGATTACAATGATGGGTATGAGAATTTAAGTCACTCAAGGGGGTTGGGAGTACATTATTTGTTACTAATATATTTCTTTTGGGAAATTGCCAATGAAGGCTTAAAATACTACCAGTAACATCAAACAATATACTCCACCATATTACAACTTTTTACCTCCCCACTAAATAACGGCTATTTGTATCTTTTGATCTTTGCTTTTTTTTTTTCTTTAGCATCAACATGCATTATTAGGCCAAGGCCGAGGTTAACCCAATCCATGCAGATCCCAAGCATTCACACAGGAAGACAACTTTATCGAGACCTATAGCCATAGTACTGTTCTAAGAGTCATCAGCGCAGAACCCATAAGCTGTTACCAACTGGCTGGCCACAGCCATCCATTCCAGGGCCGCCAGGAAATGAATGCTGTCCAACCATCTCTGTTCTAAAGTGACAGTCACTGAAGAAATCTGAACTTCTGGCTCCTTCAGTGGCAATTAATCCATCTGAGATGTAGAAAAGGTTAGGAATTTTGAGAATATTTCCTTCGTGGGTATATGGTTCAATTCGATCATCATCATACAAGTTTTTCTCGCTAACTCATCTGACAACTCTCTACCATCTCCAACTACTTAAAAGTTATCCCAGTAACTTCACTCTGAATTTTCTTTCATTTTTTGCTTTTTGAGACAGGATCTCCCTGTGTTGTTCAGGCTGGCCTCAAATTCATGGTGACTCTCTTGCATTAGCCTCGCCAGTGCTGGGCTTAAAGACATGTGCCACCACACTTGGCTACTCCCTCTGAATTTTCTTAGCACGTTCTTCCACTATCATATCTAGGGTATTCTATCAGACTTTCCAGATTTCATTATTTTTATCATGCACCAGATCTATGAGATATGCTGGAGTCTTTCTATGATTCTGACACTTCTCTTGTCTTGGTGGAAAACCATCTGGTAGAAGACATACATTATCTGACACAACTTCATCATCTTGTTGAGCATTTAGTAATTCAAAAGGGAAGGGATTAATCTAGATTTAGCTAGCAATGCAGCACGAGTTATCCATAGGTACAGTTCCAATCAATAGAACTACTTCTAAAACAAGGTCATCTTCTGCAGCACCTCATTTTAGTTTATCCTTGATGTATGGAACCAACTTGTACTCCTTAAGAACCAATTCTCAGTCCAAATTAAATGGCCACATATGCCAGAGTTCCCAAATGTTCAGTCACAAACTCCTTCTCTTCATTATTAGTGACTTGGACAGCACTGTCCCCAATAAAACCAATAAACAAATTTTAATTTTTTTTTGGTACCGGGCATTGAACTTGGGTCATTGTGCTTGCAAAGCAGGCCACCGAACCGCTGAGCTAAATCCCTGGCCCTAAACAAACTTTTAGTTGGTACATCATGTTGGGAAATATTTTTAATCATTCCTAGTCTAAGCAATGAACCTTAATCTTTGGAGTCCTTTTCATGAGTACCATCTACCCATTTCCTTCACAGATCAGTTGTTCATTCATTAGCAGATTCATGCAGAGAAATGAGTCCCAAACCAATTAGTTTACGTGAATATTCAAACAACATCTTCATTAATGGTGGTATAGTCAGCATAGGCATACCTCGCTTTAAAACTCTCATCCAAGCTTATGTGGTAAAGCAGTTATTCTGTATTTCTGGGTCAAAGGAGGGGTTTAGTAAAAGCTGGAGTTATATTCAGTAAACGTTCATGCTCATGTGGTGTCAGTTTTACCGTTTTTCAGCACTTTCCATTTCCACCGTATCATTTTTATTCTCCATTAAAATGCTGAGTTTAAGACTGTTAAAACTAGAAATAGCAGCTCAAAATTATCCCAGTCGGAGCCTTCACCAAAATGTGAACTACACTCGGACTCCTCATCTTCAGTTCTGTGAGACTATCCTCAGTCAGATTCAGAAGCAAATAAAGACCAACTCACAATAACTGTTCTTGTTTTACAAGCCCCTAGTATTTTCTAAAGGTTTTTTCCTAATCCCATCTCAAAGTCTGGCTTTCACAGTCTTCATCAACAGGCTTCTTAGAAAGTTCTTGCCAAAGCTTATTTCTTTTTAACTCATGAGCAGTGATATTCATACACAGAGCTCCAATTTTATAGTGATTATTCATGCAACTCAGAAAAACTGAAAAAGCAGAGATGTAAATTATGTTTGTAGCTAATGCAACGCTTCGCTTCCAGTCTTCTCTCAGGCCTCTTGCTAGTGCACAGAAGGCAGTTTCATTTAAGCACAGTTCTTCCAAGTAAACAGGATCTGGAGCAAGATACAGGATCAGAGCTCAAACCGTATGAGGAAGATCTTCATACAGTAACTTAGTGTATTTGTCCATGTCATTAATGCTGGCAACTTCATCTATCTGTTCCTTCAAAAGGAGGGGAGGAGGTTTGCTTGAGTTTTCTTTTCCTGACAATGAATCACAGCTCTGCAGATAGCACAACTGTTCATTTTGTTTTGAGGGATGCCTAAATTTACTCTCAACCACCTTTTGTACCAGAAGTTTTATCTGTGCTGACTCTGAGACCTTCCAGATGAACCACTTTCTAGCCCTCCTTTTGTTCTCAACATGGGATTTGCCCATTTCTCCAAGAATGGTGCTTCCACTTCATACTGAACAGTGCTTTTTCTGATGGACACACATCTTTACCTCCTTTAACTTTCCTTTGGAGGTACCAGGCATCCTCCCCTTGCAGGGTGGTGACAGGTCATGAGGATACTTCCAGATCAGGTCCAGCACCCTCCTCCAGGACTGATTCTCTGGAGGTGGGGAAATGGGGCGGTGGCAGCACTGCGGTTACCATGGTGAGCCACAGCCACCCCCCAGCAATGTCGCCCATCACAACTGCTGCAGGGACTTTGATGCCCAGGTGCCAAGCCGCCTCTGTATTTCTTAGTTTTAAGTTATGATATTTTCTTTATATGTGCAATGAAAATTATATTCTTAGTTTGTGTTTTTTACTTTTGTGATGGTGCTTTTTGAAAAAATGTTCATTGTAACTGATTCTATCAATTTTTCTTGCTTTTGAATACTTTGCTCTATTAGTATAATCTTGGTGTTTTAAATTTATGCGTAATCCATTTGAATTTTTTTTTTGGTACCGGGGATCAAACTTGGGCCTTTCACTTGCAAAACAGGCGGTAGAACCACTGAGCTAAGTCCCTGGCCCTGTCCATTTGAATTATTAATAATATAACACAGGAATTTTTGTTTTGAGACAGGGTCTCCATATGTAGAGTTCAGGCTGGCCTTGAACTTGAGGCAATCCTGCCTTAGCCTTTCAAGTGCTGAGCAATGCCTGGCTTAAACTTTTTCACGTCTATAGGGATAAGCAGTTTTCCTCTTAAGAGCTGGGAAATAACAGTATTCACTTATGGTTCATTTTCCCTACTAAAATTATGACCCTTGTTATATATTAATGTTCCAGATCCTTGTGGGCCCATTTGTTGACTCCATCTTATATGTAAAATACTAAAATAACTTACACATAAGTCTTGGTCTCTGGTAGATAGAATTCCTTCATTTCCACTCTTCTTTAGGAAATTACTATTCATTGTTTCTGATCTTTCATTTTTCTATACAAATTTAGAATGAACTTGTAAAATTTCACAAAAATTTCTTGGGATGCTGAATGTCTATATATTGGCTCTACACAGCAATATGGGGAACATACATTACAAATGGGTATTTCTACACTTAGGTTTTCTTATGTCTCCCAATAAAATTTTTTTCTTATGCTTGGAATAATTTGATAGATTTCTCTATGTAACTTGTCACTGAAGATGCATAATATGAATTCTAATTGATGAGACATAGCCACAAATCAACTTGTGTTATCTTACATCTATTACTACTAATAATTGTAGCCTTGAATTTTCTAAAAACCCTGTCATTGCAAATAGTGGCAGTGGCCACTGCCCATTTTACTTTGAATCCTATGCCACTGAAAATGACAGAATATAGTGGACCCTTGACTTCTGAACTCAATTTGTTCATGCTGGCTGGTTTTAACTCAAGTTGGCCAATTGAAGGCTCAGGCTCCTCTACACAGCCTTCGAAGTCTCTCTTCAAAGTCTCCAGGTAGATCCCAGCGTGCCTAGAGACCATGGCGCAGGATTTTACAATGAACCCCTCCTAGGAAAGGGTGCTGTAATGTTCCCGCCAGAACTCTTTAAGGGTTAAATCTGTATCTGAGATCATCTGGAAGTGACAGTGGTAGCAGATGGCATTCAGGACATAACTCAAGACTGCTCATAAGATAAAACTAAAATTCCAGGCAGAACCCAAGTTATTCATATGTCAAGCTGGTCGTTAACTCGAAGCTCCACTGTACCATGTTGGAGAAGAGTAGCAATGACAGGCAACCTAATCCTACGACCGATCTAAAAAAATTGTTTTTGAGACAGGGTCCACTATTTAATTCACTCGTAATCCTCTTTCTCAGTGTCCAGCATGCACCACCACACTCACCTCCTAACTCAAGTTTATGAAGAGCTTACTGGGAATGCTTCAGTGTTTCCTCCGCTAAAGGACAATGTCACTGGTTTTAGATCCAGGTCTGTGTTCCATCTGACCTTGAACTCACTATGGAGACCAGACTCATCTGCCTAGTTGTGAAAAGTCAGTTCCTAAATTAAGTTAATCTAAACAAGAGAAAAGAACATAAAATACCAGTTCTTGTATTTCAATATTAATGCATGGTGTTCTTCAATTATGAGAACTTTACTGCCCCCCTCTTCCTATCCTCAGTGTACCATTGTACTGGGCATTTCATAAGATATCCACTGAATGGAAGAGGCTACTGACATTACAGAACAGAATACAGAATTTCCCCATTTTTCCCAGTGAAGTGAACAATGTACTGTGAATTTTCATGATTTTAGCTTTTCCCAGACAAAAAGTATTTGCAAGAAATTAGTCTTTGAGACCTTAAACATAGTAAAACTATGCATATTTCAATCCTAGGACGTTTCTAAAAGGAAATAATACTTAAAACCAAAGTTACAAATTTCAGTCTGTTTAAACTTTAATTTGTGCATTTGTGGTAATTTATGACTGCAAAAAACACTTCTTAGAATGACAAATAGGCACATTTCATTTGAATGCATAGTGTACCATTCTAAAATATACTAATTTCCTTACAAAGTGCTTGAGCAGTCACATACACATACAGTAATAGCAAAATATATTTACACTCTTAAAATTTTTAATCTAATATATATATATATATACTTTAAACTACAGAAAAAATTAGTGCTTTCTTCAGCTTAATTGTGTGAATATACCCTGCCCTCTAATTTTTTTTAGTGATTGAATTCAATTAAAAAATTTCTGTACACAGCGTAGTTATAAAATGCTATGTCAGTTTTTAAAATGCTAAAAGCCCATTCTAGACATTGCTTTCTAGGCATATTTGAGAACCAGATGGGTAAGCAGACTGTACCTCAAAAGTATTTAGTGTTTTATTTTAATGCTGTTAATGATGTTTAAATTAAAACCAAAAATTATGCTTAGGTCTCCTACTGTCTTTTCCCAAAGAAATTTAACTGGCATTTAAAAATAACTTTAAATAACACAGTGTTCTTCTTTTTACAAAATTTTCTCCCAAAGGATCTTGGGTAATAATTTTAAAGATAATATGAATTATTTCTGGACAATTTTAATTGTTCTCAGTACAATAAAAACATGTTAACACAATCTTCACAAAACTGAAATATTTATAAATGCTTTAAGCTCAACTCCACAAACCATTTTTATAAGATATAAACTTGAATAACTTTTAAGAGATGAGCTCACTGTGATTAAATGGTTAATTCAGCATGATTAGTTACCAATTTGTTATTCCTGAGGTATAATGACCCTAACATGCTAAGCACAGGATCAAAGATGTTACTCAAGAGAAAACAACTCATGGACTAGGAGGGGAAAAATGTAAAAAAAACAAAGTGAAACAAAAACTCCAAGCAAATGTAAAGTCATGATTTGCAAAAACATACTTTCAGAGTACAAAAAGCCACAACGGATCCTCTTGAAGAATTGTAAAAAGTATCTGATCAAATTATTTTTCAGACTTTTGAGGTACAGCTTTAGTGTTATAATATTTTTTAATAAAATATAGACTGTTTTATCAAAAATATTTATACATTCTGTTATAATATATTGCTTTTGCCCTCAGTAACTGCCAATATAAAATCTGGATCCAGTGGCCTAAAATATACAAATGCACTTAATATAAATGCTGGAGTTTGAGGTGTCTGCTTGGCCACTGTACAAAAGTGATGAAGTGGTGAAATTAAATAATAAGCCTACATTACAGAATACATTACAACTTTCACATATACATGTTCACAGCATGTATACAATGATAATCCCTATGATTTAACAAAGATACAGTTTGCTTCTACAGCAGACACAAGAACAAATGAACTAGGTTGATAAATGTAGAATACATATCAAAAAAGGGATGATCAGCTCACTGACTCCGGAAGATACGACTGAACACACTGGATGCCTAGACTTTGGGAATGCATATGGGTAACACAGTGTCTTGGTTCAAGCTGATTAGAAGTCCTCAGTCTTAACATCTGAAGTAATTGCTGATATTCCTATTTCAGCATTGATAAGAAATTGTTTGGCAAATAGCTCTGTTGGAAAGCTATGAGGTTCTGTTACATGGTTGGTAAAGATAAGGCAATAAAGTTTATTCCAGATAAATACAGAAAATTTATAAAAGAAGACATCGATTCATTATTTTTTTTTAAAAAATCAAGCCACCAAAGGTGTATAAAATGCCACTACATTTTTTGATATTATAGTAAATTTAAAAAAAAGAGCAGTTGCCTTAGTCCAACAGAATCATAGTTTATGTGAACAGTAATAGCATTCCAAGCTCTACTTGTCTGCTTCTGTATAACATAGTTAAGTGATTAATTTTCCTTCCATCCATGTAAGGCAGGCTCTATGCCAAAGACAGGGACTATAAAAGAGTGGTTCTTTTTCCTGTTATTAAAAAAAAAAAAAAAAAAAAAC
>NW_022900945.1:22048754-22064515 GCF_012274545.1 Fukomys damarensis | reverse complement strand
TGGTTTTTTTCTGTAATTAAAAAAAAAAAAAAAAAAGACTATTGATCCAAAAGTATTCCTTTGTGATGGGTTTTCATGGCCAATGCTCATTCAGCCTAAACTCCATGAAACTGTTTCCAGTGCTCATATTTACTTTCAAAAACATCGAGAAGCCACTTTTGAAGAAGGTATTAAAATAGAGTACTTTTAAAGAAATCTTCATTTTTAAAAAAAAAAAAAAACTCCAGCTACTGGTGGCACAGACAGCAAATGAAGAATTGCTATTTTTAAGAGGTCTTGTGAGTCGGTCTGCATGGTTTCACAGTATCTAGCACATTAACACCAATCAGCAATGTAGTCAAAGTCTCTGAACATTTCTTGCTCCTCTTCTGAAAGTATCCGTGGTTCTCGAGGTGGAGTCAGAATAGGTGCTTCTGAGGTAAATTCATCATCAAAATTACTAACATCCTCCCGTCCTCTAATGGTAGGGACAAATGGCGGCTTTACTTTTTTGTCCATCAAAGCACTCCAATCAATTAGCTGAATCACAAAATACAGAGCCTGGTTAGTCTCCTACTCCTAAGTGTTCTAGCTTCATTAAAAACAAAAACAAAAGGGCCGGGGATTTAGCTCAGTGGTTCTGCCACCTGCCTTGCAAGCCCAAAGACCTGAGTTCAATCCCCGGTATCAAAAAAAAAAGAAATCCTCTGAACTTTATCATACTTACCCGGAAAAATGGATGCTTTTTTACATCCTCTGCATCTTTCTCACCAGCTCCAAGGCGCCGCTCGGGATTTCTTCTTAATAGCTGATGCAACATAAAGTCAAAAGTTAAAAACAATAAAACAAACTTCACTGATAAGCATTCTCATAATTTTCAAAAAATTGTTTGTATGATTTATATAAACTACATAACATTTATGAACTACAAAACTTCTGAAGTTCTGAAGGAAAATTTCCTTCAGTATAAAAAAATTTAATCAGTATTTTAGAAAAAAAATTCTTACCCTTCTCATTATGGAAATGGCCTCTGTCGACAAGAATCTTGGGTACCTTACTTCATCATTCACAATACTGTCAAAAACCTCCTCTTCATCATCACCAGGAAAGGGAGACTAGAAGAAAGTTTCAATATAGTAAAGTCTTATCATCTAGTCGAAGTACAACCAAGATTCAGGCAGTATAAAACAAACAAACATACAAACAAACAAAACCAAAAATGACAACCAAACCTGCACACAAACAAGAACTATAAGTCACAATAATTATGTATCTAGTACCTAGAGGATAAACTATATCTTGAAATCTTTATTTTTATAGAGCCTACAAAAACTTGGGAAAATCACGCTATATCAGTTTTCATTTAATTCCACTCCATTTTATTTCACTCACTTATTCATCCATCTGGAGAGTCAATATTCAAGACTGTCTATTGGGCAGTGGGAATATTTAACAGACACAATTTTCAGAAAGTTCAATCTTGTGGAGAGATACAAGGAAATGGGTAATGTAAATGTGGTGTTACAAAAGAGAAAATCAGAGTCTGGAGAAACATCAGATATGGATGTGCTTTGGATTTCAAAGTCAAGAGTAAATTAATCATGGCCAAAGCATAATTAGAGAGCAAGGAGTGCTGATGCACAGCTGTAATTCCGGCACTTGGGAGGCTGAAGCAAGAGGATTGCCGTAAGTTTGAGGTCAGCTGAGGCTACATAGTTCAAGAACATACTGAACTACATAGTAGAATGCAGAGAAGGCAGGCATGCAGGCAGGCAGGCAAGCAGGACACACACACGCATGCAATTAAGAGATCAGCAGGTATAATGGCTGCGCTAAGAAGCAGCTGCTAACAAAATTAAACTGAAGGGACTGAAAAAAGCATACATTAAGGGCCAGGGATTTAGCTCAGTGGGCCATTCCCGCCTCATAAGCACAAGGTCCTGAGTTTGATCCTCAGTAAAAAAAAACCAAAACAATAAACAGGACACTTCAGTAAGCACAAGATAAAAGTCAATGCTTATAATGACCTTGAAAAAAGTAGATGCCTTTGTGTTCAGTATGACAGTTTGATGTGTAAAGGGATAAATAATTCTTGACAATGCTGACTACTTATTTAGCTATCAAGTATGATTTATGGCCTCTGAATTTCAGATGGCTTAGAGTTTACTCAGCAATTTTCAAAATAAAAAAACAAAACAAAAAAGCAAAAACAAAGCTGGGTGAGGTGGTGCATGCCTGTAATTCCAGCACTCAGAAGGCTGAGACAGGGAGGATTTTTGTGATCTGGAGGCCACTCTGGCCTCCACAGTGAGTTCAAGACCATCCTGAAATATAAAGCGAGACTGTTTTAAAACAGTAATTTTCAAAATCAATGTCTAAATATCATTTTTCTAAGTATTATTTAATATCTAAAAATCACCAAAACAAGTCAGTATCTTTAAACCTGTTTTCTAAATGGGGCAATGTAATCTTACTTAGCCTTATTAGGTTGAATTTGGCTGCTTGCTTCCCGCAAAGTATTTAAGAATGAAAGTCAAGCAGACAAAATTAATGGAAAGGGAGCAATCTTTAATCTGAAAAATCTGTGAGAACAAATGCAGAACCCAATTCCCTAAGGCTGAGCTGTCAATATTATTGTTCATAACTAAGAACATTTTAAACCTTTGAGTTTCCAAAACCTTAGCTTATTCATTCACTCATTCAAAATACATAACTCAAATATTTACTACGTGGGACAATCTCATTTCTTTCAGGAATTGAAAAAGCAAGTCAAGGGAAAATTCTATTTCACAAGCCTTCTCAATTAGAATTTCAAGTGGAAATACAGAAAGAGCTGTTCTGTCCTCTGCTTGAACAATTCTGTACTTGAAAGCTGTCACTCCACAAGTCTCTCAACAGCAAAGAAACATCTACATATCTGTTAGTAAGTTTGCGTAGCTTGTGTCTAACGGCTAACAACAGACACTACCAGGTGAGTTTTATGCACAGTAAGAAGATCCAGTTGCTTGTTCAGACCTCAACTTTGCAGTACCCAACACCAGGGTCCAACATTACTCTAAACCTCTTTGGCACAGGAAAAAGCGGACCTAAGAGTTTATCCCTAAGTCTTTCCAGTCCCCTAAACTAACAAAAGTATACATGTACATATCTGAAGATACATGATATATCCAATGGATTTTCAATTATTTATAATAGCACAAAACAGACACAAACTTTATTTGAGCCATACTTTCACTACAGTTTAAAGAAAAGTTATCACTAAAGTTTCACAAAGGTTATACAATTATAAAGTACACTGATGAGTTAGTTTCAAGTTTAATTCTTTTCCTAACTACCCTCCTCTGAGTATACTAAAGAGAAATGAAATTACAAAAAGCAACTGGGAAGGAATAGCTAGACCCATTATTCTAGATAATTAAGAGCTCTATCAACTAGAAACTGAAAAGCTATGAAACACAAGTTTCCGCCCTTATCTCTGCCAAACCCCACACTACCTTTAGAATTGGAGAAAACAGAATCAGCAGGCTATTAATTCTGTAGCATCGTGCAATAAACTCACATTTTTGCATGCCATCTCTAATGTGTACATTAAATTCTAAACAACTACATACTTTTTGGTAACAACTAAATTTCATACTTACTTGAATACTACATTTAAAAAACAAAGCAACAAAAATGTTACTTTTTTAAAAAGGCAGGGGAGCTGGGAATGGTGGCACATGTTTGTAATTCCAGCGCTCTGGGAGGCTGAGGCAGGAAGATTACAATTTGGAGTCCAGCTTGGGCAACCTAGCAACTTAGATCCTCTCACAAAATAAAAAATTTTAAAAAGGCTGGGATATAGCTCAGTGGGAACGTCCTAGGTTCACTCTCCAGTAATGAAAAATAGATACGTAGGTGGGCAAAGAGACAGGAAAGGGGATAGAGTCCAAGTATGCTACAACCCACAGAAACAACTATTATGAGCCTTCTGCACTCCTAGAAAGACCAGTGTGGATTGGGGCTAAAAGGGATTTTGCCATCCTTGATACCATAGAACATTCTTTCTAAATAGAGGTGAATAATCAGATCTCAACCACTGGTCTTGAGAATAAAAATAAGGTTAGATGAATTTCATACCCTACCCTGAAGCAGCAAAGCATAAAGGTTTAGACTGTGAAACCAGAGTGGTCAGAGTTAAAAATCTCACCTCAACCACAAGTGGCTTTAAGCAAGTTATTAGACTCCACTTATGGATCTGAAAATGGGCAGAAGACTAGTATGGCGCTTATTAAAGGTTGCTGAAAAATCAGACAAGCTAATATTTACAAAGCACACAGCACAATGCCTAGCACATGATTAATGCCATTGCTGTAACTCGCCATTTCTTCCATTCCTTGCCCAGAGACTGCACTCTGATTCAACATACCAAAGGGGGCTGTCTTTGGACAAATGAAAATCATTTGTGCAGGTTAACTGCCAGCAAGTGATAATAAGCACAAAAAAAAAACTTAGAAATTTTTGAAATTCAAGAATTTATTTATTCTCTCAGCTACAAACCTCTTCATACCTTGAATGTACAAGGAAGGTTGTTGGCAGTGGAAAAACTACAGAATAAAAAAAAAAATCAATTCTATAAAACCATTTTTCTTGCATTTCCAGATCAAGTCTCTCTAAAAGTAGTTTTAATCACTTGTTGAAAAGTTACTTTTCAAATTCTACCTCTATCATTCCTAACAATTTATAACACATCAGGCTCTTGTTACCTTTATTTCATATAGTTCTCTTTCTTAAATGGTAAACATTTTTATATACAACTCATTTTTCCTCAAATTTAAGTTAATCCACAAAAAACAGAGGGTGAGCCAGGTGTGGTGGTGCATGCACATAATCCCAGAACTTGAGAGGCTGAGGTAGGAGGACTGCAGCAAGTTTGAGGCCAGCCTGGGCTACAAGTCGAGTTCAAAAGACCAGCCTGAATTATGTAGTGAGACCCTGTCTAAAAAAAACAAACCAAACCAAAACAACAACCACCCCACAAAAAAACCATCACCACCAACAAAAAGAAAATGTTAAAACTTTTCAATTCTGTCTCTATAGTTTTTGAAGGTATCATTTATTTTTGACTTGCCTTTATAAGTACAGAGTGTATTTTTTTATTAGCTTCCAATTATTTTCTTCCCTATGAAATGTTTTGTTTTTTTATACCAGGGATTGATGAAATGATCAGTTTTATGATTATGACTTAAAATCATAAAACACAGCCAAAACACAATACCTATTTTCAAGGCATTCTATAGATCACATAAAATCTAAAATTATTAGGGGGCCGGGGATTGAGCTCAGTAGTCCCGTTGCCTGCCTTGCAAGCAAAAGGTCCTGAGTTCAATCCCCGGTACCAAAAAAAAAAAAAAAAAGTGGGGGGTGATTACAGAAACACAGTCAATTAGTAACATACTAAAAATATATATAAACTTTCAAATTTTACTAATGCAGAAGATACACTAGGTGGTGATATAAATGACTTGCTTTTTCTTTAAATAATCTTTCCTCTTCTCTTTTTCCTACTTTCCACTGCTTACCTCACCAACGAGCATTTCATATATAAGTACTCCAAGGCCCCACCAATCTACAGCCCTTGTATAGGATGTTTCTGTTAATACTTCTGGGGCAAGAAATTCTGGAGTGCCACAAAAGGTGCTTGTTCTATCTCCATATCCCATACCTGAAAAAGATAAAATTTAAATTATTGTTGGCAAAGAAAAAGACATAGCATAAAAATTAAAGTTGTGTTCATGGCGATCAAACTCAGATACACCATAGACTTTTTAATTGAAAAAAAAAAAAAGAAAAGGTATGGACTACTACAGAAGAAACTATGAAAACAATGGGCTAAGGGCAGATTTTGAGAAACAAAAAGTATTTCAATCAACAGTGTCCAATACAGAGAAGTCTCAGTAGAGATAAAATTTCTACCAAGTTCATCAGTTAGGATATGGTGGACATATGATAGAAATATATTTACAAAGTTGATTCATTTGTCCAACTATTTATTAATCAAATATTCACTGAATACTTAAGATACATCAAGAACCATTTTATGTGCTATGAAAACAAAGCTGAGTAAGAAACAAGAAGCTACTAGAGTAGAAAGGGAGATAGTTAACGTTAATTACAGTGTATTAAATGTATAAGTGAGCGTATCTATATATAACATGTATGCCTCATACTTCAACACTATCCATTTGGAATTGAGCAAACTTCTATCCATTTAAGACTTGGGGACACAGACTCAAAGTGATAACGAAGGTTCTAAAGACACATAGCAAGTAAGTGGCAAGTGGCAAAGACACGTAGCTTTATGGTTACTTGGTACCTAAAATCATGATTTTTTTGCTTTCTTCTTTGTTTTTGAGACAGGGTGTTATTATGGAACAAAGGCTGGCGTCAAAGTCCTGTTTCAGTCTCCTGAATACTGGGGTTAGATGTGTGTATCACCATTTCTGGCTTCTTCTTTATGCTCTTTTCTTTCCTTTTTTTTTTTGGAACTGGGAATCAAACTCAGGTCCTTGCAATTGTGAGCAGGCAGCCGCAACACTGAGCTAAATCCCTGGCCCTCTGTGTGCTTTCTTAAGTGAACTCTGAAACAAATTTCCTTAGTTAACTTCTTTCCTTTTTTTTTTGGTACTGGGGATAGAAACTGGGATCTCGTGCTTGGGAGGCAGGCAGCAGCACCACTGAGTTACATCTGTGGCCCTACTTGTTTACTTTTAAATATACAGAAAACATTCTTGAGATAGCCATATAGTTTATGTATTTTTTCCTACTTAAAATATTAATAGTTCTATAATTCACTCTGCACAGACCCAAAAGATTCAACAAATTGGTGCTTAACACTTCCTTAAAATAATGACAGACGTATATTAAAAAGAGAATCTTAAGTCTTATACTGAGATTTCTGAAATCCTGATTTACATGTATCCACAGAATAAATTGTTTTTTTTTTGGTACCGGGGATTGAACTAGGGTCCTTGTGCTTGCAAGGCAGACCACCAAACCGCTGAGCTAAATCTCTGGCCCCACAGAATAAATTCTTAATGTGATAAACAGGTTATATGAACAATCCAAAATATCTTAATACACTTAAAAATCTTTTTCCATAGATAAACTTATAAAACTACCAAATTACAAAGGAATAGATTAGAAAAGAAACTTAAAAACCCAATTACCTTCTTTGCAAAGACCAAAATCAGCAATTTTCACAAAGCCTTCTGTGTCTAGTAATAAGTTATCCAATTTCAAATCTCTGCTCAGGACGAAAAACAGAAACAACAACAACAAAAAAACCAAGTAGGTAAGACAGTAAATAAATCAGTTTAACGGGAGCCCTACTTTCTCTTTTCTACAAGCAGGCTTTCCAAGTTACAGTTTCAGATTTAAATGCTCTATTATAAACATTTTTCATCTATTATCAAGTTTATTGCTCTATATAATGGTTTCTAAGCTTTTCCTTCTGTTACATAGAAAAGGAAGAATGTATTTTAAAAGGAATATTTTCTCTTTTTGCATATTTTAATCTTAGTCCAAATTTGAAGTCTGCCTTTACACCATTATAAGAAAGAATTATGCTATGATAAGAAAGAATTATGCTATGATAAAACAGAAAGTACCAGAAGGCACAGTTAAATATTTTAAAAGAATGATTCAAAAAAGTAAAAAGTTAATTGATTACAAATTAAACCAGTCAAAAACTTTTTAAGTGCAATCATGAGGAAATGCTTACCTTGAAAACACTGTTAGAAGTTTGTGTTAGTGGTCTGCAATCTGAAAGGAGCATGTCCTTGAACAAAAATTGGCTGTCACCCACATAGTTTAATTTGGATGACAGCAAGAACTTTTTTTTTTGGTGATACGGGAGATCAAACCACATTCTTTAACTACTACTTGGCTCTACCACTGGCCTTTATCCTTAGTATCTGAAACTTAATAAAGCCTCTGGAACAAGCTACTGTACTTATCACGGGCACACAGTATAAGCAATATTGATCTACAGAGGTTTTCTGTGGCTCAGTTGAATGCAAAATATTCACAAGGAGGAACACTGGCAAACTGTGTCATAATATTCCAATTCATACTTTCACTATTTTAACTAGGAAATGGCAGAGGATTGGGAACCAAGAAGTTTATCATATAATTTTTGTGCTGATCACCTATCTTTCAAATTACAGTATGACTTATTACATGGAGAAAATTAAGAAGCTGGCTAAACATAAAATATCCTTCTTAATTATCTGTAATTCTAATTCAAACCACAGTTAAGTGATTAGGAAGAAAAATTTTACTTACCTATAAACAATTTTGTGTTCATGTAAATATTGCAACCCAAGAACTACACATGCAGCATAAAATCTGTTTGAAGAATTAAACCACGTTTAATAAAATTCACTGTTCCTGAATTCCAGGTTATACTTTTATACTTCAAAGCAAAACTGTAGTTAATTAAGTTTATAGGTATTTATTTAGTCCTTACTATGTTGTTTTTTGAGACAGGATCTCACTATGTAGTTGAGACTGACCTGGAACTCACTATGTAGGCCCAGGCTGGTCTCGAACTCATAGTGATCCTCCTGCCTCAGCCTCCCGAGTGCTGGGATTACAGGTGCAAGCCACCATGCCCGGCTTAGTCCTTACTATGTACAACATGTTAAACTAGATATAAAGGGTGAAATTAAAAAATGAAAAAGTATAGTCTTGACAACAGAAGCCATTAATTTTGCCTAGTGCAGTCACTGACCTAGTTCTGAAGGATTATAATGCAGCATAAGGATAAAAAGGACAGAGTGAGAAGTTTTGCAGTGGGAAATATAGTATAGGGTACTCCTGAAGAGGTGTGAAAAGTACAACATATCTGACAACTAATAACAAGATTCATGTGGTTAAAATAAAGGATGGGTATACAGAGAAGAAGTGGGACATTAGGTTCAAGAGACAGCCTGGATAAAGGATCTTGAGTGCCATATTGTGGATATGGAAATTTGTTTTCTTTGTGATAGAGAAACAAACCATTTTAATCAGAAGAAATGATCACATTTACATTAGGGAATTTTTCTGGATAGCAGTGTGAAGGTCGGAGCAGATTATATAGAGATTCAGAGGAAAAAAGAAGACACAAGACTTTTATGACAGCACAGATGAATGATACAGTAATAGCCACTCTAGTGGCATCTGATTAACAGATGGATTCAAGAGAAATTTAAAAATTGAGTAACATGGGACATTGTATCTCATTAGCTGTATAGGACAAAGCTGTGGGAAGAATGAAAGATAACTCTTGTTTCATCTCAGAGAAATGAATAGGTAAAGAAATACAAAAGTTATCAAAGTTTTATGGGGAAAATAAATTTGGCTTAGGTATTTTGACTCTGAATTTTCTATGGCAGGTGACAACACCTTAAAGTTTGATACACAGATTTTGAGCTCTGGAAAATTTGGGCCTAACTAGGACATTAAGTTTTTTCTTTTTTGGAAGTACTGGGGATTGAACCCAGGGCCTTTTCTTAGAGAAACATCTCTAGCTCATTTTTATATTTTGTTTGACATAGTTTGTTTTTTTTTCCCCCATATCAGGGACTGAACTTGGGTCGTTGTGCTTGTGCGGCAGGCAGTGGAACCACTGAGCTAAAAATCCCAGCCTGAGACAAAGTTTTTTTAGTCGCCTAAGGCTGAGTTCAAAATTGCAATTTTACCTCAGTCTCCCAGCGAGCTGGGATTCCAGGCGTGCACCACCACACCCATGTTAGAATATTAACTCTCCAGGCATAGGGTCATCTTTGTCTTTTTTAGTTTTTATCACAAATACATAACATAATGCCTGAAATATGACAAGTTTATTGAATGAGAATAGATGACTACATTTTAAAATATAAATCTATAGAGACATTTAGTAAAACTAAATGTCTTAGTAATACAATATTTTTTTTTATAAAATACACACAATGCTCACTTCTAAAACAACATTTCAGTCATCTATCTTACATCCATCTCCCAATTTTACTTCCATCCTTCAGAGCTAAATACCTCTGTGAGTTTGGTGAGTGTTCTTTCAAACTTTTAGAAGACATTAATATGTAAATGTTTTGCTTTTATTTTATAAAATGATAACAATTTAAAAGAATTTAAAAATCTAACTATTTAGAAATGCGTTTGTTACACGAGATCTAACATAACTTATCTGTTTTATTTTGAATAGTATTATTTTTGTTAGTTTTTTATATAGGTTCTTGCTATATAGTTCAGGCTGGCCTTAAACTCATTATGTAGCCCAGGGTAGACTCAAATTTGCAGCAATCCTCCTACCTCAGCCTCCTGAGAGTTGGGATTATAGCCATGCACTACTATGACTGGCAACTTAACTTACCAGCTAAAGGAATTACATAAAGTTTGTTAAAATAAACACGATTATAAAATTGCTCAACACAGTTATTGTAAAACAATTTTTGGTGGCAAAAAATACTGTAACAATTATAAAAATATTTTGACTTCTCTCTTTGTAAACTGATCATCCTGATATATTCAAGAAATAATTAGGGATATTGTCTAACATATATATTTCACCAAGTGCTTACTATGTGTTAGTTATTTTCATACATCAGGTGAATCTTCAAATTAAGCCTAAATACTTTACAGAACAGAAAGTAAAGTCACACAGAAAATAACAAAGCTAGGAATTGAACTATTTGATTTCGTACTTTCAGTCAATACCAATCCAGATTACTTTAGATGTACCAGGCACTCTTCCAGTGTTTTCCTAGCAGATGCAGTGCCTGCCCCTTCAAGTGAGGGGGTCAGATGATAAAAACATTAAAAATAAGCTGGACGTGATGGCGCATGCCTGTAATCCCAGCATTCAGGAGGCTGGGCAGGAGGACAGCCACATGTTCAAGGCCTGCCTGGGCTACATAGTGAGTTCAGGGCTGGCCTGAACTACAAAGGGACATCCTGCATCAAATAACCAAAAGAAAATATATACATAGATAAGTAAAGTGACTTTAGGTAGAAATAAACAGCATAAAAATAAAATGGGGGGGGCAGGGATTTAGCTCAATGGCACTGCACCTGCCTCAGAAGCCCAAGGTCCTGAGTTTGATCCCTGGTACTGAGGGGGTGTGGGAGGAAACAGGAGAGTGATCTAATTTTGGCTTAGTGATGTGGTATTTTTTAGATAGAGAGCACTCAGGAGAAGTCCATTAATGAAAGGACATTTAAGCTGGGACCTTTGTGATTAGAGGGAGTATTTTAGATTTGGAGTATTGCAATACAGCATTTTATGTTTACACTTCAGCAGGCTTGTTTCATTTGAGTATGATTTATATTCTCAAAAAGAATTAATAGTTTCTTAAGGCAGAACTGTAATTTATTTTCTGAAAAAACAAAAACAAACATAGCAAAACAAAAATAAATTCCCATGGCAGTTAGAGCAAGTACCCTCTTTTATTTTTAAGTATTCAGGGAATCAGAAGTAGCTGCCTATTACTTTCTGATTTTCTTCTTTTTGGAATGCTTTATAACACATGAGAGCAGATCCCTATTTTTTCATCTGAAACTTGAAGGCTGTAACAGTACTACTACTGTCCATTCTACACACCTATAATAGTTATGAGGAAAAGCCAATAAAGGTGTGAAAGTATGACACCTTTAATATAAGTTGCTACTTAATCAGAAGATAAAATTCATGAGTAAAAGCAATAAAGGTACTATTGAATTTATGCTTTTTATGATCTGGGTATGATTTGGAGATAAGAGTTGACTAAAGTTGTTTATGGTGTGAATGTTGTAGATGAGGGAAAAGAGAGTCAAGAATGACCGACTCCCTGTGGCCAGGGATTTAGCTCAGTGGTATTGTGCCTGCCTCACAAGCACAATGTCCTGAGTTCATTCCCTGGTACGGGTGTGTGTGTGGGTGTGTGTGGGTGTGTGGAATGGGGGGGATAGGGGATGGGATGGTTCTCTGGCCAAGAGCAGTGGCACAAGTATGTCTGTAATCTCAGCTTCAAGGACAGCCTGTAGACTTAGAACCTGTAAGAAAGCAAAAATAAAAAAGGATGGGGAGGTAGCTCAGTGCTTTCTGGGTTCAATCCTTGGTTTAAGCAAACAAAAAAAAAAAGGAAACTCCCTGCATTGTTTTTTGTTTTTTTGGTTTTTTTTTTGTACCAGGGATTGAACTCAGGTCCTTGTGCTTCCAAGGTAGGCGCCGCAACCACTGAGCTAAATCCCCAGCCCTTCTGCGTTCTATCTTGAACTGCCATTTAACAAGATGAGGGAGGCTAGAAGAGTAGCAGGTCTAGGGAGTAGTAGGTAAGGTAGAAAGGGGAATAGAAAAAATCAGGAGCTCAGTTTGTGATGTTAAGTGAGACGGTTATCAGTCTTACAAATGGAAAAATTGGCCTTGATCTGAATACTACTAGAGCTACAGGGTTAGGGAAGAGGTCAGGACTGTAAATGTAAATTTGATAAATATCAGCATTTAGAGTTGTAGCTATTAAAACCAGGAAAATAGGGGGAATAAATATATAAACTATAAATGCACATATAATCTCAACTATTATTACTGATTTTTCTGTAATAATTCTGCTTTGTTAATATACTATTGAAATAAACTAGAACAAGGGTTTACAGTGAAAAGCCTGTAAATATTGGAAGCAATATGTATACAGGTTGAGCATCCCTAAACTGAAATTCTGATATCTGAAATGTTCTAAAATCTGCAATTTCTGAGCACCAATCTACACTGAAAAGTTTTGTATTTTGGAGCATTTCAGGTATTTGGATCAGGGAAACTCAACTATGCAAATTATTTCAAAATCTGAAAACCCCCAAATCTAAAACACTACTGGTCCCAAGCATTTCAGACAAGGGATACTCAACCAGTTTCTTTTATATTCTTTCAGAGATTGTTTATGTTCAAGCAAACAAGTACTTGATGTATGTGTGTATGTACTTGTATACATGTACTTGATGGTAATACAATCTTTTAAATTATCCTGTGAAAATAGAAATATTTTATACAAGTACACAATGCAGACTCCTCTGAACATTCTTTTTAAAACTTAAAGTACATTGAGTAAAATGTTTTTGTTGTTTGATTTTTTGAGGTTAGGTCTTGCCATGTAGTGGAGGCTGGCCTTGAACTCATATCTTGCCATGTAGCACAGGCTTGCGTCAAACTCAAGGTGATCTTCCTGCCTTGGTCTCCTAAGTGCTGGGATTACAGTGTGTAATTTGTTGTTAAAATAATGGTACTGGATGTCATTTCTTAGGGAGAAAATGTGATAGAAAAAAGTGCTATTGTGTATCTAATCAATGGAATTTCAAATGTAATGTTATCAAATGGACAACATACTAAATACAAAAAGTATCTAGCAAAAGAAGTATGGAATTCTAGTATTTCTTATAATGATCTATTTTCCATTAGGAAAAAAAATCTAAAATTCACAGTGAGCTTTTTCTTTCCAACAAGAAATCAGGCATGGAAAAACTCAGACGAATGTCTAAAGCATACTCACACAGCTCTTGGTTCAGAAAAGACATCAGTATGAATGTGCATCATTAGGTCCCCACCGGCAGCATATTCCATTACAAAGCAAACATGCTCTTTGGTTTGGAAACATGCAAAAAGGTTCACCAAAAAGGGATGCCTTACACTATTCACAGTTTCAAAAATTCTTTTTTCACACATCAGGCTGTAAAAGAATGAATAGAGCCTTTAAAAAAATTTTACTTGGAAAGAACATTTTTTTTTTGTAAATAAAATTTTCCAAATATATACAATGAAAATCAAATATATACAATGAAAATTCCCATTCCTTTTTTTAGGTTCTCAAACACCCATATGTGCTCTTGAGACACAAATAAGAACTTTTCTAAGTACTTAAAACATTTTAAAGTGACAAGTAGCTTAATTCAGCTGTAGTATAATGCACAAGGAAAAAACAATTAGCAGTATTTTAAAATTGTATTTGTACCAAATGGTAAACATCCTTTACAAATGACTAAAATTTAAATTAACAACTTTAAAAATCATGAAATTATCTTTTGCTATATGTGCTATGAACTGTTCTACTATATATATGAAATACATATATGAAATATATTCACTTGTATGACAAAGTGATACAAACACTTGTATGACATAAAAGACTATATTGTTCACATTGACAGTGTCAGAGTGGCATACACATGATTATTGGTAATAGTTAATCTTTGTCTATTTGTTGAGATAGTTTTATATTCCAGGCTGGCCTTGAACTTCTGGCAATCCTCCAGCTTCAGCCTCAAAAGTAATAGGATTACAGGCATGTGCCACTATGCCCTGCTGGTTATATAGTAGTTAAAACTTTTAAAAAGCTTAATTAGAGGTGAATTATGAGAGTTCATCAGAAATTAGAAAATTTAGTAACCTGAAATATAGCAAAAAATTTAAAGTTTGTGACCAACGTAATAATTTCATGTAATATATATACAATTCATAAGCTATATATTCAAATTTAATTATATAAAATATAAAACTGAGAAGCATAAAAATTTATGTAAAAAATGAGAAAACAAGGCAGCTATGTAGAGAATTCTACAACTTGCTTCAACAAAATTCTTTGAGCAATGTAATTTTTCCATACTATCATACAAAAATCTATGAAATCACAAATTTCCCCTGTAAGAACTAAGACAAGTTATTAAAAAGAACAGTGGTCAAACATACTAATATGAAATATTAACTGGCTAAATAGCAAACCAAAGAAACAAAAAACACCTCTTTCTTTAAAAAAATATTTATTACATTAATTTGACAAATCTCAAAATAAAGGAAAACTAGGTCAAATGTACTTCTAGTAAACTTGACTGGGAACAAAAATTGACATTAATATTTTTCAAAAGCTTTAATGCTTTATTTAGTTTTTTTTTAAGAGTGTTTTTTGCTATGTAGTTCAGGCTGATCTTTAACTCACTATGTAGCTCAGGCTGGCCTTGAATACATGGTGATCCTCCTGGCTCAGCCTCCCAATTTCTGGGATTAGAGGTATGTGCCACCATGTCTGGCTAATGATTTTGTTTCTTAGTTTCTATTTTCTGGTGATAAGAACCCACGGTGGCCTTTGCACTGAGCTACATTCCTAGCCCTTTTTCTAATTTTTTATTTTGAGATAAGATTCCATTGAACTGTTAATTGCCAAGGACAAGCTTGAACTGGGTTCTCTGGTCTTAAACTCTCAAGAGTGGTGAGATTACAGGCATGCACCACCATGTTCGATAATTTTATTTTTAAA
Source organism: Fukomys damarensis (assembly GCF_012274545.1). Classification (NCBI taxonomy): domain Eukaryota; kingdom Metazoa; phylum Chordata; class Mammalia; order Rodentia; family Bathyergidae; genus Fukomys; species Fukomys damarensis. The sequence goes on along the minus strand of NW_022900945.1, from coordinate 22,049,237 downwards.
TTTAAAAAAATACCTAGGCATTGTTTATTTGTTGTTGTTGTTGTTGTTCTAAACAACACTGTGGTATGTCAAAATGCAAACTAAAATCCTGAGGTTATAGAGAAACAGTGCCACTCTGTTTTATTTTGTGTCTTCTAAGAAAGAGTTAATTAGCTAGACATGGTGGCACGTGCCTGTAATCAACATTTCTGGGACACTGAGGCAAGAGGCTCAAAAGTTTCAGCCCAGCCTAGGCAACTCAGTGAACTGGGGAGACTTTGTTTCAAAATAAAAAGGGCTGGGAATGTAGGTCAGGGAGAAGGCCCTGGGTTCAAGCCCAGTGCCACCAAAATAAATAAATGAGTAATAAATAAAATAAAAAAGTTAAAAGTTAATTTTAAAGGGCTGGGGATTTGGATCAGTGGTTCTGCTGCCTGCCTTGCAAGCACAAGAGCCTGAGTTTGATCCCCTGTACTAAAAAAAAAAAAAAAAAAAAATAAATTT
>NW_022900945.1:22041909-22048456 GCF_012274545.1 Fukomys damarensis | reverse complement strand
AAAAAAAAAAAAAAAAAAAAGTTAATTTTAAAAAACAAAGTATGTATCTAGCTCACATTGCTAACAATATGAAAAAAAAGTAAAGACTTAGAAAACATGCAAGAATTAAATCTGCTGTATGGCATTTTTAATGCTTTAATATAGTTGTCTACTGGATTATGAACTAAAACACCTGTTGTTTTAAATACAATAAACACAGCTATTATGACAGCGCTTAAACTAAATTTAACATCATATTCTAGATGAACTCCTACCCTCTATTTCACACAATCTGTTTTCAGTTTTATACTCAAAAAGTCACACTGGGATGGAACTTGGGATGTTGTGCTTGCAAGGCAGGTGCTGGAACCACTGAGCTAAATATCTGGCCCCTACCTATTTTTTTTTTAATCTGAGAAGTTTTAAAATGTTACTACCAATTAAGACATTAAATTAAAATACATTAAAATAAATAAAACAAAATTAGAAATTAGAAAAATTTAAAGTGAGTTAATACCTTTGATTTTTGTCACCTAAATTGCGTACTCTTCCCTTAAAAGTTCACACAACAGTCCAACCTTGATATTCAAAATTGTAAACATATCTCCCATATGCCAAAGAACAGCATATATCCAATCTTCCTTATAAAACACTACTGAAATCCATTGGTACACCATGATATCCTCCATTCTATGAGCTGCTATTGTTTTTATTACTTATTTTTAATTCAAATAATATGTAGCCTATTTTATTTACATAATTAATATAGCTATTTCTTGTTTCCTTAAATGACCATTTCATTTGAGTAGTTCTGCTCGAGAGTTCAGTACATTATTAGATATGGTAGAAACAAATATTTTGGTCAGTGGAAAACAGCGTCCTTAATAAAGCTAAGGTCTTACAATTGAATCATATCTTGGTCAGAGCTGTGCTTTGTTCTAGAATACAAAATATACTTTCAACCCTATTCTGCAGTGTTGAATATAAACTGGTTAAGACAGCAAGCTGAGTGAAGACTACAGCAATGCAAATGGCAGGAGATGGAACTTGGACAGTGTTTAACCAACGGTAGGCAGACTGATCTCTACATAAAATACTTTAAAATGAGGTTCAGTAAGAATATCCTACAATCTATGCAGCATGCAATTTTCTATTTATTTTTAATTAATTTAGTTTGATATATTTTTCTTATTCATATTTGCAAGTAATACATATTTTAAATATTTGCTGGTCTATTTTTTAAATTGAGTTTTTTCCTTGTTTTCCCCTTCCACAGATATGCTAAAAACTTGATATTAAGTTTTCCACCCCACTTCCTTAACCTTCCTCAATCTTCCTTTCCCCTACCTTCCTCAAATTTTTCTGAGGTTTATTTCTTACTCCTAAAATTTTCCATTTTTCAATTTTATATCATATTTACTTGAGATTATTTATTTCCACGTTACTGAAAAATACAGAGGCTTAAAACTGAAGTTAATAAAAGGGTCATTCATTAAGGCTGGATTAATTTTCAGTTGGGGTAATGGCCTACATTCTAGCTAAAGCTCCAGTTTCTAAATTTTATTTAATGTCAAGATTTAATTAGAAATGTTTTCCTACAAAAACAAGGCTTAAAGTACTGATAATGTAGCAGAAAGCTATATAAACAACCAGGATTAGCAGTAGTACAAGATGACTATTTCTTATGTAAAGTACGACAACTGTTTCAAATTTTGTAGTATTATGTATACATGAGATATTTTGGGGATGGGAAACAACTCTAAACACCAAATAAATTTGTTGCATATATACTTCACATACTTAATTTGGAAGTCATTTTAACAATATTTTAAATAGTTTTGTGTATGAAAAACTTTTGTAAATATATGATATTTATGCTCAAAAATTTGGAGGATTTTGGATTTCAGATTAGGGAGACTCACCCCTCTAACCAATTTCCAAGTTTTTTGGAAACAAATTTATCATTTAGAAATGTAGAATAAAGCAATTAAGGTACTATTCTAGGAAAGAAAATCATTTGATCTTTGTTATTGCCAATTATAAACAGGACTGGATCAAAGATTTGCTTAACCTGTTTATAGAGCATAAAAACATACTTCTAAATATGTAAAATGAAGCTCAGAATATTTTAGGTCAGAAAAATCCTCTGAGTATTTCTAGATATCAAGAAAGCATTTATTTTCATGTATCTAAAGAATGTAAGAATTAAAAAAAGGTAAAAAAATAAGTAGGCAAATCCACAAAGAAAAACATTTTCAAACATAAATAAAAACCTTCAATCTTTTAAGGCTTGTCCTAATTCTAAGCACTATTTATATGGTGGGAAAAAAAACGTTAAAAGTAGCAATTTAACTCAGTAAGGCAAGTGCTATCAAAACATATATTTAATACACGGGTTAACTGAGGCTCAAAGATGTTCAGTGAAGAACTAGAAAACTCATTCGTCTCATAGTTTAGGGGTCCTTTCATTTTATAAGGCTGTTTTTCATTAGATGCTTCCTGGTGGTGAAAGAAAAATACTAATAAATATCAAATTAAAGCCTCTAAGATAAACATGTCATTTGTATACAATTCACACATTTGAGAGTCATTTTATACTATATTCTCTAACCTAATTACAGTATCTATTGCTAAATTACTTATATTCTATTAGTTATATGAAAATATGAATCCACAACAATTTATATTAAACTCTTCAGAAAGGTAATATACTATTTCAAAAAATATGATTAAAAAATAGAGCAGAATATATTAATCATTCAGGTAACTGCAGAGTATCTGGAAATGACATTCTACCAGTCTGTAAAATTAAATGGGATATAGTCTTACTAAACCATAAATGTGTAACAGTTTGTATTCTAAATAAACTTTAACATCTCTATTTTTTAAAATTAATTTTATTGGCACATTTTAAATCTGTTTATAAAAATACCTTTTTTTTTTTTTTGAGACAAGGGTCTGGCCATGTTACCCAGACTGGCTTTGAACTTGTGACCCTCACCTTCCTGCCCACGGCCTCCCTAGTAGATGGCATTTTAGGCATATGCACCAGGGCTGGTTATAAAAATCTTAACAAAGTAGATTAAATATTCCACTATTTTTACTTGGTATCCAAAGACCAGTTAATGGTCAAATGAAGGGAAATAAAGGAAATGGCTAGAAAGAAAAACAGCATTTAATTACTATTTATGTTTTGCCAAGTATAAATTCACTAATTTATATAATGAAAGTTCTGCTGTTGCAACATATGAATTACTCTAATTTATAAGTTCAGAGAACCAAGATCTGTCATGTAAAGTTACAAGATCCCAATGATAAATGTAACTGCACTGTATACTTAAAAAGTACCAATAAACTCAATGGAAAAAAAAAAGTTCAGAGAATTTCATTTTTTAAAAACTAACCTGTCTACTTCATCTCGAGCCACAATGTCTCCTTTCTTTAAAGCTTTTATAGCAAACATCTCATTTGTGTGTTTATATTCAGCCAAAAGCACCTGAAATAAGAATAAAATAATTATTTCCTATTTGAATTATTTATAGGCATTCCAAAAAATTCCAAAAGATTACCTTTCCAAAATGTCCTCTACCCAAGACAGCACAACATCTGAAGTCTTGTAGATTGAACTGAAATCTCTGCTGAGATCTGAAGATAGTAATTTCAATTACAAATAAAGCAAGAAATGTAACATCAAAAATGTAGTAGTAAAATACTATATATAGTCTTTACCTTCTATCTTCAAGTTCTCGAGTATCACTATATCCCAGGCCTGAATCAGGAGTATCAGATTCATATTCAGATTGAGATTTTGGGAGTATAATGTTTCTGTCATTCTCAACATCAAATACAGTTTTTGGATCCTGTAAAATATTAAACATTCATTAAACCACAGATTCATAATCACAAATGAGAGAAAAAATTCAGCACTGTCTCTTGGACACTAATTTTATATTAATATTAAAAACGCAAACTACTAATACAATATCATCAATCATCTTCAATACATATTGTTAAGCAATTTATAAGATAAAGAGGGCTGGGGATTTAGTTCAATGGTGCTGTGCCTGCCTGGGAAGTGTAAGGTCCTGAGTTCAATCCCCAGTACCACACACACACACACACACACACACACACACACACACACACATGACAAAGAATGCTTTAGGAGCTGGGCCTATATTTCACAGCTCTAGGCTACTTGCCTAGCATGCACGAGGCCCCAGCTGGATTCAATCTCCAGCACCATATGCAAAAACAGCGTCAACACAACATCTAACACTAGCCATGCTCTCTTATGATCCTTCTAGCTTAAGCAAACTACTCTATCCTTACGGCCTGTCAGCATCCAGAGGCTATTAATGGCACAACACTAAGAAATTGGTCATCTTCTCTCAACCTGGTCTAATTTAGATAAGAACATTTCATTTATAAGAAATATACAGTGGACCAGCCTGACATACAAACAACTTGTGTTAATCGAAGACTCATCTGCCTCTCATTATCTATACTATGACAGGGTAAACGTTCAGATCTCAGCTGTCACAACAACTCAGACTTAGTTACAAGCAGCCCTTGGGTACCAATCCAGTTTGTAAGTCAGGGGTCACAATATATACACAGTTTACAGGGTGATTTTAATTGAAAAGTGGATTTTTATTCACGGCAATGAATTTTACTAAATCATTTGGTAAAAAGGAATTATACAAGGTTTTAAATGCCTTGCCTGTCCAGGTGTATCCAAAACTCTTAATTCAGAAGATTCATCTATGTCTCCAAGGGAAGAAGCACGTGGTGGGGCCGGGGGAGGTTCGGGTTCAAGATCAAAGTCCAATTTGGTTACTGTAGAATCACTTACAGAAGATAAAGCAATTCACCAGAACAGTAATAAAAAATTCATTTTAAATAGCTCTAAAACAAAAGCAAACTTTTTTTTTCAAGCAAACAGAACATTTACTTTGAAATACTTAGAAAAACTGAAAATTTTAATATAACCCCTGTATTATATAAATAAAACAATGTTGCAATAACTATTTTGTGCCTAAACATCAGACACATACCTAGCTGACGGTACAAGTTCAGGGATACGAACATCAACCACTGGCACTGTAGTGGGCACAGGAGCCTGAGGGCTGAAGGTTCCAGAATGATTTACTGTAGGAATAGCTCTTCTCACAAGTCTTCCCCAAGTGGCAATATTAATATTCATTTGAGGAGCTCTGAGAAATGTTTTGCCTGTAGATATTGTGAATAAAGAAAATAGAATAAGCAATTTATTTATATATCACCAAAAGCTACAATTTAAAAATTCACATTTATCAGTTTATAATTTATGAAGAACAAACAAAATTTGTCATGTAAAAAAACTAGTTCTTAACTATTTGCTATTCAAGTTAGTACAAAACAGCAGTTTAAAAATAAAACAGTCGTTCTTTTTATTTTCTTAAGTATAGCAAGGATATATATGGTTAAGATTTTTAAAGAATCCTTATCTTTCAGAGATACACACTGTAATATTTATGGATGAATTGATGATGTCTGGGTTTCCTTCAAATACTGTGAGAAAATGATGAGCAAACCAGAATATAGGTAAAACAGAACTAGCGAGTCGTTGAAGTTGGATGATGGTACACTGTACTAACTTTCTACTGAAGATGTATTTGAAATGTTTAACAAAATGTTACAAATAAATGAATTAAGAGGAAAAAAACCACATATAGATGTCATTTCAAAAATGATGGTATTTTCTATATTTCACAAAACACCAAAATTATTCTGTATTTAATTTTTAGTAATTACCTTGCTGTTTGGAAAAAATTTTCTTTTGTCTTTGGAGTTTTGGTCTTCTTTCAATAACTGGATTAAAAAAGGTAACCTGCAGTGAAGAAAATTCAAATTGACATGAAAATAGCATTGGATTTACGGCTCATGAAATCCACTAAACTCGTAAGATTTGAAAGCTTAGGGAAATCTTAACCATAATGTAGTCCAACTCATCATTTTCTAGATGAGAAAACAAGACTGAGACAGAACTAACTCTTTCTCAAGGTCACATACCTATTCAATGGTAGGGCTGCATCAAGAATTCCAGCCTAACACTCTATCAACTTCTATACTATGTTGTCTACATGCAAAATTTCAATTGCAGTTATGCACATTTAATAAAATACATTTATTACCTCTGCAAATAAAGTACCCTGTGGTTCCAAATAGAGACACATGCCATGCCGTTGGTTGTCTAAAAAATCTTCTAACCTCAGAAATTTTACAGCACACAGAGATCGCCAATCACGCCAATAAACTGAAATTTCCAGTTCACGTGACTAGGATAATTAAAAAAAACAAAACAAAACAAAACAAAACAAAAAAAAGAAAAGACATCATTGGACACACACTTGAATAAAGTATCATAAAAATATGAAATACAAATAAACAAAGATAACATACATTGATCACATTATTTTAAACAAAATTTTGAAATTTTTGTTCCATATTACCTTCAACAAATTTTAATTTAAAAAAATCCCAAAATTTACATTCAGTCAGTCTCTAGGTATTTTTAATACACTAA
>NW_022900945.1:22005593-22041833 GCF_012274545.1 Fukomys damarensis | reverse complement strand
AAATATATATATATATATATATAGAGAGAGAGAGAGAGAGAGAGAGAGAGAGAGAGAGAGAGAGAGAGAGAAGGGTGCAACCAGTACAGATGAAAGACCACAGAAACTCAGCTCTCTTACAGCTTGTATCTTTTTGTTTTCCTTTCTCTGTGTGCCATCACTTGTGTTATTGTTGAAAGACCCCAGTGCTTGTCTCAAAAAACCCATGTCAAACTTTCTTATGCCCTTACTATTGACCCAGGGAAAGATATGCAAATGGCATTTATAATGCATGTACAACGTGCCACACACAGTGCTAGGATCTCTAAAAGTAATAGGTCATATAATGTTGAAAAGACCCCACAACAGTAGCCCCCATTGGGAGGGAGGAAAGCAGAAATCTGACTATCCTTTACACAGAAAAAATGTTTATTTATTATCACACATACGCACAGAAAATTAAAGCAAACTTCAAATCAAAACTTGAATTCCAAAACCCTGGGTTAAGTTAAATATATTATACTGTACTTATGCAAGAGAATATACTGTTGTTATACTTAAGGTTTTAATAAGCTATTACTGAAAAAGCACTTTTAAGCTTTTTTGTGTTTTTTTTGATGCAAGGTCTCACTGTATAGTCCAGGCTGGGCTTGAATTTGCCATCCTCCTACCTCAGCCACTTGGGTACTGAGATCACAAATGTGTGGCACCACACAAGTTTCCTAAATGTGCCTTTACAACAGTTTATGAACTGGTATTACATAATTTCAAATGGACTGTAACATATGTTATAATCTATATGCATTTTCAAAAGTAAAGCAAAAGATTCGTTATTTCACTCTTCAGGATTATGCAGACCATCCACAAAAAGAGATAAATATTCTTCCCTTTAGGCTCTACAAAGCAATAAATCACTTCTTTTATATAACAACTTTCATTTATGAATTATTCATCTTATGATGTAAGTTCCCAGTATACATAATAAAAAATTTGATGTTAAATTATAAAACTAGTTGATGCAAATGAATATATAAACACTTACAAAAATTCAACATGAAAAAAATGAGTCAAAACACAAGATGCCAGAAGGATTCATACCTGAACAGGAAAATTATCAGAAAAATGTATTTATGGTATATGAGCCCAGGGCCCCTTATCTCATGTCTTCTCTCATAATTTGGAGAAAAATAGATATCACAGAAGGAAAAGTACAAGGAGAATATAATTAGGTTAGGGTTAGTGCATGGTGTACTGAGTGAATGGAGTAGTAATACTATTCAGTATTAAAAGTTTATTTCATTTTAGTGGCACTAGAGATTGAACCCAAGGTCTTCATGCTGAGCTACATAACCTGTCCTTTTCATATTTTTTATTGTGAGAAACAGTCACCAGGTCGTTAATATTGCCAGGTCTGGCTCAAATTTGTGAATTCTCCTGCCTCAACCTCTGGATTCTAGGATTACAGGTGTGCACCATTATGCCCAGCCTAGGTCAAAAGTTTAAACATTTTGGAAACAGCCATTTGGGGAAATAAACTGAGAGAACAATTGTATTAGGCATTGCTAATTGTGACTGAGTTTCTTTAGAACAGGGACATGAGAATAACTTCCATTTTCTTCCTTAGAGAGGAAGACTTCTTATGGGTCAGGGACATGTAAGAGATATAGACAAGGGGATAAAATTAGTATTTGTTAAAAGTTCTCCCATTTTCACACTTCAGAAATGACAAGATTATGTATTACGCTGGATAACAACAGGTCCAGCCACCTATTTGCTACTTACTCTCACCACTTTGGTAAAACTAAGGCATCAACTCATTTGTCTTTCCTCTCTCTATTCCATGTTTCCAACTGTTAGAAATCTGAGATTTGGCGAGAACTTTTACCTCACAGACCTCAAGCTATGATTTCTAGAGTTCTACTGTGAGATTTTTCAGTATAAAGCTCTTTTTTTTTGCATTTTTGCATTGTATCCTGAGAAAAATCTCCCTTTACAACATAAGAGGGTGGCTTTGATCTAGAGATACTGTATTTTATATCAATACTTATAATTTATGCCATGAATCCAAAATCCCCTTTATCCACTAACATCCAATGTGGTTTGAACAAATTAGCCAAAGACACAATATGTGAGAAGTATATTATCATATGAGGCTTCTACATAAAAAATTCTTAGAATTTCCCCTAAAGACAAGGTCTTGCTATGTAGTTCAGGCTGGCCTTAAACTTGCAGCGATCCTCCTGCCTCAGACTCTCAGGTGCTGGGATTACAGTGAGTGCACCACCACACCTGGCTCACTGTTGAGAATTTAAATTACAAGTGTGGCTGCTGGTTTGCTGGCAACTTTCCAGATGAAGTAGTTCAATTCTACAAGGCAAAGACATGTTCATAAGTAATTTCGAACTATAGAAGCAACAAAATTCTAGACGGAATAAGCTATCAAAAAAAAAAAAAAAGCCCAGTGGCACAATTTGAGTTAGGTTCTAAATGGCAGCACTGGTGGTCTCTCTCAGCTTGTTTCATTCTGCTTTTCTATGAATTTGAATTTAGAACCAAATTAAAAAACTGTATAGTAGAAGTCTCTTAAAAGCCTGAATGTAATCAGAAAAAGGGAAAAGAAGTTCAATCAGCTTTACAGTGAAGACAGGGCTGGGAATTTAGCTCAGTGGTTCTGCCGCCTGCCTAGAAAAAGCAAGGACCCGAGTTCGATCCCTGGTACCAAAACAAACAAGCAAACAAAAAACACCACTGCCTTGGTTACATTTCTCATTGCTGAGACAAAATACTCAACACCCAAAGTTAAACGAAGAAAGGTTTACTTTGGCTAACAGTTTGTAGAGGTTTTAGTTCATAGTTGGCTAGCTTCCAGGCAGGGTGGCATGGCAGAAGGGCATCACAGAGGAGAAAGAATTCATGGCAGGAAGAAGTCACCAAAGTAACACAGTAACAAAACAGCAGCACCAGCAGCCTGCCTCTCCCTAGTATCCCTTCCAGGATCAGGGTCAGCACACTCAGGGTGGGTCTTCCCATTATCAACACCCAGAGCTGTGCCAAAACAATCTCTGGACTAATTAAGTAATCACACACCCTTAATCTCAGCATTATACACTTAATCCAAACATCAGGTACCCTAGATCCAGTCAGTTCTGAAAAGCCCATGCACGACTGCATGAGGCTTTGGGAGGACATCTCGAACAAGCCTTACATTTTGCCCATAGCCCCCCAGAGGCTCATGCACATCCCTTTATGCAAAACGCATTCAGCCCATCTCCAAGAGTTGCTGAAAAGTCTAAGGCTAAAGTCTCTGAGATTTAACACCAACTCCTACCTCCAAGCTCCCATACAAATGAAAAGAAAGTTAAACATTTCCAACATACAATAGCACAAGATAAATATTCCCATCCCCAATAGAGAAGTAGAAAGAAATAGGACCAAGGCAAGACAAAATCCATCAGGGTAAACATTAAGTCCTATAGTTCCATGCCTAGCATCTGAGGCAATGTGGCAAGACAGGAACTCCAAAGGGCCGAATGGCTCTGCTCCTATGCTTATGGCTTCTCTTGTGGGCCGGTTTTGTGCACTCTGCAGCTTTCCTCAGATGATCCTTCTCCAACATTATGGGGTCTCCACTGCACCCTTGGCTTCACACTCAGAGCTTTACAAACTGCCAAGTCAGTACCACACTGCCTGGCTTCCCAGGCCTTCTTCTGAAATCTGGGTGGAAGCCTTCCTCACCCCACAACTCCTACATTCTGCATGTACCTAAAACCAGCACTGCTGCCAGGATACAAAGTCTGTGAGGCTGCAAAGGGTACAGTATTGCTGGTTCTTGTGATGACTTCAGGCCATCTTTTTTACTGTCTCTTCCTTTCTGCAACCAAGTTCTCCTCTGCTCTATCAGTTCACAATTTTACTAGAGTTTCCTTTCTGGACAAGCTTAAAACTTTAAATCATTCAGCTGTAACTTTTGGTCTTGACTTTCAAGGTAGAGCTGTCTAATTGCCCCCCCCAAGCCATGCCACTGTGTCAACATTAGACTGCCTTGAAATTTCCTCAGCAAAATTAAATAATCTGCTGCTCTTAATCTCAGGCTCCACCAAAGTCTTAGGACAGGCGCAAAATGCAAACAAGTTTTCCACCACAGCATAACACACATAGCCAGAAGTGCAACTGCCAACGTAGCCCTTGTTCCTAACTGAAACTTCATGACCCTGGTGTTTACTGGCTGTATTTCTATCAGCATGCTTCTTCGGAGCTCTGACCAGAATCTTCCATCAAGTACAGCATAAAGCATTCCAAGGCTGCTTCTTCAACCATCATCTCCAAACCTTTCCAAACTCTTCCCACAAGCCTGTTCCAAAGGCTCTTCAATGACATGGTCAAATATAGTCACGGCAACAACCCTACTCCAGGTACCAAAAACTCTTATGGAGCTCACCGTAGTGTTCCATGCAAGTCCAGGTTTGCAATGGAAGGCTGAAGGGTTTGTGCTGGAAGAAGCCAAGACAGGACATCCAAAGAGAAGACAAAGATTGGAGCGCCTTCGAAGAAACAGAAGCAAGCCTTCCTGCTTCATTTCCCTTTTATACCACTGTTGACGTTCTTCCCCAGGTGGGACTGCCCCATTCAGAACTATGCTGAGCCAGTTTAGTTGGGCGTTTCTTACTCGTGTTGACATAATCAGTTAACTAACACAACCACCACAAAAAACAGCACAAAAACAGTTGTCAGGCATGCCTGTAATCCCAACAGGCATGGGAGAGTGAGGCAGAAGGATCTTGAGTTTGAGGCCAGCCTGAACTACATAGTGAGTCTGTCTCTAAGAAAAACAAAACAAAACAAAAACAGAAACAAACAACAACAAAAAACTTCCAACCAAATAGACAAGGACGACAAACACCACCACCACAACAGCTGGGTTGGGTGCACACGTGTAATCTCAGCACTCTGAAGACTGAAGGATCCAATTGAAGGACAGGCTGGGCTATAAAACAAGACCCTATTTTAAGAAACAAAAGTAGAAAATAACATCTTTTCTCTCATTATTTGTGTTTTTTCTCCAAAAGTACTAAATTTCTACGACATAAATACCAATTAGTAACTACTTCTTAAATGGAACTAGTGGGTATTTCTTGACTTGGAGACAAACTGAAAAACATAGCATACTGTGAATTGAGAAAATTTGGAAACTCTAATAAAAGGAAAGGACAGTGAGGTACCACTGTTGAAAACAACAGACAAAAATACAAACTTTCTGTTGTTTACTCAACACATGGGATCTAAATATTAAAATAGAAACACTAAATCTGCTGGAAGAGAGAATACGTAGAACACTTGAGGACACAGGAGCAGGCACAGACCTCATGAACAAAACCCAGATTGCATGGGAAATACGACAAAGAATCAACAACTGGGACCTCATTTTATTAAAAAGCATTTGCACAAGAGAAACCACCAAGAGAGTGAAGTGACAACCCACAGAGTGACATAACAATTTTATCAACTATTCATCAGGCAAAGAACTAGTATCTAGAATATATAAAAAACTAAAAAATAATCAGACCCTCAGAATTTAAAGACCCAATGCAAAAATGGGCATCTGAAATAAAGACATTTTTCAGATGAAGAAAAAAACAACAAATAAATACACAAAAAAATGTTCAACATCATTGGTCATTCGTGAAATGCAAATTAAAACAATGCTGAGATTTGGTCTAACTCCAAAAAGAATGGCTGTTATCAAGACATCAACCGATAGCAAATGCTGGCTGGGTTGTGGGGAAAAGGAACCCTTCTCTCCAATGTTGGTGGGAGAGTAGACTGGTACAACCACTGTGGAAATCAGTGTGATTTCTCAAAAAATAAAACCAAATGTTCCATTTGACCCAGGTATTCCTCTGCTGGGTATCTTCCCAAGAGAATTAGAAGCATTCATAGCACAGCGATGTATGCACACCATGTTTATAGAGGCATAGTTTGCAACAGCCAAATCTTAGAAACAGCCCAAATGCCCATCAACTGATGAATGAATAAAGATGTGATTTAAGCCGGGTGTGGTGGCGCATGCCTGGAGGCTGAGGCAGGAGGATCGCTGTGAGTTTGAGACCAGCCTGGGCCACATAGTGAGTTCCAGGTCAGTCTCAACTACATAGTGAGACCCTGTCTCAAAACAAAACAAAAGATATGATTTTAAAAAATACAATGGAGTACTACTCTGCCATAAAGAAGAATGAGCTTCAGACATTTATAGCTAAATGGATGGAACTTGAGATCATACTCTTTTTTTTTTTGGTACCAGGGATCGAACTTGGGTCCTTGTGCTTCTGAGGTAGGCGGTGGAACCACTGAGCTAAATCTCCCACCCAAGATCATACTCTTAAGTAAAATAAATCAGACATACATATTTAAATATTGCATTGTTTCTCTGGTGTGAGAAACTAAAAATGGTAATAAGGACTAAAATGTGTAAGAGATTTTATGAAATGGAAAGAAAATGTTCAAATGGGAAGGGCATCAAGAGAGGAAGGAGGAAGGAAGAAAGGGACAAGAAAAACGTGAAAATAGAAGGAAAAAATGAAAACAAACTTTTGTACTCAGGGAAGGGAGACGGCGGGGGGTGGCGGAAGAGGTGGGATGTATCGTGTACAGGTGCAAATTCCCTTTGATGAGTGTTATCATTATGTATGCCTAAAGTGTACCAATAAATGTTTTGCTATTAAAAAAAGCATGGGAAATTCAAGGACTGAGGAAAGGTGACATTTTTACAAAGGCGTGCACAGCAGATGTCATATTAATTGGTCTTTAATAGGTTTCTTGAGGTTAACATTGGCTCAGGAAATAGATCACTCAGGGTGCCAGCAGCAAGTAGGCTGCACACTTAAAAGAGTTTAGCTAAGGAGAATTTTTAAATTGGCTACTTAAAGAGGTGTGATTAAAGTGAAGGAAACAAATGAAGGACAAGAAGACTCTAAGGACTAGCAATGGTAGAAATCCATTGTTACCCCAGCCTGAAAGGTCAAGAGTCAATAGTTACAAGAATCCAGTAAGACTGGATCTTTACAAAGAGATGGTAGTGGTAGCTATGTGGATGAAAGATGAAAAGCAAAGCAAATAGGAAAGGATCAAGGGACACAAACACCCAACTTCTCTTTCCTCCTTTGATCTCCTACCAGTGGCTCTCATCCTAAACTTTAGCTGAATAATCCAAGTAAACTTAATAGCTATCAGCCTATAGGGGAAAAACAGAACAGAGAAGGGAGAAGACTGGAATTTACTGGGGACAAACAGAAAACTACCACCTGAGGGCAGTAACCTTTGTTTTCAGTTCAGGAATCCAGTGAAAGTGATTCATGAGCTGGAACATATGTGATAGGAAGAGGGAAATTGAGATGTTTTGTTAGGATAAGAAATGCAAAGTAGCTGGGGATTTGGCTCAGTGGTGCTGTCACCCACCTCCACAGCGCAAGGTCCTGAGTTCAACCTCCGGACAAAACAAAACAATAGAGGGCAGAACAGGAGATAGAGATAACAAAGAATGTAAGGCCATGATCTTTGAAAAGCCAGCCTGCTAGAAGATGTAGGTAACTCTGTTTCCTTTAGAGGGAAAGAGATGATTATGATAGAGACTATTAAGCATTACATCAGTTAAGTACAACTGCTTCTTAAATGAATTCTGGTCCTCTAAAAAGTTCCAAAGCCTTTTTAAAATTTGAAACTCATTAAATACTTTTTGGCCTCCAGGACTTCACATACGAGCTATACTGTTCCTATTTCTAAATTTGTATCCTAGTCTCCAACCAAAACTTAGTTCCACTAAGATTTTCCTACTAGGGGCCAGGGATTTAGCTCAGTGGTTCTGCTGCCTGCCTTGCAAGTGCAAGGACTCAAGTTCAATCCCCGGTACTTTGTACCAGCCTCAATTCTCTCTTCTCGTGGAGGCTAAATTAAACACTCATCTCTTATACTGTGGCATTCTCAAATAAATCCTACCTGCGTGTCTCGAGTTTTCAAAAGTGGTTATCTATTTCATCCTTCTAGGGACATGGGGTTTTCAAATCTGAAAATTCATGGTTATCAATTCTAGAATTTTCTCAGCTATTTTTTGTTTCAGGCAAAGCCCTCTATTCCCTCCATCTGTGCAAGTCACTGGTGTTCTGTTCCTCATAACTCTTTTTTTTTTTTGGTATCACGGATTGAACTCAGGTCCTTGCATTTTCAAGGCAGGTTGTTGAACTACTGAGCTAAATAAATCCCAGGCCCTGTCCTTCATGACTCTTAGCCTCTCATAATTTTTACTTCTCTGAGTTGTGCTCCAATCCATTTCTTTAGTTATATTTTCTAGGCCATGAACTCTTCTATTGATTAACCTGTCCTCCTAGTTTTCAATTTCAAATGTTATATATGCTATTTTTATTTGTTTTATTAGGTTTTCCTTCCCAACAGCGTTGACAATATGTCAATGAATGGTCAATCATGTTCATCACTACCTTCCTGCTAACTATCCTGAAGCAAGTTCTAGGTATCTCTGATTTCATTTAGTTGAATCCTTTAGAACTTTGCCTACTCCTTTTGGGATGCCATTCACTCTTTGCTTGTGTTTTCAAATTCTTCTGTTATTTCTTTAAACATTTACATTACATTCTCTATATAATAATTCCATTATCCATTTTTATGCATTCATGGTGGTTGCATCTTTATATGAATTCATCCCTAAGCTTCTATAACACCATTAGCTGAGTATGGTGGCAGTGTGGCGGTGCAAGCCTATAATACCAGTACCAAGGACGCTGAGGAAGGAGGCTCATCTTAAACTAAGGCAAACTTGGGCTACATATGAAGACCACATCACATCATTACCACAATTTGGCATATCAGGTAGTTGTTTTAAATGTTGCCTCAAATAATTTTTAAAAATCTCTTTATAGGATGCTTTATGGAAGAATGCTTTTTAAAAATATTGCTCACCGCACTACTTGGGAAACTAGAACACTGATTTATGGATGAGAAGAAAAGCATTTTTTTTTTTTTTTTTTTTTGAGACAGGGTCTTGCTATGTAGTGTAGGCTGGCCTTGAACTTACAGTGATCTTCCTGCCTCCATCTCCCAAGTGCTGGGGATCACAGGTGTCCATCACCATGCCCAGCGAAAAAAGCAATAACAGGTAAGGCATGGAGAAACCAAATCCAATTATATAAAGGAGGGTGAAAGCCGGCAAAGAAGAAGACATTTTTAAATTAAACATGCCATTTTTAGATTCTGATGCGTGTATATTTGGTAATCTATTTGGGAATCACTAATTAATCAAGAGTGTCAAGGCCCTCGGGCAAGCTGAGGTAAAAAAAAAAAAAAAAAAAAAAAACACTGGAAAGCAAAGGCAGGAGGGATCACAAGTTCAAGCCCAGCCTGGGAAACTTAGCAAGCCCTGTCTCAAAATGAAAAATACAGAAGGTGGAGGTGTAGTTCAGTACCAAGGACTTCAGTTCAATTCCCAGTAAACCCCACTCCCAACACACACACACACACACACACACACACAAGGAGTTGAGAAAAAATGCTTTTTACTTTAAAAAATTGTTTTGGCACAAATTATTTCCTTAATAATTAGTGACTATATTAAGCATATTCTGTGACAGAGACATAATAATAAACATTATTCAGTCTTGTTTTCAAACAGTCCATAACATTTTGGGAGGAGATGAAAATGAAAATGAATATTGGCAGAATTGTATATACAATGAACACAATGACACTAACAGTGGAAATTATTTTTTGAAAGGAAGGTATCAGGAAGATCAGAAAAGGCTGGAAATAGTCAAATCAGGTTTTGAGAGATGAATCACGAGATTAAGGGAGAAAAGGATGCAATAATCAGAGGGAAAAGAATGTACAAAGGTTAACGAAGTATACAGCTCATAACAGGGATAGGAAATAGTTTCAGTTAAGCCAAGAATATAAATATGAATGTTTGAAAAAATAAACATAAAAGAGAGGCACAGAGGTCATAAAGAATTTTGTATGACTTGCAAAATAATTTGGTCTTTTTTTTTTAAGCAAAATCTTTATCCGTACATTTTAGATATACATAATGATAACATTCATCATAGAATAATTTGGTCTTTAAGTTGGAAATTAAATGCTAGCACTACAGGGTTGAAAATGTGTAGGGGTAGAAATTAGATCATATCAGGCACTATAATAGTTAAAAACAAGGGTACAAGGATCAGATTATCTTGCGCCTATAAACGCAATAAAATTTCATAGAATAAACAGATTCAAATCTTAACTCCACATCACTTAAATGATTTTGGAACACTGGGAAAAATATCTCAACCTTTCTGAGACTCAAGTTTGCTCACCTGTAAAATATGTACAACAATGTTATCAGCCATGAACGGATGTGAAAATTAAAAGGGGTATATAAGCCCAGCACTTAAATCAACCTCAATACATATTAGTTTTTATTATTATTATGATACATGATTGAGGGTGGAAAAGAAACAAGAGAAAAGTTAGCTAACTATAATGAAGGGCACACAGGCTTTTGTTCAGGAAGAGTTGGCTCTGGTGTCTCATGCTTGAGGTTAACTCGCAGCTGTATCACTATCCAGCTTTGTGACAAGAGAAAAGTTACATAAACTTCTGGAACCCTAGTAAACCCTAAAATAGCTATAGTAATTGTCCATATCTCATAAGATTACTGTAAGGATTAAATGAGACACACCTATAATGTGTCTTATTAAGAAATTATGTCAATAGAAGCTTTTCTATAGTATGTATGAATAACTTTTCCAAGAATCTAGTTTGTGAAGGACTTAACAAAAGAATTAGGAAGAAGCAAAAAAGAAAATCTTTTAAATGGGAGGAATATGAACATATATAATTAAGAATCAAAAGTCAGAGGAAAAGGAGTTTAATACTGGTGATATAACAAGGATAATTTCTGGGAAAAGTTTTCAGGAGACTAGAGAATGGAAATGAGGACAGCTGAAATCATAGACTCTATTTTGTTTCTTTGTTTTGTTTTGTTTTTTGAGACAGGGTCTTACTATGTAGTTGAGACTGACCTGGAACTCACTATATAAGCCCAGGCTAGTCTCAAACTCACAGTGATCCTCCTGCCTCAGCCTCCCGAGTGCTGGGATTACAGGCGTGCGCCACCATGCCCAGCTAATCATAGAATCTAAGAGGAAAGAAATTTCTTTCTCTAAAACCAAGAGGAAGATACAGAAGATTTAGCAGGTGGTAGGAGGAATATCAAGCATAGTAGTCATAATCTAACCTAGAAAACACAAGTAAAGGGGTATGAGTTGGGGTAGAAGACTTGAAGAGACAGGTGAAAGAAAATTTACTGATAAGATAAATATCTGAAATACGGTAACTTAGAAAAATGAAATGAAGTTTTGAAAGAGCCAAGAGCATGGAAAATATCTTAAGGACCCAGAAAACAGAAATATTAGAATAAATTATCTAAATATGTGTAATAAAGAGCAAGAATAACAATTAAGACAGTATCATTTACGATATAGCCATTATGTATGAGGTATGAGGAGAACAAGAGGATTGATGGAGAAAGGTTGGTATACAGAACTTAAGATTTCAAAAAAATCACTACGTCTCACTACGTAGCCCATGCTGGCTTTGAACTCACACCTCCTGCCTCAGCCTCCCGAGTGCTGGGAATAGAGCTGTGCACCACCACACCCAGCTTCAACAATTTACCACATATTTTATAAAGAACCAGAAGAGAGGAGCTTATAGCTCTCCAAAACAAAGAAATGACAAATCTTTAAGGGAAATGCTAATCATTTTGATTTGATCATTACATTCTGAATACATATGGCAAATTATTACATTGGATCCCATAAATATGTACAATTACAAATAACAGGAAACAGATTTAAGAGGTGTGGCAGAATTCAATGCTAAAATGACATAGGAAGAAAAGTATAACAGAGTTGAGGTGTTCAAAGAAATTTGAAATAATGGTATATGAAATGGGTTTTGTGTGTTTTAAATATCTTATATGGCATATGTGAGAGTGAAAAACCAAAGTCATCCTTAATGAATACTGGAGAAGATTCAGTGGTCAAGAATGAAAGAGACTGATTATATATACATAGTCTCAGAGGACGCATATAGCTTCAGAGGAAGATGTGATCTGTAATTTAATAGTACAATTTGGAAGCAGCAAAAGAAAAAAAAAGGTTAAATACTATGGTTTCACTACAAGTTAAAAAACCAGCATCTCAGATTATTTCAGTCTCTCATGGTATCTTAAACTTTTTTTTTATAACAAGAAGGCTGAGAAAATTCAGAGAAACTGAGAAATTGTACAGCTATTTTGTTTTTAATGCACATTAATAGAGCTGGGTATGGTGGTACACACCTTGGGAGGCTGAGGCAGGAGGATTTCAAGTATGAATCCACTGAAAGCAACTTGATGACTTAGTGAGACATTGTCTCAAAATTAAAAACAATTCAAAAAGGAACTAGGGAATGTAGCTCAATGTGAAGCCCCTGGGTTAAATCCCCGATATTAAATTTTTTTTAAATAAAAAGAACGTATTAGATTGAATTAAAAAAATAAAAAAGAGCAACTCAACAGACTAGAAAGCCATAACAGTAGACTCATTAAGATTCCTGTATTATGACCTAGGTATCTATTTAACCCCAGGCAATAATTTCCTTAATTTATAATATGAGGGGGCTTAATTACATTAACAATTTTCAATTTTTAAAAAAAGCGGCAAAATTCAAATGACATCTTTCATAGGATTTCAAAACAAAGGTTCCATGTTTCCTGAGACAATTTTACAGAACACCAAAGCTCCCTAGAATATAATTTTTACTTTCTTAAAAGATTTCTAGATCATTTCTAGAATTATCTTACAATACTAACAAAATGTACGAATTCATTTACTTACGTATTTTGCATTGCTGGAGATCAAAACCAGCACTTCACATGTGTTGGGCAAGTGCTCTACACCACTGATATGTAACCCCAAACCTACTCCTTAACAACAACAACAACAACCACCACCACCACCACCAAAAAACCAAAAAAACAAAACAAAAAAAACTTGTTTTAAACCTCTCTTTTAAGTACAGGGACTTAAGACTATTTTGCCCAGTCACCATCAGCATGTAGACTGATGCTTGACATAGAGTATAAACTCAGTGATTATCAGGCCTGGCCATTCCATTATAGCACAGTATGTATTACTTCTGTAAACTTAAAATCTAGTAAACTTCATGGCACATACAGTGTAAGATGCTCAAGAATACACAAAGAATGACTGGATTAATCTCAAAGACTTAGATGGTGTCCATCAAAGACCTTTAATCAGAACAGCTCCACATCTACTTACCCAACCCTGACTCTAGTTCCAGGCCTTAAATGCTAAAAAAACTAGTTAAGCCAAATCTATCCCCCTCCAATCTTTTCTAATTTCTGTGGCATTTCTTTGTCACTTACATAAAAATTCCTTTCTCTGGGCTCATATCCAATTAGTTATTATTAAGTTATTCTTACTTTTCTTTTATTTCCTATATGTCTTTTTTTGTAATCCTAATGCCACATTTTAGTTTAAATTCTCTTCACTATATAGTTGCAGTGTGGAGGTAGTTTCCCGTCAATTTGTATGCCTTCAGTCTCTTCTTCCTCAAATTTATCCTTCACACAACTCTCAGAGTCAATTTTTCTGCTATGTATCCATCTTTCAAACTGAAATCCTCAAAATAAAAGGTATGCCTGAAAAATACAATCAACTCCTCTGGACAGTTCTGATATAATGGTTAAAAAAAAAGCCTTCAACTATTCAAAAAAAGTGCTCTGAGGGAATCTTGAGAGACTTTGTTTACATTGGTCAATGCTAATCTACCACCTGGAAATTATTGGAATAGAACAGAAATCAATTAAAAATAACTAACTAAATAAACAGAGTTTAATGAATGATCTTAAACCTGAGAACAAATACCAGGATGAAAGTAGTGTTCTTTAAAGGTTAGTCTGATAATTAGATACATGGAGTTCAGTAGATTACTTGCACAAAAATAGCCAATATTAATTAAGTTATTTTCACTACTGTAAAATTTTACAAGATTTTAATCAACAAGTGTCATCAAGGTAGTCAGTATTAAAATAAGGCAAGCACTATGTTTAAGTACACACAGCATTTAACTGGTAGACACAATTTGACTTAAAAAAACCCAAGAAAGGCCTGAATTTTGGCAAATTAAAGTTTGCTTTGAAGATAGAAAAAGATAAGTTGGAAAAGTATTTTAAAAATAAGTTACAAGGCCTAGGGATTTAGCTCAAGTGGCACTGCACCTGCCTTGCAAGCCCAAGGACCTGAGTTGGATCCCTGGCATTAAAAAAAAAAAAAAAAAAAAAAAAGTTAGAGCCATAATCTCCAAAACATTTTCACAGCTTACATTATCACTGAGCATTGTAAACCTTCTTTCACTAATATATACAATTTTTAAAATTGTATATGTACCATCTATCTGAATACTCAACAATAAAAGTCCTTAATATATTTAGACAAAATTATGATTTTTAATATTTTCCTCTCACAGTCAATAGATAAATCTGATTCTAAAATAGTTATTGCTGGAGTTGGAGGCATGTGGCTATAATTTTCACTACACAGGAAGTAAAAGCAGGAGGATCAAAAGTTTTAAGCCAGCCTGGGGCAACTTGGCAAGATCTTGTCTCAAAATAAAAGAGCTGGGAACACAGTTCTCTCTGGGTTTGATCCCGAGTACCAATTAAGTGACCAATCAATCATCATCACTGTGCATTTAAATGTACTGTGCACTTAGTTAAATTTTAGTGGGTACTATAGTCAAAGATTGGTATTTCATTTACTTAAAATTTTTTTTACTAGTATATGTTCATAATACATAATAATTACATTCATCTTGGGGAACTGGTACACATACATCTTGCATCTTGATCATTCATGAAAAGACTGAGTGACTGAATAAGAATTTCCAAATGCAGTTTTGATATGATAATGTACAAACAGTGGCTGGAGAGAATGACTTTAGTGCTTAGGTTTTCTATTATTAAAATAAATATATTTCGGTATTGAATTTCATTTGGCTGTTGGATTTTTCTAGTTAAGATAAACTGTACATTTTCAAATTACTACAAATGGAAGCTACTGCACCTGATATTCAGCTGTACCTTAACGTAGATTTACCTTGGCTGAAAATGCCAAGAATTCTTTCTAAGTTCTTTTATTTTTCTTAAGAATAACTTAAAATTCTTCTAAAAAATAATACTTTCAAGATAAATTCAAAATCTAATGAAAATTTCAGTAAAAAGTTTCTCATCTTACCCTGTCTAGTTCCAGTGTAAACTTCTGGTCCCATGACTGATTGGAAATAGGTTTCCAGCTAGTTTGACCAACCACAGTATTGTCTAGCTTCAAAACAGCACAGACATCATCTGTAATTAAATTTATAAACTTGCTTAAAAATACAAAGAACACTATTAGCAATAAAAATCTCAAGTCTTTGAAAATAAAGTTTTTCATAACAATATTGAAGCTTTTCAATCTTGAATAGACATATATATAAACCCATTAGAACCTCCCAAATAATCCTTTGATAAAAACACAAATAGTAACTATTTCATATACAAAATATGAATAAAAGAAATAACAGTGACTACTAATTTGCCACAATGTATGTTTTGTGTATCAGTATCAATCATTTAGTTTTCCTCTATCTGTATGTTATTTATCAAACTTGTTGCCTCACAATTTATTACCAAATGCTTAAATTATTTGCATTTTACTTTCTCTGGCCCCTATCAAAGTGGACTACTGGACTGCCATCCCAGCATACATCTGGCCCAGTACATAATTACCAAAATTTCAATATTAGTTTGAAAGTCTCACTAAACCATTACAAGAATCAAATTGTACTTCTACAAGAATCAAGAGTCTCACAGTCTGAGAATCTTCAGCCTGGTATAAAGAATGATACTCAGAAGCTGGGCGTGGTGGCGCACACCTTTAATCCCAGCACTTGGGAGGCTGAGGCAGGAGGATCGTTGTGAGTTCGAGACCAGCCTGAGATACATCGTGAGTTCCAGGTCAGTCTCAACTATATAGTGAGACCCTGACTCAAAAAAACCAAAACCAAAACCAAACAAAACAAAAAAAGAATGATAAAAATAATTTTTCATTCTTTTATATCAATGAAGTAAAATCTGTTGTCTTTTTGTTTTCTATCAATAAAAGGTATAAACATTTTCAAATTACATTACAGAAATTATAATTTAAAAGGTTTTGTCCCACATAGACATTTTTCATTCTTTGTCCCCAGTGATAAATTCCCCTTAATTTGTTACATGATCTTAGAAAGTCTGGTTACTGAACTGGACAGGTCATCGGTTTTTAGAAGATTTCGACTACTTCCACTTTTACTTTTACTCGTTCTGCTCATGAAAGATGATCGGGTTTCACTTGGACTCCAGCCAGGTAGTGCAACTGATGCTGCCTTTGACCGTCCAGGGACATTCTCTAGGATATCTTGACAGCCCATAAGACGAACTTCCAAAGTACCTGTTAGCATAAATATATACCAAAGAAGAAAAGCAAGTCTTAATATATAATATATAGAACCACGTCTCTGCTATCTATTTAAAAATAGAAAAACAAAACTTGCTAAAATAACAAAACCTTTTCTCCTAGAGGATTGTGAAGCAATTATAAACTTTCCCATTTTACTCTGAAAACCTTTCAGAAAACTTTAAGAAATTTTATAGAAAATAGCACATCCCAAAGCTGCCTGTAGGGCATAAAAATAAGTTACATAAACTTCTTGTGTGGCTAAATGCTCATTTCTATAACTAATGCAAGAATTGTAGAATTATATGGATAGAGTGCACAGGGGGTAACATAAAGCTAAATAATACACTAAAATACACTACAGTAATTAGAAAAAAGGAAATCTGAATAACTGCTGTGCTTCATACTTACGTAGTTACCACAGAAAAAGACTTCATAGGTTTTTTTTTTTACATAAATAGTTCCTGTTCTATTTGAGATGTAAAATTACCACATTATCTTTCCATTATGACAAGGTGAAATAATTATAGATTGCAACCAAGCATGAAATAACTGTACTCTTCTCAGGGAAATAAACACTGTAGTTTTTTTTTTTTTTTTTTTTTTTTTAGCGATCCAACTTGGGACCTTGCACATTTGAGGCAGGCAGTAGAACCACTGAGCTAAATCCCCAGCCCCAGGCAAATAAATACTAAAGGTGTTCAAATTAAAAATCAGGAACTATGACTTAGGCCATCTGGAGACATTTTTGATACCATTTGGGCTAAACTTAGCATACTACAATTAAAAATGGTGTGGTATTAAAATTTTAGCTATTGCAAATGACAACATTTAGGAGGAGTATTTCCTAGTAAAGTTGTCCTATTAAATATAAATAATTAAAATAATTTTCCTATAGCTATTAATTGAAAAATAACTGAAAGACTTAAATTTCCAAGAAAGAAGTAGTAACAAAGTTTCTCAACTAAAGAACTAAAAACATCAGACAAAACGTATTTTTAAAAATGTTGAAGAGATTAAAAGACAAGCAATGCAGAACAGTGGTCTCTGAGAGACAGGAAACACATGAGAGGTGCCTGAGACTGCTCTAGCTTATTGTCATTAGGAGTTTCAAGACATAGTACAGGGAGGAGAGCTTAGGCAGAATAAAGGTCAGAAATAAGAGCAAACAAGACAGCTAAGAGTCCATAGGGTCAAGCAAAGAGTTGTCGAGAGACAGAACTCTGGTATCTTCAGATTTCTCCCATAACATCTTCATCAAACTATTAGTCAGCACTTGCTTGTAAAGAAACTATCTGAGACAAGAAAACCACCTGAAAAGATAAAAAAGAATAAAATATACACAGGTAGGAACGGTATCTGTGTCCACCAAACAGGACTGAAAAATCTCAATTCATGCGGCACTGGAAGGAATGAAGAACCTTGCTCTAGCAGTAAAACACAATCACCCTTAGTGATACCACTGTTCCATGTAACTAATCTTATAAGCAATATTCAAAAGATCAAGTTATATCTAAGTAGATGTATCCTAGAAAAAGCTTAAGAGTATTTACAGGAGTATACAATATCAGGCATATTTTTTCTACTGTTGTATTACGCACTAATACAAATGTAGTGGCCTCATACATATGTTAAGAATTTTTTTTTTTAATTTTTAGTACTGGGACAGAACTAGAAAAAAGAATCCAAAACTCATTTGGAACCGTAAGAGACCTTGAATAGCAAAAGCCATCCTAGGCATCAGACACATGGCAGCGGGTATAACAATTCCCAATTTGAAACTGTACTACAAAGCCACTGTGATAAGCACAGCATGGCACTGGCAAAGAAACAGACCTGAAGATCAGTGGAACAGACTGAAAGACACAAAAACAACTCCAGATGCACTCAGCTACGTCATCTTTGACAAAGGAGCTGACCATCCCCACTGGAGGAAAGATAGCCTCTTTAATAAATGGTGTTGGAAAAACTGGATCTCTACCTGCCAAAGACTAAAACTAGACCCTTATTGTTCACCATGCACTAAATTAAAATCCAAGTGGATTAAAGATCTAAATATTAAAACAGAAACACTAAACTTGCTGGAAGATAAGTAAGGCAGAACTCTTGAAGACATTGGCATAAGAAAAGACTTTATGAACAAATCCTCAGTAGCACAGGAACTAGAACAAAGAATCAAAAACTGGGATCTCATCTTATTAAAAAGCTTCTGCACTGCAAAAGAAATCATCAACAGAACTAAGAGACAACCTACAATGTTGGAAAAAGTTTTTACCAGCTGTTCCTCAGCAAAAGCACTATTATCTAGAATATATAAAGAACTCCAACCAAACAATCAGCCCCCTCAAATATAAGGACCCAATTCAAAAATAGGCATCCGAAATGAACATACATTTCTCAGACAAAGTAGTCAAAGCACAAGTAAATATATGAAAACATGTTCCACATCAATGGTCATTCGAGAGATGCAGATAAAAACAACACTGAGATTCTACCTCACCCCACAAAGAATGGCTGCTATCTATCAAGAAATCAACCAATAACAAATGTTGGTGGGGTTGTGGGGAGAAAGGAACCCTTTTCCATTGTTGGTGGGAGTGAAGACTGGTGAAACCACTATGGAAATCAATATGGAGATACCTCAAAGAGCTAGGACTAGAGGTTCCATTTGACCCAGCCATCCCTCTGCTAGGTATCTTTCCAAAAGAATTAAAAGAACCATATCACAGTGATATATATGCACTTATGTTTATAGTGGCACAGTTTGTGATAGCTAAAACTTGGAAACAGCCCATTTGCCCATCAGCTGGAAACTAGATAAAGAAGATGTGGTTCTTCTATAAATGGAATACTACTCAGCCATAAAGAATGAGAAACTAGATTCACTCATAGGAAAATGGATACATATTGAGGATATACTCCTAAGTGAAATAATTAAGTCACACATGTGTAAATACTGAATAGTGAACAAACTATAATAGTACATAAGATCCTAATGAGATAATTGAAAATGTGAAATAGGCAGAAAGGGCTAAAGGAGTAGGGAAAGTGGGAAGGGTAGGAGAAAGGTAATAAGGGAAAGAAAAAAATAGGAGAAAATGAAAAAATGGAAATAAAATGTTTGTAAAGGGGGAGGAGAGGAGGGGGTGAAGGGAGGGCAGGGACAAGGGGAAAAAACGAGAACCAAGACCTGTCATGTAAAGGTGCAAGATCCCGATGAATGTAACTATACCGTATACCTAAAATGTATCAATAAACTCAATGAGAATAAAAATTTTTTAGTACTGGGGATTGAACTCAGGGCCTTGTGCTTGCAAGGCAGGCAGTGGAACCACTGAGCTAAATTCCCAGCCCCAGATGTTAGTATTTAGAGAAAAGGATATTTATGGGCTGGGGATTTAGCCCAGTGGCATCACACCTGCCTCTCAATTGCAACAGTCCTGAGTTTGATCCTCGGTACCCAAAAAACACTGAACAAACCAAAAAAGGATATTCAAACGCCCATTATAACAATATTCCATTTGTTCAAAAGTTGAACAGACATGGAAAAAAAAAAAAGGACTCAAACCAAATATCCAGAGATAAAAAAGACAACATCTGAGATTTCTGTTTCTGTGGTATGGAGATTAAACCTAGGGCCTTCTCACTGAACTACGGTCCCTGTCCTTTTTTATTTGGAGACAAGATCTTGCTAAGTGGCTATGGCGCCCAGTCTAGCAATGAACTTGCATTCCTCCTGTTTCAGCTTCCCAGAGTGCTGGGATTACAGGTGTATACTATTAGGCTGTAATTAAAACAAAAATAACAATAATACAGTGAATGGGTTGGTGACAGGTTAAATGTTGCAAAAGAAAAAGTGAGGTTGAAAGAACAACAATAAGAATGATAAAAAAACCAGATTGAGATTAAAAAAGACTAATGCACATGTGAATATAACTCCAAGTAGCCCGTATATGTGTAACGGAAGTTCCTGATGAAAAGCAGACAATAAGGCCCAAATATATATGACTTAAGAATTCTTCAAATTTGGTGAAAACTACAGTTCAAATCCAACAAATAGAAGTAAAACACAAAAGCCAGTAATAATTCAATTTCTTAAAACCAGTGATAAACAGAAAACATTAAAAGCACAAGAAAAAAGCACTTATTCACAAAGAAACAGAGATAAGGATAGCAACAGATTTCCCATTGGAAACAATGGAAGCAAGACTACATACTTTAAATATATGTAGTTTATTGTCTATCAATTACACTTTAAGAAAATTGCTCTAAAAAGTGGGTATTTGTGACAATGGTTTACTTACACTTCCTAAAATATAAAAAATGCACACTTAAAATGGGTGATTTCTACGGAATGTAAATTATACCTCAATAAAGATGTTAAAAGTGGGAAGACAGTTTCAACTTCAATCTTTCCCATTTTTTGGTAGGCTGTGAAAATCTTACTGTAAAGTGATAAAACAGATTAAATATAATGGTATCATTTTTACTTTAGTTGAAAAGAAACAACTCGTTATGTTTTTGTTTTATTTGCCTTTCTTGTTGACAGTAAACTAGCAACTTGCTTACTTCCACACTAAATGCTCAGCTGTAAAAGTCATCCTGGGGAAACTGAAAACATCTGGCTACTACTTCAAACATTGGTATCTTATTAAATATTTCAGTAATTTCAATATATCAGAACATGACAATGCTTACCACCTGTTTTCATTTAGAAAAAAAAATCTGGAGGGAGTTAAAATCTTTATTAAACATCTAGAAGTTTCTTTCTTTTATAAGGTGACATAATTGCAACTGCATATAACCACATTAGAAACAGCTTTATACTACATTCTTTACTTTCATAACCCACAATATGAAATTTTTAAAACAAGAAAATCTGGGAAGTAAATGTTTGTATTCATAAGCTGCAGCTATGAATTATATTAGAACAAGTAAATGCTTTTTATTTATTTCAATTGTCTGGAAAAAACTATTTTAATAGCTATTGTACTAATTCACCGTTACATCTCAGTACAATTCAGGAACATTTAATTTTTAAAAAAATCACATAAAAGCTGGTAAATTTCTCACAATATAGAACAAAAATTGAATTATATCTTTTATCAAAGTAGCAACAAATTTACAAATTTCATTATAATCATATATCCACAAGAGGAACCAACTGAGATAAATCATAAATTATTGCACGCAGTGAAAAATTCAGAACAGAAAATGTTCTATTTATCAATGGTTATCTTTTATCATATCTAACCCTTTATTACTATAAGTATTGTATCTCTTACTAAATACTTCACATTTTACTTATGATCTAGTAGGAGCTTAAAGAAAATTTTAAAATATTTTTAAATTAAAATGTCTTAAGAATTGTACATATTTTTTAGAATGATGACTTATATCACTTTGAATACAGTTCAGTAAGGGAATTTGGAGTAGAAGAAAGAATTAAAAAGAAGTTAAAGTTCAAGAATTAAGGGGAGGAGCATATTGGAATACAAAATGGAAAAAAAATCCAGCCATTATCAGTTGAATTTCTAAAACATGGCTTTCCTGCTTTTCTAAAAATATAATATTTCCAAAATTTTCAAATCATCTTTTAATTAATCATTCAGAAGTTCTTGTGCACCAACAATATGTTCAGTGCTAAGCCAAAAGATGGTAAAACTCAGATAATAAGAGACAATGTACACCAGTACAATTAGTATGGAAATCAATACAGAGATTTCTCAAAAGACTAAAATCAGAAATTCCATTTGACTCAGGTATCCCCTTTCTACGTGTTTTCCTGAAAAAGTTAAAGACATCATAGTACAGTGATACATGAATACTCATGTTATAGCAGGGGTGGGGAGAAGCACCAGCAGGAGCAAAAGAGGCAGCAGCAGTATTTCAGTTGTATTATGCAGTCTTAGGAGGGAAAGAAAAGAGTATGAAGAAAAACCGAGTAAATGAAATGTGGGAAACTATATACATATCAAAAAAGAAAAATGTAAGTTCCAAAGAGATGGAAATAAGAACAGCTGAAACTCCCCAAACTTGATGAAAGAACCACATATCAAGAAGCTCAAAGTCTCTAAATATGATAAAGTCAGAGATCCACTCTAAGACACATTATAATCAAACTGTGAAAAGCCAAAGACAAGAGTCCAGAAAGAAGCAAGAGAAAAGTAATACATGGGATCACAAGGGATCTGCAGTTGGTTTCTCATCAAAAAACATATGGGAGTAGGCTACTTCTAAAGTGCTGAAGGGGAGGGGGTGTAGCATAACTACTAACCAGGAATTGCATATAAAACAAAAACCATCATTCAAAAAGGTGGGAAAAATTAAAATTCCTAAATAAAAACAAGTCTAGCTTTCACCAGGAGACCTGCTCAGAAGAAATGCAAGATTCAAATGAAAGGACAATAGACAGTGATTTGAACCTGAAGAAAAAAACAACAGACAAACTACAAGCCAGTTACACTGCAGTGCACCTGCAATCCTAGCTACGCAGAAGGCTGAGGCAAAAGAATCTTGAGTTTGACGCTAGCCAACTAGGCAAATTATAGAGACTTTAATTCAAAAAACAAAAACAACCCCAAAAGACTAAAAACATAAGTGCATATAGTATTGGTTTGTAACTTGTGTTTATTTCATTTTTGTTAGTTGTAATCACCAGGGTAGTCACTAAGAAAATAAAGAACTTAGAGCTGCCTATGATATTTACAGTAGCTTTACTCATAACTGCAAAAACCTGGAAGCAAGTCCTTCAGCACATGTCCTTCAGTAGGTGAGTGGATAAGTGGTACATTCAGATGAAGGAATATTATTCCATGCTGAAAAGACATGAGCTTCAGGCCACGTAAGGCAAGCAAATTTACTGAAATGACTGCGTACTGTATGATTCCAAGTGTATTTTGGAAAAAGCAAAAGTACAGAAACAGAGGTTCCCAAGGCTTGAAAGGTTGGGGGAATGGAGGAAGAATAGGGAGAATTCAGAGGACTTTTACATCAGTGAAACTATAATGGTGGTTCTATGTCACTGTTCAGCAAAACCTATAAAACATATAATACCGAGTGAATATTAAGGTAAACTGTGGAACTTGAATGATAACTATGTAAAAATTCAGCACTTATAAAAAAATTTATCAATCTGGTGCAAGACAATGATGGTGAGAGGGAGGCACTGCATATGTGGAAACAGGGTTCATGAAGAATCTTTACACTTTGTTTTTTCTTCCCCTATGAACCTAAAACAGAAACCAAAGGATAAAAAAAGGACTACAAAAATTCAAACAGACACAAAAGATAGAATCATAAGAATTTGGAGGAGGGATAACATTTATTTATAGAATACAGCAAAATAGCAGAAACTTTTTTTGTTCAAAAGAATTTTGCTGCGTTTTGTCCTGGGTTTGGGTAAAGGAGACTCTAAACTATCAGAATTGTCGCCAGTGATAGTAGTGGTCTGTATTATTCATAGTTGGACCCCCAGACCATACTCAAGCTTATCCTAAAAAAGTGACTCATGGCAGAAACCCAGTTCCAGGACGGGGATGGTCACATTAGAAAGACTAATCACATCATTAGGGAGTTAAGGTTTTAAGGCTCATATATCACCCTGACCTCCTGACTTCCAGAGTAGGACAAGAAAGTGAGATTAGATTCATTGCATGGCAATGACTCATTCAATCACATTTATATAATAATGAAGTCCCAGCAAAAACTTAGGACACCTGGGCCAGGGATTTAGCTCAGTGGTTCCACTACCTGCCTCGAAAGTGCAAGGTCCAGAGTTTGATCCCCAGGACCAAACCAAACCAAACCAAACAAAAAACCACCAAAGCAAAAGTGACAACAACAAAAACTTTAGGACATCTGAAGTGTAAGTGAATGTCCTAGTTGATAAGACATTGGAGTGGTGGGAGGGTGATGAAACCTAAGGACACAAAAGCTTTATGTTTAAGACACTTCTACGGGTTGCCCTATGTGTTTTTTTCTTTTTGACTGGTTCTACTTTGTATCCTTTGTAAGGTGATTACTATATTAAGTATAGTGCTTTCCTAAGTTCTGAGTTGTTCCAGTGAAGTAACAGTAGACATTTTGAAATTTAAAACCAGTTGGTCATAAGTGCTGTTGACCAGGGAACTTCAAGCCTGTAACTTCTATCTGAAGTCACGACAATCTTTTAAGGGACTGTTCCATAAGTCAGGAAAATTTAACCAGTAGTTAGCATCAAAATTTATTGAATCTTATCAGTATTTACCTTAAATGTAAATGGATGAAAATACTCAATTAAAAGAGACCAGCGAAAAAGAATAAATCTGAATCAATTATATGCCATTTAAAAAGACTGACATACAAATACATAAATAAACTGAAAATGAAATAACAGGAAATGATATTCAATGCAAATAATAAGCAAAAGAGCAGAGATGGTTACACTAATATCAGACAAAATAGACTTTAAATCAAGTTTGTTATGAGATAAAGGACATCATAAGTTAATAAAAGAGCCAATCCGTCAACAAAATATAACAATTACAAACATAATATATCTTACAGAGCATCAAAATATAAAAAACAAAAATTTACATAACAGAAGGAAGATATGGACAGTTCCAAGAAACACTAGTGATTACTACTACTACTACTACTGTAAGTGGTGGTGATGAGGCAGAGAAACTGAAATATAAACAAACATACAGTGTCTATGAACAAAGTTTAATGGTTTCTCAAAAATGTTCATAGTTACCATATAACCTCATAATTATATTCCTAGTATAGTATATACCCTCCAAAATTTAAAAGAAGTATTCAAACAAAAACTTGCATAGAAATGTTAAGAGTGACATTATTCAAAAAGTAGTCAAATAGTTAAAAATTCAAAGGGTCAAGTAACAGAACCCAAATGTCCTGACAAATTGAAAAAATGTGGTATGTGCCCATGAAATGGAATTATTTTTCAGCCATAAGAAGTAATAAAGTAATCATGTTATCACATGAATGAAACTTGAAAACAGTATACTAAGTGAAATAAACTAGATACAAAAAGACTGCAGATTATTTAATCTCATTTAAGTAAAATTATCTAGAATAGGCAAACACAGAGAGATAAAAAGCCAACTGGTAATTGTCAGGGTCTGGGAAGAAGGGGGAGTGAGCGGGCAATTAATGTGTATTGGTTTCCTTTCTGGGTAATCTAAGTGCTTAGAACTGCATTGGCTGTACAACATCAAAAATATACTAAATGACTCTGGATTGAATACTGTAAAATAGTTATACATTTTATGTAAATATTACCATAATTTTTAGAAATCTATGTACTTTTTGTCCCCTCAAATAATTTTTTCTTAGTACATGTTTGTGATAATGAATATACTGATTCTGGTGAGTTGATACCTATACATATGGCATCTTAGTCCTTTTTACTACCTCTTCCCTCTTCTTCCCTCTCACTATCACTAGGTTCCCCTCTTGTCTGCAAAAGGTACATCTCTGTTTTTTTTTTTGTTTTTTGAGACGGGGTCTATGTAGTTGAGACTGACCTAGAACTCACTATGTAGCTCAGTATGGTCTTGAACTCACAGCAATCCTCCCCTTCCCTAGCCTCCCGAGTACTAGGATTAGAGGCATGTGCCACCGCACCAGGCTGTCTCCCTGTTTCTTATTGTCTTTTATTTTGTTCTTTATTTTTATACTTTGAGTTTCTCATATAAGAGAAAGCATGCAATATTTAAGCTTGTATGTCTAATTTATTTTGCTTAGCATTATGGATTCATGGTGCATCTATTTTCCTATACATGACTCAAATTTATTCTTCTACGTGGCTGAATAGTATTCCATTGTGTATATACACCCCATCCTCTTTATCCACTCATATGCTGGTGGGTATGCTGCAATATGATAACTTAAACAAAGACAGAAGAGGTCTTGCTAGGTCAAATGGAATTTGTACTTTTAATTTTTTTGAAGAATCTCTATATTCATTATCCACAGTGGTTGTAGAAAAGGTTCTCTTTCCCCCTAAACCATGACAGCATTTCTGGTTTTTCAGTTTGTGATGATACCCATTCTTTCTGCAGTTAAGACAGAATCTTAGCAATATTTTGATTTGCATTTCTCTAATGGCTTGTTCTAAGTATCAATCCAGAACCAGATGCAGAAAAAATTTGTATTTTAAAAAAAGGCTGCGCACTACATACCTGTTAAGGCTGCTGGTTTGGATAGTGTACTATATTGGTTTTGTGTAGATATCACACTTTGCCGTGGACTTAGTGTTGGTGATGTAACAAGTGAAAGCTCTTCAATAATAATACTGCTTTTGGGATGATTCTTGGGAAGTTCATTTAATCTTTGCTCTAATGAATACTTTAGAAGATCCAACTTTTGACTTGATTCATTAAATCTTGCTTGAGCCTTTCAAGGGAAAAGATAATTATTGTCATTTAGATAATCACATTGTTTACATAATATATTTAATAAACAAACTAAAATATTTAAAATTACTTCTGAAAGTGCTTTTCTGTCTGTTACTTTTCCTGAGCCAAGTAATTTCATTACATTCTTTGCACCTTCTGCTACTGCAAACTCTATCCTAAAATGATGCCTTAATTCTTCCATTCGAAGTTCAAGAGGGCTTATCACAGGTTTTGCTAGAGAGGGGAAAAAAAGAGCGAACATTAATTGAAGCATTTATTTGACTTTCTAACACATAGTGATTGAAAACTATGAAAAGAAATTAATTCCTATGACATCAAAAGTTGGTTCTTGGGCTGGGGATTTAGCTCAGTGGTTCTGCTGCCTGCCTTGCAAGCACAAGGACCCGAGTTTAATCCCTGGTACCAAAAAATAAAAAAATAAATAAATACATACATACATACATACATACACACACAAATAAATAAAAGTTGGTTCTTGGGTCAGGGATGTAGCTGAACAGCACAGCACCTGTCTGGCAAGTGCAAGGCCCTGAATTCGATTCCCAGTATTAATCAATCAATCAAAAAAGGAGGTCCTTAAATCAATAAATACTAAAGTAAAAATAGACACAGGTTGAGATGTAAGGCCTTCCATTTTAGCCATTATATATGTAAATTATAAATCTACAAAACAGAATTTCGAACTGCTATGAGACCAAAACACAGTTGGTTCTCTATATCTGTGAGTTCCAAGATGATCTGACTAACCGAAATTCAATTTTTTTTTTGTTACTGGGGATCGAATTCCAATCCTTGGCCCTAAACAGACTTTTGTTTTGTTTTTTTCTTTTGGTACTGGGGACTGAATTTGGGACCTTATGCTTGCAAAGCAGGTGGCAGAACCACTGAGCTAAATCCCTGGCCCTCCAAATTCAATAATATTTGGGGAAAAATTGGACCTCTGTGATAAACCTTTTTCTCTTGTCAATATTCCTCAAACAATACAGTGCAACAACTATCTGCAAAGTGTTTCCATTGTATTAGGTATGACAGGTAATCTAGAGGTATTAAAGCGTGAGGATGTGCATATATTATAGAGAAATACCACGCCATTTTATATTTTTATATAAAAGACTTGAGTATCCATTAGTGTCTTGGAATAATCTCCCAAAGATACCCAGGAACAAGAATAGTTTCTGCTTCTACTTTTGTCAACTAGCTGTAGATTCCCTCTAGAATTAACCCCTGCTTAAAAAAACAAAACAAAACAAAAAAAAAACCAGAAAGACAAAACAATACTTTTAAACAGGCAACACATTTTTAAAAGACAATTAGAAGTTTATATAAATGAATATATAGCCAGGTGTAGTGGCTCACATGTATAATCTAATTTGGGGGCTGAGGCAAGAGCTCTTATGGGTAGTTTAGCAAGACTCTTTCTAAAATAAAAAAATTTAAAAAGGGCTGGGAATATAGCTCAGCAGCAGACCACCTGCCTAATATGGGTGAGGCCCTGGCTTCAACCCCCCGCCCCAATTCGTAAAATAAAGAAACACACTTTTTTTTTTTCCTTTTTTGTGTTTCTGGGAATTAAACCCAGGGCCTCTTCACTGATCTACATTGTCAGCTCCTTCTAGTTTTTATATTCTGAAACAGTCTCACAGAGTTAGTTGCTAAGTTGCCCAGGGTGGGCTTGAACTTGTGATCTTCTGCCTCAGCCTCACACTACCACACTAGCATAGGAAATAGACTCCTTTTTTTTTGGTACCACAGATGCAACTCAGGACCTTGCACTTGCAAGGCAGACACAGTGCCACTGAGCTAAATCCCTGTGCCTGGAAATATATTCTTGATCAGTATCTTCCTGAAATATTAGGGCCAAAATCTGAAAGCATAACTCTCAAGATAAAAGAAAATAATAATACTTTCTCTCTCTTAATTTGAAGCACTCTATCCTACACGAGAATGAGTTAGCACTCTGTGCCCATAAAATATTGTCAGTTTATGTCTATTCCATCACCATTATCAAAAGCCAATTCATTGGTCTGGACTGCCTGAAGAATCTGCATTCGTATGACTTCTATTTTTGTCTTGCTGTCCTGGAGCAGCTGCTGAGCAGTACCATGGAGTTTCCGATCCTATTAAAAAAAAAGTTTGAAAAGTAAGCAAAAAAAGGGACAAATAAAACATTTTCATATCTTCTAAAAAGATCAACTGATGTATCAGCAAATGGAAAATGGCATTAAAAGAATTGTAATATGTAATTTTCAGATATACTTACCAAAAAACAATAACAACAACAAAACCATCAAATTTAAGAGGAAGAAAACTGAGAAAAACAACTTCATTAGGTAAGATTATCTGAGAGAAAAAAACCCAAGTCTTTGGCCATACCACTCTGAATGCATCTGATCTTATCTGATCTCAGAATAAGTAAACCTTATCTTAATACTGAATTTACTGAGACATCATGAGATTAATACAAGTTACCTTTGGCTTCTATAGTTCCAAGAGGTTCTCAAAATGTTGGCCATTAGCACCCAGGTATTTATTAGTATGGCAAACTGAAGTATATGTACATTTTTTTAGTGGTCTGTTTCTCTCCAATATATATATATTTATTACAAATTTATCTATCATCTTCCATAGTACCCTCTTTATGCATGTGTGTATTAAGGGTACTTGAAATACACTTTTAACAAATCTTCAGTACACAATATTATAGTCCTCATACTACGTGTTATATCTCCAGACTTAATCATCCTGTAACTTGCTCATCCCCATTTCTTTTCCTTCTTACCCCTGGTAACTACCATTCTAGACTTTCTATTTATTTAACTTTTAATATTCCACATATAAGTGCACTCATATAGTATTTTTATTTCTTTGTCTGGTTTATTTCATTTCATATATGTATATGTGTATTACACAATTTATTCATCTGTTGATACCAAAGGTTGCTTGAATCTTATTACTATTTAAAAACAAACCACATCCACAGCCGGGCGTGGTGGCACATGGCTATAATCCCAGCACTCGGGAGGCTGAGGCAGGAGGATCACTGTGAGTTTCAGACCAGCCTGGGCTAGCTACATAGTGAGTTCCAGGTCAGTCTCAACTACATAGTGAAACCCTGTCTCAAAAAAAAAATTTGGCCGGGCATGGTGGCGAATCCCAGCACTCAGGAGGCTGAGGCAGGAGGATCGCTATGAGTTCGAGACCAGCCTGGACTACATAGTGAGTTCCAGGTCAGTCTCAACTACATAGTGAGACCCTGTCTCAAAAAGCCATATACAAACTTACATTTCTAATTTTCTCTTGCCTTTGCTTTATAAAAGTAAAATACAATGAATTTTCCTTTATTCTGATAACTCTCCAACTCAGAAGAAACCTCATTATGAAGGCAAATTTATAAAATAGTTAATCACAGACAGTATAGTATTTGTGTTCATTTAAATTTTGCTTAAAAAAGAAAAATATAAAACAGTATGTTAACAATATAACCCTCACCCTCACCCCCACCCCACAATCGAACTTGAGACTTGGTGTTTGCAACGTAGGTGGCGGCTCCACTGAGTCAAATCCCTTGCCCAGATGATAACAAATTTTTGAATATCAAAAATAAGCAACCTCAATAAAGCTGAAGAGAAAGTTAAACTTCTGTCATCTCTTAACATTTCAACATAGCCAGCACTTAGGCAGGAGGCAGGAGGATTGTCTGGGGCACACAGTGAGTTCAAAGACAGACTGAATTACACAGAGACCTTTTCTCAACAAAACCAAGATTTCAACAAAGGTTGCAAATTAAGTGAAACAATGTTGTATCCACACCTTTATTTAGTTCCTTAACACTGAATGTAGATGACAGGAACTGCAGTAGGCTAAATAATAGCTCACTCTTTAAAGATGTCTATCTTCTAATCCCAGAACCCTGTTAATGTTACCTTACATGACAAAGAGGATTTAAAGTAGCAAAGGGAAATAAGATTGTTAATCTCCTGACCTCAAAATATAGATTATCCTGGGTTATAGATGTATACTCAATGTAATCAAAGGGTCCTCAAATGTATAAGACAGAGGCAGAAGTGATACTATAAGAGAAAACTGGACTCACTCACTATTGACTGGCCTGGAAGACAGAAAAGGATCATGAGCCAGCAAAGGCAGACGGCCTCCAAAAGTTAGAAAAGGCAAGGAAATATCATCCTTGGAATCCTTCAGTAGGGCACACTGACCTGCTAATACCCTGATTTTAGCTCAGTGAGATCTATTTCAGACAAAATAATTGCAAAAACTAACAATAAATCTGCATTTTTTTCATTAGTACTGTTTTGTTATTTAATGTTTACATTCTTTATGTGGAATTGTACATGTACATAACACATCTTAATTCCTTTTTCATTCCCTTTCCCATCCCTCCCTCCATTTCTTGATCTCCTTCGATGTGAGAAAGATCTTCCTACTTCCTGTTATCTTTTATTTAGCTCTTTATTTATATTTTGGGTTTCTCATAAGAGAAACGATGTGATATTTAAGGCTGTGTGTCTCATTTATTTCACTTACCACTGGAGTCTCAAGGTGCATTCATTTTTCTACAAATGACTCAAATTTATCTTTATTGTGTTGTCTTAAATCACTAAATTTGTGAAGAAATAAAAGACAAAACTGAGCATTAAA
This sequence comes from Fukomys damarensis, assembly GCF_012274545.1. NCBI lineage: Eukaryota > Metazoa > Chordata > Mammalia > Rodentia > Bathyergidae > Fukomys > Fukomys damarensis. The sequence goes on along the minus strand of NW_022900945.1, from coordinate 22,010,191 downwards.
GTTAAGAAGTAATTATGCACAAGGAAGGTCAATCCTTACATATTATTTAAGCATCTTGACTTTTATCAATAAAGTAATTTTTTAAAAGTCAGAATTTATTGAAAACTTATTAACTGCCAGATACTACTCCTGTTGGGTATATATGTATACACATATATACATATTTTTCCCTCAACTTGGAAATAAAATAGCATATAATCAACCTCTATACTGCAGGCGACTGAAAACCAAAACTTGAGATAAGAAATATTTGGGCAGGATAATTTTAAAAAATCAAACACACACATATACTATATGATACTCATTAAAAGTGGATGGAGATATGTGTGGTAAAGTGGTAATTTTACTTTTATGTAACTGGAAGAAAAGTGAGCTGTGACATAATTGGTGAAATACCAAACTCATATTAACATACCATGGAGAAAAAAATAATTTGCAAATTTACAAAGTTTAACTTCCATTTCTTTCTTAATCACTAGTCAGTCATTTAAGGAGACTGTAAGAAAAAAAGTAAAAATAGGAAAAAACTGAAACAAAGCTTTTGTACATAGGGAGGGAAAGGGGCTTGGGGGGAATGGGATAAAATAAAATTTATTTTAAAAAACCCAAATAAATAAATAAATAAATAAATAAATAAAATTGGTTCAGAAAGAAAGAAAGACAGAAGCTTGTAGCCAGATTTTCTTCTTCTTCTTCTTCTTCTTTTTTTTTGGTACCAGGGATTGAACTCAGGACTTTGCACTTGCGAGGCAGGCAGCAGAACCACTGAGCTAAATCACTGGCTCCAGATTTTACTCTTTAATAAAATATTTAGATTTCATACCAAGAACAGGCTCAAAGAGTTCACTGAAGTTTTTGGACACCAATTTATACTATCAAGTAGCCACAAACACTTTTCTACTTATGCTTTACTAATAAGGACACTAGCTTGAACTTGGTGTTTGCATAAGACATATTACAAACGCTTTTATGAATATTCCCCTTCCAGATGAGAAGGGCACATAAAAAGAATGAGGATGTGTTATGTATATGTACCAATTCCCCATGGGAATGTTATTATAATGAATTGCAAATATGTACTAATAAAAATAAAAAATAAAGATAAATATTCCCCCTCCAAACTTAAAATCTTATTTTATTTCAGTAAAGTTCTAATGTAAAAATATAAATCTTAAGAAAACATATAAATAATACTATTATTTACAATTAAGCTACAACTTTAGTTTATTGCTATATGAAATGACAGCAGTTTTGACATTTACTTCTTTGGAAATACTACTTTTATTAACTATTTCCATTCAAAATGTACACAAATGTCAAAGTATGATGGAAGCTTTTAAAACTCACTTGGGATTTTATCTGTCACAGGTAATGTACAGTGACTACAGATCAATTTTACGCTATCATTTAATGAATTTTTATTGCCAGTTCTATGCTTTCAGATATTCAATGAATTTCTTTATTGAGCACCTAATACGTAGAAGGCAAGAGATAAGGTGGACTCAAAATATACAAAATGGTTTACATATTTAAGAATTACTGACTTTTATGTTGATGAAGAATTTGAGATTTTTTGTATGTTTTGATGAACCACATAGAAATGTCAATACTTAACTGACTTTGAATTACAAAACAGCAATTTCATATGGTTCAACCTTGTATCACTCTGTAGTGCCTGATAATTATACATGGATGTATAATATTTTATCAGCAAAAACTACAGATTTTATGATTTTTTTTTTTCTTTTTGTTACTGGGGATTGAACTCAGGACCTTGTGCTTACAGGGCAGGCATTGTGCCATTGAGCTAAATCCCTGGCCCATTTTTGCTATTTTTAAGTTATTAACTATCAATCTGCAGTGGGATAATAGGACTACATCTCACACACAACTTTCTTTGGCTTTTTTTTGAGACAGGGTCTCACTATGTAGTTGAGACTGACCTGGAACTCACTATGTAGTCCAGGCTGGTCTCGGACTCACAGTGATCCTCCTGCTTCAGCCTCCCGAGTGCTGGGATTACAGGCCTGCGCCACCACGCCTGGCTCACACACAACTTTCAAATAAAGGAGCCAACTATTAATTTCATTTTTCCATCCCAAATTTATGGCTTACTTTCTATATGTTAAACATTGTCAGTTTCGGTGAAAATATAAAAAGTAGCCAGGATGCTACTTTGCTGATGGTTATAGTCTTATAGATGAGACATAGATAATTATATATGTATCAGAAAGGTAAAAGTAGCTGAAGAAAATTCAAAGGAAAGTGAGATTAGCTTTAATTGGTAGAATTCAGAAAATTTTTCTTGTTGTTAATGTAGATAAGCCTGAAATATGCCCAGATTAGAAGATTTCTCATGTTGTGTTCTACACACACCACCCCAAATCAAACAGTAGCAACAACAACAACAACAACAAAACACAGAAAAACAAGGAAAATTTTAAAAGTATCTTGAATGTGGTGGTGGTATGTGTGTGTGTCCAATTTTTACGTACATACATTAGATTGCAATAAAACTTAAGAATGATGGGGAGATGGGGGGTCAAGGAACACAGATGGATAGGCATATCTGACAGAGAAAAAAGTATAAGAAGTCTTGGCATAAAATCCTACATTTAAATAAATAGCTTGGTTTATTATTTGAACATATGAACAGAAGAGATCTCTTCAACATGCATTATCAAATCCTCAGAGATAACTGAAAAATCAGCACTGCCAAGAGGCACAAATGTCCAGTGAAGAAACATTAAGATATACTACTCCTTAGGAAACAGGTAGGGTAAGATTGTTGTATCTCATTCCTCAGATCTTTGTATTAATAATCAAAACATCTTAATATAAAAGGAAGAAAATGAAAATAATTATAGCACATAGAAATATGAAGCAAAAGAACAATGCATAAAATTCATGCCAACAGAAGTGGTAAAAATGGTATAGCAGTATTTTAGTACTATTTGTACTGAAATACCCCAATGTATTGGATATTGTTCTAATTTTTTTTTTTTTTTTTTTTTTTTTTTTTTTTTTTTTTTTTTTTTTTTTGGTACCAGGGATTGAACTCAAGACCTTGTGCTTGTGAGGCAGGCGTGGTGCCACTGAGCTAAATCCCCAGCCTGATATTGTTCTAATTATTGAAGATACATAGTTATAACCAAGCAATGTCACTCATTGAGAATAGGTGTGATGGCAGAAACCTGCATCCCAGCAGTTTTGGAGGTTAAGGCAGGTGAAATCAATGGTTTGCATGAGAGCTACATTCTTTTGTTGTTGTTGTTGTTGTTTTGGTACCAGGGATCAAAATCAGGTCCTTGTGCTTGCAAGGCAGGTGGAACCACTGAGCTAAATCCCTGGCCCCGTGAGATCTACATTCTAATGCTAAAAACAGATGCTAAAGAAACTGATCATGTAATGTAGTACAGAGGCAAGAGAAGGATTACTTAGAATACTAATGAAGAGTTAGCTGAGGTGGTAAGCTTCTGAACAGAGACATTAAAGAAATGAGAGAAAGTCACAAAAATATTTAGAAGAAATATTTTGACCAAATAGCAAGTATACAGGTCTGAGGTCAGAGTGCTCCTTATATTTAAAGAACAGTAAAACAGCCACTGTAGCTACAGTGTAATGACAGACCAGTGTTTTTAGAAGATGAGATTAGAAGACAGCCAGGGATAAATCATGTTTGGGCAACTGTGATGCAAAGTCATTGGGGAAGTATATTAGTTTTCAGCTGTTGGGACAAAATACCTGACATACATAACTTCAGGAATAAAAGCTTTCTTTTGGCTCACAATCTTAGAGGATTCCCTTCATGATCAGTTGGGTCCAAGGAAGAAACATCATGGTAAAGGGCCATGGCAAAGGACAGCAGCTCACTAGAGTGTAGCCAGAAGCACAGAGAAAGCAGGAAGAGCCCAAGAGGAAGAGGCCAGGGACCAGATTATCATCCACAAAGGGTCATGCCCTCATGACCTACCCAGAAATATGGGAAAGTGTGCTTTATTAATTTCCTAGGCATTTCTCAAGCCAATCAAGTTGAAAATCAAAATTAACCATCAAAGTGTTCTGAACAGAAGGCTGGAAATAATATGGCAAATTTTAAAAGGACAGCTCTGTCTGTATTGTGTACAGGTCTGATAATTTTATCACATAGACTTTATTAACAAGAGTTGTGAAAGAAAATTAGTGCCAAACTGACTTTCATCACCCTTGCACCTAAATTTTCTCCTCTTTGTGAATTCCCTGTCATTGTAAAGAGTATCATCATTCAGCAATCTATCCACATAATCAATCTAAGAATCATTTCTTACTCTGTGATCTTCCTAATATCCCAATGCCAACAGCTTCACTCTGTCATTTTCACTGCTGTTACAAGACAGATGAAACTGTTTACCTTGGATTGCTAAAAGAGCTTACTTAAATTTGCTGCTTGCAGACTGAGGATGGATGTGAACTTTCTAACTTTAAATTTGTTTATTTTCCTTGCTAAAAGTCTTTCATCAGCTCCATGTGTGTGTGTGTGTGTGTGTGTATGTATATATATATGTGTGTGTGTATGTATGTATATATATATATGTGTGTGTGTGTGTGTGTGTATACAC
>NW_022900945.1:21959188-22005546 GCF_012274545.1 Fukomys damarensis | reverse complement strand
CCCCAACCACCACCCCGCCCACCTGTTTTTTTTTTTTGTACCGGGGATCGAACTCCGGTCCTTGCAATTGCGAGGTAGGCATCAGAACCACTGGGCTAAATCCCCAGCAGCAGCTCCATATATTTTATGAAATAGAATCCTAACTAGTTAATTTTGTACTATACAATCTGGTTTGTGCTTCAGTTATGCTGTATTTCATGCTATGCCTCAGTCACTAATGGAGAAAGGAGAAAAGATTCTGTTGCACTAAACTACAGAAATTTTCTCAAACAAATTATGCCTTTCTGTATATTCAAACTCGTTGTTCTACAAAAGCATGGCCTTTCACTAAAAATGAGGGCAAGAGTTAACAACTAGGTTTTTGTTTTGTTTTGTTTTCTGAGACAGGGTCTCTCTATGTAGTTCAGGCTGGTCTTGAACTCACTATGTAGACCCAGGCTGGCCTTGAATTTGTGGTAACCTTGCCTCAGTCTTCTGAGTGCTGGAATTTCAGGCATGCACCGACATGCCAGGCTTAGAGTTGACAACTGTTAATGTTAGAAATGTCTGCCAAAATGAAACCAGTAATCTGTATAACCAATAAGTAATAACATTTTTAAAAATATATTATGTGCAGTCTCTCTACTCTTAGATATATTAGGTAAAAACTATGCTAAGAATTTGTGGTACAGCGATACCAAATCACTTCCATTTCTTAGAACAAGTCATGGTATTGCACAGTTTATTACTGTGTATATTCAGGGTTTACCCATATTATCATCCCTAGAAAGTAATTCCTCCTGAAATACCAAGTCTTTCAAATCTCATATTGAGACTTAAATGTTCTTTTTTTTTTTCTGGCAGTGATGTGATCTTTATTCAAGGTATTTTCAAAGTAATTCATACAAACTATCATGTACATTAGACAGTGGGTCTTCTAAAAGCAGGATATTATCTGTTGAGTAGCAATTATGGATAAGGCACCATCACATTTATACCCTAGAGCCTACCTTGTCTTATTAAAATGTTAAAACCATAATGAATAAATATTACATACAATTTCACTTAAAATCTTCCCTAGCTCATAAAGATGTATACTCTCTATCCCTTTGAGAAGTTTAAAGATGAAAAATGAAAACTGAAGATAGAAACAACTGGCTGGCCTATACCTCAGAGACTATAGCAGCCTCTCTAATAGACTCTGGACTTCTGAGTCCTTGTCAAATTAATCAATCTCCTAATTAAAAATAGTTAATGAAAATTATGTATTTATTTTAGTAGGATGTCACAGTCCTATTCATCTTGGACCTGAAGTAACTGTAACTTTATGTATTTTTTTTAACTTTTAGTATGTCCATAACTCTGCTCAGTTTATGGCAGTGGTTAATCTTGCAGGGAATACAGACCACTAGAGCATAGTGAAATCTATGACCCTCTCCCCCATCCAGTTATTAGCATACAAACTCACCTTTTAAATAACTTCAAATGGTTCTTTAATAGCTCAAATTAACCCATCAATCCCAGATTTAAGAAAAATCTTACTACAGAGGGCAGTAAATGGGTTAATTTTAAAATAGCATCAAGTACTACAACCACAGTTCCAGTAACATAGTTTTGCTAAAGAAATAAAAATACTGAAAGTCCAAAAAATTTTTTGATGAAACTGAAAAATCTCCAAAACTAAAGGTCAATACTAAAAACAATAGCACAGAAAATAACAAACTTTACCATCTAATAATAAATGTTCAAAGTTAGTGAAATAATATCCTATTTATAAGAAACAAAAATATACTTCTCTGGAAATAATAAAAGCCAGGTGTGGTGATCATGCCTGTAATTCTAGCATTCAGCTGAGGCAGGAGGATTATAAGTATGAAACCAGCCTGGGCTGTTTTGGGATTCTGTTTTAAAATATAAATTAAAAAACAGCAACAAAAGCCCCCAAAACAAAAACAACCCTTTTTAAATATGACATAAAATCTAGCTTTCACAATTTACCTTACAAACTTTAGTTATAACACATACAGTATGTGTATACAGTACCTTCTCAAATTTCATTTAGGGTGGGAAGCTGTGATGCATGACTTTGTGATCTTTTCCACCCTAATCAAATTCTTTCTACACCAGAATAAAAATAAATACAACTTTCATTCTCAAATTATTTAAGAAATATCTATGAAGAAACACTGATTTACAAAAATGAAAATCTTTAAAATAGAAGAATTCAGAGTGGGGAGGTAGATTTCTGTAACAGATGACTCCCAAACTGCTACCAGCATTGACACTGGGGTTACAAATTACAATTTTCGCAAGTAGATGAACTCAACGAAAGTGGACCCTGCAAACATGAGGCTTGATTATTTTATTTACTGTACTTACCTTTGAAGAACCATTTGAATACATCTGTATCATATTTTCTGCACCCTGTTTTACTTTAAGTTCTATATCTAATTGTTTTTGTAAGGCCATCAATCTATTGTTGCTAGTAGAACAACGAGGGTCACTATTCGGCGTATCTGGAGTCCTTGGACAATCTGTAAATAAAATGTTAAAGTTACTTACTAGGATCAACTCTTGCTTAGAACTGAAGTTAACATTTTTGAAGACTAACAAACAGAGGTTTGAAATAAGCCTGAAGTCATCTAAGTGGATTCTTCTTATGCTTACAGATAATATAAAAATTGAATCAATACAAGCAAAGGCAATATTTGAACTGCAGGACCACCTGCTAGGACAGATTCAAATTTTCTACAGAAATAATTAAGAGTCTGCAACTGAACTAGATGACTGTCCAAGATTTTACTAACATTACTATTTCTAAATTAAATTATAGCAATTTGACTAGTTTATTTAGCAATTAAATTCCCTATTTGTTACTTGACTGGATAGAGAACAAAGTATATTTAAATATTACACAAATTCCATCCAGGTAATTCTCTGTAAACAAAACCAATAGTTCTTGAAATACAGTACTTGCATCAGTTACTCATACTTAAACACAAGCATACAAACCTTCACATTTTGTTTTCCACTATGAAGATATTCAATCACAATGGAAAATGTTTCAGACACTGAGTGACCAATAAAGACTGTTGGTAGGAAGGTAAGGGAGACCAAATACTCAAGATTGTCACATATCAAAAGAGTATCATGTTGCTGATACAACTTCAAAAAGAATCACTGAATTATTTGGGGTAATCCACTTCTAATAACTGTACTATGTAACTCAATATTCAAGTTCATTACTTTGTTTTTATTTATAATCGCTCTTCATCTTGTAAAAAAGCTAGAAGACCAGGATACTAAGTCTCTTTTAGGTGATAAGTAACAAAGTTATTACTGAAAAGTGCTTAAACTTTGTGTTAAGGTTCCCTTTTCTCCTATGCAAGGTAAAATGGAATCATTAATCTATTTTAATAAATATACTTCATATTTGGTTTGTATTCCTTTAAAAAATTAAATATCTCAAAACCATGAAAGCATCATTTCTTAACATACAAAGGGCAACTGAAAAATGACATATTTAAACAAAATTTATTACAGTAAAAGACACAGTACCATGAATTCATCGAAACATACCCCCACTTTAAGCACACTTATCTCATCCTTCTTGCTACTTTCTAAAGCAGTTTTAAGTAGTCTCTTGTGTCTTTATGAAGTGTGATAAAAACAGTGAATGCTGCTGCCAAGTGCCATCCAATGGACAGGCAGGCTTGTGAAAACATTATGGTATGTCTTCAACCACCTCACTGGATCTGGCACCATGCAACTTCTGGCAAAGTCAAAATGACCATGAAAGGTAAACATTTTGCACTGATTCAGGATACCAAATGAGCCATGATAGTGTAACTAACTACAGACCCTCAAATACAGATACTAGGCTTGACAGTGCTTTAAAAACATAAGCACCAATCTTCACAAATAGCTACATAATGAACAATACACTCATAACACAAATTTAAAAAACCATGACATCAAAGTTAAGAAATTTGCTCAAGGTCATATATCTAGCAGGTGGCACAATCTGGATTCCAATCTAGTCAGTTCTGTTCTGAAGTCTATCCTATTAACATTATGCTGTCCCTACCATCTAAAGGTTTCATAAATAATTATAGTGGATTATGTATAACAGTGTCATTACACATATACACATATTTTTGAGACAGATATCATCCACATTTTACATTTCAGGAATTTGACAAAGCCACAAGTTATTAACTGGGATTCAATTCAGGAAATAATTCTATTTTAACTGAATTCACCAAATTATATATGAACTGCTTCAGAAGTTCATTTTATAAGCCACAGTCTTACAGAAAACTAATTTAAAATACAGGCTTTCATATTAGCTCACAAAACACACAGTTAACAGCAGTGTTTAGGTTTGAATTTGTTTTGGCACTGAAATCTAGTACCACCATGTAATGCAGGTATACAGGTCAAGTTATTTAACAGCTCTACATCTCATTGTCTTCATCTGTTAAATAGTGGCAAACAGCACGTACTTTGCAATAGTGTGAAAATTAAATAAGTTATGTGCAAAGAGCTTAGCAAACGGTGTGGTGTATGGTAAATATTCAATAAATACTGATATTCACGTAGTTATTTCTGCTTATTCTATTATAACAATGAACAATACAGATCTGGGAACATTTGGGTTTTTTAAATATAAATGATGCTGTACAAGAGTCTTGTAATTACATAGAGTCTGGCATAATTGAGCCCACTGTAAAAAGAACTGGAATGCATTCGGGGTAGAATGCATTAATTGAAAAGAATATGGAAATGTGTTGTTTGCAAAATACCTGTTTAGTTTAAGATGAGGGGAGAAACGATATAAAAGCTGTATACTTACCATTTCCCCACAGGACAGAGAATCAGATTTAATAAGTTAGTGTGGGCAAGAGGTGTATCACAAGATAAAGCAAAATTTCTTACAGTTCAGGTAATCTAAAGTTTGTCTTATGTCATAAAGTTCTTTTTCTCTGGAAACAGATAAAAGTTAGATTATAGTAGATATACTCTATAATGAATTCTTGTACATTATAGCATGTTTTACCAAGACACTGAAATATTCACTGATCTAAGTCTATGGGGTTGTAAAAATATAGTGATACCACTATTCTTATGGAAAAGTATACTCTGAGTTTTGGTAAGGATTATAGGGACAGAAGAAATAACAACAGCTAAGAGGCTGGGCTCTGAAGTCAGAATGCCTGGGTTAAAATCCTATGGCTATTACTTATGTATATGGTGGTGATTTCAGACTTAATATATCTGTGCTGCAGTTTTTACAGTCACCAAATGATGAGGGATGCTTAAAACATACTAAGGGCTTAAAAAATTAGTAGTCAAAGCTTAGCAAAATAACTAGAATTTCCACTCTAATCTTCACGGAAATTTAGAGATTTTTAATGTAACCTGTTTTAACAAACTGAAACTAAACCAAATCAAAATCCATCAGAAACTCTTAATTTGCAAAATTCACAAAAATGTACATCAAAGAAGAATTTCCACCTTTGATATACCTTGTTTTATAAAGTCGGTTTTTTCTTTAAATTTAAAAAGTAGAGAAATGCTTTGCTGTCTTTCATGGATTTTACGTTTCCTTAAATCTGCATTTTAAATTCTTACTTGCTATTTTCTTCTTTCTAGTTTTTTCCTTGTAGGTTATGATAAGTTATAGCAAACAACACATAGTTGCCAGTATATGTGCTAACCTCCTGTCTTCATAGTGAACTACATTTCAAAATAGGACCAATTAAACTCCTTATTAATGTTCTCTGTAGTCAACAAAAAGAAACAAAAAAGAAACTTAGCAAATGGAAATCATTTTTCCATTCTAAGAACTGCTTTTAAATTATAAGAATGTTGAGCTCACTCTTACACATTTTGGTAACTAGCCCCATGATTACACTAGTAACAAATCTCTATTTGCTATATCTACTGCTAAAATTACAAAAATAAAATGTTTTTTGTAGGGTTTAATACAATAAACTGTGTATGTATCTATCAGAGAGGTTTTACGCATGTCTAAATTACAGTAAAGCACCAGAGATGAGCCTAAGAAATCATATCTTTATACACATTTAACCAGTATAAATTGTGCTTTTAAGATAGACTGTGCACAGGACTAAGTCTTTCAATGAAACATTTTTGATGTTTATCTACATACAAAGCCCTAACTACACAGCCAGGCATGAATGATTTTATACTACGTAGCTTCAAGATAACCTTTCGATAACATTTTTCTGTCAAATCTATCTTCAGTTGAACAAATTTTCTATTTATGAGAAATGCAACACATTTGCCTTCCTCCATGCTGTTATAATGGCACTACTTTCTGCAGAATAACTTTCCTAACCATCTCCAGTCTAATTAGATGCTCATTCTAATGTCTTTAAAATTTACTTTCTTCCACTGCAATACTGTACAATAATATTATAATGATGTTTTCCCTCAAAAACTAAGCATCTTGAGTACTGGTACTTGTTCACCAACAACCTTGAAAGAGTGTATGTAGACTATCTTCTACTTTTCAAATGAGAAAAACAAGGTCTAGCAAGGTTCCAAGTGGTATACAACTACACAGCTATGTAATGGTCTGCCTCTGTTACTTTTCTTGTTGCTGAGACAAACTACCCGACACCCACAAGTTAAAGGAGGAAAGGTTTATGTCAGCTGTTTGTAGAGGCTTCACTCCATAGCCAGCTCGCTCCAAGGAAAGACAGCAAGGCAGAGGGGCATCTCAGAGAAGAAACAATTCATGGCTTGGTAGGCAGAAGTCATCAAGCAGCAAGCGGCGAAGCAGCAGCAGCAAGCAGCCTTTTATTTAGTCAATCCAGACTATAAGCATTTTGCATAGAGCCACCCACAGCCAGGGTGGGGCTTCTGTCTTCACAGAATCCATACAGGCTCATCCAGAACTATGCTAATTCAAATCAGTACACTAATTTAGCATCACATACCCTTACTAGCACTATAATACTCCATAGACAGCCCCACCTATGAGTATATGAGGCTTTAAGGGGACATGCAGATAGATATAAGCCATCACACGGACCAGCTGGACATCTCAGATCATACAACTTCTGGTCTTCATTTTATATCCAGCTTACTGAGCTAAATATTCACAGTGGTAGTATTACAAATTGCATATCTTCTTATGGAACAAGGCTATGTAATACAGTAAAAAAATTAAGCTAGTGATAGTGGTACACACCTGCAATTCCAGCTAGTCAGGAGGCTGAGGAAGTAGGATTCCAAGTTTGAAGTCAGCCAGAGAAACTTAGCAAGACACTATCACAAAAAAAGCAGGGAGTAGGGGTGTGACTGGGATACATACAGTTCAATGGTACACAGTGTATGAGCCCCTGGTTCAAACCCCAGTATTGAAAACAAAAGAAATGAAGAAAAAAGGAGGAAAGATAATTTACATAAATCTAGCCAGAATAAATTAAGTAATATACTGAAAACACCAGCTTGCTATTTACTCATTTTTTTAACCAACCTCCACCTCTGACTCTCTAAAGTTACTATTTACTGGTCAACATTTTGGTTTTCAGTGATTACTAGGCAGTACAGAGTTGTGGGAGAGTGTAACTACAAAAAGATAACATGATTTTTCTGGATAAAAATAAGATTTCTGGGGCAATGAAATTATGTATTATTCCTTTCCCTGATTACTGGTGGTGATTAGATAAATCTATCTTAAAATTCATGAAATGGTACACCAAAACAGTTCATAACTTCATTCAAATATGTTGAACCTTAAAGTGAGAAATTCAACCAAAAGTAAGAAATGTATAGAGGTTACATAACTAAAGTTGACCACAGATTTCACATTTGTTTTTCTACATATAAAATTCAACCATAATTTCCATGTCACATTTAGGTAGAGAAGAATGATTTCATAAACTACATCTTAAAGTCATTAGGAAACAAAATACCCTTAATATAGCCACATTTTAGAAATTTAGAAGAATTTACTATGATTGACTAAAAAAGGATCCCAATACTGTTAAGTTTCATACTAAATGTTTCCATTTTGGATATTCCAGATACTAAAGAAAAATCTAAGTCTGGTGGGGTTTGAGAAGATAGAAATAAGAAGAGATACATGAAATAAGGTGAAAACAGTAGGGCGGTATACTATACAAATTATTAGCTATATTTAAACATAAATTTTTTTTTCACTTTAGGGATAATGACTCAATTAAGAGACCAAGATTCAGGAATATTCTTTCTCAAATATTTCCTGTTGGGTTCTTGAGTACAAACTAAAGCTGAGACTACCAGGTCATTTTATAGAGATGAGTATTCTTTCTCATAAGGTACAATCACATTCAATTAACCTTATCTTGGTAATTTCTGTGTGGGACAATAGTATACCATGAGACTATTCTTGTTCTAAAATTTTATTTTATTTTATTTTTATTATTATTATTTTTTTTGGTACTAGGGATTGAACTCGGGTCTTTGTGCTTGCAAGGCAGGCCACCAAACCACTGAGCTAAATCTCCGGCCCTAAAATTTTATTTTAATTGACAAATAATGATTGTATTTACTTAGGTGTGCAATGTGAGCTTCTGTTACACATAAACATTGTAGAGTCACCTAAGCAGGCTAATTAACATGTCCAAATACCACAAGTATTTAGCATTTCTTTGTGAAGCTTTTAAATCCTGTTAGGTACCTGAAATTTAACTATGGTCACCATACTATACAATAAACAACAGACATATTCTTCCTAAGATTCTGTACTCTTTGACCATTTAGCCATCTTCCTCCACCCACCAGCTTCTGCTAACCAGCATTCTATTCTTTACCTCTGAGGCTGACTGTTTATAAATTCCTTATAAAAGTGATGTCACTTAGTATGTCTTTTCATATGTACCTGGTTTATCTCACTTTGCATAATGACCTCTAGGTTTATCCATAATTGTTGCAAATCATACAATTTCTTTTTTTTTAAAAAAAAAGTTGAATGAGTATCCAGTGTATTTTAACAGGATCTCACAGTCTATCTAGTCTAGGATGGCCTTGAACTTACAATCCTCCTGCTTCAACCCATGGGGTACTGAGATAACAGGTGTATACCACCATACCTAGCTATATCATTCTTTAAAAATGCCTTTGTCCTTTGACAGGCACTTTGGTCGTTTACATGTCTTAGCTATTCTGAAGAACATTTTAATGAAAAGGGAAATGTGGATCTCTTTGATATAGTGATTTTAATCCCTTTTGATATATACTCAGAAGTTGAGTTGGTTTTTGCAGTGCTGAAAAGTGAAGTCAGGGCCTTGTAAATTCTAGCAAGCCCTCTACTACTGAGCTACATACATCCTAGCCTTTTTGTTCTATGCATATAGTTTTATGAGAAACTTCCGTATTGTTTTTGAAACTAGCTATATTAATTTGCAATATCGCCAACAGTACGCAAGGTATTACAAGGTTCCCTTCTCTCTACGCCCTTGTCAACATTTATTTTTCAATTTTTTTTATAACAATCTAACAGGTATAATGTGATATCCCATTGTGGTTTTAGTTTGCATTTCTCTCATGATTAGTGTTATGTAACTCTTGTACTTTTCTAATAACTATTGGGGTCTTTTGCTTATTTTTAATAGGATTATTTGTTTTCTTAACACTGAGTAGTATTAACATATTAACATTAATCTCTTACTCAGTACATGACCTGCAAATATTTTCTCTCAATCTGTGGGTTTTCTCCTTCCACTGTTTCCTTTGATGTGCAAAGGAAAAAATTTAATTTGTTAGAATCCCACTTGTCTATATTTGCTTTCGTTGCCTGTGCTTGTGAGAACTTACCCAAGAAATCACTGCTCCGATCAATGTCATGGAGCTTTTTTCTCTCTGTTTTCTTCTAGACACTTCAGTCTGAATTTTTTTTTAGGTTTCAAAATTTACATTTAAACTTTTAAGCCATTTTGAGTTTTGTTTTTTTTTTTTTTGGTGGTTCTGGGGATTGAACTCAGGACCTTGTGCTTGCCAGGCTGATGTGGCACCACTGTTACATCCCTAGGCCTGGGTTGGTTCATTCTTGTGCATGTGGATATCCAGTTTCCCCAACACTACTTACTGAAGAGGCTGTCCATGCTGAATAGTCCCTCACACTATTGTCAAAAACTGACCATAAACGTATAGAATTCTGAGTTTTATCATATTCCACTGGTTGATATATTTTATGTCAATACTATGAAGTTTTAATACAATTTTATAATTTGATATACAGTAGTATGATGTTCCAGTTTTATTCTTTTTGCTCAAGATGATGGTTCCATACAAATTTTAGGATTTTTTTTTCTATATCTGTTAAGAATGACATGGGGATTTTGATAGGAACTGCACTGAATGTGTAGAGTGCTTTGGGTAATATGGACATTTTCGCAATATTAACTATTCCGATCCATGATGTTAGGACATCATTGCATTTTTTGTGTCATTTTCAATCTCTCTTATTGATGTTTTACAGTTTTCTGTGAATAGATCTTTCCCCACTTTAATATGATTTTAATTTTTTTATCCTATTGTAAAATGGTAATATTTTCTTCTTTTCCAGCTTGCCATTAATGTGTATAAATTACCACTGATTTTTGTGCTTTTTAAGTATGTTGATTTTATATTCTGCAAATTTATTAAATTCTTTTATCAGTTTTAATAGATTTTTGGTGGAATATTCAGGTAATTCTATATACAAAATAATGTCCACAGAAAAATTTCACTTCTTCCTTTTTTGTTTGGATTCCTTTTATTGCTTTTTCTTGGCTAACTGCAACAAAGCTGGAATCTGTCTTGTTCACGATCTTTTAAGAAAAGCCTCAAGTGTTCACCATTAGGTATGATGCCAACTGTTGGCTTGTCATATAACATCCTTTACTGTATTGAGGAACATTCCCCTTATATCTAATACGTTGAGTTTTTATCATGAAAGGAAGCTAAATTTTAACAAATATTTTTTCTACATTTACTGAGATATCCATACAGTGCTTGCCCATCATAGTGTTTTAAAATATTATAGAAGACCAATAGGAAGCACAGAGTGTCCTTGACAATACAAGAACATGAAATAATTCATCTCCTACTACTCTGAAAAATAACTGGACACATCTCTTTTATAGTCATAGTCTCAAATGATTAGGCCATAATTTTATACTAAAATAATTCTTATTCTACAATAATGAACTAATGCTTTATAGATATTAATTGCTTCAGAGGCAAACTAAGAACAAACATCTTCTTGGACAGTAATCATCAAACAATACACACCTAAATTTTGTCATTTACAGTCACTCGAAGCAGTCTCATACAACAGAAACTAACCAAACACCTTCTGCTATAAATCCACTAGTACTTTAAAGAACTAAAAACAAAAGAGGATGCCCTTGAATCTTCTTGCCAGATCTAATAAGTAAATATACTTTGCTTACCTTAAAACATATAATGTAAAACATCTAATGTAGACAGATCTAAATTACTGTCAACTATTCTAATCTTCTATGGCGTTGTTGCTCTATTAATGTTTTCAAATCACTAAGGAGAGGGAGGCTTATAACCAAGTTGTGTGACTATTCCATTTGCAAAGAGAAACACCTCCTGCTGGGGGCTTCACACATGCAAAGACAACTTAAAAAAAATAAATTCAGAATTCAGCCAACTTGTCAAATTCATTCCAAACAAACCAAAGTATTAAGCAGCCACAAAAGAAAGCTATTATAAGCCAGGTGTAGTGGAGCAGGCCTATATAATCCCAGCATGCAGGAGGGCTGAGGCAGGAGGACTGCCATGCGCTTAGGGCCAATTTAGGACAGCCTGCACTACAAAGCAAGGCCCTGTCTCAAAAAACAAAAAACAGAAATAAAATAACAACAAAAAACTACAAAGCAGTATTACATGTAACATTTTCCCTCCGATTATCTGAAATCAGTATTAAAAATGGTCAGAAAAGAAAATTTTTTACTTTCTCCTAAAACTTTTTTTTTTCTTTCCCAGCACCAGGGATTGAACTCAGGACCTTGTTTGTAAGGCAGGCATGGCACCACTGAGCTAAAACCCTGGCCCTTTGTTTTTTGATACAAAAAACACTATATAATTCACAATGGCCTTAAACTCATCATGTACCCAAGGCTTTCCTTAAACTTGTAGCAATTCTCCTGCCTCAGCATCCCGAGAGTACTGGAATTACAGGTGTACACACTCAGCTCTAAAACTCATTTTCAATTTTGTTCCCTAAGTTATTTAATGTTTTAAGTGCCACTAAGGGCTAAGGATTTGGCTCAGAGGTACTGCTACCTACCTCAAAAGTTCAAGGTCCTAAGTTCGATCCCCAGAACAAAAAACAAACAAACAAAAAGAAATAAAGTGCCATAATAAATTATGACCTGATAATTATACAAGCTAATATAAAATTATGATTTGCTTTTTCTTTTTTTGAGCTGTAATACTCAAAACCAAAAACCCACGTTCTAGGTTCTATAGTATGCCTAGAAAATAAGATGAATGAAAATATGTCTGCTCTCACAGACCAGTTTAGTAAGTAATATAAACATATATAGAAATAAATTGCAATGCCACATAATATAACAAATAAAGTAGCACAAGGAAGACAAACCCAGAATGTCAGAAGGTTTCATGGAAACATCCATACTGGATTTTCAGGGAACCCAGGAATTTGACAGAAATTAAAGGTTAATTTTTTTCTCCCCATTACCCAAGATTAAACTTGGGACCTTGCACTTGTGAGGCTGGCAGCAGAGCGACTGAACTAAATCCCCAGCCCCAGGTCAATTTTTTAATGTAAGAAACTACAAGAAAGACAAACTTAATCTAAAGTTAAAGAAGGCAGATCAGTGGTTTCTGAGGGTTGGGGGTGGGGTTTGGTGATCAGGGATCAGGAATGGGAAAGGATATGAGAACCACTGAATTTATGGAAAATATCCTGGATAGACTGTAGTGATGGTTACCTGAGCATATTATATACATTTGTTAAAGTAATCAAACTGTATACTTATATATTTATCATACATAATTTATACTTTAATAAAATTCATTTTTAAAAAAAGCAAATGGACTACTTGTTTCTAAAAGTCTTCTATATTTCAATGAATCATAAGGTAGTTATCAGGATTCTGTGAAGCAGAAAAGTTTTCTCTAAATAAACAGAGTTTAAGGCTCCAGTACTGTTTCTTATTTTAGAGTTCTCCTAAAGATGTAATGTGCAAAATATGTAGAGCTTGGCAGAGTTCCAAACACAACAGGCTATTTTTGCATTTATATAATATTGCTACTATAAACAGCATTTTTATAATACATTTTCCTATTTATAATATAATTGTTTAATTTGTAAGAGAATGTGATATTAGGATTCAGAGCTCTCTCTAGTTGGCTTGACAATTCTGAGCAAGTTAATTCATATCTTTGGGATTATTTCAATTTTAAAATAAGAAAGCTGGTATCCTATTTACTTTGCTTATTGCTGAGACAACATATTCGACACCCAAAGTTAAAGGAAGAAAGGTTTCTTTAACTCTCAGTTTGAAGAAGTTTCAGTCCATAATTGGCTGGCTCAAAGGCAGGGTGGCATGGCAGACGGGCATTGCAGAGGAGAAACATTTTATGGCAAGCAGAAAGTAGCAAAACAATAAGGTATGACCACAGCTCTTTCTATCCCTTATATCTTATCCAGACTACTTAGGAGAGGCAGCACTCACCAGGAATCAATTTCAGTATCACACACTCTAGATCCACTTACCTATGAAAAAGCACATCTATGACTGCATGACTGTACCCCCCCCTTGGGGGGTACATCTAAACATAAGCCATAAGTTGGTTTCTTATGATTTATTTCATTTAAAGTATTAAAACATCCTCACATAGTTGAATCTACATATAGAACCTCAAAATAAAACCCCTAAGTCTCAGAAGTTGAAAGTGATATGTAAAACTTATATCAAGTACACTGAATATTAGAAGTGTTTTCTCCAACTTAAGATGTTAATTAATTTTACTTATGATCTATTACTTCTTATAAGCTATTCATTCAGGTTCTTCTAAAATTTCATGGTGCCAGGTATCTTAGTTTATTATTTAGACATGTTTTCACTGCAAATGAAGAAACACAGGGTAATAGAGATTAAATATTGTGCTCAAAATTTTTTTGCAAGGACAAAATTGTTACAACAAATGTTTCCTACATGACTTTTGCAGAAAACGTTATAGAAAGAATTTGATGGGTAAATACTAGCCAAAATATAGTAAAATATTTAGTTGGAAGGCTATACAATAAAAAATAATACTACTTGTAGGGAGAGGGTCTTTTTCCCTTTTTATTTTCTGGATTATTCAAAAATTTCCAACACGAATCTGTTGATTCTATTATTTAAAAATAAGCCTGGAATCATAGATTGTATTTCCCTTTTATTTTCTATACTTGCAGAACAAAAGTTTTTTTCAATTTTTTCTTCGTATTAACAATTTTTAATTTCACGTTAATTTTTTTAATAAAACTGTGTATCTGACAGTTTCATGGTTAATTTAGTTGCTTAGAGCACAGTAACAAAGGTTACAGGTTTGATTAATTATATCTGCAAAGAATAAAAATATCCCTTGTTCACAGAATGCACTTTTAACTTTAGTCATCTGGAAAACTTGTGTTGCTAATCACAAGAATGAATCAGGTAAAAGCATGTGGCTGACTCAATATAAAACATTAATACTGGAAAATAATTCTAATGTCTACTGACAGAGGATAAGAGTGTATGTATACAGCAGTCACTCATCTCCAGGTAAATGTTTTTCCATAGCAATCAACCCATTCCTCTTCTAAATAAATATAAATAAGACCTTAAACAAGAGTTTGTTTTTAAAAAGTCTTTGTACTTTTAGAAAAGCTAAAAATGGTGTCACAAAACATAATTTAAAAATATTATATACTTGATTTAGTTATTATATAAACACCAAGTAAAATACTATACCTGTAACATCTTCTGGATCTGATACAACAATATGTGCATTCAATTCCTGTAGCTTGTGATGTAGTTCTTCTAACTTCTTATTTGATTTTTTCAAAATGTTGTCTACATAAGCCAAACTTTTTTTATCTGTTGTGACTTTCCTTAGATTTTCAGCTCCTTCTTTGATTTTCAGTTCTTTCCTTATCTCTCTCTTGATTCGATCCTTGATATCATCCAATTTCTGTTGCACCATTGTATCTGAAAAGTCTAATTTCTGAACAGCGCTCACATTCTCAGAAAGTAGAAGTGTTTGGGAATCCCCCTACCAAAACAACAACAAGAACAAAGATATTAAAGGAAAATTAACTTAGGAAAGTTAGCTGCTTAGTAAAATATACAGCTTTAAAGATAATAGTGTTTTTAGCATAAGGAGATCTTAATTATACATTTAATTCCTCAATAAAGAATGGTTTACTAATTTACCTTTGTTATAATCAAAACCGTTAATTCAAAAACTGCCCATGCACTAAGCAGCATCATTACTTGATAAATTTATAAAGATAAAATAAGCACAACATATTTACACATAAAGACATCTCAGGGTTGGATAATAATAGTGGATTTGATAATCTAAAAACTCAAGTTAGATTCCAACTCCAACACTGTGAACTTTGGTGAAGTCATTTAACCTTAAATATTCAGTTTAATTGTAAAAATTAAATACTATTAGCTACCTTTTAGAGATAGTAATAATTAAAAATATTAAAGGGGAAATTAAAAATAGAATTCTTGGTTCACTGTAGTCACCTAATAAAGGTATTATTAAATTAGGTGAGTAATTTTATCTTGTGCAGTGGGCATGTTTCTGAAATGCCAGCCCTTGGAAGCTGAGGGACACTTCGTTTCAGGAGTTCAACCAATCTAGGCAATGCAACAAGACTTCTCACAGAGAAAACAAAAAATCTCAGAATGGCAAAATAAAATGATACCCATATGGCCATTTTTTAATGAGTCAAATTTCAGTTTGAGAAGACTATCAGATTGCCATGCATATGTTTAAGAGTCAACTATCCCAATTGATAATTTGATTGACATTATTATCGGAAAATATCTCTAAGTTATATCATAATAAAAGCCAAGATAATACCAAGTAGTTATTAACCTTAAAATGAAAATCTGTAGGTATATTTAATATATATTTAAAATAGCCGAAGTTATCTTCTAGTTATCTATATACTTTTCACTATTTTATCCATCACTGTAATAGTATTCTTAATTTTTAAAAAAAATTCTAAAAGATGAAAGTAGTGATGTTTACCTCTGGGAACAGTTGAATTTGTGAAGGACATAGAAAGGAAGAAGATATATTTCACTGTACAGCTTTTTATGCATCTTTTAAAGCATAGAATTAATTAAAAATTTTTGGCTAATTTCTTTGGGAACTCATCACACTCATATAAGTTGTTTATAAATTGTTGGCAAAATACTTTTTATATCTAATTCTTGATTTCTAAATAATATGAATTGTGCAAAATAGTGGAAAATATGAGCTAAAGAAAAACATGGGTTTTTCTATTATTGGCTTACATACCAACTTAACCCTGTAATCACAAGCACATTATATAAAAATGAAATCGTTAATTTCTATGAATCTGTTTGTAACGATTCATGGCTGAGAATTCTATTGAAGTTCAGACCAAAAAAAAAAAAGGTAGAAAAAATAATGCTTATATGTATAATTTCCAAGTTTCATTAGGTTAAGAATTCCCGGAATACACAATGTACGCCTTTTGGCTTTAAATTCTCATTTTTATCTATGCGGACATAGGATGAACTTTGACCTAGGACAAATGTTATATAGGTTTTGCTGTAATGGAATTCCAGTCCTATCATTTCTTTAGTTTTCAAAGTTTATGAATCCACCTTTTATTAATTATTAAAACAGTAACAAATATAACTATCACAAAAAATAAAATTCCACATTTCTGTCTAGTTTCATGAAAAGCAAACTGATATAATACACAAAAAACAGTTTAATACCCTTCTTCTAGTTATATTTCAATCCTTATAAATTTATCAGAAACATTACACAAAATAACAAATTTGTGCCTTACACTATGTACTAAGCCACAGGCTCTCAAAATGTCTTAATTTATGGTAACCTCAGCATCTCAGTAAATATTTTTCTTATTCCCCTATAGACCAAAAGAAGTACCTAACAGTTTAGTTAACAGAGTAGAAAGGGACAAATAATACTTATGTTTTAATAACTTAGTCACTTTCTGAAATAATAGATAAATAGAAAGAGAACTATTTTTTTAAATAATCTTTGCTTATTTCAACTCCCACTTTTTTCCATTTGCTCCCTAAATTCCTGCCATATTAAATTATGCACATTTACTAAGAGACCGCTCTCTTGGCTCATTTGCAATACATGCTGTGTTTTTGAGAAGTACTGCCTCTCTTTTGATCTTCAACTAAGTTCCTTCTTGGTCCAATTATCTTTTATTTTGTTTCAAAATTCACCACAACTTTTTCTGGGAAAGATCTCCTACCCAGTCACCTTCTGTAGGATATAGCTAAATGACTCTCCTCCATCCTCCGAATCCATGGATCTTATTTATTCAAGTAATTAACCCTTTTATTATCTAATCATTCAAAAGACTCTGAACTACTGAGGGCAGGACTTGTGTGGCAGATTAGTATCTTTTTAAAATTGTTTTGTCTGTCTGTGTGTGTATTATGTATGTATGTATTTATTTATTTATTTTGAGACAGGTATGGTATGGTTTTGAGTTCAGGCTGGCCTCGAAGTCACAGCAATCCTCCTGTCTCAGCCTCCCAAATGCTGGAATTACAGGTATGTGACACTATGCCTGGAGATTTGTCTATTTTTAAAATGATTTAATATTTTTCTTTTAGAATTCAGGAAAACTCGTCACTGCCTAAAAACTTACACTACTTCCTCATTCTCATAAATAATGCTTGTACTCCAGGAAGCTCACAGGGAAAACTTTCAGTCACTACAATAGTTAGGTAGGAACTAAATATGGTTAGCATCTTTTCTTCTTCCTTTCCATAGATCTGATATTTTAGTAACCATGTTTAGTAACCATTTCAACCTTTTGTTGTGACATAGCTCAAATGCCTTTTAGAAAAAGGAATACACACAACATAATTTAGAACAAATAAAGGCCCCTTGACAGCTAAGGTTCCAATATCACTATTTTTCTAAAAATTTTAGTTGAAAACTTTAAGATATTGGATAGTATAATTTTCTTACATTTGAAACAACTGAAATAAAATATCTGATCGATTAAATTATGCTCCTATGCTTAAAACAAACAATTACTGCAGATCATAATGTCAGGAGTCATTACTAGACAATGAAATAACCTACTATTGACCTGGATAAGTTAAATTAGTTGTCATCAGGAAAATAAATAGCTGCATACTCAATGACAATGTTTACTGATAATCTTTTCAGTAGATTCTGTTACAGGCAAAAGCAATTATCTGCACTATGAGTATCCAACAATTTGGCTTGTGTGAGCCATACTATGTGAAGAGAAAATGTCTTGGGCTGCATATAAAATATGTATTATAGTTATGTATGTAAGAAACACAACTCTATTTTTAATATTTTTATTATAACAGTAAAAGAGGGCAACATAACCCTAGTGGGATATTTGAACTAGTTTTTTTGAAACTAATGCATCAATGTCTGGTTCAACAGAAGAGGTTATAATTCTTAGTGAGTTCCCAAGGTGCTTGTCAGAAATTTTTTATCTAATTTTACTGTGTGTGTCAACCTTGAAATAGTTGTTCACAAGTGTACACATTGCAAAATGGGAATAAGGTTTAACTGTCAAGTGAGGGATATTTTTCTCTGGGAGGATAAGTCTTTAAATTTTTCTTTGAATTCAATGTAAAACCGTAAACACATATTCCAAACTTAATAAGCTTTTTTTTTAAGTATTAGCAATGTTTATATGTAATTATAGCAATATCATGAGCAAAAGCTATTTGAACTTCCTATATTACTACTGCTAAAAAAACAATTTCAATTTATTAAATTATTTCATAAAACAATACAATAAGCCTTAGTTTAATAATCAAAGAAGAAAACATGTTTGCTTAGTACCAATAAACATGTAGATTGAAATACTATGATTCAATACTATTACCATTTACTTGTCAAACTGAAGTAACACAGGGACCAGGGATTTAGCTCAGTGGCACTGTTCTTGCTTCACAGCATAAAGTCCTGAGTTTGATACCCAGTACCAAAAAAAAAAAAAATTTAACAACCCACATACACTTCCATTTCACAACTCTATTTGGGTTCAGCCTGGATAACATAGCAAGTTCTTGTCTCAAAGTTATAAAACATAAACAAGAAACTGGGGATATAGCTCACTGTAATGGCTTTGTATTCAATTCTAAGTACCAAAAGGAAAAAAAAAAAAATTTTCATGCTTCTCTCCCAACAGATGCCTTTCTCATCTTGCCCCCCCACCACCCAAGGGCTCAAACTCAGGACTTTGTGCTTTCTGGGCAGGTGTGGCACCACTGAGCTATATCCTCAGCCCTTTTCTCATGTTTTTAAAAAAAGTAAAGCTGGATTTAACTTCTAATAACAAACTCCCCTTTAATTTTTTAAATAAGAACAGAATGTATGCAGATGAGAAATGAAAAAGAATGCCAAAAATTAATCCTAAACACAAAACTAAGCTTCTATCAACTATGTAGGATTTGCCAACAATTATCTGTATTAAGTCAAATAATTCCACTATCTTTTATTTGTTTGTTAGTTTGTTTTTTGGTACTGGGGAATGAACTCGGGTCCTTGCGCTTGCAACGCAGGCCACCGAACTGCTGAGCTAAATCCCTGGCCCCTCCACTCTCTTTTATTATTGAAATCATAATTCTAGCCATTGCATTACATTCAAACTGATCTAACACATGGCTGTTAACATTCTTTCAGTTTGTCTTTCTTATGGTCTGTTTTTCTTGTTTTTTACTATCAAAATCTACCATCAACAATTGTTTAAAAATTAGTTCAACAGTTTTTATGATCAATCCCATCTTCCAAGGTTTAGTATACTTTAAAATCATTATCATCTGTCTTCCTAAAGCAATTATTCAGAGGGTCAAATCCAAACATGAAGAAATCACTGTGAAATAAATACTCTCAGACTCAGAGAAATTAAAATTAAGTAGGTTTAAAGTGGCTAAATAAAAGGAAACCTCAATGAATTAAAAACAGTAAAAATTACATGGATTTTTCAAGGGAACCAAAATACATGAAAAACTCAATGAATACATTAAATAGCAGGTTAGACAAAGACAATTTGTATACTAGCAGATAACTGAGGATATTACTCTGAACTCATCACGCAGAAATAAAAAGTAAAAATTCTGAGCAATTAAGAGTCCTGGAATATAACAGAGCAGATTCAAGATCTGTGTGACATCAACTCCAGAATTAGAGAATAAAGATAGCACAAAACCACAATATAAAAACAAAAAATAAGTAACTGAAAAATTTCCAGAATTGAAAAATAATTTCTTAGACTGAAAGGTCATAACAGGTTACAACAGAAATATTTACCAATTTTAACGTATGAGTAAATTACATTTAGATTGACAATAAAACTTCTTAGTGGCAACAAAGGGCCCAAACTATCAAACTTCTATAGGATTTTTACCTTTTATCTTAAGGTCTTTAAATATTGCTAAGCCTCTCTAAAAAACACCAAAAATATTCTTTTCAAAATAGTAGCATTCTGAGAAAAATTACAAATGGACTAAAACTCATCTTCCACTTAATAATATTCTTCTGCATATTAACTACATATGTGTTACATGCATTAATGAAAAATGTTTCTATGACAGAAAAGATTACATTTTGTCATTTTGCCTATTAAACTGACAATGATTAAAAAATCATGTTAGTATTAACTAGCCATGGGACAAAAAGATGGCCTTCATAAAAATAATGTTGGAAGCCAGATGTGGCAAACACCTGTAACCCAGTTACTTGGGGACCTGAAGCAGGAGAATCAGAAGTTCAAAATCCAGACAGAGATAAGGTGAGAACCTGCCTAAAACAAAAGGGGCTGGGACTAGGGATTTAGCTCAGTGGCACTGCACCGGCCTTGCAAGTGCAAGGTGCTGAGTAGATCCCCAGAACAGGGGTGGTGGTGGTGGTGTTGGTGGCATTGTTCAGTATAAGACTATCCCTGGGTTCCACCCCTGTACTGTGGGGGAGAGAAAAAAAGACTTGAAAATAGATAATAAAAAAAAAAAGTAAAAATAATTCCTTTGACCTAGTAATTCTAATTCTAGAAATGTAAGAAAATTAGAACTTACTGTTATATAGAATAATCAATTCAATAATACTTAGATTAATCATTAATATGTGCAAGGTACTGGACACATATTTTCTTACAAAGCTTCTAAACAATACAACTTTAACAATAGGACATACTATGAGAAAGGAGAAGTATAGGATGCTAAATGTTGTAAGAAAATAACTAAGTTGTCTAAGGAATAAAGGAAAATTTATCTTATTTATGGCTTTTGTTAATCCACAGAAGTTGTGTACAGTCTGATATACGACTATGTATTCCCAGCTTTATTTCAAATTATGTTTAAAATAACAACAGAAGCCAGGCATGGTGGCACACACCTACAAATGGGGATGGCCACGAATGAAGGTAGCTTGGGCTACAAAGTGACTACAAAGTGAGTTCAAGGCCATTATGAGCTACATAGTGAGTCCCTGTCTCAAAAAACCAAAAAACCCAAAAAAAAAAAAAAGAACCACAAACCAAACAACAGCAACAACAAAAACCCATGAAAAACATTAAAATATTAACAGTAATTATTTCTGGGTTAAAAAAAAAGAGGAATTTTTATTTTGCTCTTTAGAGTTTTCCAGATTTTTCCTCTAGCAATAAAAATTTCTCCACTTTTTAGCATATCTAATAAGGAGGAAAATATCATTCAAAAGAAACCAAAAATAACACTCACTTTCCTTAAATTTTTGGCAATTGTAAAAACTTATAATACAGTCTACTTGCTATTTACCTGTGTTATTTATTTATTTTTTTTGGTACCAGCGATTGAACTCGGGTCCTTGCGCTTGCAAGGCAGGCCAATGAACCACTGAGCTGAATCCCCAGACCCTACCTGTGCTATTTTTATTCAACACAATTCTACTGCAAGTGATAAGACTACATATTCTACTCTAATTAGACAACATAATGTGCCAGCCAAGCATTTCAAATATGCAAATGTGTTAATATGGATTTGATAAATACAACTACTTTTTTTAAATAATGAATTTTGGTATTAGGCTAAAATATAAATTGACATTTCCAACTTTCTGTATTTAAATAAACTAACAGTAAAGTTAAGAAAAACAATGAAATAAGAACAAGACCAGATTCAAAGAACAAAATGAAGAAAACGTCTGTCACTTGTGACCAAGTACTTCATTTGGGGAGAGACAGGAAAGGATGTTTACTCCTCACTGGCAAAGTTCCCAGAGAAGAAGTGAAAAAGCTGTTTCTTTCTCTACATTTCAGAAACATAAAACAGTCTGACTTGAGAGATGCCAAGAAATGTTGGAGTACCATGAAAACTCACCAAGCACAGTGATTCACATACCATTTTAGCTAGAAGGAATTTCAAAAATTGTGTAGCCTAACTCCCTTTAGTTTTTAGAAAGGCAGATTCAAAGCAGCTAAGTAAGCAAGTAGTCTAAGATCACAAAAAAATTCAGTGACATGCTTTCCTTCAGCACAGTAGACTCATGATTCCTGGTCTGGTGCTCTTTTCCTGCATACTACCTTCTTAGAGGGGGTATTTGGAATACTCGTTAACCTACAGTTGAACTATAACCTGACTGAACTGACTTGCATTAATTTATGGCCACTACCTTCTGTAAGTCAGGGACATTGGCAAACACATTTTCTCTTCCTACTTTCACTCTAATCTGACCAAGAGAGGGGGTGGGAGCACAAGAATTAAGATATGTTATGTATATGTACCAACCCCCCACAACAAATGTAATCATTGTGTGCTGCGAACAAATACTAATACAAAGTTAAAAAATAGTTTTGCCCTAATCCAACCTTCTGTAAGGGAGAAAGAAGGAAGAGTACCCTTGACCAGAACACAAACACAAAAAAGTTTTAAATACCAATGCTCTGCCACAAGTTATACAAGCATATTTCTTTCTCCCCTCTTGCCCATTTACTCACCTGCAAATGGGGGCTGGCTTTCCTATAAGTTTTAAAAATACTTATTCAAAACATTCACTGAATACTAGGTAACAGAAAAACAAAGATGAAAATAACAAGATCGTTCTTTTTGAGGTATTCAATTTATTAATGCAGACAGATATGAAAACTAAACATGATGTGTTTAGACATAAGCAAAGCCTTCACACAAATGTATGTCGTACCATTCATTTTGAATAGAAAGCTCAGTTAGAAAGTAGTATCAGCCCAGCTTGACAGTGCATGACTGTGATCCCAGCACCTAGGAGGCTGAGGCAAGAGGAGCTTCATGAGTTCAAAGTCACCCTGGGCTACACAGTGCATTCAAGGCTAGCCTAAACTATACAGTGAGACCCTGCCTTTAAAAACAAAGTAGTAGTATGACAGAAAGAAGAAACATTTGGAACTAGACTGGCCATCTGGCCATATGTAAATTTTGACACTACAATCATGCTAAAGCTCCATTTCCTGATCTACAAAATGAAATTATGGTAACTACCTTGACTGTATTACTTTTTAACTCTTACATCCTCAGGTGATTACAATGCCCAAGACTAAGCCCTACAGGAAACAGTTTTATCAACCAGAATGGAGTGGCACCTTGGTACTCACGGATAGTTGGTTCTGGAAGGTGCAAGGAGTACCAAAATGCCAAGTGCCAAATTGTTTTGGCTGGAGAGCGTAGCAAGTTACAAGGAAGGCAATTGACTAAGACAAATTCTAACTTGACCAGTACAGGACAAAATTTTCATATCAAAACGGCTGAGTATAAAATTCAATGAGTTTCAAAATAATGAGGTGACTATACAGTGGTTATATGCTTATCAATTTTTCTGCAAATCCAAGTAATATAATCTAGTTAAAACAAAAACATGACCCTATATTTAAAAGGGCTTTCATCTAGTGAGGAAGACAAGGCAACATTAAAAATTGGTAACATCAATGAAGGAAAAGAGCTAGACTAAAGAATGAATAACCCACCCATGATTTACAGTAAGATGTTAAAGAAAGCCTCTCCAAGACACTCTGAGGAAGTAATGTTTATTCTAAGACTGACAGATGATTAAAAGTATACAAAAGAATAGAAAGGTGCCGTTGGTTAAAGAATTAAAACAAAAAATTCGAACTGTCATATTGTTGGTTCTTGACAAGATGAAGAGACTTCTTTCTCTCTGGTCTTCCCAAGTATAAACACGCTGGAGACACAATGTAACAGATAATCCTAAGAATATGAAAAGTACAATGAAGAAACAGACCAGTTAGGGACTTCAGGTTATCAAAAAGACAAGGCAGTGAATTCTAAGCCAAATGGACAGGGAAGAGGGAACCCCAAGAAAAACCTTTCTTTGGCCAAAGAACCATGAAAGAGGGCAGCTCAGGATATAAAGCTTTTTGATACTACCAACCTTTCTCCAGCAAGTACCCTGGATGTACCCTAGAAGTTTCCTACCTTGCTGGCAAAGGGGATACTAAGTGGAAACTTGGATTTCCCACTTGGTGTAGTAGTAGGTGGTTGTTAGTGTGGTAGTATCAAGTTTCCCAGAGCATTCAGAATTCTTCTACCCTTGCCTGTAGAAATGTAGTGAAGCAGCCTAAACATCTGCTCTCCATCTTGCAGAAGGAGAGCTCAGAATGGAGCTCACTTTCGCCATCAGTGAAGAAACATCAGCAGAGATCAAGTGAATAATCTGGTCCCCTGCAACCTACCCTAAAGTAGCAAAGGGCACATGATTTTTCTCCTCTACCAGGAAAGCATCAGTAAAGATGGACTGGTGAATTGACACTCCCACTTGGCAAGAATAGGCAGATGAAGATAACATTCCCTTATCTTACCAATAAATGACCACAGATACCCACTCCCATATCCAGCAGATGACCCAAGGTGACACTCTAGTCTAACTTGAATAACATCAATAGACACAAGAGCAGATTCCAAGCATTTATGGCCCACCTGGTGGTGGCATGTGGTCTAAGAAAGCAATTCCCTACCTTCAAATAGTGTATTACTGGTGAAGACCAAGTGGGAAGATTACAATTCTACCAAGCATGTGTAGATTTACCACCTAAAGATAAGGATGAGGGTAAAGGTGTAAAAGGAAGATTATGAGACAGAAGAAAGCTGGAAAAAATAATTCTTTAAACCTGCATAGAAAGCCTTGGGCAGAACCAGGGCCTGGCAGAACACATGAATCAACATTGATTTGAGAAATACACTACAATCATGAACTTAGGTTTTCAGAATAGGTTCAGAATACACAAGCAAAGTAAAGCAGAATATCAATTCAAATGTCCTGAAAAGTAAATTATCATTGGATTCACAGGCCTCAAATATAGGCTAGAAAGAGTGGCTGCCTATTACAATAGAAGATTTAAGTATAGTTCATAATATAGAAAGTGTCCAGGATACAAGTTTCTAAGACAGATGCCAACCCTAAGATGACTCAGACTGAAATTAACTGGCCATGATTTAAAGCAATCATCATACAACACCAACAGTTATGAACACTTTTGAAATCAATGAACAGCAACCCTCAGCGAATAATAGAAGATTTTTAAAAGAAGGAAATCATGGAACTAAAAAACATAGTAACTAAATAAAAAAGTACACTGGCTCACTGGATAGGCTTCCTAGTACACTGAAGATGAAGGAAGAAAGAATAAATCTGAAGACAGACCAACAGAACACAACCAATCTGAATAACAGAAAAGAAACAGAAAAACAAAACAGACAAGGCACAGGAATCTGTAATACCAAGAGATTTGAATTTGTGTTACTAGGATACCAAAAGGAAAGAAGAGAGCATGTAACTGATAACATAAGTGAAAAGGCGATGGCTGTTAAACTTGCAAAATCTGGTTGAAAGGCATAAACCTACAATCTAAAGCAGCTGAGAAAATTCTAAAAACAATAAAGCTGAAGACATCCAAAGAAAACAAAGGCAAATCAGACTGAATTCATAAAAATGATAAATAAAACATTTTTGAAAGCAGCAAAAGATGATGTACTTCTCAATAGAAATTGTAGGAGCCAGCAGAAAATGGTTCTGCATTTTAAGTGCTGAAAGAAAGAACTATTAATTCTGAATTCTATACCCAGTGAAAATAACCATAGGAATTAAGGGGAATTCAAAATAGTCTAGAAAGATAAACTAGGAACATTTATCACCAGCAGGCCTATTCTTAAAGAATGGCTAAAGAAAGTTTTTCAAACAGAAAGAAAATGTTAATTGTTTCAAGTTTATAACTTCAGAAACATAAAGTAAAAATATGGCTAAATGTAATAGATTAACATTCTCCTTATGAAGTTTTGAAATCTTATTTGCAGTTGAAGCTAAAAATTGTATCATCTGATAATGTGCTGAATGTAAGGGAAATAACTATTTTGAAATATGGACAGAAAAGAGGGAAAATAAAACAAGACTTCTACACTTCTCTAAACATGGTAATATGTATGTGATACATTATCAAAGCATAATATCGAGAGGAACTACAAAACAAACAAAAAACTAAAGATATACTAAAAGAACACTAATTAATCTAAATGTAATTCTAAATAATGTTCAAGTAACCCACAGGATGAAAACAAGAGAAAGAAACAGGAGACAATAGAAAACAATAACATAGAGTTAAACCCTCATATCAACAATTACTTTAAACACAGGTCTAAATACAAAATTTTTTAAAAAAACAGGTATTAGCACAGTAGACTGAAAAAATACATCAGTCCCTCTTTATACGCCAACTTCCCTTATCATGTTTAATTTAACCACATTTAAATGAGGTCTGAAAATACCAAATGGAAAATTCTAGCAATAAGCAGATTTCTGTCACACACACACACACACATACACACACACACACACACACACACACACACACAAATATATATGTATGTACGGCAGGATTTCACTGTGTAGCCCATGCTGCCTTTGAGTTTCCAATCCTCTAGTCTTAGCCTTCCGATCACAGGCATGAACCACTACATAACTTTAAATTGCACACTACTCAAGTAGTGTAAGACAATTTCATTCCATCCCACTCTACTCTATCTGTTGCTCATCATATCTATAGTGTATATGTTACCCACCTGTGAGACTCATCTTGATTATTAATCATCAGCGACCCTTACAATGGACCCAAAGCACGAGAATAGTGATGCTAGCCATCTGGATATGCCAAACAGAAGCTATAAAGTACTTCCCTGAAGTACAAAGAGAGAGCTTATCATAGATAAGTAAACACAGGAAAAAAAATAGTGTCTACAGGGTTTGGTACTATCTATAGTTTCAGGCATCCTCTGGTGATCTGAAACTTATTTCCCTTAAATAAAGAACGACTATTATATACTATATTCTCTTGTCCTCCATATCCAGTTGGATGACAAACATTACCTTACCCACCCTTCCATTCTCTCTGTAAGACCTCAGATACAGTCTCAAAATCAAAGTGTTGGTGTGAAGTCAGAAAATGAGTAACTGAGATCTGGCATTATTCAACTGGATATGCAGGATAATATTTTCTTCTAAAAAGTCCAAGAAAGAAATACAATTTTAATAAATCGTAACTTTGAGGCTGATCTTTGGCTCAAGTAATATATGTTTCCATTTAATTTTCCTCAATCTTTACCACTAACTCAGTGACATTTTTAGAACGGTATATAAATTCCTAGTGTGATTCTAGTTTTAACTCAAAGTTTCATTATGGCCATTTTTAAACCTTTAAATAACTTTTGCTTTAATGGTGATTTGGACTGCACGCTTCCTTCTTCCCTTCGTTATACTGGTTCAGCAGTAAGTGTGATTCATAGATCTCCTGAAATTCCTTAAAGTTTCTCCTCTGTATTTTAATCTTCACAAGGCAAGAAAACATTTTCATTATTATGAAATATTTTGCCCAGTATACAACTAAACTGCAGAATAATACTTTGAATATAGTGAGTGCTTAGTTAAATATTCGTCAAATGAGAGGAGAAAGAGTTGTTCCCAATTTATATATTGCTGAGAAGTAATAACTAAGAAGAAGAAGAAGAAAAAAAAAGAGAAGAAAAATACCCATTAATCACTAAGATCGTTGCAGGAATAAGAAGTACTACAGGTCTAAGAAAAAAGTAAAAATTTCTACATATATTCTGTAAATCAACAACAAAATGTGATAATCATTGTGCAAATGAAATTTCCAAAAGCAATGTTAAAAATCACTGGTATGTTTAAGGGCTAAGACTAATTTATTTGGATAATACACTCCACTTACGACCAATGAAACATTATATTATGATTCAATATAATAAAATAAAGCCACATTTAATTACAATTTGGAACTGGTCATTTTGAAGTATGATTTTGTATTACAATACATTAAGTAACATATTCCAAAATGAAGAATCAACTTTTCCTTTGGTATAAGCAGTACTCCAAAGTGGGGAAAATAGTCACATAAGACAATAAGCTATCTTATACTTTACTACTAGGTGGAATAAGGTTTATAAAATGACATATTCCATTATGTGTAGGGCAAATAAAAACTAATAAAGAACCAGTTAACAGTCAAAACTAGTTTTCTTATTTATAGTTCCATAATACAAGAATTACAGGTTTGACCAGTTAAACCACAAAAACCATATTACAGGATAACGGACAGACCACATTAAAACACAATAATGAATAATTTAAGGTTTTTTTCCTCCTCAGTTGGCAGTATTGATGTTGGCCAAGCTGTTCGATGTAACTAAATAACAATTACTTTTGTTCTCATATATTTTTGAATACTGTCCAATAAGCTGGGTTTCCTTCCAGTAAACAAAACTTAAATGCATAAAAAACCCCAATTATAGATTCAAGAATAATCTCAATAAATACTATATTTGGGTTACTTTGCCATTATCTAGAGTGTTTTGGCATAAATGAGTGTGAAATGGCATTAGAGTTCCTTTTTTCTCTCAATATTTTGGGTAGGAACTATGTCAAGGTAATTCACAGAAAAAGATTCTAGCACAGAAAATAAGTGAGTGAAAAAACACAGCCCTTGGTTGTAATCAGGGAGATGAAATTAAAATAAGTTATTTTCTCATAGAAAAATGATTGGAAAAAATACAAAATAGAACCTGAGAGAAAAAAATAATACAGAAGGTAACTTGGCAATACATATATGCAGTGTGATTTTATTTTATTTATTTATTTTGGTACCGGGGATTGAACTCCGGTCCTTGCGCTTGCAAGGCAGGCCACCGAAGCACTGAGCTAAATCCCTGACCCTATGCAGTGTGATTTTTAAAAAATACAGTGAAGCCTTGTGCCATCTAACAGAAAGGCTCAGATCTTCAATATGTGACACAGTTCAGGAACCTCAGTAATATGTGTGACACGTTTCAACTTACTCAATGGAGTTGGTTAAGAGAAGGTATATTTTAAAGTGTGCCATAAATCAGAAACCATAAAAAACAAATAACAAATTAATGTGAAATGTTGCTTCAAGCTCCAAATAAGCACTAAAGAAACACATAAAATGTTGTGAAGGGAGGGTAGGGATAAGGGGAAAAAATGAGAACCAAGACCTGTCATGTAAAGCTACAAGATCCCAGTAATAAATGTAATTGTACCAATAAACTCAATTAAAAAAAAAACTCATAAAATGTTAAAATTAGTTTATGGTGATGCTGCAGTGACCATGAAGATGGTTTACAAGAGGTTCAAGTGGATTTGCAATGGTAAACCATTTGGATATGAGATCTGATTGTCCTTCAAGATTAAAACCCAAGAGAATGCTGGAAAAGTAAGTGAAATGACTGGATCCAACAAGCAGTTAACTATGAGGAAAATTTCTGAGGACCTGAACACCTCTTATGGTTCTGCTCAAAGCAATTTAACAATAGATACGAACGTGAGGCAAGTGAGTACAAAATTTATTATATGCCTTTCTACTATGAAACAAGTGTCAATTTCCTAAGAGTTGTACCATCCTCTAAGCTTCAGACTCCAATTTTTAAAGAGATGTCATCCATCACAGGAGAAAAAATTTGAGTCTATAGTTATGATCCTGAGCCCAAAGCTCAGAGTTCTCAATGGAAATACCCAGTTTTCCTTGTGTGTGTGTGGGGGGGTGTCCATCAAAATCTAACATCAAGGTGATGTCTGTTGATTGTATTTATTTTTTGGCCTTGATAGAATGTGCCAGTTGAGTTTGCATCCAGAAACACTATCATCAACTCTGAATATTACAAGAGCTTATTACAGTGTTTAAGAAATAATGTGCATAGAAATCGGCCTGAGAAATGGGCAGATGGCTTCACCTTTCCTCATGACAAAGCCAGGGTATGAAAATCGCTGTAAAATAAAAATATTACAGTATGTCCTCATCCACTTTAATCACTGAATCTCGCACATCTTGAGTTCTGGTTCTTCCCCAACAGCAAAATGAATACAAAAAGGTAGGTGTTTTGAATCCATTCTGGACACTGATGCAGCCATTACAGCACAGCTAAAGATACTCACAAAAAAGGACTTCCAGAACTGCTTCAGAAAGTGGCAAGAATAATGGGATGTGTGTCTGAAACAAGGGAGATTAACGACAATACTGTATTTTTTTAAAAAAGTGAACACTTACCATAATTTCTGATCAATTATGATTAACTTAAATGTATTCATTTGCTCAGAGTTAGCAATTTTGCTCTAGATTTATATAAACTATCAAAATGTATATAAAACATGAGAGAATACTGATCATTCCATTGTCTGTGACAGAAAAACTCCCATGAATAAGAAACTAAGCTACTGGTTCTAGAATTCATGCATCAAAGAAAAATTAGCAGGTATTCTGGACTGAAAAGAAGAACACAACATTATTATATTATTATATTGTCATAATTTTATAATTTAAGTGATGTTAAAAGAAGAAAGAGATACACTAATTACCTCATAAATACAGAAAAATAGGCAAAAATCCATTATTAAAACACCAGACAAATAAGGAGATTTTCTCCAGTGTCATGAAAGGGCAAATACAAAAATATAGATAACCTTAAATTAATAGTGAGAGAATAATTTTCCCCCTAACAGAAAGAAGAAAAAGACAGCCACTCATAACTTTGGTGTAACATTGTACTAGAGGCTGTAGTTGGAGCAATCAAGAAATAAAAATGTATTTGAGACTGTAAAGGAGAAATAAAACTCATGCACAGACAATACTGTATCTCACTACATGAAGGTACAGTAGAATCCATGCACTGAAAACATGTACTCCCACCCCTAATGAGGATAAGGAATGGGTCAAGGGCAGAGGGTTGAAAGGGAAAGGGAATGAAAAAAGGAATTAAAGTGTTACGTACATGGATCAACTTCCTACAAGGGATGTAAACAGTATGTACTACACATATGTGCTTATAAACTAAAAAATGAAGTATATCATTTAAAAAATAAATTCAGCAAAGTTGCAGGAGATACATTTCTACGCAAAAATTAATTGTTCCACTATACTAGGAATAAACAATCACAAATTAAAATTTTTGAAAATACTGAAGCCAGGCATGGTGGTACATGCCGTAATCCTAGCATTCTAGGCGCTGAGGCCGGAGGATTGCTAGGAGTTCAAAGCCAGGCTGGGTGCCCTAACATGCCCTTGTCTCGAAAACAAACAAACAAAAAAATAATTTAAAACAGCACAAAAAACATTAATTATACAAGTACAATTGATAAAGGAGTAAAAGACCAGAATGGTGAATTTTTTAAAAAGTTGCTGAAGAATTAAGAAGAGAGCGAAATAATAGAACAGATATATCTCACATATCATGGTACAGACAACTCAATATTGTTAGGAAATCATTTCTCAAGTTAATCCAATGAATCTCTATTTAAAAATCTCTGCAAAAAACAAAACAAAAAAACCTCTGCAGAGTTTTTTCTAGAAACTGATAAGCTGATTCTAAAATTCACCCAGAAAATGAAAAGACCTAGATAGTCAAAACAAACCTAAAAAGGACAGAACAAAGTTAGAAGGCCAACATTCCCAAATTTCAAAACTTATAAACCGCATGGGATTGGCAAAAAAAAAAAACAAAACAAAACAACAGCAACGAACAGGTGAGAGTAGAAATAGTTCCCCCCCCACATATATATAGATAACTGTATGTGTGGTTTTTTTTTTTTTTTACAAAGATACAAAGGCAATTTGGTGAGGAAAGAACACGTTTTAAAATAAACAGTGCTAGAACATACATACGCCCATATGGAAAACTAGGCACTAGCATCATTCTAGCACCACTCACAAAAGTTATCTCATCAATGGATCATAAAACAACTTAAAATTATAAAATTTCTAGAAGAAAACATAGAGCATCTTTCTCACTTTAATACCACACCAAAGGCAGTCTTTAAATCAATTTGATAAACTAAACTATCTACTCTTGGAAAAAGACATTCTGAAAAAATAGAAGACACTACAGAATGGTAGAAAATATTAACAATCAACAATCATATATTTGATAAAGGCTTTGAATCCTGAATACGAACTTTCAACATTTAATAAGAAAAACTAATTTTTAAAAAAATGGACAAATCAGGTGTGGTGGCACATGCCTGTAATCCCAGCATTTAGGAGGCGAAGCAAGGAGAATCACCATGAGTTCAAAAGCCAGTCTGGGCTACATAGTGAGTCCAAGGCCAGCCTGAACTACCAGCAAGACCCTGTTTCAGAAGAAAAAAAAGAAAGACAAAAGATTCAAACAGATACTTCACCAAAGAAGATACCTAGGCAAATAAGCACATGTTCAACATTATTAGAGAAATACAAATATGCAAATTAAAACCATAGCAAGATATCGCTATATACCTATTAGGATGGCTAAAATTAAAAATACTGACCAGATCAGATACTAGTGAAAATGTGGACTAATTAAAACTCATAAAAATAAAGATACTGATGCATGCAATAGCATGATAGAATCTCAAAATCACTATCTGAACAAAGTGCCCCCCCAAATAGTATATACTATATGATTCTTCACATGTAAAAAGTCTAGAAAATGCAAATGAATTTATATTGACAGAAAGCAGAAAATGTCTTTCTGGAAACTGGAAGAAAGGGAGTAATAGCAGTAACATGGGATTAAAAAGGAACACAAAGCCAGGCATGGTGGCACATGCCTACAATCCCAGCACTCAGGTGGCTGAGGCAGGAGGATCGCTGTGAGTTTGAGACCAACAAGGGCTACATAGTGATTTCCAGGTCAGTCTCAACTATACAGTGAGACCCTGTCTCAAAAAACCACAAAAAGGGGAACACAAAAAGTCTTTTGAAGTAAGACGTATTTTCATTATGTTGATAACAGCAATATCATCACAAGCTTAAAAGCACACGAAAACATCTGAGTGCACATTTTAAATACGTGCAGCTTATGGCCTCTCAGGTTTATCTCGATAAAGGTATTAAAAAAAAGAATGCCTTTTAAAAATTATTTTAATTTCTTCTCATATTCAAATTATATTTTCCTCTACTAACATCAATATTTTTCACTTAAAAATTACACTCTACTGAATTATACTTTACTAATATCTTAGTCCTTGTTACTCTAGTGACAGTGAGTGCTATGTTTGGACATGCATCCCCCAAATCCATCTGTTAAATGCTTGGTCCTCAGGTTGGTGGCATAGGAAGTGGTGTAACCTTCTGAGATAGGGCCTGGTGGGGCACCCTTAGGTCACTGGGGATATACTCTAGAAAAGAACAGTGGCCACTCTGCTCTGTGACGTGCTTCCACAACTGCCATCTAGCATAACCCAGAGGCCCAAGGTGATGCATCTGCCAGTCTTGGACTGGCACCTCCAAAACTGTGAGCCAAAATGAACAACTGCTTTTCTTAAGTTAATTATCTCAAGTATTCTGTAATAGGAAAGGTGACTAATACTGCAAATAAATCAATTAACTTCTCCAATATCTTTTTTCTCAATTGTAAGAGGAAGCTAAAATGACACAAGCTTGTACTGATATTTCATAGACCTATGGATTAATAGCTACTGCTTTTTACATTATGTTGTTCCAAGAACTCTACAGTAAATTTTAATTTACAAATTAAATCACATAGTGACAAGGCAAAATGGTTATTAAAATTACATCAATAGCCTTTATACTTAAAATACTAAAATATAAAATAAATAAAAGCATTAGCTTAGATTTAGACAATTCCAAATTCAAATGGGCTAACTTGCTATGTAATATGGATAAATAACTTTACCTCTCTGTGCTCCACTTTTTAAAATATAAGAATAACAGAAATTAACAAGTATCTCTTAGGTTCATGTAAAGTAAAATGAGCACACACTTGGCAAGTAACTGGTATTTGATAAATGGTAATTAAAGTAACTATTAATAAAACAATGCTTTAAATCACAAAACTATTTCCATACTTTAGACTTTATTATAATAGATGAAAATAAGCAACCATATTAACATAAATTAAAACAATTACTGCCACTTTAAATTCACTATAAATTTTAGAACACAAGAATTTGGTTACTTGGCATGAATGAGGAAGATTAAGCAAGAATATTTAATAAGTGCCCATTAAGTGTCAATCCTATAAAGTAATAACTGCTGCATTTCATTTAATCTACATAATAAATCAAGAAGAAGGGAATAGGGAGTGTTGGAAGACAGGGTGGGAAGTACTATTCATTTTACATAAGATTATCAGGGAAATGCCCTCGCATAAAGCTCAGTGGTTCTGCCGCCTGCCTCACAAGAACAAGGACCCGAGTTTGACCCCCGGTATAAAAAAAAAACCCAAACAAACCAACAAAAACAAAATGAAATGTTAATACTCAAACAATTAACCGTGCAATTGTTTTGGTAATTTTTTTCTTGAACTTACTATTTGTTGTTTCTGTTATTTGTATAGTAGAAAATCTGTACTAAGGGAACAACTTTTCTTTCATTTAAATAGAATTCTTGAAGAAACTTGAAATTTCCATAAAAAACTTTAAGTGAAAGCCCATGTTAGCTACAATTTGAAGGAAAGGTATCAACATGAATTTCCCCTCAAATCAACTACTGTAGCTAGTCAAGAAGAGTCCTAGTGAAAAAGTAAATATGAGCACTGTTGTGGGAAAAGGCAAAATATAAAAAGAAAATTTGCACCAAATAAAGACTAGCAGTGAAGGTGAACCTTTCAGAGCTTTCATGATACAAACATCCTGCTGCGGCACACATACCTTAGCTTCACCACCTTGGACTAGAAAGAAAATTTGGAAGGACTGGTAGGGTACAGATAATGGAAGTTCTAATTAATTTTATTGTATGACCAATGGAAGGTTGCTGAAAGCTTATGCAGAAGTACTTTCCCAATCTACACTCCCTTCTCAGAATTCCTATTCCTAATATTCTCATTAAAGACCCGCAAAGCTATTACAGAATCCAATGTCATAGTTTAACAAAGCAAGGATACATGATCCAACAACAAAGGCCAAGCAGACATTCTTATTCAAGAATTTAAAACTGTGGTACAGTGTAAGTCAGCTGTGGGCTCACTGTAGGGTTATTCCAATAAGGGACCACGTAGCCCTAAAAAGAAAGAAGGTATCTAGTTTCTTGTTTAGGATCTGGCTATAAACGGATTAAGTGAGATTACAGTAGCTTTCCAATAAATCCAAATTTTGCCTAGGCTAATTTAAATGAATTTCTACTCCTTGTAACTCTGACAAAATAAGGGCCTGGTGTTTAATCAGATTCTGGTGATCAATTATAAGGCTAAATTAAAGGGGAAATAGGCTAGAAGAGGTGGAAAAAAAAAAAAAGAACAATAGCAAGTAAGAGACAGGAATGACAAAAAAGTAG
The DNA here is from genome assembly GCF_012274545.1 of Fukomys damarensis. Lineage (NCBI taxonomy): Eukaryota > Metazoa > Chordata > Mammalia > Rodentia > Bathyergidae > Fukomys > Fukomys damarensis. Next base: position 21,969,485 of record NW_022900945.1, on the reverse strand, counting down.
CCAATGTTTGTATACAGAGTCTTCAAAGCTTAAATAAAAAGCTTCAGAAAGCCAAAGCTTTCTTTGCCTCTATGGACAAGGAGCCAGAGGTTTTATTTGCCTCTATGGACAAGGAGGAGCCAGAGGTTACTACTGTCTTTAACACATTTCCACTGGCTTCAACCACCAGTGTGGTACAGGCATGACTGTCCCATCCTGCGATTTGTATCACATCATGGAACTGTCTCTTGACCCTCAACAGGAGAGTCATGCATGTACCCCTACTGGTTCAGAGGTGCCCGGCAGTGAAACTTATCAATTGTGGCCCTATTGTGAATATGTAAGAGAATAATTTTAACAGATTAGGCAAAACAGAAGTCATTATTTGAATACATTAAGTGGTAGAAAAATAAAGGCAACTAAGAATTTTGTTTTAAAGACTGATTACAAAGGACTTTGAGAGAACAAGTTTCATTCAAGAGTAGCCCCCAAAAAGGGAAATGTAAACTTATTTTTGGGCAAAAACCCAGGAAACAATCAAGGGCTCATCTGCAAGAGTCCTGAAATTATAGAGGATGCAGAGTCATACTCTCCTCATCATCTACTTCCTTCAGTTAGACCAGTCAATGACAGTGAATGTTTTAGAGCTTCCAATGAATAAGCAGCCAGCTACAGAACATGTGCCATAGGTTTACCAATGAGTTAAGCCCTCCTCCTAAAAGCCCATTCGGCTATGAACTCATCTGAGATGAGGATAGCTGATCTGATTAACTGGATGCTGGGGAACATTTTAGATCCAAACTATAATTACCTTTATTTGCCTGAAATTTCAGGGAATAAAACACAAATCATATTACAAATAAAAGTGAGCTACTAGAAAAAGCTAGGTAAGGATAACTTCAGATACAATTCTTACACAATCTAGTTCTGTAATACAACCTTAACTCACTGCGAAAATCAATCAAAACTGTCAGAGGTTATACTGTCCCAAAAGCTGAAAAGGTATTCTTTCTAAATTTACACTGTAAGGTAACTCTGCACACATTTCAGATTAAAAAATGGTAACAGACCTTTATTCCATATTAAGAATCAACTCTATTACAACAAGATTAGCACACTATATACCTAGCGGAATGAACAAAATTGAGAAAAGTGACAACACTGAATTCTGAAGAGGCCACGGAACAACAAAAACTTTTGTATTATTGGTGGGAATACAAAATACGTAGTATAACCACTTTGGAAGACAGTTCAGTAGTTTCTTACAAAACTACACATATTAGCTGGGCATGGTGGTGCATGCCTGTAATCCCAGTACTTGGGAGGCTGAGGCAGGAGGATCGCTGTGAGTTTGAGAGCAGCCTAACAACCAAAACTAAACATATTATCATACAACATAACAAATCACTTTCCTTGGTACTGAAAACTTGTGTCATATAAAAACCAGCATGTGGATATTTATAACAGCTTTATTTATCATTGCCCAAACTTGGAGGAAACAAATATATCCTTCAGTAGGAAAATGGAAAAATGGCAGTATGTTCCAACAATGGAATATTACTCAAGGCTAAAAAGAAAAAAAACTATCGTCATGAAAAGACTCATATGAAACAAGTGCATAGTACTATGCAAAAGAAGCCAACTTGAATAGGATATATACTCTGATTCTAACTAGATGACATTCCGGAAAAGGGAAAACTATGCAAAGAGTAAAATATCAGTAGTTATCAATGTATAGGAGGAGGGATGAATTAAGTAAGAATACAGGATTTTTAGCACAGTGATACTCTTCTGCATGATACTGTAATGGCTGATACATGCTATTATACATCTGTACAGCCCACTGAATGTACAAGAGTTCTAATGTAAACTATGGATGATTATGATATATTAAGGTAAATTAATCAGTTGTAACAAATACACTACTTTGGTGAGGTATATTAATAAATGAGGAGGCTCTCTTTATGGGAGATTTATGAAATCTTTGTACCTTCCTCTCAATTTTGTTATGAACCTAAAACTGCTCTTTTAAAAAGTCTATTGAAATTATTTTTTTGGAATTACTTAATGTAAAATGGAACAATTTTAAAAAATGAAACTTCAGGGGGCCAGGGATTTAGCTCAGCGGTTCGGTGCCCTGCCTTGCAAGCACCAAGGACCTGAGTTCAATCCCTGGTACCAAAAAAAAAAAAAAAAAAAAAAAAAAAACAAAAAGAAACTTCAAAATTCTTAACAGAAAACATAGGCAGGCAACTATATTTTAAACCCAGGAAATAGATTTAAGGAACAATTTCTTCAACAAGGCATGTAAAGCAATTATAATAAAGATGGACAAAATTTGACTTTGTTAAAATTAAAAACTTTTAAAAAATCAAAATATACCTCAGTAATCAGAATTAACATCAAGAATATAGAGAATTCTTACAAATCAGTAAGAAAATCATAAAAATAGACAAGAGACAAGAATAGGAATTCCATTGGTGAGAAAATAGAAGGCCAACAAATACAAAAAGAAATTCTGAGTGATAATCATGAAACTGCATAACAGGATCACAATGAGGCAACATATTTTATCCTTTTGACTTGTAAAACATCAATATAATATCAAGTGTTGAAGAGGATGGATAACTCGGATCTTTTAATCTTGTGTATTACAAGTATAAATACAAACTGACATAACCATATTGGAAGTTCTGTATCAACTCTTTTTCTTGAGTCAGGGGTACCGGGCATCGAACTCAGGACCCTCAGGCAGCTGAACCACTGAGCTAAATCCTTGGCCCAGTTCTGTATCAACTCTTAAAGTTACTCAACTTACCCTGTGAGACAACAATGTACTTCTATACATATATGATCAAAAGAAACTTTTATATAAGTAGAAAACATGCACATAATGTCCCTGTTTGTTCACAATTACGAAAACCAGAATTAACTAAATGCCTTGCAAGGGAGAATGGATAAATATTCAAATATCCAATAATAAATGACCACAGCAACATAAATATGAATAAGTCTTAGCAAAATTAAGAACAAAAAAAAGATTATATTCAAGATATATAAAGAAATAAAAAAAAAATCAGACCCCAAAATTTAAAGACATGAAATAAAAAGATACTTCTAAGATAAACAATCAGAAACGGCAAATAGACATGAAAAGATGTTCAGTATCACTGGTCATTTGAGAGATGCGAATTGAAACAATGCTGAGATTCCATTTCACTACAGAAAGAATAATTATCAATAAATCAACTGATAACAAATGCTAGAGGGGCTGTGAGGAAAAAGGAACCCTTCTCCACTATTGGTGGGAGTGTAGCCTGGTGCAATCACTGTGGATATCAGTGTGAAGATTTCTTAAAAAACTAAAACTAGAGGTTCCATTCGACCCAGCTATAACTCTTCTTGATATCTTCCCAAAAGAATTAAAAGCAACATATCACAGTGATATTTGCACACACATGTTTATAGCAGCAGTTGCTAATAGCTAAATCTTGGAAAGATCCCAAATGCTCATCAACTGAGGAGTGAACAAAGATGTGTGTGTGTGTTTTTTTATACAATGGAGTGCACTACTCTGCCATAAAGAAGGATGAGCTTCAGACATTTATAGCTAAATGAATGGACATTGAGACCATACCCTTTAGTGAAATAAATCACACACACACACACACACACACACACACACACACACAGAGGCACACTTAAATACCACATTCTTTCTCTGGTGTAAGAAACTGAATGTGGAAATAAGGACTGAGATACATAATGGATGTTAGGAAACAGAAAGAAAGTGCACAAATGGGAAGGGGAACAAGGGAGAAGGCAGGAGGGAGAAAAGGAAGAGGCAAGAAAAAAGGTGAAAACAGAAGGAAAAAATGAAAACAAAGTTTTTGTACATAGGGCTTGGGGGGAATGGAAAAAAATAATATGTATTAAAAAGTAAATTCCTCCTGCAAAAAAAGATTTATGTTTAAGATAGTTATACAAAAACTAAAATAAAAGATACATCCTTTTTTAGAAGTATACATCCAATAATGACCACAGGATTCAAGATGATGATTACTTGGATGACATTAGAAGGTGGAGGTGGGAGCATGGGCTAGAACACAGCTACATGTGGCTAAATCCCTTGCTTTTGGGTAGAGAAGGAAGTGGTAATCCAGGAGTACTTATTGTGATACAGTCAGATAATGATACAATGTAGTGAACCTGAGTTCCAAATTCTATCATGTTATGGTTTTGGTCTATATGTCCCCGCAAAGCCATATAGTCGTAAGTGGCTGAACCTAGACAGTGTGATGGTAGGACTAAGGGCGTGTGATTACTAAATTACACTTGAGTGATTGGTTTGGCACCTCCCACTACCTTCTGGCTGCCATGAACTGCTGCTCCTCAGCAAGGCCTGTCTGCCCTGCCACCCTGCCCTGGAGCCAGCCAATTAGGGACTGAAACCTCTACAAACTGTAAATAAACCTCTCCTCCTTTAACTTTGGGTGTTGGGTATCTTGTCTCAGTAATGAGAGAAAAGTAACTAATATATGTCATAACTACTTTCCAATAAATTAAGGTACCTATGTACCAAGCCAATAAAGCTTTAACCAACTAGACAAAATAATCAGTCAAATTTTCAAAATAGATATATCTAAAGATACTTATTAATTATTGTGTACAGCTCATCTTTATAATGTAGCAATTCAATATTTATTCTCAAAGCTAAGGTGTTTATTATCAATTATAATCTTCCCAAGCTTTACTGTTCATTTTTTAAAATACAATATTAATGTATTATACAAATCTAAATTTTGTGATGTCATAAAACATAGTAAGATTTTTTATTTGTTACAGACAGGGTCTCACTATGTAGCTGAGACTAACCTGGAACTCACTATGTAGCCCAGGCTGGTCTCGAACTCATAGCGATTCTTCTGTCTCAGCCTCCCAAGTGCTGGGATTACAGGCGTGCACCATCACACCTGGCTAAGATTTTTTTTTAAAAAGCTAGTTTCAAATATGATTTCACTAGATATATCTGAGAAGCTAGACACATCTCAAGATAAATATTGTTTTTGGTTTTCTAAGATACTCAAATTAACTTTTTCATTAGTATGTTTTTCCCCCATTCAAAATTTTAAATCCTCTTAAAGCTTTTAACTTTTCTAACTTTGCCATCAAGTTTGGACTCAAATGTATGTCAAAAATTAAGCATATTAAATGGCATATTTTATTATACTCGAGTAAAATTGGTTTTTAAAATAATAGACAACTGATAATTGTTCAACACAATACACTTTACTAGGCAATGGTGGTGAATTACTATATTCAAATATCACTTATGCTTATGGAAGTAATAATTTAGGTAACATTCACCTCTACAAACTAGTATACTACTACTCTTCCTATCTGTTTAAAAGTAGACATTGGAATAATCTGATGAATGACATGAAAATTTACTGCTGCTAAATATGAAAAGCAAAGAGAGCCCCAAAACAGATGCTAATCCCTGGAGTAAACTATATCTATAAAGTGACTCTACTTCTTCCTGTCTCAATACTGATCAGATATGAATGGCAGGAGTCACAAGAAAGAGCAGAACTAACTCTATTACACTGATAAGAAAAAAAGATCCATTTTTGAGCCATCTTTTAATTAACTAGTTTCAGCAGAGATTTTTACTGGAGTAGACAATAAACAATATGACAAAAAGCATGCACTGGAAGTTACAAATAGTGCGGCTGTGTACGAGTAGCAAATAATCAAACCAAAACTACTGATTTATTGTTGTTATTGCTATGTATCATTATCATCTATTACTAAATCCACAATGTGCTGTTTACTTTTCTCTTTAACTGTATTTAAAAGCACTGATTTCAAAATGAAAATATGTAAAAAGACATCAATTAAGCTACTTTATTTATAGAACTAGTGGCAAGAAAAAAAAAAAACCTTCATCTATAGCTATTTCTTATCTCACAACTTGCTATAGTTTGGATTTGGACTGTCCCCCAAAGGCTTGGTGTCCAGCTTGGTGCTATGGGGTGGTGGTGGAACTTTCAGTGGAGCTTCAGTGGACTAGAAAGTCACTGGGGGAATGCTGCAAAAGGGGAGAAAGGGACCCTAGCACCTTCCTCTTCCTCTTTTGCTTTCCAGCCATGAGGTGAGCAGTTCTGCTCTGCTACAAAATCTCGGCAAAATATGCTATTACCGTCCACCCCAGGCTAAAAAGAAATAGGTCCAGCTTAGGATGGCCTAGACTCTCCAAAACTGCCAGCCATATAAACTTTTTTTCTTCATAAACTGATTATCTCAGGTATTTATTATAGTAACAGAAAGGTAACAATTTTCTGAATGTCATTTCCTTTCAAAATTCTATGAGTAAAATGGTATAAGTAGGAAAATTAAGTGGATCCTGATAACACAAGGCTTTGAAGTTGGTGATGCTTATTAGTTACCTCTAAGTAGGAAACAATAAGCAACTTTCTTTTGTGCTTTTTAAGCATTTCAGATTTTCTACAATAAATGTGCATTACATTTACAACTTCTGCCTACCTTTTAGTACATCATTTTACTCCAGTCTTTCTAATTGAGAACTGTTTTCTAGGATCACTACAAAATTAAATCATACTTTTAATTTCCCACCAAATGAGTAAAATATCAATGTGCTGTACACTTGTGTAACTATTGTAAAAATCCCTTTTGTACATTTTAAGGGAGTAGGAAAAAGGATTACAAAAGTAAATGAAAGAAAACTAAGAACAGTTGTTTTCTGGTTACCCATTGTACATTGGTTTCAGGACTCCCCTAGGATACCAGAATGTGTGGATGCACAAGTTTCTTACATATGATAGTTCAGTACATTTGACCCTCTGTGTCCACGGGTTCAATATCTGTGGATTTCCCCAAGAATCAAATATATTTGAAAAAACAAATGAATCTGCACTGAATAGAGAATTTTTTGTCATAAATGTATTCCCTAAATAATATAACTATTTGGCATTTAAATATTAGACATTGTAAGTAATATAGAGATGATTTTAAATATATTGGAGAGCGTGCACTGGTTATATGCAAATTACCATGGCATTTCATATACAGTAAAAGGGACTTGAGTATATGAAGATTCTGGGTCTATGGGGGTCCTAGAACTAAAGCCCCATGAATCTCAAGTGACAAGTATAATCACATATAATCTATACACATCTTCCAGTATATGTAAATATTACATAAACAGTTGCTCTGCAGTATTGTGTAGAGAATAAGAAGTGTGTACATGTTCAGTACAAGCGCATTTTTTTTTAGTATTTTCTATGTGCATTTGAATCCATGAATGTGGAAGCTAAGGGTGCTATGTGCTAAGTGTCAGTGATCATAGTGAACTCTTAAAAGTTAAGATATTCCTCATCCCCGGTGATAAATGCAGAATTCTCATCAATATACTAAGTGCTAAACAGAGCTAGGTTATACATAAAGTTTTAAAGCAAAAGAAAGTTTTAAAGCAAAGTTTATCCTATGAACAGTTTACAAAGAAATGATAAATCTTTTGTGAGATTTTTGACAAAAATTTGACACCTTTCATTAGAAACTAATTGTGAAATGAAGATAGCCTGGGAAAATATTGTTACTGTTATTCTTGGTAGAGTTTATAGGTTTATAGTACTATGGGAGTTTAAAGAATGGTACAATGGGAAGATAGAGATTTGAGTTCAAATCCAGACATATAATGTGACCATGAGCAATGTACTTAAGATTAATGAACTTAGCTCCCTAAACCATAAAATAGAAATAACACTCCTGCCTTACTAGATTGTTGTGAAGATCAAGTAAGGTACATAGATACTAAGTATGGATATGTTAAACAATAAATGTTCTTTTTTCTGTCATATAATCCTCTTTTAGTATAAGTCATCTGCACTCTTCTATCTTGTCAGCTCTGTATCTGCCAATATGCAATAACTTTACTGAAATTTAACACCTGTAATTTAAGATTAACTATCTCAACTTTGCATTTGAGCAAACTCTCATTAGCTATACAATATAAATTCTGCTGGAAATGAAATTTAAGATTCTCAACGCAACACTTTAATAGGTATTCTGATAAAGAAGGTGAGTCAACAATAATCAAGAAGGTAATGTTATTAGTATGCTACTCAATATTTTGTCCCACATTCTATGAAATTAATTGTTGTAGCCAGTATTCCATTTTGAGATTCTTTACAGTTTTCAGTTATTTTTATTTTTACTATAGCAAACACTCTTCTTTACACCTTGAAGTTTCTGGTCCTCAAAGCTGTGTTTTTTGTTTTGGTACCAGAGATCGAACTCAGGACCTTGCGCTTGTGAAGCAGGCGGCAGAACTACTGAGCTAAATCCCCGGCCCTCAACAAAGTTGTGTATGCCTTATTAATGTCTCCTTGTTTAATAACTTTCCAAACTACTAGCAAGAGTTAGAACATTATCCTTAAAAACATTACAGTAATTAACCAGAAAAAGTGCTATAGTTTCAGGGTTTTAAAATTTTGTCTTTCTATAACCAAGGGTTATTAATAAGCAAGGAGATTCCAGCTTAAACAGCAAAGTGTTTCAAATTCTTCAGCATGATTTGAAAAAATCATAATGTAAAGCTGGATGTATGTTTCTAAACTAATTTCATTAAAGTTGTACTACACAATGCTCATAGTAAAATAAGTATTCCTAAAATATGGCAAAGTAACAGTTTTTAACTATCAAACATTAAAACTGGGCTATGTAACTTGCTACTTAAATACTTGCTTGGCAGAGAAGCATAAGAAATTTAAAGCTTAAAAAAGTTATTCTCAAAAGTTGAAAAAAAAAATTGGTTACCATATACTAGTTTTATGATTCAATGAAGCAACAAAATATTCAAATAGATGGATATACTGAGTGAAGCAAATTTTATCACTTAAGTGCAGATATAAACAATATTCTAAAATGTATTAGGAAACATGATAAACTTTAAATGCAATAACTTATTACAAGGCAAGTCCAATAAACCAAGAAAAATGCCCTAGAAATATACGACAAACAACCTTATTAAAGTAACAATATGAATTATTCTTTTTCTAGAGAGAGTTACATTATGGTTTAAATCAAAGTATAAATTTAGGTATTTTCCTACTTTTACCCCATTTAAAAATCATATTTAAAACGTCTTATTTCTTTAACCTGCTTATTATTGCCAAAATTGATTTTAACTAAAAAAAACCCAAAGTATTACATTTTAATAAACATGCCTTCAGTTCCAGTACCAAATGTCTTTTATATCAATTTTCTATAAAATACAAATAAGGATGCCAAATAGTTTATGATTCTGACAACCACTCAATTCAAAATAAAAATGCTCCCGTCATTTCAATGAATTTTCTCAATCAAAATCAAAGCAATTTTCTCAATCAAAATCAATCAAAATACTTTTCGTGTTTCACCTAGGCAGTGTATTGATATGTCTCGAACGATCCTTATTTTAAAAGCTCATGTATATTACTAAAATACCGTCCATTTAGAAAATATTTTATGCTGTAAGACCTGCAGACATGCTTGTAAAAAGCTGTTATTAAATGCATAATGTACATGCAGTTGCAATGTGATTATGACACAAAAACCAACCATTCTAAGATTCATTAAAAAAAACTGTCCAACAGCCCAAATTTTATTTCTTAATTCTCATCTCTAATCTTTGAGAAACCAAAAAAGCATAGTAAAACAAACCAAGTTTTTAAAAAACAGCAGGAAATTTTAATTCAGATATAAACATCTCTGAACAGTCCATAGTAACGAAAAGTAAACCGGACCGGACAGCTTAAGTTTCCTTCTACACCACAGAGATGTAAAAACAAAAATTTTGCGTACATCACCAAATACTTGGTTGGAAATAGCAAAGAATAATATTGGTACTCAACAAGGACTAATTAAGGGACCTGTTGTGTTCTCATCTTCTGCAGACATGTGCTACCCAATGTTTCCCTTAGTCGACTTCTCATTGTAAACAACTTCTGCAGCTCTTTTTCTGGTGCTCAAACGGGAGGTAAAATGAAAGTCTGAAAAGCATCAGTAACTGAACTTCCAGCTCTGACCAGGGGTGGCCAAGAAAGGGGACATGTGTCATTTGGTTTAAAAAAAGAAAAAAGAGAAAAAAAGAGTTCGTGAAGCGAAGCAAGTACTTGGTACGACTGCTCACTAAAAATTGTGTTTGGGGGCTGGAAGTTATGGGGGCGCTCTTTGTGCAGTCTGAGGGGAAGGGGAGGGACGAAAAAACAGGGAGTCATTCAAAGGAGTTTAAGGAGCGGTGATCCGCGGAAAGGCG
>NW_022900945.1:21873708-21958314 GCF_012274545.1 Fukomys damarensis | reverse complement strand
GGGAGGCTCTGGGACCCGGCGCGGGTGAGAACCAGGGGAAAGGCCTGGGCTTGCGTCCCGGGGGAGGCGGGAAGAGGAAGAAAACACGCCCGCCCTGTCCCTGCGTTTAACGGCCCCGTCGCGTACGCGAGGTCTCCGAAGCACGCTCGCTCTTGTGTTTCTGCTTTTCGCAGAGCCGCCTTTTCACTCCGGAGTTTGGGCCAGTCTTAGGCCCTTTTCTGACTTCCACAGCCCCAAGAGCTTTCGAGCTCAGACTTCACAGATTATACTCCCTCCACCCCCCAACACACCGACTGAAGCTAATAATCTTGCCTTTTGCTCACCCCCACACAGCCCTCGCTTTGAAGGTGCACAGCTGGCCACGCAAGTGTGCTATCTGTGCTTTTCAAGAAATGTAAGCAGCTGGAGCCCTGGTAACATCAGTGAGAAAGCTTTAAGTTGCCTTTTCCTCGAGCGCTCAGTTGCTGTGGTTGGAGAACTCTACTGAACTCAGAATTTAATTAGGCTGGCTTCCTGCATTGTTTTAACCAAGTTTACTTGAAGGAGATGAGGCCACATCAGCCTTGGGAATGGAAACAAGCCAATTTTCCTTGGTGTGGGTAAACAGAACTAACTCGTCTACTTAGTAGCACACAGGTAGTGTAAATTTAGGTTTTGAAGGTAGGACACTACAGTATTTCAGCGTAACAAAGTTCCAACACCTTGCTTAGAGAATGGATACAGTAGGCAAATGCCTTACTTCTAATTATTTGAGGCTGAAGTACAATGGCTGAGTTGAAAGCTAACGAGAAAATGGTAGGGGTTATTTAGGTAGGTAGGTACTTAGATGGCTTTAGTTAACATACATCTGTCTTCAAAAGTGTTGTACTCGAGACCTGTTGGACTAATGCTAGAAATTGTTTTATCTTTTTGTCTCGAGACCTGTTGGACTAATGCTAGAAATTGTTTTATCTTTTTGTCTCGAGTCTCCTGTGTGAATTCAAACATTTATTGAAAAGCTGGAATTCTGGGATCACATTTTCTGAACTATGACTCATGGTGTGTTGATAAATAATTTTTTTAGTGTGTACTTCAGAACTTTTAACTATTTGTCTCAGCTGAAAATTATGAAATGGGCAAACTAACATTTGGAAAAGCTATTGTATATAATTACCTTACCGCTAAGAGCCAGGCAGAAATTGGCCCTGGAGTTATACCTAGGATTAAAAAGGAGTCTACAATAAGTGACTGGGGAGACCTTTGGGAAATAGACTTTTATCCAAAACAACTGTAATACAGTTTTAAATGGTAGGTGCAAAGTATGCACTGTGTATATGTGTTTGCATATGATGTGTATAATTTTTTATTATAGTGAAATATAAAATGTACCATTTAAACCATTTTGAGTGTACTAGTCTAGGATATTAAATCCATGCTGAATATTTTTATTATCTTTGTCTTGCCTTACGTCAGGATGGATTTGAATTTGCTGTTGTGAACATAATTGGTGATCAATAATGGTGGAATTAAATAGCGACTTAAAAATGCAGCCAGTGAGCATTCTTTATAAAAAGTTTAGATAATAGAGAAAATGTTCACATTTCAGCAGTATGGAATTTTAAAACTAGAAGAGGCTTATAATATCTAACTTAACTCTTACTATGGATAGAAACAATAAGCCACGATTTAGCTAATTAGGAATAAGACCACATTATTAGTTAGTGGCAGACATGGAAACAAGAACCTAATCCTCTGTGCTTGTTTACACCAACCTTTCAAACAATTCTTGGGCTGAAGATGTGACTTAGTGTTAGAGTGCTTTCTTAGAATAGTCAGGCCCTGGATTCATCTACAGTACTGCAAGGATCCTCATTTAAATTGAAAAAGTATTATACTCTCAATTTTTTGCCATAGAAAAACTTCATATATTTCTAGTGTTAAATATTAATTTTACCTTCACAGCTATAACTTCCTGTTTGCTATTATGTTTTATTTTGTTCTTTAGGGGAGATCTTTTGCAAATGGGAAGGGGATTAAGAGATGGAGGGAGAGGGCAGGAAAGGGAGGACATGGGATGTAAAATCAATTGAGATGTATTAGGTACATGTACCAACTCCCCCCATTGAAGGTAATCATTATATACTGCAAACATGTACTAGTAACATTTTAATTTAACACCACATACAAGTGTAAGCAACAGATATATAAAATTCTAAAAGTTACAGGAATTATTTCTGAGGTTATTTCTGCCAGGGAAAGTACTGCAATAGAAAAGGAGGCCAACACAACTTAGAAACTGCTTCATCATCTGGAAAATGGGATAATTTAAACAGCCAATTAAGTTAAAAGATATTCCCAAGCCATTTGCTTCTGTTCGGGGTGGGGAGGGGGAGATAACAGCGTGGATCATACTTATCAGAGGAAACTCACTCAAAACAGTTTCATGGAAATGCATATCATGTTGATTCAGATTCATTGTATTCAGTTCCTATTTACAAGTTATATTCTAATTTATATTAATAGTAAAAAGAGGAGAGTTGGCTTTTAAAATTTCTATTTAAGAAGTTAAAGAGCTTGAAAATATTTGTATTATGCTGATACTTTTAATTTTTTTAATAGATATTTTAAACTTTGAAAAATAGAAACAGCCAAATAGAAATAACATTTACTAATTACATAGAAACTTTTATCTTTTTTTTTCAGTGCTGAGGATTGAACCCAGGGCCACACACACTAGGCAAACACTCTACCACTGAACCTCCTCAATCCTACCCTTTTTAAACTTTTTGAGACAGTCACCGAATCGCGCAGGCTGGCCTCAAACTTGTGATCCTCCCTCCTGCTTTTGCCTCCCTAGAGCCTTAGGTCACTGAGTCCAGTTTATTTTCCTTATTATTATAGAACAAATGTGGAAAATTATAGTAGAGGTAATTTGACTTAAAAAATTTGGTGCTATAGAAGCAGATATTCAGGTATTTCTATGAGATGACTGTATATTTAGGGAAAGAGTCAAGAACCCTTACTTTGTGAGCCACAGTTTCTATTGCCTTCCACTGTGTATTTCCCTTGTTTTTCCTGCATATTTAGCAGTGTCTGAAAATTCAAGCTACTCCCTACCATATTATGGCGAATCAAAGGAAGAGTTCTTGTGTTTTGCTGTTTTGTTGTTTCAATCTTAGTGTTAAAAGAAAAAGTGACCACACACAAACACATGCTTCCAAGACAATGGAGGGAAGTTGAGTTGGAAACATCAGCGAATCCCAAAGGAGAGGCAAAGCTCAGGCAAGGCTAAATGATTGCCACCCTTTTTATCCTTAAGACATCCCCCTTAACTGGGTATCCAGGGGGCACAAATTTTTAATCTGAGCTACTCAGAAAGTTGAGGTAGGAGCATTATAAATTAGAGACTAGTCTAGACAATTTAATGAGACTGTTCCAAAAAAAAAATATTCAAAGGCTGGAGCTTTGCTGGGGTTATAGCTCAGTGGTAGAGCATTGTTTTTTTTAAACATGCATTCAATCCCCAGTATTGCCCCCCTGAAAAACTTTTAGAAATTTTACCTTTGGACATGCTATCATTTTCAGAAGATTGTGTAAGTCAAAAACACAAGGGTCGAGTCAGCTGTAGTGCCTGTAGCAGACACCTTTAGGGGATGTCAGTTCAATTGTACCTTTTACTGAGGATTCCACATCTCCAGAATAGATCTTTGATTAATTTAGTTCTTCCACTAAACTCTGATTATAGAACTATAGACCACATACAAGTTTAGACAATCAGAATCTCTTTATAAGAATTTGGAAACATCATTGGGATGCTGATCAATCAGTGGCCCTCAACTGGGGAGGTATGGTACGGTTAGTATGCTATTATCTGCAATGTGATGAAGAGGCAGAAAAAGTTGCTGTTTGGAGAGATAACAGAATTCCTTCCTAGTACTGGGAATATAATGGCTACCAAGGCATACCTGGTCTCTGACTTCATAGAACTTTTTTAGTGAACTGGATATAATGAAAAAGAAGCCAGATTAAGTGTACTTTGAATACAGATCAGGCAATGTTTTCCTAACCAGTTCACACTTAAGCTGCTTCACACTGGTAACATAGGTGAGTAGGACAGAATAATTTTTGTAGTTACTGAAAGGCTAAAGAGGCTGTAGCAAAGAGGTATGCTAATAAGAATGCTGAGACCATGGGTATTAGCCAGGATAGGTTAAGTAATGCTAAGTAAGAAAAAATTCCAGAAGATTCTCAGCAAGCTACAGTAAAGTTTCTCTCAAGTGCCCATGCCTGCTATTCTGTTACATGTCATCTTAAGTCTTAGCTCAGGCTGACAGAGCAACCTCTGTGTGGGACTTTGCCATTGTCATAATGGAAAGAAAAGAAAAGTGGTAAATCGTGCACAGATTCTGAAGGTGTGTGCTCATATTTCTTTATCTGTCAACCTTTGCCACGCCTGAAAGCAAACAAGGGCCAGGGCTTTACTTTAACAGAGAGGGTCACCATTGCCTGTGGCGGAGCCTACAGACGGCCCTTTCTCTTCCCTGCTCCCTTTCTTCTCCATAGATTAGAGAGTTAAAAAGACTGACTCATAATGTAGACCCTGGATGGCAGGGACCCAGACCATAGCTACACTCTATCCTTCCCTGTTCCCTTCCTGCACATGACCCATCTTGAAACAGTCACACTAGGTTCTTCCTAGGCCAGGTAGACCACTTAGCACTATTTTCCTGCCTTCTCTTCCTGTTTGCCTTCCACTATATATGAAAAGCGTGTGGTGCTCCTGGCAGCTATTAGCTCCCAACAAGCTATGGTTCCACCTGGTCCCAACTTTCAAACATAATCGATACTTCTTTCTTGGTTTCTTCATCTTTTCTTCACCTCCACTCTCCCCAGCTTCGGACCCTATGCTGCGCAGGTTGTAGCACACCATGACCGAGGAGACAATGTGGGTGACCTAGTCCATTCCATCCCCCATTGAGAGTTGGGTGTTTATCACAGAGTCAAGGAAACTACTGAATACATTTCCCATTTTAAGTCACTGTGTGTGTGTGTGTTTTCAATCAAGTTTATTGGTGCATTTAAGGTAAACAATACAGTTACATTCATCATTGGGATCGTGTACCTTTACATGATGAATCTTGGTTCTTATATTTTCCCCATTCCCCTGCTCTCCCTTTACCCCCTTCACCCTTCCCTATTTGCTACGCTGGGTATATTGGGGTAAACAAGTTGGGAAAAAGGCAAGAGAGAATTTGAGCAAAATTAAGAGACCATCAGTTTTGCAAGCCAAAAAACCAGAAACAGTAGTACTTTAGGGTCATGGCAGTTAAAATGGAAAGAAGTCAATAGATTTTAATAAGAGGATCTACTAATATGCAAAGAGAAATACACATGAGAGAATATGTCTCCCCAGGCTGGTGAATGAAATGCAGTAGACTTGGTTCCTGATGCCTTAGATGTGGACTCCGTTCTTCCGTAAAGCCCAGTTACTCTGTTCTGTGTGCTTTTAGGTTCCCTGTATTTTCTTAATAAATCTCTTGTGGTGAGGGAGTCGGGGAAAAGCAAAAGAAAAGAGAAGAGAATCTGATTCCCAAACTTCCCTAATTAGGCCATCAAGCCAAAGTGATAACCATGAGAGAAAGAGTGACCATAGTTCTGCCTGTGTAAGACCAACAACACAGTGTAACTGATGCTGTCTTGTTTTCCAAGGCTTCCTTCTCCATCCAGTGTACTGATTGTTCCTGAAGGATCATGCTACCAGCAAATGTACACATTATAAATAATAAATATATATTAAACCTGATATGAACCATTCCATAGCATCTGGTTTTGAAATCTATGTAGGCACTTAAGTCTCTTTTTTGTGGAATCATTATATGTAATTTGTTCACTTACTATGCTTTAAGGCACTAGAAAGGGCCTGTGTATCTTGTTTAGTCTGGTATATTAACGCTTATGCGGTAGATAAGTGTGTGTTTTTATGTATTTCTGAATGTATTAAAGAAATTTAGACGTCAGGTAGGGACTCCCTGACCAGAAAATTAAGTTAACTTGCCTTGAGTGCCCAGTTTTGTAGTCTCTAAAATCAAAAACCTCTATTTCCCCCATTCTAGATTTTAGGACTTTATGACAGGTCACGTATAAATTCTCGGTACTTCTTTCTTCCTCCACATATATTCTCCAAACGTTCCCCTACTGCCTTGCTTACTTATGTCTACACTGATATGGACCAAAAACTTAATGCGTGACCAGTTACTCTCCCCTTGGCCCACTGTCTTTGAAGATTTTATTAATTCATTAACTTCATGCTAAAGATGTAAGAACATCATACAATAGGACGTGATACCTACTGAGACCGCCTCTCTTCTTTCCACCCTTAGTAGATTAACAAGCAAACCCCTGCTACTTCTTGTTTTGATTATATTCAACTCCTGATCCTCAACTCTATCCCAAATAAATTTATTTGTAGAGTTCTTCCAAATATATGAAATATTCTCCTGAAAGGGGCACCAGAAAATAAGATTTTCCTAGTTCCAAAGTGAATAGTGACTTTTTGATATATATATTTGAAGTAAGAAAGTATTTTTAACCATGATTGAAAAATTAAACTTACTATTCTAAACCTCTAAACTTTCTCTTCTTTTTATAACTTTATAAACAACCATTTTATCATGTCCTCAATTTTATATACTGAAATTGTTAAATGTGATTGTATTTGGAAGTAGGGGTCTCTGGGAGGTAATTAGGCCATTGAGATGAAACTAAGCTATAGGTGAGATTAGTAGCTGCATAAAAGAGAATCCAGAGAGTGTGCTTGTTCTCTCCACCATGTGAAGGTTCAATGTGAAGTCAGCAGGCTGGACCCTAAAAGAGGGTCCACACCAGCACTCAACAGACTTCTAGCCTTTAGAAGTATGCTAAATAAATTCAGTAAACTCCAGTACGTGTTTGGTTATAGCAGCCTGAACTGACTTAGACTCTAAGAATCCCTTTATATTATTAACAAAGACCCCAAAGGAGCTTTCGTTTAAGTGGGTTGTATCTTCTGATGTTTACTGTATTAGAAGTTAAAACACAACAATTTACAAGTTCACATTGCACTTATGTTCACAGCCTCTGAAAAACCCTACTTTATTATACTTATGGGTAAACCAGAGAGAAAAAGGCAAGTATTACCTTAATTTTAAGTAGATTTGACATTGCAGATCTCTTGAAAAGGTTTCTTGTGGTTTCCTAAGCCATACTTTGAGAACTGTTATTTCAACCAGCAAGGCTGCTTCTGATGATTCTGGATCAGTAATATTTCTCTACATGTGAATATGGGAATGTAGTCTCTATACTTCCAAAGCTTAAGATTTACTATTGTCTTAGTCCATTTTTGATTGATATAATTAAATACTCAAGACTGGGTACTTTTTTTTTTTTTTGTACTAGGGATTGAACTCAGAACCTTTCACTTGCGAGGCAGGCAGCAGCACCACTGAGCTAAATCCCCAGCCTAGACTGGGTAATTTATAAAGAAGAGATGATTGGTCTCCCCCACCCCCATAGGGTCTCACTGTTTTTTAAAGGTAAGGCCAGAAGCCAAAATGGCAGAGTAATGATCAGTAGCAAAATACAGTCTCTTCAGGACTTGGCATTCAGATTCTGGTAAATAACAACTTGATGAAGAGGAAAAAAAAAAAAAAGTACGTCTCCAAGAATTGAGAGGGAACTGATAGAAAAATTAAAAGCTATAAAGAAGTTGGAGAAATGAGCACAGGGCAAAGAAAAGAATAAAGAAGTTTGAAATCTCATGCCAGATCCCATGGAGGGAAACTTGTCCCTAATACAGATACAAGGAAAGTCCCCAGTGTTGGGAAACAACAAAGCTGCCAGCAGGGGCAGGCCCCAAGAAAAGTCTATGGCTATTGTAAATTGCAAAAAACCGTGTGGGGGTTACTACAAAAGTGACTCCTGTACTGAAGGCGGCAGTTGGAGAAGGAAGCCAGTGCAGTGCCCACTATAGCACCAGAGTGTTTAACCACAAACCATAACAGGCTACTTGAACCACTGCCCTGCTGCCCTTACCTAGCACAGATTGCTTTCCCCATCTGCCATGATGAGCAAGAGCACACTTTGGTTTGGACAGTTGCCACAACCTGGGCCTCTGGAATAGGGAAGCACCTCACAAACCCAAAGCCCTCAAAGCTAGGAAGAGAAAACTGACTCGCTAGATTTCAAAACTTCAAAGAAATAATTCAAATCCAAAAAGGAATTTTTTTTAGAATGATATTTTTTTCACCTTTTTTTTTTTAATTTGGAATTTTTCTTCTTTCCTTTTTCTTTTCTTATTTTAAACATTCTTATATTTTCTTTTTCTTATTTATTCTTGCTTGTTACCTTTATGTAATTCTATTAATTTCCTTTTACTCCTCAATAGGATTCTTTATATCATCTTTTCCTCCATTTCATCTTCCATTGCTTCATTTTTCAAATTTTTCTTTTTTCATTTTCCCGTTTCCCACCCTATCTTTACTGGTATAACCATTAAGCTTTATTAATCTTTAGATATGCTGTGATGGTTAGTGAAGGTATAGTTGTTGCATTTAGTAGATATTTATTGTAAGTATTTTATTTGTCTTAGTGTTTATACAGTAAGTACAAAGCTCTTTTCTAGCTAGGGCAGTGCATTATTGGTTCTTCTATGTCGAGATCCAGTTTGTCTTTGACACTATTATTGTTGATTTAGTTGCTCTTGCTAGAGTGGCATAATTGTTGCTATTAATAAGTTTTGTCTGTGTGCCAGTATTTGGATTGCCTTTGTATCATTACAAAGATCCATTCCAGGAGAACTGGGTGCTGGGCCTATCACACTGCATCTTTACCTGCCAAATTAATAGATGTGGTTAGATCTTGGGACAGAGGCTAAAGCCTATAGTTAGGTACAAACAGAGTGCATCATTGAAAAGCAGACACTAATTAAAGAGATTTCTACACTAGCAATAAAGTCTTTTCACTATAATTGACCTGCAAATACCAGTGCATGCACATCCACACAACCAATAGAAACGTGAAAAGATGAGACAAAATGCATCCAAAAACTCCCAACCCCCCAAACTGGTCCCTGGAGCGTTGAAGGAGAAGAAATCAAAAACCAAAAGCCGTACAGCTAAATTATATTTTAAAAATAAAAAGATAAAAGAAGAGACAGAAAAACATCAATAAAGTGCTTGACAAGCTCAAAGATGATATAACTGAACAGATAATGGACTTAAATAAGCAATCAGTGAGCTTACAGAAGACACTAATAAAAAGCTAGTGGAGCTAATCAAAATAATACAAAGCATAAATGGCCAAAGAATTAGTTTGTGAAATGGTACCAAACAAATCTAAGGAATAAAAATTCTATTAAGACTAGGCAGCAGGGCCAAAGGTTTAGCTCAGGGGCCACTAGCACCTGCCTAGCAAGGTCCTGAGTTTGATCCCCAGTTCCAGGAAAAAAGCATTATATATATATATATGGGTAGCAAAAGCAACCAGTTTGAGGACAGAGTGTCAGAAATAGAAGATAGTGCTGATACAGGTGACCACATACTCAGAGATACTTTAAAAACAACAAGAGAGGGCTGGGGACTTAGCTCAGTGGTTCTGCTGCCTGCCTCACAAGCACAAAGTACAAAACAACAACAACAAGAGAACATGGAAAATGGATCCAGCAGATTCTAGATGATTCAAAGAAGACTAAGAATAAATGGTATTAGTGAAAAATCAGAGGACAGTATAAATGGCATAAAAAAACCCTATTTTTTTGGAAGTAACAGCAGAAAACTTCCTAAATCAGGGGAAAGAATTAAACATACAGGTAAAAGAAGCATATAGAGGGCCAGGGATTCAGCTCATTGGTACACTTGCCAAGCGCAAGGTCATAAGTTCGATCCCTGGTATAAATAAATAAATAAATAAATAAATAAATAAATAAATATAAAAGAGAAGCATATATAACCACAAATAGTCATAATTACAAAATAATTTCCCCATGACACATCATAAACAAAATCCCAGCAGTCCAACAAGGAACAGATTAGAAAAAAAAAATCAACCAATCACTTATAAAGGAAAACCCATTAGAATTATAGCAGGCTTCTCAATGCAAACCTTAAAGGGCAGGAGAGCTTGGAGTGAAATGTTTTAGGCCCTAAAAGGAAATAACTTCCACCTGAGATTGATGTGTCCCGCAAAACTATCTTTCAAAACTGATAGTGAAATAAAGTATTTTCATGACAAAGAGCACCTTAAGAAATCCATGACCATAAAAACAGCACTCCTGCCGGGTGTGGTGGTGCATACCTGTTATCCCAGCACTCTGGAGCCTGAGGCAGGAAGATTGCTATGAGTTCGAGACCAGCTTGGGCTACACAGTGAGTTCCAGAGCAGTCTGAACTACATAGTGAGACCCTGTCTCAACCCCCCGCCCAAAAAAAAGCACTCCAAAAAATTATCAAGACTATCATAGAAATAGATGATGAAGCTAATAATGCCAGCAAGTCTATTAGAAAGAATGCACCAGGCAAGTTGAGTTAAATAAAAGGAGGGAAAAGGAAAATAATACAATGATAGGAATAAGTCAATAGCTTTTAGTACTAATTCTTTGTGAACGCTCTCAATTCCCCCAAACAAAAGACAAGGATTGGAGAAATAAGTCAAGAAACAAAATCCAACAGTGACTCAGTTTAGCTGGCTATTCCAAGTTGACATTAGTTAATCCAGCACAAGATCTGATGCCAATATTCCTCAAATTCTTTAATGAAATTGAAAGGGAAGCAATACTCCCAAAGCTAATGTTACCTTCATTCCAAAGCCAGAAGAGTACCCAACCAAAAAAGATAATTATAAGCGAGTCTCTTTAGTGAACATAGACACAAAAATCACCAAGATACTGGCAATTAGAATGTAAGAAATCATCAAAAACATCATTCATAATGAACAAATAGGCCTCATCCTAGGGATGCAGATTGTTCAACACATGCAAATCAATAAATGTAATACACCGCATAAACAGAAATAAAGATAACGATCACATGATTATTTCAATAGACACAGAAAAAGCTGATAGCAAAATCCAACATCCACTCATGATTAAAAATCCTGAAAAAATAGTAGAGAAGGACTTTATCTCAATTTGGTAAAAGCCATTTATGACAAAGACTAGTGCTAATGTTATATTAATTGGGAAAAACTGAACATGTTCTCTTTAAAATCAAGAAAAAGACAAGGATGTTCACTATCACCACTCTATTAAATATAGTACTTGAAACATTCAGAGCAATCAGACAAGAGAAAGAAAAGTCATATGTATAAGAAAGGAAGACGTCTGTAATTATTTGCAGAGGACATGGTCTTCTACATAGCAGAACCACAAATTCCATTGAAAGACTCCAAAATGAATAACCAAATTCAGCACTGCAGCAGGATACAAAACTGCTCAAAAATCAACAATGAACACACTGAGAAAGAAATTAGGAAAACAATACAGTACCATTCACAATAGCATCAAGAAAAATTTAAACATTTAGGTCTACCTATCAAAGGAAATGAGCGTCATCTATAATGAAAACTATAGTACTCTGAAAAGGGAGATAAAAGAGGATATCAGAAAATGGGAAGCTATCCCCTCTCTCTGGATAGGCAGATCCAATATTGTCAAAATGGCCATAATTCTAAAACTGACATGCATGTTTAATGCAATTCCAATCAAAATACAACATTCTTCGCAAAACCAGAAAATGCAATCCTAAACTTTACATAGAACCAGAAGAGATTCAGAAAAGCAAAATAAATTCTGGGCAACAAAAGCAAAGCAGGAGGCATCACTATTCTATTCCCATTATGATATTGGCAAAACAAAACAAGAAACACATGTTGATCAATGGACAGAACATTGTATGCAGAAACAACTATAGACACATTCAGCTATTTTATCTTTGGCAAAGGGGCCAAAAACATACAATAGTGGAAAGATAGCCCCTTTAACAAGAGTGCTGGGGAAACTGGCTATCCACATGCAGATTATTGAATCTAGACCTATGTCTCTTACCATGTACCAAACAAAAATCAAAATGACTCACAGATCTAAATGTTAAAAGAAACAATCTAGTGAAAGATAGAATAGGAAAAAATATTGAAGATTAAGATGTAGGCAAAGACTTTCTGGACAGAACTCCAGTTGTATAAGAATTGACAAATGGGATCAGAGCAAATTAAAAAGCTTTTGCACTGCAAAGAAAACAACCAACAGAGTGAAGAGAGAACCTGTAGTATGGAAAAGAATTGCCAGCTATTTCTTGGAATGAGAGCTAATATCTAAAATATATAAAGAACTCAAAAAATTAGACCCTCACAGAATAAAAGACCCAATTTAAAAATGGGCAACTGCAATGAGTAAACACTCTTCAGAAAAAGAAGTATAAATGGGCAATAAGTACACGAAAAATGTAATTCAACCGCTATGGAAATCAGAATGGAGATTGGTCTAAAATAGAAGTAGAAATTCCATTTGGCTGAGCTCTTCCCCTTCTATGTACCTTCTTGGAAGAGTTAAAGACATCATATTCCAATAATGTATATATACCTATTTTTATAGCAGAACAATTCATGGTAGCTAAATCTTGCCAACAGCCTATATGTCCATCAGCAGAAGAATGGATGAAGAAAATGTGGCATTTATACAATATGGAGTACTACTCTGTCATAAAGAAGGATAAACTTGAGTCATGTGTAGGAAAATAGATGTTTCTTGACACCATGTTAAGTGAAATAAATTAGACACATAGGCTGAAATATCTCATGGTTTCTCTTATATGAGTATAAAGAGCAAAATAAAATATAGGTAGCAAGAAATAGGGAGATAGATCTTTTACAAAATGGAAAAGGACCTAGAAATGTAGAGGAAGGGAAAGGAGTGAAAAAAAGAATTAAGATGTTGTTATGGCTTGTGTCTAGATGTTCCCTCAAAGCTTGATGTGATCATAGGTAGGATTTTTTTCAGAAGTGGCTGGATCTAGAGTGTGTGATTACTAAATTAGTACACTGGTTTGTTTGGCACCCACCCTAAGCCCCATAGCCTAGATCAAGTATAAAAGGACCAGAAAGAAGCTGCTAAGGTCACTTGGACTTGTGTCTTTGCTACTTTGTTGCTTTGTTACCTTCTGCCTGCCCTGAGCTTTTTCTCCTCTGCAATGCCTGTATGCCACACCACCTTGCCTTGGAGCCAGACAATTATGGACTGAAGCCTATATAAACTGTGAGCCAAAAATAAAACTTTTCTCCTTTAACTTTGAGTGTCAGGTATTTTGTCTTAGCAAGGAGAAAGATTGTTATCAGAGGAGTGAGATCATTGCTGGGCCTGTACCTGACAGCGTGGTTCAGGAGCCTTTGGAACTGGCTTGTGGGAAAAGTTGGGAAAGGTTCTAAGATGCTGCCTGAAAAAGTAGCCCTGGAATGAAGCTATACTTGATAGGAGATTCTTGTCAGAGCTCAGATGACCAGAATGCTGCTAGAATGCTGCCAGTAAAGACCTGGCTCAGGAGGTTTTTTCTGGGAAGGGGTGAATTGGTTGTTGGTTTCCAGAACGTGTGTATTATGATGTGACAGAAAGTTTTTCTGCATTTTGCTCATGTCCCAGAGTCTTTGCCTGAGACAGAGATTAAGGGTGGCAGACTAATCAATCTTGCAGAAGAAATTTCAAGGCAGTCTAATGTTGGGGCTTTGGCATGGCTACTGTTGGGGCCTTTTAGCCAGATTTATGTTGCGAATCAAGAACAAAGAGCCCAGCAGAATTATTTAAAATGTTGTGAGTTTGGCCAGAAAGGAAACACCAGTTAAACTGTGGACTGCAAAGATAGAGCAGAGGAGATCTTCATTACTGATAAGGGATAGGAGAATAGAAAAATGGCCTGAGGATATCACATGAAACAGTAGAACTCTAGCCTTTGCAGCCTCAAAATCTCAAAAGTGAAAAGACTGCTTTGGAAGAGATCCCCAGTGCGCCATGTTCCAGAATGGCAGCAGCCTAGGAAAGGTGTTTCTCAGGATTTGGTTCATCGGTGTTCAACCCCTACACCCAAGAGAGAAAGAAGCCTGGCTACTGCTCCAGCTGGGAACAGACTTCCGCATCATTCATGTGGTTTTAGATGTATGAAGATTGCAATAGTTGTGGGGTTAGGAAGGCTTCCACTCAGATTTCAGAAGAAGGCCTAGGAAGCCAGGCAGTGTGCCCTGAGAGGACAATGTGTAAAGCTGTGAGTGTGAAGCCAAAGGTACAGTGGAGACCCCAGAAATTTGGAGAAGCCAAGAATGTGGATCATTTGAGGAAAACTGCAAGGACAGAGCAGAGCTGTCCCAAGAGAAGCCATGGGAGCCATAACCACCAGCAGTGACGTAGGAGCAAAGCCACCCAATCCCTTGTGAACCCTTTGGAGTTCACAGATTGCCTCAGATGCTGGACATGGAACTACAGGAACTAATGTTGCCTTGCTAGATTTTGGACTTGCTTTGGTCCCATTCATTTGTATCCCCCTCTTTGTACCTTTTAGAATGGAAATGTTTATCTTATGCCATTGTATGTTGGAAGTATTTAACTTTCTTTTCATTTGTACACGGGCTCACAGCTAAGAGTTTGCCTCGAATCTCAGAGGGGACTTTGGACTTGGACTTTTCAGCGATACTGAAACTGTTAGGACTTTGGCAACTCTTGGAGATGAACTAAATTCCTTTCACATAAAGGGATGTGCATGAGTCTGTGGTGGGAGGCTAGGGGTGGAATGCTATTTCTTTGTCTAGATGTCTCTCCAAAGACTCGTGGTCATAGATTGGGGCATCTGTAGAGGTGGCTGGATCTAAAGTGTGTGATGCTGGGGTTAAGGGTGTGTGATTACTAAATCAGGCCGCTGGTTGGTTTGACATCCACCTGAAAACTAAGCTAAGATCAAATATAAAAGGGCAGAAAGAAGTTGCTAAGGTCACTTGAACTTGCTTCTTTGATACTTTGTTGCTTTGCTACATTCCGCCGGCCATGAGCTTTTTCTCCTCTGCAATGCCTGTCTGCCATGCCACCCTCCTTGGAGCCAACGAGTTATGGACTGAAACCCCTACAAACCTGTGAGCCAAAGTAAACCTTTCCTCCTTTAACTTTGGGGGTCAGATATTTTGTCTCAGCAAGGAGAAAAGTAACTAAGACACATATGTTATGTACATGTACCAACTCCTCAGGAGGAATATAATTATTATGTACTGCAAACGTACCCATACAAATAAAAATTAAAAAGAACAACAACAAACTCCACAAAATTCCCAATCCAAAGAAAAATAAAGATAAGTCCATCTTTGCCTGGACTGGTGTAGACCAGGTTGGCCTCGAATTTAGTATTCTGCTTTAGCCTCCTGAATGCTGTGATTACAGAATTTCACTAGAAGAGGCAAAAACCTATTGCATGACCTAGTTTTAATGGTCTGATCTTGGGCTAGCTAGTCCAGTTTTGGGAATGCCATGGAACCCTTAAGGGATGGACCTACTGAGAGACCCATGCGTTATTGAGAGTGGAGAGGTAGTTTTCTGAAAAGTGTTGTTATAAAAGGAGCAAGCCTGGCCCCATTCAGCCCTTTTTGCTTCCTGGCCTGAGATGTGACTGCTTGCTCCAACACGTCCTCCTACCAGGGCCAGGGATTTAGCTCAGTGGTTCTAGCACCTGCTTTGCAAGTGCAAGGGCCCATGTTCAATTCCCGGTACCAAAACAAAACAAAACAAAACAACAACAACAACAACAACAAAAGGCTTTCCAACATACAGTTATGACTGCCATGAAGCACTGCAGCCAAAGGGTGGCCCTCACCAAAGTCTGCACTATTTCTTCATAAGTGACCTTTTTCATGTATATTGTGATAGCAATTAAAAGTCAGCTAATACACTCACACACAACAACTACACGTGGTAAGCAATCCAAGTATCAGACTGGCCCTGCTGAGGATTTGTGTTCAGGGACTTGTGTTCCTTCTACCATATTTCTGTCGTTCATCATGGAATTATTCTCAGGTATATGTTTGAAGTAGATTGAAGAACTCTATATTCTACCTCTGGGAAGGAAAAAAGATCATGGAAAATAATATATCCAATGTCTTAAGGCCAAAACACAAAATTAGACATTCCTGTTCATTTCATTGTGAAAATGTAGTCACTTGACAAAACCTAGCTTCAGATGAGGCTAAGAAATGTGCTCTCTAACTGTGTAGTCATGGGCCT
This sequence comes from Fukomys damarensis, assembly GCF_012274545.1. NCBI lineage: Eukaryota > Metazoa > Chordata > Mammalia > Rodentia > Bathyergidae > Fukomys > Fukomys damarensis. Next base: position 21,942,059 of record NW_022900945.1, on the reverse strand, counting down.
AGCCATGCTCTTTTCCTGCAAGAAAGGGGCAGAAATGGATAATTCACAGTATCCATTACGTAGAGATGCTTTGTTTTGTTTTGTTTGTCTTTTGTGGCAGTACTAGGTATTGAACACAGACAGTACTGAACTGTATCCCCAGGATTTCCTTTTTTGTTGTTGTTTGAACTGGGCCCTTGCTAAATTGCCCAGGCTTACCTGTGACTTTTAAACTTCCTGCCTCAGCTTTTGGAATAGCTCAAATTACTGTGGAGTAGCACGTGCCACTGTCCTGACCTACATATATTTTTTGTCAATAGCTTTTGGGATTACTAAAGCATTCTCCTATTCAGGCTTTAAAATGAAAGTTCCATCTCTATAGCTGTCAATTTCTCTAGAAATAGAGCAGGCGTATTCATTGTGGCAGTTTTTTTTTTAAAAAACACACAAACTCTGGGAGCCTAGGATTTGGCTCAGTGGTTCTACCGCCTGCCTTGAAGGCACAAGGGCCTGAGTTCAATCCTCAGAACCAAACAAAAACAAAAACAAAAAACCCCACACATTCTTGGACCCGCTATTGGCTTGCCTTCTTAGAACCTAGTCACTACTCTGAGAAAACATAACCTTATGGAGAATCCGTAAGTAGGTACTGTGGCCAGTAGTACTAGCCGAGCCAAGCTTTCAAATCATGCCAGCCCTGTCACTAGTTGGTGAGTAAAGATATAGTCCATTCTCAGCTACATTTTCAAACGTTATTTAAGTCACCTCAAGCTGTTGGAATCATCCTTCTTAAATTCCAAGACATCAAGGAAAGAGACAAGTCCCACCGTACCCTGTTCAAATTCCCACACCATAGGAATTGTAAGCATACTAAAAAAAAAAAAAAATGTTAGGGGCAAACAGGAGATATGCAATTTAATACCTAGAACATACATTCCAAGTTGGACATTTATTTTTTTGTTTTTGTTTTGTTTTGTTTTTTTTGGTACTGGGGATTGAACTCGGGTCCTTGCACTGCAAGTTGGACATTTAAATAGGCTCTCTTCTCAAACTTGCCATTCATAGAATTTTTCTGAAATATTGAAATTCTCTGAGCAATTAAAAACAATGTTTAGCTTTTATAATCCACTTACTCACTTGACAATATTTACAGGATACCTACAATTTACTGCGTTTGTATCCGCACACTACACGTCATGATCCAATTATTCACTCTTGAGTTTCCCAAGTAGAGTTTAAGCTTCTTGAGAGAAAAGTCAGACTTCTGTAATCTCTGCAGCACCCTGTAATATAAAAAATCTTATTATAAGTAGAAAATGCTTGGTAAAAACTTGTTTGGCTAAAAATTTAAAAAATTTATAATAGTGTCTCTATGTGCCTATTCCTCATGTTTATATGCGCCACTTATTCAGGTGTGAAAAGACTTGCATCTTCTAATTAAAAATAAGAACTGCTAGTTATAAGTACTTAAAATTTTTTAAAAGTTTAAAATATGTCACTTTATAAAGATTCTTATTAAGGGTTTCCTATTAAAGATGCTATTTTGGAAAAGAGTATTACAGTCATTTGCATATTTATTTTTATATGATGGTAATTCACATGATCGGTGTATTGCTTTAACAGTTTAACTGTAAGCCTCTCACCAAATGAAATTTTATTTTTAAAGTATCACCACACACATAGGCAAGCCATTTGAATGGTATAAAATATAAGATCCACATTTCAATTACTTTATTGTACTGCCTATCACAACTAGAGCTTCCTAAAGTTTTCCTTTATTAGAGCAAAATGTGGATGATTCAAATACCATGCTTCAGCTGCCTTTATCATTTGAATGAGATAAGCTCTCAGCAAGATATATTTAGGAAACCATGGTTCAAACTGTGTTATCCTGCTATAAAGCGATCTGCTAAACATTTCTGAAGCAATTTAGACAGCTGTGACTTAGTTGCAAACAATGTGGACACTTAATCTACTGACTTGAAATTGGGGCTGCAGAGAAGATATTCGAGTTTTCTCATGAGTTCACTCACTACAGAGAAAGGTAGATCCTATTATTTTTACATGCCAAGAATGGAAAGCTAAAAACTGTTTTAAATAATGAAAATGATCAATCTTATAACTTGAACTTTTACAAAATTTGTACTATAATATTCATCTATTGTAGGTACACACATCTCAAGGGCTTTTATCCAGCGTAATTTGACATGCTTTTAGTTTTGTCTTGGGTTATATTTGTCTTCTTATGCATTCTTAAGAAAAACAGTTTATCGATATTATCAACATTCTTTTCTCACTGTTTTGTCATGCTGATAAATAAACATCTATATTTGGAGCAATTATTCACCTAGAAAATGCATACCTTTTTGACTGGTCTACATACCAAAAATAATTATTTGTACTGAATCAGTTAATAAAATATGTTAAATTAATCAATTCTACTATAATTTTTGATATTTATCAAACCATGTTCAAAACTGAAATTACTGCTAACAATATATTCCAGATACATTAATAAAAATAAAGAAAAACAGACACAAGGATTTATCAAAATAAAGGCAAATATATGTTCATTTTTGTTTTTTATGTCTCTCTTTTCTTGTGTGTGTGATGGTGGTGATGGTACTGGGGATTGAATGCAGGACTTTCTCACCAAATCACTGAGCTACATTTCCAGGCTTCTTTTTTATTTTAATTTTGAATTTTGAGATGGGGTCTTGCTAAATCTCCAAACTGACAAGGCTGGGCTCAAACTTGCAATCCTCATGAGTCAGCCTCCCAGAGTCCTGAGATTATAGTGTGCATCATCATGCCTAGCTAGTTATTCTTTAAAGATATCTTTTATGCTGTGATTATCCTATGTCAAAACATTGCATAGGTTTATCATTCAGATAGAAATGTACAGCGTTAAACTTTAACCAGTTTATTAGCTGACATCTTCATTTTTCAACCTCTTGATTTGATATTATATGACCAGAATTATAAAGTAAAGAATGTCCTATCTCCTGTTACTTAACAGATTTTTTTACATTGCCTCTAATTTTGAACTTGTTTGAACTTTTTTTTTTTTTTTGTACTGGGGATCAAACTCGAGACCTTCCACTTGCAAGGCAGGCGGCAGTTTTTTAAAACCATTAACCTTCTAATGTATTTTCCTTCTCCCATTGATTCATGATGCAGACTAACAGTTTTAGTTATGACAACTCTGAGTGAATCATTTGTCATTAGCACCTGTTTTACTTGCCCTAGATACCATGCCAAACGTTGTTCTCAAATCAGGCCTTCTCCTATCACTAAAATGCTGAAAGAATTTAAATTCCTTAGCTGTAACCATATAGTCAACTCATTTGTTTTTCTTTGAAAAGTAGATGAGGCCAGAAGCTATAAAGAATTTCGTGAAAGACAAAGTTTACTCAGAGTGTTAAAGATTGAATTTGTGATCTGTATTCCATTCATGTAGGGACATCTTTGCCTAATGGATGAAAGGTAGGACATTCCTGGGAAAGATCTGAAGTGTGATAGTCAGGATTTTCTACATATTCATACTCTTTATACTTGCTGTGACATTGATGTGGTCTCTTTCGTGGAGATAGGTTGTAGACAAATGGTAGTTATATCTGTAAGTGGCAAAATATGTTTTTCAATGTAACCTCATTTTTCCTCCTGCCATCCCTACTCTATCCCATGTGGTTAGAAATTACTTGAAGTGGATTGAAGACATGTAGAATAAGGACAGCATTCCAGAACTACAGCATTTATTCATTTCAGAATTTGGATATTTTATTCCTATCCTACTAACTTTTAAAGAAATCCATAATTCTTGTGTGGTACTGTGGTTGCAGTGTGTTTCCCAAATTCCATTTGCCAGAAATTTAGTCCCCAAACTAATCTGTTGATAGTATTTGGAGGTGGAGCCTTTAAGAGGTTACTAGGATTATCAGGATGCTAACCACATGATGGGACCTGTTTCTTTTCAAGAAGAGTAACAGAGACCTAGGCGTGCCATACTTTGTTCTGTCCTGTAGGTGATCTCTCCCCCACTGGCCACCATGTTGTGATGCTGTAGGCAACCCTCACCAGTCCCATGCTCTTGGACTTCCTACCCATCAGAACAGTGAGTTAATGAAACATTTATTCTTTGTAAATTACCGTACTGAGTGTTTGGTATTTAGTTATAGCAACAGAAAATGAATTAAGACACATAGTTTGTGCTAACTCATTCTAGGAGAATGATTAACTCAAAATTCTCCACTCCATTAGTGTCTGCCTTCTTTATTACAGTTCTAAAATTTGTCCTTTTGTCAAATTGGTATATTTTTCATTGATTTGTTTTTATTTCAGCTTTTATGTGGGGGGACCGGGGATTGAACTCAGGACCTTGCACTTGTGAGGTAGGCGTGGTACCACTGAGCTTAATCCCCAGCCCTTTCATCAATTAGTTTTAAATCAGTTTTCCATTATCATCTTAGAAAATAGATTAGCTCTCTGATTTTTACATTTTACTATATAATTTTGCAATAGCCATCTGGTTTTGAAAATAATTTTCAGATATATGTATGTATTAAAATTTGATTAATGAGGTGACTTTTTCAAATCTCTGTCTAGCAATTGTCCATCTGTTTACTTGTAATCCAAATATAATTTTCTTAAATATCAAGGAATTGAGTTAAAATGGTATTTGCCTTTTGATTTGAATTATCTTGTGGACTGCCAAGGTACATAAAACAACATTCTTCAATTCCATTTCAGATTGACAGAGTTTATATTTAAGCTCTAGCTTTAGTTCAAGTGGCCCTTACAATTTCATTGTTACTGTTTTCACCTGACTTGAATTTGTCTCACTGTAGTGACTTCTGTTTAATTGAATCACAACCATAAAGCAGCCAAAAAATAAAGAGACAAGGAAGATAGAAAAATTAGTGGAATGTAGAAGCTAAAGAAGGCATTCAATTTTACCTCTTTATTGATGAGTCTCTACTAGATCTAAATTCTAAGTTCAACTGCTTGGCACAAGTGAGAGTCTGTTTCCTTGTTAGCCTTGTTTGTCCAGTATACTTAATTGAACCCAACATCATATATGACAAAAAATAACTTGTATGTATTGTGTGTGTGTGTGTGTGTGTTTGCATGGATCATATACTTTCTTATATTGATGATATTATTATAATAAATGTAAACTACTGTACTGATTTAAATGCTTTATATTTTATCCTTTCAACAAGTATTAGAGGAAAGGGAGGGTCAGAAGAGTTAAGTGAACTTCCCAAGGATTCAAAGCTGTAAGAGGCAGAACAAGGATTCAGAATTGTCTGGCTTGAGAGCCTATGCTCTCTTAGTGCTAACACCCACACAGCTATGAACTATGGAGTCCATTGATGGATGGGTATGAGGCAGTTTAAAATAAAATAAAATGATATTTTATTTGATCCCTTGTCTAGTCAAATCTGTGTAGTAGAAAGAATATAGTATTTTATATTAAAATTACTCAAAGGAATTATGAGACCATTATGACCCTTTTATCTCTACTTTTCCCCTTCAAATCATTTTCATAGGCCACATGTATCCTTTACTAGTATGTAAAGGACAAGTAAAAGGCTTATTTTCATATCCCCAGTGTACTACTCTTGAAATATACACTTTATTGCTGTGGCGTTTTCCTAATTACTCACTTATAATTACATTCACAAGTCATTATTAGTAATGGCATCTTATTTCCTTATTCAGTTAAAAATTTGCATAATGTTCTTTATACAAACATTTGTGTAGGTATTTTAGATCACACAGTGTACTATAGATGTGCAAAGGCTCATCTCATCTAACTTAAAATTACAACACTGAGGAAATTCAGAAGTGATCTTAAAATTCTTTTTAAAAACATGCTATACAATAAACTTAGTGGGAAAAGATGCTATGAATAGATTTAAGGAAAAATGTAAAGATCACTTATTCTTTCAGTATCATCTGGTACCTTAGGCAGCTTTCCCACTGCTGGGAAATAATATCTGACATCCACATCTTAAAAAAAAAAAAAGAGGATTTTTTGTTTGTTTGTTTTGTTTTTTTGAGACAGAGTCTTGCTGTGTAGCTCACACTGACCTCAAACTTGTGGCTCTCCTCCTGCCTCAGCCTCCTGAGTGCTGGGATTATGGGCGTGCATCTCCACACCTGCCAGAAGAGAGATTTAATTTGGCTTACAGCTCAGGAGATTCAGTTCATGGCCAGCTGGCTCTGAGTAAAAATACCATTGTAGATGAGCATGGTGCAGAAAAGCTGCTGACCTCATGGCAGACAAGGAAGCAGAGAGAAGGCTGGAACCGGGGACAAGAATACAACCTTTCAGGGTATATTTCCACCCCTCCAAACAGCACCCACTTCCTTAAAACACATTTAGCTATGAGCTCATCGTTGGATTAATATTGCACCCTCCTGATCCATTCATATTCCGAAGCCCCTTGTCTGAATACATGAAACTTTGGAAAGACATTTTAGATCTAAACTATAACAACTGGCAACCTTAAATTTGTGTGTAACTGACATTAGATTTGCTTTATGACACTATTACAAAATTAGGATCAACTTTATGAAATTCAAATACTGTTACTCTTTAAATTTCTTTTTTTGTTGTTGTTTTTTTTGGTACCGGGGATTGAACTTGAGTCCTTGCACTTGCAAGGCAGGCCACCGAACTGCTGAGCTAAATCCCCGGCCCCTCTTTAAATTTCTTAATTGAACTAAACTAATTCTGAAATTCACATTCAGATCAAGTAACTCTAGAAGTGTTCTAGACAAAATGTTATGTCCTCCATGTATCTGAGATTAATATATAGGAATAAGGGGAAAGACATTCACAAACATCAGTTTTGGGCCTGTAACATTTCCCCTAGTGATCACATCTACTCTGCCAGCTTCCACTAACCCCCAAATTTAGAGCTGAACCCTCAATTCTAAAATTCTAACTTTGACTTCTCCCTTCTTTCACTTTAGATCTTGTACTACCTACTGCAGATTGTGAATATTTCCACCTGAGTATTTCACCTTCATCTGAAACCCAAATAGAGCTGAATATATCCCCAGTTCCCTTCCAGTTTTCCTTTTTTCTATGAAAAATATCTTCATCCTTCTAATTATCTAGAACTGAAATTAAGTGATTTTTGAACTCACATCTCTCTAGTCCCCCTCTCTGCTTACCAACTGTTAAGTGCTAAGGCTTTTCTCATCATTACTTTATTAACACTTCTTATATCCATCCCATCTTTTCCTAGTGTCACTTCAGTAATTAAGGCCCAGTACATTTTAGAAGCTCATTATTTTTCATACTAAGTATTTTCTCAGAATCATATAGGTTGTTTGGATAAATTACTCCTACAAAACTAGCTGTACCATTTTCTGCTTTAAGGATCTGCTTATTGTTGGTATAACATACAACAAATTCTCTAGATTTTCTCCTAGCATTTTTTCCCCAACCTTTTGGTTCTAGTAGCTATATTTGATTCTTAGCAGCTAGGTCTAGGTTCTTTTCTGTTTTTCTCTTCACTATAAATCTCGGAGGAGAGTACTGTTCTCTCTCAATATAATTTTTTTTTTTTTTTTGAGGCAAAGTCTTGCTTTGTAGTTCAGGCTGACCCTGAACTCACTATGTAGCTCAGGCTGGCCTTGAACTTGCCACCATCCTGCTGTGTCAGCCTCTTGAGTGCTGGGATTACAGGCATCCACCACCATGCCCAGCTCAATATGATTTTTTATTTGGAACTCTCTGCCTTCATTCCCCTTTGCTTCTTGTTTCTTTTGAATTACAAGAGGAGTGAGCTGTGGTCTCAGGGATAGCAAGAGACAGAGACAGAGACAGACACAGAGACAGAGGCCACGCTCTTGCTAACTTTTTCAATAATATCCCATTACCTGATGACTTCCCACTAGATCCAACCTTTTAATGTCTTAGTACCTCCTCATAGGCTGTAGACAACAATTTTATTATATGGACTTTGGGGGACTTATTCAAACCACAGCTCCTCTGTTATAATTCTAGCAGAAATGTTCTGAGAAGTCCTTTGATGGATTGGTCTGGGACAGTTACATGACCAACCTTGAACCAGTGTGATGGTGTTTTCATAACAATGGAGCTAGCGAAGAATTTCTTCAGGAACTAGGAAGAGGGAGACAAAATTTATACTTTCCATAATCCTTTACATCTCCTGTACTGTACTTGTCTTTTTAGTTCTCTGTCTCTTCCGCTTTGTAAGAACCTTGCAAGCAAAGGGTATGCCTTTTAAATTTTATACTCATGCAACCAAGAAGAGCACCTTGTATATGATACACCCTCAACAAATATTTGCTGAAGAAAGAAATGAACAAACAAATCCAAAGAATTCCAGCAAACATGAGTTATGAATCCATGACATAACTAAGCAATAGATATGAAGTAACAGCGATAAGTAATGGACATTAAGACCACTTGACCAGTTTTTAGGTTTAAAAATTTTATACAGTTCTGGTGAAGGCAGGAACCTGTGTAGTCGGTTCAGACTGAATAAATATATAATTGGCCATAGAATTTGGTGCATAGGCAAACGTTTTTCTTGAAAATCTCATAATTTTTTGAAAGTAGCTTTTAATCGTTCATTTTTGTTATGTGGTTAATATATTGTTTCCTTAATAAAAGTTGTAAGTTTTACTAAAAGTTCAAAACATAAGGAAAAGCAAAATAATGGGAGTTGCCATGTTTAGACAAAGGATCATAAAACTATTATTTTGTCTTTCGAATCTTTTTTTGTTGTTTCTGCATTTGGGACATTGTTGTACATTGGATACATCTCCAGCCTACATCTCTGTTCCTCTCCCTCTCCCTGTCTGTCCCTCTCTCTCTCTGTCTCTCTCTCTCTGTCTCTCTCTCTCTGTCTCTCTCTCTCTCTCTCTCTCTCTCTGTCTCTCTCTCTTTCTGAAACAGGGTCTCTCTTAGTTGCCAAGTTGCTGTCCTCTTGCTTAAACCTCCCAGAGTGCTGGGATTATAGGCATATGCCACTGTACCTAGCTGTCTTTCATATCTTACTAATATTTTCCCTGAGCATTGTGATGGCCTCTTATAATTTGTATTTAATCTTGTTAAAATTTGCAAAAAGTCATATTTTAAAATATGATAGGGAGCCAGATGTGATGATCCACACCTGTAATCCCAGCACTGGGAGGCTGAGGCAAGAGGATCACAAATTCAACTCTTGCCTGGGTAATTTAGAAAAACCCTGTCTCAAAATAAAGAAATAAAAAAGACGGTCAGAGTTGAGAAAAAAAAAATCAGTATTAATGCCTCTTACCCCCCCCCGAGACAAAAAAGGAAAGAAATGAATAAAAGAAAGAAAATATGGCTCAAAATAATTGGTAGAATCATAAACTACTATTAAGGAAATCAATTTTACTGACACAAATGAACAGATGATAATGGGTAATTTTGTGTTCATAGTGACTGACGAATTATAAGATCATTTTATAGATACATCTTCATTTTTATCAACTCTTGCCAAAGTATGAGCTGGGGTAAGACTATGCAATTTAAGAAATTGTACAAAAAAGAGATAAACAAAAACTAACATTACTGAGGTTCAAAACTGACTTATTTGGGAAATAAAGGTGAGATAGTGTGGGAGACTTGTGGTAAGAATTGCAGTGTACAGGTTCAGCTGTGTGCGGAGGAATTACAAACATGAGTAGAGAATTAGCCATGGGATCAGGCCGCATATGCTAAGAAAGCATTCTTCCATGAGCTACATTCTGTCCCAGGATCAGTTTTGAGAAAAGAAGAAGCTAGGTGGGCAGTCACTGTTAAACTTTGGATGAAATTACTTGAAGAGGTGAGCAGAACCAAATATAGTGTCGTGGACGCAGAGAAGGTAAGATAAAGATTTTCTCTGGAGGGATTCATTTTACACTCACATTTTGAGTATTAGGTCTGTAACATTGTTTCTGCGTTTGTTAAGTTAGCACACTCTTTGATTCATTCCTCAAGTACTTGGTTTATTTTAAAGATTAAAATGTTAAGATGTACCGAGCTTAGTTATATACTAAATGTTATTTGTGTCCCATATGTTGTTTATGGAAAACAAAAATATATTGAATTCCTTTTGATATTTCCAGCACTCAGTAAAGTACACAACCCATAACAAGCACTCGTAGATACTTCCCAAATAAAGGAAGGACCCCTTAACTTTTATGGTACTTTACAATGTTCCAAGGACTTTCGTGCACATGGTTTCATATAATTTCATATTAGCCTTTTGGAGTATTTATAATACATTTTTCGAATGAGAAAATAGATTCAAAGGAGAAATAAGACTTCCTAAGTCACAAAAGTTTAGAATCCAAATTCTGCTCCTGGCATGGTTTAGTCTACTTGCGATGTCTCCTTTCAATAAGAAAGCATATTTTAAATCACTACACACCCAAAGAATACAGATATGAAGAGGATATCTGTGGGTTTGTCTCTTCAGCACACCTTTTTTAGGAGACAAATTGCTGCTATTTACACACACACACACACACACACACACACACACACTTGTTTTATCCCTCTTATTATTGAAGTAGGAAAATGAAACATGTTTAGCAAATAATAGCACTCTAACTCTAAGGTGAGGGTATGTTCCAAGTAATGCCAGTTTGAGTTTTCTCTAGGTTTCTCAGCTTAAAGGTAGAAAGGTAGGTTGACCTTTGAAGTCACAGAGCCAGAAGAATGTATAGGTGGGCCTGCTTGTGGCCATGGAGAAAGACTATCTGTAGATGGGGGAAACTGAAGCAAGCCGACTGTGAGATGAAAAGTCACAGGGCTCCTAGAATGATTATGCTTTAGATATGCTGAAACATAGGAAATTGTCACTTTTTTTTGGAAGTCAAAGTGTCTCCTTTCAATTTTTATCTCTTCTGGGCTTTTGAAATAAAAGGCTTTCCCGTCTAGCCTTGTCTCTCACAGTGCCATTTTGTGTGCTTTTGCACTGCTATATCGAAACACTGGACATTATCAACTTTAAGAGGAAAGGTTTATTTTAATCTCACAGTTACAGAGATTCTAGCCCATGGTCAGCTGACCTCATTGCTTTTGGATCTGTGATGAGGCAGTAATTTATGACAGGAATGCAAGGCAGAGGAAACGGCTTATCTCAGGGTGGCTGGAAGCAAAGAACAGTGAAAGACACTGGTGTCCCATGATCCTCTTCAAGGAAGGATCACCTACAATGATCTGAAACCTCTCACTAGGTTCCACCTCTTAGCGGTTCCACCACCCACCAATGTTGCCAATCTGCGGACTAAGCCTTTATCGACAGATGGGCCTTTAAAGAGGTATTCTAGATCCAAACTATAGTACATTGGAGAATTCTAGAATGTACATCAGATTTTGCAACTCTTTCCAACATGGCCCATTATCTGCCACAGAAAGTCTAATCTGTTAAGACCATACACAAGGCCCTTTGTGATCTAGTTAAATTTTTCAGTATTGAAAAATTCAAGAGTATATATTTCAAATAATCCTGAATATATGATCAAAAGGCATATTTAAAAAAAATGGAGCAAGGCATAAGTTTTCAGGCTCTCATGTAATCTTTAGAACTGCTTTTTCTTTCCTAACCCGTTCTTAACATTTTCTCCAAGAGATTTTACCTAATGTCAAATTTATGTACCTCGGTCTCAAACTTCTTTAAATGAGTTTAAACCTCTGTATCAGCATCAGTTTGAAAATCCTAGAGAGGCTAATTTCTCATCTGCCTCCTTACCTAATTTCTGAACTAGTTAAGAGGTTTGTGTATGATCCAACATAGCTTACCTTACTTCCAATTGGATTCTCCTTGTCTGTTCTATAAAAAAATAGAGCAAGCACCACAGACTAGACCTGGATATTTCTGGTTATAAACAACTTGCAACCTCCTTTCACTAAACAAGGTAAAAGAAACTAATCTTTCCTAACTGCTCACTAGTTGAGCCTTGAAGTCCTTCTGTTTGCATTTGGGAGTAAGATGAATGTACTCTCTTAGCTGTGAATTGCTTAGCCATTTGCATTGTTAGAAACAGCCTGAGATCACATTATCAAAATCTAGAATCATATTTAAAAATGTGGTATGCTACATTTTCAGGGTAGAAAATTTGGAAACCTTACATGTCAATTCATTTTAATGATTAATAAGTCTGCTGTCTAAAATCTTTTCCATTAATGGCATGATTTCCTAATGCAGGTAAAGCCTGTTTCATCTTATTTTGACATTTGAGTACATGGCCACTATCGCTCACTGTCCTGTTACCAAGGGGCATTTCCTTCATCCTTTCTCGTAATTCTATGTTTTAATCTTGAAAATAAAAAAAAAAAGAAAACACCTTTGTACTCATCTTTAGAGTTCTCATGTCATTTAGGTTCTAAGACCTCCATATTTCTCTTAAAGTAGTGGCTGTCACAATTAGAAATTGTCAGCCAGGTGTGGTGGTGCATACCCGTAAGGCCAGCACTTGGGAGGCTGAGGCAGGAGGATTGCCAAGATTTCAAGGCCAGCCTGGGCTACATAATGAGCTCAAGGTCAGCCTGAACTACATAATGAGACCCTGTCTCAATAAACAAACAAACAAACAAACAAACAACAACAAAGTAGGAATTGTCATGGAAGGGGTTTCACGACCACTGAACACATGGGGAAGCTCACTTGATGGTCCTTATACTCTAGTTTTCAGAGATTTTTTTTTTGTACCAGGGATCAAACCTTGTGCTTGCAAGGCAGATGTCAGCACGACTTCGCTAAATCCCGGTCCCTCTAAGTTTCCACTTCTACAAGCCAGAAAAAAGTGCAGTGGTAATTATTTACTTTTAGGGCCAAGGATTTAGCTCAGTGGTGCCGCCACCTGCCTCAAAAGCTCAAGGTCCTGAGTTTGATCCCTGGAACTAAAAAGAAAAAGAAAAAAAAAATCAACCAATTATCTACTCTGACCTTACTTAAATAACTACAGTTGTTATCTTACTTCCCTTCCTTCTTCTCCCTTTCCCTCCCGTCCCCTCCATTCTTTTTCATGGTACTGTGGATTGAACCCAGAACCAAGCGCACTCACACTGAGACACATCTCTAGCCCCCACCCAACTTTTTTTTTTTTGGTACTGGGGATTGAACTTGGAACCTTGTGCTTGCAAGGCAGGTGGCAGAACCACTGGCTAAATCCCCATCTCTCCCTCTCTCTCTAGCCCTTTTAAAATTTTAAAACAGGTTCTCCCTGCTGGGCTCAAATTTTCTTTTATTTCTTTTTTTTTTTTTTGGTTTTGTTTTTTGTTTTTGGTTACAGGGGATCAAAATCAGGACCTTGTGCTTGTGAGGCAAGAGGCAAAACCACTGAGTTAAAAACCCTTGGCCCAGGGCTCAAATTTTCTATCTTCTTGTGTCAGCTTCTCAGAATGCTGGGATTATAGGCCAGAGGCAGCACAGCTGGCTTTCTTTCTTTCTTTTTTGATATTTTGTGCGTGTGTGTGTGTGTGTGTGTGTGTGTGTGTGTGTGTGTGAGAGAGAGAGAGAGAGAGAGAGAGAGAGAGAGAGAATTCCTGCCACCATTCACTACTGTATTCTTTCCTTCTACAATTCTCTAATTGTCTAAGGTCATACTGAAGTTCAGCACAGCCTTATGGAAGACAGCTACCAGAGATGTTGGGAGCGTCACTTCCAATCTCTTCGAACAGGTCCTTCACAGTGGGTCCGTGGCAGTTTACTTATGTCCCAAAAAATATCAGTGTGAAAATGTAAGGAAAGGAATTTCACCCACATAGCAGCAGACTATATAAAATATCTAGGAATAATCTTAAGAAAAAAATGAAAAATTTATACAAAGAAAAATTTAAAAATCACTAGCTAAAAAAAAAAAAATCACTAGCTAAGAAGTGTTTTTCACAGCTTTTGTGGGTGAGCACTTAGCAGTCACTCTGAAGGCATTATAGTAAGTGAAACAAATGAATGCTTGAGTCTGGCAGCTTGTGCTCCCAGTACAGGACCTACTGCTGGGATGCCACAGCCACTTCATGACTTTTAGCTTTCTAAATATACAGAATCACAAACACTGGGAAAGTGTCACATCACCTGCAACTTCAGTTAAAATGGAAATGCTGGTTACAATTAACACTTGGACAGGCTGCTGAGTTTCCTGTAGGCCATGGATTGTAGTTTCACTTTATGAAACAATATGGGTGGTTTTGATTGGTGATTAAAAATCATTATGAAACCTTATTGGTAGATTTTAATTGTGATTATTGATAGGTTTTTAAATGTGATTAAGGCCAATAAACATTTTGCTTTAAAAATTAAATTTAGCATATGAGCTGTTGAAGCAAGCACTAAAAATTAAATGTTATGTAGCAAATTAGACAGTTAAAACTTCAGGATGGCAGACACTAGAAACATATCACTTTCACTTGGCTTATTATCATTATTATTATATATATATTTTTTGGCGATACTAGGGACCCTTTTCTTCATTACTGAGATAAAGGACCTTCACATTGAACTACACTTCCCTCCTACCTGTCTGTCTTCCCCCTCCTTCTTTCTTTTCTTTTTTTTTTTGGTAATGGATATTGAACTTGGGTGTTTACGCTTGCAAGGCAGGCGCCAGAACCACTGAGCTAAATCCCTGGCCCTACCCTTTCTTTCTTTTTAATAGGGTCTCATTAAGCTGCCAAGTTTCGTAGGCTGGGCTCAAACTTATGGTCCTTCTGCTTCATCTCCCCATGTGTGCTACCACATCCAGCTTTTTTTTTTTTTTTTTTAGAGAAATATAAATTTCTTCTCTCCTGGACCCCTAAGACATGAGTTTTTTTTTTTTTTTTTTTGAGGTAGTTTACTTTTATCTACAGTAGTCAAAACATTTTAAATATAATTATTTTAGATGACAATTTTTCTTGAAGTTGATCTATATCACTGTCTCTGAGCAAAATAATCAATGCAGACTTTTTACTTGATGTCACACATTTGGAAGAAAGAGGGAATAACAAGCTTTCTATGCAAATTCTAACTCTGCCATTTAACAGCTGTGCACTTTGGGCAAGTCAATAAATCTCTAAGAGCCTTGGATTACATTCAACCTGAGCTACTACTCCTTTTGCCAGATTGTTGAGAATACATGGGAAAGAAAATCAAAGCACGGATTATACACTCTTAAATACTGTTGCAAATAGTTGCTAATTTAGTTTGTGATTCAAAGGAGAAAGTGAACTAATATTTTTTTTTTTTTGAGTGATTACATGCCGGGTACTTCACGTTTTTTATCTCATGATTATTCAGTTTTATTTCATCATCATCATCATTTGCATTGAGATATTAAAATTCAGAGAAGTTAAACAATGTACTCTTAATAAGCAATGATGAGGGAATGAGAATGAAGTGGCTCATTTTGCAGTGTTTCCTACCAGACTCCGGCATAGCTCTATTATAACCATTAGTAGACTGTCCCCTGTGCTAACCAGCCTTAGGGTATGTTAATTCTATTTTCTGAATTGAAAAGTGAGAAAAATTATGAGAAATCTGTGACTCCATTTTTTTAAAAAAAAATCTGACGTATCTGGAAAACATGTAAGTGGAGAGCAGTCTGCTGGTGTCTTAAACGACCCTTGGTTGCAGCACATTTTGAATTTATCCAGCTGCTCTTCATGCCTTCCCTCTCTCCTTGCTGTCAGATTAGCAATGGTTGTTTCTTGCTGCTGCAAGCCTAGTGGTTATCCACTTTCCAGCAGAGCACAGCGAGTCCTCTTGAGTGTGGAGAGCCAGGGTGTTTGGGTGGACCCTGGCGTCTGCCACGGGAGGGCCACGTAGCTGGGGTAAGCTACCTCACTCTTCTGCCCTTCAGTTTCCTCTTTTATG
This sequence comes from Fukomys damarensis, assembly GCF_012274545.1. Lineage (NCBI taxonomy): Eukaryota > Metazoa > Chordata > Mammalia > Rodentia > Bathyergidae > Fukomys > Fukomys damarensis. The sequence continues at coordinate 21,926,223 of NW_022900945.1, read as the reverse complement.
GAATGGGGATAATAGCGGCACCTACCTCATGAAGTTGTCATGAAGAGTCAGTGAAACAAAGATGCTTAAAACAATGCCACAAAAGTATGTGCTCAATAAATATTTGCTATTGTTATTCTCTTTTGTTAGTTTAAATCTGCTAAGGTCTTGGAAACGAGACAATCAAGTTTGTTTGAACTCTAAGTAAGATAAAATGAAGTGACTTTTGAATTCCTAGCCAAAAGGCCCATTAATAAAGTGTCTGAGCATTAGTGCGGCTCCCCGATCCAGGCAGGAAAAAGCTTTACCGAGGCATCATTCTGTTACCAAGAGCTGCTTACCTGACCCATTCCTCTGATTAACAGAATCTTGACTCCCATTATGGGTCTAGATGTTGGATTTTAATGTTATAAAATTCTTTAACTCAAGTTCTTACAATTATGACAAAGAATGAAAATAACTCAGCATGAAATGTAAACATAGAGCTTACACATAATTGTATTAGACAAATGTCACTCTAAAAATATTTTAGATAATGTTTACTTCTTTCTGACAGTGATCTCCAATGCTCTTTTTCCAGAACTCGGTGACAACTTAGTCAAGAATGGATAAAGGAAATGCTCTTGTGGCCCATTCTGTTCTGTTTCCATTTCTTCATCATCCTGGGTTTCACAAGCCTTAGCATTTTTTAATGTATTCATGCTAGCTGTCTTCCTCTTTGTCCACAGCAGACCCATGTAAAACTTTCAGGCACAGTCTGCCATGGACTAATTCTGAAGCAGTGTCTTCTGTCTCTGAGGTGGAAGTTGAGTGGAGATTATGATGCCCAGCATATGACAGTTAATAAATATTCATTTGCTTATTTAAATGGTTATTAAATGAATCAGTGATTACTTTGGTCTTCAGTGGGAAAGAAACAATGTACACAATCTAGAAAAACTTCTGAATTGCACAGGAATAATTGACTTTTAAGTTGCTGCGTCTCCTGTACCATATGACCAGACATTTTCCTGACTCTTCCAGCCAAGACCTGTCTTGTTTGATGCATATACAAATTCATAGCTCACAAAGTTCATATACAAGTATACTCAAGCTGTGGTCCTTGTTCTGGTAGGTCAGAGGTCCTTTTGCTAGGTTTAACTGGACAGGTAACATTGCTTAACAAAACACTGCATGCAGACTGGACCGCAGCAGATGCAGCTGTTAAACACATTAAGAGCTATTTAGGTTGAAGCACTCATTTTGTCTGAAACCCTGAACTCATTCTTTGTCTACAGTCAATCTTTTTTAGGCTAGTTTTATTTCACAGATCCTTAAATTTATAAGCATCAAATGCACAAATGGTGATGTCATGTTGATTAAATTTTCTCTCTAGGGCTTATAATATGCTTCCGGACATCTGATAAAGTATAAGAAAAAGGTGCAGTTATGAAAGAAGTAACCTAAAATCAAAACAAAGTAAATTTAAAACAAGCTCAAAGGTCTGCTGTGAATGAAAAAACAATTAAACATTAGTTGCTCCATCTAGTGGTGAACAGTTATATGATTTTAGTGAAGAGATTTAATTTCATATTGAACATTTTATTCAAAATTTTTTTCTGATAAGTAGAAAAAGTATTAAACAGACTCACTATTATCGTATGTCATTTTAAATTACTAGAAGGTTATTCACATATAAACAAATATCACTACTTAATCTAAATAGATTTCACTACTTAATGAATCTGAATAGAATTAAGGACATATCTCTGACACAAATTTCATATAACTCATATTTAATCGGTTTAAGAACAAATATCGACATTAATATCTATATCTATACCTATATACTTAATGCATATCTTTATGTCATCCTGAAAACTTAGGAAACTTTAGGCCTCATTTGAACTAGTAGGAAGGAAGTGTTAAAAGGAGGAGATCAGCTGTTCTGCAGTTAAGAGCATGGGCTTTTGGACTCAGACTTTTCTAAGTCCTGAAAAATGCTCAGAGTTGTGTGTAAAATTTCAACCTTATTGAAGGTTATTTAGGAATCAGGATTTACCTAAATGTAATAAGTGGCTGTGGTTAACATGAGCTGCAGGACAGGCTAATTCTAGAAAGTACCTTTCAACTCTGTGTCTGGTGTATATTGGTTTCTTCATTTGTCAAAATGAAAATAATACTACCTGTTTCACAGACCTGTGAAGTTAAGTACCACACTGAAAGCACTCAGAACTGGCAAAGAATAAGTACTTACTAAAAATTTCCTCCTGTCATTACTGACTTTGTTTTGTGTACCTGTGTATTTTCTGGTGTTACCTGGGCATATAACTGAAGGATGTCTGAGTTATCAGTTTGGGAAGCCATTGAGAATCTCTTGCTTCCTTGATTCAGTGAAATGTTTCCTTCTGGAAGGGACTCTTTATTATAATATCTGAAGTATGACAGCACAGAGTGTGGTGACACATACCTGTAATCCAACCACTTTGGGAGGCTGAGGGAAGAGGCTGCCATGTTCGAGCCCAGCCTGGGCCACTTAGCAAGAACCTATCACAAAAGAAACAAAACAACAAAACAAAAGCACAGGGATTGTAGTATAGTGGAAAGGAACTGGGTTCAATGACCAATATGGCAAAAAATAAAAACGAAAGTGAAATAGATAGGGCACACATACCAAAGAGTTTCTCTGGTGTGAGAAACTGAAAGTGTAAATAAGGATCAATATGTATAAAAGACAACGTGAAATAGGAAGAAAAGGTACAAAGTGGAAGGGAGGTGGGAGGGGTAGGGGAAAGGAAAGAAAGGAATGGAATTAATATGAGAAAATGAAAAAATGGAAGTGAAGTCTTTGTAAATAAGAGAGGGGTGAAGGGGTTGAAAGGAGGGTAGGGGAATGGGGAAAATAAGTATCAAGATATATTATGTAAAGGTACAAATCTCTAATAATGAATATCATTATATTGTATACCTAAAATGTACCAATAAAATTAATTGAGAAAAGTAAAAATGAAATAAAATAAAGAGTAGTAGCACCCTAAATCCTAATTTATAACATTTCTAGGGTCAGTCATTCACTTTCCAAATTTGGCTTCTTTCTGAAAAGATTGGAACTCAACTGGAAAACAGGTTTTTGTACTTGCTCTTAAGTGTGCCTCAAATCTGATAATCTTCTCCTCAGAACCTCAACACCATGGTTTGGCTTTATTCTTCACTGACAGCAAAGTTTGATCAAGGTTGAAAAACAAATACCATGTGTCTGCTTCCATCTATATCCTGTGCAACCTGCATCCTGGATTGACTACATTTTTCATAGTCCTTGGAAGGATAGTTGCCACGAAAATACCTCCCTTTTTCTAAGATCTGGTTGCAGATTCCCTCAGACATGTCTGAGAGTGCTTGAAAGCATGGGCTACAGAGCCAGAGAGCCTCATTTTAAATCTTAGCTCCACCAATTAATTAATAGTTGAATAAGGGGCCAGGGATTTAGCTCAGCGGTTTGGTGGCCTGCCTTGCAAGCTCAAGGACCCGAATTCAATCCCTGGTACCAAAAAATAAATAAATAAAAATAAAATTTGAATAACGTTTGGACAGTGACCTCTGCGAGCTCTTGTTTTTTCATCTGCAAAAGCGAAACAAGAACCTGTCTCAAAAATTACTCTGTAAATTAAATGGACTAATATGCATGAAACTCTTAGAGTAGTGCCTGGTATGTGATAAGTTTATATAAGAGTTAGTTGTTACAGAGTTATTGTATGTAGATTTTTGTTATTCTGTGGAGCCGAAATGTTGTGTACAAATTCAGCATAGTTTAAGGAAGAGGCTTATTCTATCACTTTCACCTTTTTTGTGACATTTTCTTGTATGACTCTCTTTTTTTGACCTTTGTCTATGAATTTCTTTGCTTCTTCCCAATCTTTTACTTCTAATTTTTCTTTTTAGATGGTTTAGCTCCCTTAAGAAAACCTTTTCTGCTATTAATACAATTCCCTCTAACCCTTTCACTTCTTACCAGAGAATTGACTATGTTTATTCTTCATGTGTTTCTGAAGACTTACATGGTGCCAGATCCACAGTATATGTGCAGTAGGCATGCTGAATGAAATATACAGAAAAACTAACTTGAACTTGCACCCGTAATATTGATTGCCTCAGAAAATACATGGAATTATAATTATTTTCATTTATGTAGCAGTTATTACATTCCAGGCTCCGTACTAAGGATTTTATGATCTGACTTAATGGCATCAACAGTTTTTGAGGGGCAAATTCTATTAGTTTCTTTAAAAAGATTTTAAAAATCAACGAAGTTGTATTTATTTATCATATATGACATTGTTTTAAAATACGTATATTATGGAATGGCTAAATCAAGCTGATTAACATATACATTCCTTAACATTATTGTCATTTTGTAAGTGTGTGTTGTGAGAACACTTAAACTCTATTCTTAATAACTTCAAAAATATGATACATTGCTATCAATTATGGGCACTATATTGTGCAATAGATCTCTTGAACTTATTCCTCCTAACAGGAATTTTGTATTCTTAGACTGACATCACCTCAACCTCTCAGCTCCTGGTGAGACCTATTCTACTCTATTTCTGTGAGTTCAGAGTTTTTATATTCTTTGTACAATGACTATGTGATATTTGTTCTTTTGTCCTAGATTATCCACTTACCGCAATTGTCTACAGATTCATTTATGTTGGTGCGAACGACAGGATTTTCTTCTTTTTAAAGGCTCAGTTATGTTCCACTGTGTATATGTACATTCTCTTTATCTATTCATTCATTGATGAATACTTAGGTTGATTCTGTCTTGGCTATTGTGACTATTGCTGCAACGAATGTGCAGGTATTTCTTTGAGACATTGATTTCCTTTCCTTTGGATATATCTAGTAGTGAGATTGCTAGTCCCCTATTAGTTTTAATTTAAAAATTAGTAAGTTAAGTTTCAGGAAATATAAATTACTTGGCCAAGGTGTCACTTCTAATGTCAAAGTATCTTTCTCTTAGAAGAGCCCCTATTGGTTATTGAACAGCTCCTTCATCTCTTTTTTTCCCCTCTTAATATTTTGAGTATGTGAGGCTATACTTCTTAGGTCTTCTATCTGCTGCAGACAAGCACCTTTCTTGAACTTCCCTAGAGAACTACATTTGAGAGGTTGCAAGTTCAACTACAAGAACCACACAGAAAGCATCAAGATGGGTATGAACTGCATCAAAGAGGGAGAGCTCACTTAACTGCTGGTCATTTTGCCGGTGAAGGTGCATAGAAACTGTCACCCCAAAGTATGGCCAGTCAGAAAAGCAGATCCAACACTGAAATGTATTCTGATTTTTCAAGAGTAGCTGGAAATATTTATATATAACTTCTGAATTCCACATGAATTCCTAATGTCCCCAGTTTTAAGAGAATCCTGTATAGGGCACACAAAATAGGCCCATGGGCCATATCCTATATATATCCTTTGGGTACCACTGTGAAACCTCTTACCTGTATACTGAGTACACCTAACATGCTGTTTTTTCTTCTCTTAAACTAAGCCCCAGGCCCAATGACATGCATAGGTATGAGCTGGAAAAAGTTGTCATCAGCCTAGGAGCTATGTGGACAATTCAAGATTCTTGTACAAAATTCTAGCATCCTAGTTCTAGCCCTTACTTCTATTCATTTGGCTTTCTTTTAATCTACCTAAAGCTAAACTCCAAGCTCTGTGCAGGTAGGGCCCTCATCTGTTTTATGACAAAGCATCCCTAGGCTCTAGTATATTGTCTTAACACAAAATAGGGGTTTAGTAAATATCTGTTAATTAACTCAGTGCTCCATCTTGTATGTCATCCTGTTGTCTCAAATTTAGCATGTATTATAAATCTAAATGGGTTTCTAAATCAGCTCCCTTCTGAATGTCCCTGTTTTTATATGTGGCATTATTATCTTATCATTCACATGGGCTTTTGTGGTTTGAATTATCTCTGACATTTCTTATTTTTCCCATCCTGTCAGTCACCAAGTTCAGGTAACCATCTGTAGGTAATGTTATTATAGCCACTCTGTCCTTCCTTCCCCGACACCATGCTAGCCCAAGACCCTCTTATCTCACACTACTGAGACTATTGCAATAGTTGCTTACTGCCCCTCACAGGACTTGGGGCTTCCTCTTCCTAATGTATTCTGTGTGTCACAGCAAACAAAGGACTTTTGCCACTTACTAAGAAAAACTTTTAGGGTTTCTCATTGTTTATTACTGAGTTCAGACTTAGATTTAATTGAAAACAAGCCAAAAATTATTTACTCCTAACATATTAATCTTAATTCTTGTTATGTACCACACAAGTTCTCTGCTTTAGTCAGACTGGTTCCCTGATAGATCTTGAAAACACTAAGCAGAGACTTTTTGCTTTCTTACTTTTATATTTTCTTAGTATCTTCCAGTCAATACTGTGAATCTTACCCCAAATTTCTATTCTCCACTATTTTTTTATTTTTGTTTGTGTTGTTTTCTTTGTGTGTGAGATGAATGATTTTCTTTTTCCTTCCTTACATAAATTTTTCCGACTTTCTGGGGTACACAGTCTGTCATGCATATGGGCCATGTTTCATGTACTGTTTGGTAGAAAGGGAGTATAGCATAGTAGTCAAACAGTGCCTGCAGCCGGGCAGCTGACTTCAAATCTTGACTTCAAATGAATTCAAATCCTACTACTCGCTATCTTGGTGACTTTAGGCAAGTAACTAAATCCCTGTGTCTTCATAACCTTATCACTACATCAAATGTGGCAATGATGCCTATCTCACAAGATTGCTGAGAGGACCAAATGTGTAAAATTGTATTATCAAGGCATTCAGTAAGTGCATTTTGATGAATGGAATAAAACGCTTGGTGTTGGAACAGGGTGTGGTGGTGCTTCCTGTATTCACAGAACTCTGAGAGGCTGTGGGGGGCGGGATTACAAGTGTTCAAGTCCAGGTTGGGCAACTTAGTGAGACCTTGTCTCAAAATATAAATAAAAAAAAAAGATGGGACAGAAAAAAGGGGTAGAGATGTAGCTATCCCAGTGCAAAGACCCTGAGTTGAAACCGCACTATTGTAAAACAAACAAATAAACAAACAGGCAAACAAACCCTTCTCCTTTATTTTTTCCTACATAAGAATGATCAGAGGAATTTCCTTTTGATGTTTTAAATCAATAGTGTCCCAATTTTTCCATGAATCTACCCCACCCTGCATTCCAGGGCATCATTATTTGTTTTAGAGTGGCAGGGAGTGAGTATGAAAAGAGACAGCTGGTTCTGTGATGTGCTGGTGTGTGGAGAAATACTGAGGTTGAAAGAAATCTTTCAAAATAGTATGTTCTAACTCTTGTTCCAAATACTTTAGTTTTCTTTTTTTTGTTGTTTTGTTTTTTATTGTTTTTGCCTACAGGATGATCACAATCCCTTATCAGAAGTGAAAAGACAAGCTAGATCAAGAGGAAGGGGAGTAGAGTAAATGAGGTATATAAAGTCAAATAATTATCATGGGAGAAAGGAAAATCAGAAGCTGGAAACTGACTTAGGAACAATAAAGGTATTTAAAAATAAATAAGAGATGGAGTAATACAAAATAAATGTGATATTTCAAGGCAAGAAACTGTGACTCATTTAGTCTTTGAGAAGCAGAATATTACCCTAAACAGTAAAAATAATGAGTGCAGAAGGGTATATGATATGGCCAGCTGTGGGAATTTCTAGGCTGGCTTCTGTGCTAATTATTAAGTATCCCAGCTCTCATTCTCTATGCAAACTACACATCCATAAACCTCTCTGTAGCAGGGTGAGATATAGCAAGATATTCAAATACCAAAGTAACTATGGAAATGGGAGGAACAAAGAAAAATTCTTGAAAGTCTCTGGGTAAAGATAAAAGAAACACAGAATAAAGAAGATCTCACAGCAGGGGCCTGTGACAGAACTCCAAATCAGGAAGTCAGGGAAGATGAAGTGGAACAGAGCCAAATTTCCTCATCCGGGGAGATGGTCCATAGATTTCAACTACCCAGTTAACTTTCAGTTAACTCACTCAGGAGAACAGAATTGGAAGCATATAAAGCATAAGTTTAATTCTCTCAGTAAATGATGCAAAAAAGAGTAGCAAGAATTTTGAAATTGGTCGTACATTTTTAAGGAAGATTTTATAGACTGCTTCAGTAGCTCAACTTGAAAAAGGAAATTCTGGATTAGCCAAATTCTAAGAATGAAAAATTTTTCCAAATGTTAAAAAACCAAACTTACCTCACTGTAAATTTGATGATTTAGATATAGATATGTAGATAAGTTAAACAAATTGTTTCATAGAAGATTATAAATGGTGCCAAATCAAATAAAAGAGAATGGACCTCTACATTTGGGTGCTGTATACCTCACATGTTTCTATGCAACAAACATCTCTAAATTTAAGGTTCTTCATGTGGTTTCTTGTCTTCTTTTTTGTCTGTTCATAAGGTTCTCAAAGGCTAGGGGTGGAAATCACACAAAATTATTTCCTTCTTATTTGGTAAAACCAAGTCAGTGTCAGCCGAGATTCAACGGGTGGGGAAATTGATTCCTCATCTTAGTGGAAAGAGATGAAAGGAATTTGTGTGTCCATTTTGATTTTATTTTGTAATTTAGACACAATTACAAAATGAATAAAAGATATGAAAGAATTTGACCTAAAACTGCTAAATTTTCTGCAAAGTATTATTTTTTATGTAGCTGAACAATTGTTCTTTTCCTCCTTTTCCAATGTGGTCTTGGCATCTGTCCTCATGAGGAAATTCAGGACAAGATTCCAGCATCCTGGGTCAATCAGTAGGGTGTTTGGTACCTTGGCTATGCTATTTTCTTTTAGCTCTTTGAATTCAATATCTCAGGTGTATGTCTGTTACCAATTCAATGACATATGAAGTATACTGAATTTCAGAAAGATTCTTCTGTGTGCCATAAATCTTGTGATAATATTTGTCATTAGCTCAGACTCTGACCCATAGTTCAAAAAAAATTTACACTTCAAATCAGTAACACAGTTTTTATCTTCTTAAATCTTGGTGCCAGAGGGCCTAAAGAGAAATAGTAAGGCACACGTAAAACATTCGGTTACCTTATTCATTCAGCTCTGGGACATTCTCTCAAGAACTCAATGGTGACGATATCTTTGGGAGATCAGCTATTGTTTGTAGGAAGCATCTTGGTGGTTCCACAAAATGTGGCTCCTCTTCAAGGAGCTGCCAATATGCAACACATATGTCTCCTGGCCCTGCCCTGACTGCCCTCTTTACATTAGCCATCTCTGTCGCTAGGACCATGGCTAATTGGTTTAGAACTATCCCCTGTCCTAGCTGGGCCTGTTTGTGTCTCTTATTAACTGGACATGCTGTCTGAAGAGAAACAGTTGTTGGTAGCTGAGCCACATTGCCAGTATTCTTGAAAAAAGACCCACAACTTCTTGCAGAGGCAGTATCCTGGTTGAAAGCCACTCTCTCCTTTTATTTTTTCAGTGCTGAGGATAGAACCCAGGGCCTCACACATACTAAACAAGTTTTCTGTGACCAAGGCACACCTCTAGCTCTTCCTACCCTTTTGAAGCTTTATTTAGTTCTTACTTCTAGTATTCTTCCAATACATTTTCTGTTTTTGTTCATATGACTACCACTAATGGCTGTTACTTGTTATCAAAAGAAACAATTGACAGAAGATAGCTAACCATGCATAATATTTCACTCTTTCTCTCATTTGACAGTCATTTATTGGGACCTATTACACATCAGCCAAACACAAATACATGCAAATAAGATAGAAAGTGGTTTGGAGAGATAGTCGTGCAAATGTGTAATTACACTAAATTGTGAAAATGCTCTAGTGGAGATACTTAGAGTGATGTGGGACTACAGATAAGCATATGAATCCTGGGTGAGCTCCAGAACTGGGGTTAATCAGCTTGGCCAAGGATATAAACTCAAGACTAATTCAAAGCTATACAGAATATTCAACCTCATTACATTGCAGTGACAGCAAGTGAAGAATTTCTGCACAGAGACTGAAGACCAGCTGTTCTCAATATTGACTCAGCTCTGCGGAGTGGAAACTGATTTGAACAGCAGCATGGGAGACTTAGATTATAGACGGGAGAATTTCCTGACAGTGAGAGTTGTTAATGTTGGGAGGTTGTAGAAGAATCTTTTCCCCTGGACGTTTTAAAAATAACGTAGCTCTTCATCTGCCCCAGCTGACATTATTGTGATGCTGTCTAAAGTAGGGAGATGGAACATAATCACTCAAGGCCTTTTCTAGTTTAGATTTTTTAAAATAACATAGTCATTTAAAAAGACTTTTTAGAAAGAGCAGTTTTAGCTTCACAGCAAAATTGAGAGAAAAAAGTACAAAGATCTCCCACATTCCCCTGCCCCTGTATACAAATTCCTCCATTATCAACATCCCTCAGCAGATTGGCACGTGCGTGACCACTGATGAACCTACCTGACATGTCACTGATTTTTGAAGTTTACACTTTAAAGTTCACTCTTGGTATGTTGTATCTCCCACAGTTTAGTACGAATCTATAGTGACATGTATCCACTATGGTAATATCATGCAGGAATTTTTAATTACTCTAAAATTATCCACATTTCACATATTCATCCCTCTTACCCCCTTACATTTGGCAACTACTGATCTTTTCACTGTCTCTGTAATAAATGTCATAGAGTTGAAGTTAAATAGTATGTAGCTCCTTTAGATTGACTTCCTCCATGTAGTAATAAGCATTTAAAATTTCATCCATGTTTTTTCATGACTTGATAGCTCTTGTCTTTTTAGCATTGAATAATACTCTGTTGTCTGCTTGTACTACAATTAGTTCATTTACCTACTAAAGGACATCTTGACTGCTTCCAAGTTTTAACAATTATCAATACAGTTGCTATAAATATCTGTATGCAGGTTTTTTTTGGGGGGCATGGACATGTTTTTAACTCCTTTGCAACACATTTTTAAAGAAAACTGTCAGACTACTAAAAAAAATTAAGGACAGACAGGTAATAAAAATGAGAAAATAAATTATCAATTCCTTCTTTGGTGAGAAGTAAAAAAGAAGTGAAGAGACAAAAAAGTAGAAGACTTATTTTTTTAGACACTGTTTTTGAATCACATGCTGCATTGGTTGCTTTGGCAGTTTCTTGCTTGGAGCTCAGTTGGTTGCGAACTAATAAAGAGCCCTGTGTTTCCTTCCTAACCCCATGTCCTTTACCTTCTCCTAATTCACTTTACAACCAGTCTCATCCTGTGGAATATTTTGTATATATTTATAATTTTATTATGAAAGAGCAAATGTGTAGAATAAAAGAGTATAGTAAATATAGTGTATTTGCAACAATTCAAAACTCACATTTTTCATTTTTAAAAGTTAGATACATTTTACTTCTAGGTTTTGAATTCTGTCTTCTACATAATTGATTTCATTTATACTTTTTCATATGTCGATGTATTCCCTACATCTCATAGCACTTCAGCACATCTCTATGAGTCTATAGATTTCAATAGGTATAATGAATGCAGTGGGTAGGATGGAGTAGACGGACAGATGCCCTGGAGATATCTGTAATGGGCTGAAATCATCTCAAACTACTCTCTGAAGCCTCCTCATACTGTTCTCAAAGATCAGTCCTTTCCTTTTCTTTACTACTCTCCCCTCCCCTCCACTTCCCTTCCCTTCTCTTAAAGAGACTATCATGAGCTTAGAATTGAAGCATGCGTTCAGATAACAATAGCTTTAGTTGGGCTAAGGATAAAATATATGACTGGAAATAAAAAACAGAACATTTAGTTAGGTTAAAAAAAATTGAGGGATGCATGCTGTGATCTCAGCTACTCCAGAGGCTAAAGCAGGAGAATCACACATTTGGGCCAGTTGGGCAACTTAGTGAGGGCTGTCACAAAATACAAAATAAAAAGAGCAGGGGCTATCGATCACAGTAGAATACACCTGGGTTCAATCCCCTGAATTTAAAAACAAAAAAAATAGATAAAATTTTGTAGAATCTGCCTTGGAATCAGCTGACTATGGACTGAAATCTCTGAAAGTGTGAACCAAAATAACTTTTTTTTTTCTTTAAATTGCATATGTCAGGTATTTTTTTCCCCAACAGTAGAAAGTCCACATAATATGTGCATACAATGTGTATGGATAAACCAAAGTAGTTAGCATTTTTATTTTCTCAAACATTTATTTGTCTATTATATGTGTGAGGAATATTTGAACTTCTTTCTTTTACTCTTTTGTTATTTTTGTTTTTTGTTTTTTGAGACAGGGTCCCATTATGTAGTTCAGACTGTCCTTGAACTCAGCCTAGGCTGGCCTTAAACTCATGGACATCTTCCTGCTTCAGCCTCCTGTGAGCTGGGATTGCAGGTGTGCACCACCATATCCAACCATAGTTTGTTTTTTGAGGCAGACACTCCAGGCTGGCCTTGAACTTACTGTATGGCCTAGGTTGGCCTTGAACTTGTGGCAATCCTCCTGCCTCAGCATACCCAGGGCTGAAATTACAGGCATGGTAATGCCTGACTCTCTTCCAGTTCTTTATAAAATGTATAATAAGTTGGTATGAACTGTAGTCACCCTTATCTTTAACACATGATACTATGACCCACACAGGCATGGCAGTCCTAGGTTTTATTCAGGGATCAAGAGGGACTGCCTGATGTATTGGGAATAACAGATAAGACTGATAGTTTAGAAGAAGTGCTATCTAGTGGTGTTGGTAATGCTTTCTTTTGATGCTGTGTTTTGGAAAATGTGTTTTTATAAATTCACTGTTTTGTTTCTTCAGCAGCTCTGTGAAACTAATGAAGCTTAACATCAGGGTCCCTCATAGCATGGGCCTTTCCGTGTGTTCATGTACTCATGTATATATGTGAAATTTGAGAAAGTTGGATAATTGTGATTTGTTAAGAGGGCTAGGTCATTCTAAATTGACTTCCTGTGATGGTTAATTGAGTGTGTGAACTTCACTGGGCCATAGGATGTTTGGATATTTGGTCAAGTATTATTCTGGGTGGGTATGTGAGTGCATATTTAGTTAAGATTGACTTTTGAATCAGTAGCTTGAGTATAGCGGATTGCACTCTGAAGTGTGATTGGTCCTCATCTAACCAGTTGAAGTCCTGAGTAGCAGCAGAAGGATGATCCTCCTGTATCTCCTCAAGTAACAGGAAACTCTTGCCTGATACCTTGGACTAAGACATCAGTCTCTTCCTTCTTCCAGATTTGAACTGAAACATTAGTCCTCGTGGATCTCAAGCTTTCTTAGGTGTTTTTCTTGTTAATTGAAGATCTTGGGACCTTTCAGCCCCACAATCATGAGAATCAATTCTCTATAATTCCTTCCTCCATATACATATAATATTTACATATCATATGTATTTACATATTATATATATTTACGTATTATATTAATTCTGGACAACCTTGACTCACACGTTCCAAGAGAATTCTAGAGGAATAGAGTTTTAAGGTTGGCTTTTCTAAATTAGCTCTGTGGATGCAGGATTAGCTACCTACTCTGATTAGATGTAGAGGTGATAAATAAATGATTCTATTTCCAATGGTCCAGGGCATGTTATGGCAATAGAGTCATGAAAAATATCACTTTTGTTTATTCATAATCAATTCTTTGTAAGAAATAAGGACCTGGGTGATGGTGTATGATACTCTTAAAGATTTTTGGCAAAGTAGTGAACATAATGAGATTGACTGCTTGCCTCTAATGTCAGTAGACAAAGTAGAGAAGGAAAATAATGAGCACAGGGATTTGAATTACCAGCTGAAGTACTGCATAAGTGACTTGAAATCTTCAATGTGTGCCATAAATGAAAATCTCATCTACTGTAGCTGCAGGGCTGAGACTGCTGAAAATCAGCCTCAGAATCTCATCCTGGGACAAAGTGAAGTCCTAGTTGCATAGGGAGTCTGTCGCTAAAATCAGAGCATTGACTGGGAAGAATGGCGTCCTGGAAGCTGGAATGAGAATGTGTGGGAAGACCCTGATGGAGCTGGGAACACCAAAGCCATTTTTCTGCTGACTCTTCTTTGCCAAGGAATCCTCCGTAACCTCAGCGGAGCTTCCTTTTTGTCTCTGACAGCATTAGCCTTGAATTTTCTGAAGAAGCTGTAATGGCCTCCTCTTAGGCGATTGCCACCATAAGACAATGCTGAGTCTCCTCAGGATTCACTGCTACCACACTTGTTTGAAGAACTTTTTTATATTATTTAATTCTAGCTTGATCAGTATGTGTTTCCAACGTATTCATCTTGGGTAGTTGGAACATGCACACAACACATCTTAATTCTTTTTACCTCCCTTTCCCCTCTTCCTCCCTTCCCCCTCCCACCCTCCATCTCTCGGTCTCTTTCCCATTTGAAAAATATTTACTAATATCATTTTTTTTTGGTACCAGGGATCAAACTCTGGCCCTTGTGCTTGTGAGGCAGGCGGTGGAACCACTGAGCCAAACCCCGGGCCCTCTAATATCATCTTTTATTCTGCTTTTTAGTTATACTTTAAGGTTCTCATATAAGAGAAACTATGCACGATTTAGCCTCACATGTGTGGTAAATTTCACTTAATAATATGGTCCCAAGGTGCATCCATTTTCCTGCAGCTGATTCAGGCTTGACCTTCTTTATAGTAGAGTAATAGTCCAGTGTAGTAATAATCCATTGTGTATAAATAGCACATTTTCTTTACCTACTCATCTGTTAGTTTTTTGGATCAGATATGTTTCTTGAACACAGCATTCAAGTTCTTTTTTATCCAGTACTGGGGATCTAACTCAGGACCTTACACTTGCCAGGCAGGCACAGTGCCACTGAGCTGCATCCCTGCTCCCTACCCCCGAGTTTTGTTTTTGATCCAATTTGCCAATCTGTGTCTTTTGATTACAAAATTGAGACCACTTAAATTGAGGATTATTACTGATAGCTATTGACTTATTCTTGTCGTTGTGTTATTTTCTTATTGCTGATTTCTTTTCTACTCTTCTGTTTAACTGGTAGTGCTACCTGGGATGTACATTCCATGAGACATTTTGGTGCTGTTGGCTTCATTGTCTCTTTTTAATGATATCTTTGAGAAGTTTTTGGAGTGCTAGTTTTATACTCATGAATTTCTTTAGGTTCTGTTTGTCGTGGAAAGACCTTATTTCTCCATCCATTTTGAAAGATAATTTTGCAGGATATATCAGTCTGGATTGGAAGTTTTTTCTTTCAGGTCTTGACGCACTTCTGTTCAAGCTTTCCTGGCCTTTAAGAGTTGTATTGAGAAGTCAGTTGTAATTCTAGCGGGTTTGCCTTTAAAGGTGATTATTTGCTTTTCTCTAACAGCCTTTAAGCTTTGTGTGGTGGATTTCTTGGATTTTGACTAAGATGTGTCTTGGGGAGGCTATTTTCTGGTCATGGCTTCTTGGAGCCCTCGGTGCATCAGTCATCTGTATATGAAATTCTTTCCCCACATGTGCAGAGTTTTCTGCTATTATTTCTGTAAATGGTTTTGTATCTTCTGGTTTTTCACTAATTCCTATTAAGCTTAGATTAGTCTTCTCTGTGTCACCTAGCAGCTACTGGATCCATTTATTTCCATATTCTCTCTCTGTTTTGAAAGTATCTCTAGGTCCTGTATATGATCACCTTATCAGCTTGGTCTTCTGCCTCTGACACTCTGTCCTCACACTGGTCACTTCCATTGCTCAGACTTTCAGTAGAATTTTTATGCCCTGAATTTCTGTTTGGTACCTTTTCACAGACTCTAATTCTTTGGTAAACTGTTCCTCTATGCTCTGTATCATTTTGTTTAGTTCAGCTAGCTTTTAATTAGTGTCTTCTGAAAGCTTGTTGATCATTTTGTTTATTAAGTTCCTTATCTATTTAGTTATATCATCTCTGAGCCTGCCAAGAACTTTATTGATCTGTTTTTCTGTTTCCTCTTTATCACTTTTTGCAATTCAGCTGTTTGGCTTTTTATTTCTTCCCCTTTTATGCCCCAGTGATAAGCTTTGGGGGACTTGGGAGTTTAAGGATGCATTTTCTTGTCTTTTCATATTTCTCGAGTGTGCACGTGTGTGTCGATTCTTGGATCAATTAAAGTGGAAAGACTTTATTGCTAGTGTAGAGACCTCTTTAATGAGTGTCTGCTTTTCAGTGAGGAACTCTGGCCACAGCTAACCCTAGGCCTTTGCCTCTGTCCCGAGATCTCATTATCTTTGTCAATTTAGGGCCCTAATGCCCAGTTTTCCAGAAATGAACCATGGTATGGTTGATGACACAAGGACAAACCGAATATTGTCATAGAATGAAAAATAATAGCAACAACTCTACCCTCTGGCAATAGCAAGAAAATCCACAATAATAATGGAATCGAAGATAAACTAGATATGGGCATATCTTAAGAATCAAGTAAAGGTACCTCTGTCCACCCTTAAAAATAGAAAAAAGATCTGTAATTATAGACACAAAGACAAATAAAATATTGACAGATATTAAATATCTACGAAATGGAACAATGCAAATTATACCACTGTTAACAATAGAAAATAATTCAAATATAATAGCATAGAGTTAACTAAATATCTAAAAATTATCCTAATGATAAATGTAACTGTATTATTTGCTTTAAATGTACCAATAAACTTAAAGGGAAAATTATTAAAGTTTAATAATAATACTATTAAAGACAGGGATATGGAACAAGAAAATGAGAGAAATAAAATTTGAAAAATATAGAAAAAGAAATTGAGTAAGGAGAGAAAATGAGATAATGGATTATATCAAGGAGTAAACAAAAAGTAATAGAATTAGATAAAAGGAACAGAAAAGAACAAACAAGAAAGAGATAAATGATAAATGATAAAAAGATAAATGAAAAATGTGGAGCAAAATAAAGAACAGGGAGGAAAACAAAAGACAAAAAGACAAAAAAGAAAAAAGAACCCAAACCCTGCAAAAAACCAATGAAGAAAAAAAGAAATGAATAAAAACAATTCCTCAATGTTTTTAAATAGGTTGTTTATTTCCAGAGTGTTCGATATTGGAATCCTGTAGATATTGAGGAGAGGTAGTGAGTCACTACTAAGACCTATTTTTGCTTTCACACTCAAACTATTGTGTGTGAATGCTGAATGCTGCAGCACCTTCTATGCTGAGTGTGGTTGGTCAGTGCTGTCCACCCTGGGGCTGTAGTCCCTCCAGTTGCTCCCAGTTTCCATATCCCTCTATGTGCCTCAAGTCAAGGCTTTCTTCACCAAGCTTTGAGGCTTTGTGGCTTGAGGTGCCCTTCCTGCTCCAGAGGAGCTTCCCAGGAGCCAAGGGTCTTTTTCTCACTGCTTCATTCTTTCATCTTCCTCTTGTTCCGTCTCCCCATCTTCTCTGTAGTTTCTTGCTTTCCTGTCAGTTTCCTGTCTTGTTTCTCTACCAATTCCCAGAGGTCCACTTTTTCTCTCTCTCTGTTCACTAAGTTGTTTGCCAAATGTCTGTATTCCAGGTCCCAGAGAGGCTGTATTTTGCTGACAGTCTTTTTGGAGGGGGTACCGGGGATTGAACTCAGATCCTTGAGCTTGTGAGGCAGGCACCGGAACCACGTCAACAGTCTTTAATTTGCCATTTTTCTGATTTGAAGTCTCTAACTAGACAGAAGTCACAACAAGCCTCTAAAAGTGAAGTACATAATATGTCCCATGAGGAAGTATGCTGCATTATAAAGAACTGCTTCAGTTATCTAACTTACACAAATAGAAAGCCAGGGAACCTATGTGGGAATGGATATGAAGGCTATGGGAAACTTAAAGTGGTATCAGGCCAAATTTATTGATGTGGGTGGAAGAGATAGATATTCTGCGCAGTACTGCAGTCTGGGAAGTTAGAAAGGTCTCTAATGTTTTGTTTAGGTGGTTGGCTGAAGCATGGACCAAAAGATATTTCTGCAGTGAGTGCATTGGAAACTTACCTTGTTTTAATGAAGAAGAAGTTATTCAGACTTAGGAAGATGGTAATATTTAAATGCATGTGGCATTTAAGACCTCACTCACATTGAGAGGGGTACAGCAAACATCATGACTCTGAGGAACTTGTGAGGGGACCTCAATATCTTCCAGAGCTTTGCAATTGCCATTCTGTGTATAGGGGGAACAAAAGTGGGAAACAGTGCAATGGGGAGTAATTGAATCCTGGAGTTGTAAGGACCAAGTGACAGCATTCAATTTTTAAAACAAGATGGACATGGTAACGTGATGAACAGCAGAGTCACAGCAGCAATCAAGATAAGTCTGATGCATACAGTCCTATGGTGTTAGTTAATTTGTCATAGTCCATTGGTCATTGCTGAGATTGAAAGCCTATTGAATCCTTTCTTCATCTGTATAAATAAACAAGTTTTAAATCATGCAAAACTTTCCAGACCTAAGCTGGTTTACAAACCCAGAACCCTTAGAATGGAAAGAATGCTAAGTCCCCTTTACAAAGGACCTTGTTACAGTGACAAAATGTATAGTGTTAATCTTTTCCCAGCCTTTCCCAAAGGAACTTACAGTGTAACTGTACATTATGAAAATGGAAATGGGCATTAGCTCTAAATGCATAGAAATTCCAGAGACCCAAAACATCTCTGGAGCCTACTAGTCAACGTAAGGGTTTCTGAAAGACAATTGATTGATGGAGTTTTAGTTTAGGTCCACCTAACAGGGGGCCCATTGAATCCCTAAACTCATCCTGTAGTTATTTCCCTAGTTCCAAAATGTAGCATTGAAATAGATATACTCAGCAGGTGGCAGAATCCCTGCATTTGTTCTCTGACCTGTGGAATAAAAGGTATCGTGGGAGACATCAAGTGGAAATCACTAGAATTACCTCTTCCTAGGAAACAAAAAACAATACCACATTCCTGAAAAAATTGTAGAGATTACTGCCACGACCAGGGGTTTCAAGAATACAAGGGTGGCGATTCCCATCACATCTCCATTCAACTTTTCTATTTGGCCTGTGAAGAAGACAGATGGATCTTGCAGTGTGACAGTAGATTACTGTCAGCTTAGCCAGATGGGGACTTCAAATGCAGTTATTGTACCAAATGAGATTTCATTGCTTGAGCAAATTAATACCTCTCCTGGTACCTAGTAAGCAGGTCCCATTACATAGATGATACCATGCTCATTGGACCTAGTGAGCAAGAAGTGGCAACTATTCCAGATTTATTGAGAATACATTTGCTTGTCATGAGGTGGGGCATAAATCTGACTAAAATACAAGATCCTTCTATCTTCATGAAACTTCTAGAGCCTCAGTGATTTTGAGTGTTTTAATATGTCTTTTTTGAGGGCTAGGATAGGTTGTAGCATCTGAGAGTCAAAAAGAGGACATATGGGACTCTGAGTTTAGGAGACAATAAGCTGGTCTCTTGGTTCATAAATGCTTTTGTTTGTGGACAATTTGGTTTTCAATCAAAGGCATTTGGCAAAATTTTGTTTTTGCATTGTTAGTTTTTCTTTCTTTCTTTCTTTCTTTCTTTCTTTCTTTCTTTCTTTCTTTCTTTCTTTCTTTCTTCTTCTCCTTCTTCTCCTTCTCCTTCTCCTTCATCCTTCTCCTTCCTTCTCCTTCTTCTTCTTCTTTCTTCTTCTTTTCTTCTTGTTTTTTTTTTTTTTGGTACTGGGGATCGAACTCGGGCCCTTGTGCTTGCAAGGCAGTTGGTGGAACCACTGAGCCAAATACCCTGCAAAAACCTTTGTTTTTGTTTTTGAACTCTGTATCAGGTGACCAACGTGACTGTGGGCCATCCTTTTCACATGAACACAAATGTGGCCATCTTTACAACAATTGTGGAATGAATTAAGTTCATGAACAGAGCCACCATTTTATAGTGGATTCATTGCATTTTGGAGGCAACACATTCCTTGTCTGACTGTGCCAGTCCTTGTCCATTTTCTGAATGACCCGAAAAGCTATCAGTTTGGAATGGAGCACGGAAGATAAAACTCTGAAAGAGGTCTAGGTTACTATGCAAACTTCTCTGTCCCTTGGAATATATGATCCAGCAGATCCAACAGTGCTCGAGATGGCAGTGGCAGATACATGGATGCGTTTTGGAGTCTTTGACAGGAACTTAGAGATGAATCTCAGTTCAGGTCTTTAGGATTTTGGAGCAACACCCTGCCGTTATCCTCAGGTAGATACTCTCCTTTTGAGAAATAACTCTTGGTTTGTTTCTGGTCCTAACAGAGACTGAATGCTTTACTATGGACTGCCAAGCTGACATTTGACCTAACATGCCCATCATGACCTGATTGTTATCTGACCCACCAGTCCCTAAGGTTGGACATTTGCAACATTCCATTATAAAATGGAAGTGGTATATATGCTGCTGGGCCTGAGCAGGTCCTAAAGGCCTGAGCAAATTATGGAAGTGGCTCAGATTCCTCTGGTCTCCACTCCTGCAATACCATCTTCTCTTTCCCAGCCTGCATCTATGCCACCTGAGGTATTCTTTAAGGTTAATTGACAGAAAAAGAAAATCAGGGCCAGATGGATAGATTGTTCTAAGACAATCATGAAAGACAATGGTGAAGGGAAATACTCCCAGTGGGAGAACTTTTGGTGGTGTACTCAGTTGTTAGCTGAGGGAGAAATGGCCAGATGTGTGATTACATACTAATTTTTGGCCAGGGTTTGGCTGGGTGGTCAGGGACTTGGAAAGATTTATTGGAAAACTGGTGTTATAGAAATTTGGGTGAAGAGGCCCATAGATAGACCTCTTTAAAGAGGTAAAAAATTCAGCTATTACAAACTGTGCTGCTACAAATATGGGTGCACATATATCACTGTGATATGATTCTTTTAATTCTTTTGGAAAGATACCCAGCAGAGGGATGGCTGGGTCAAATGGGACCCCTAATCCTAGTTTTTTGAGGTATCTCCGTATTGATTTCCACAGTGGTTGCGCCAGTCTGCACTCCCACCAACAATGGAGAAGGGTTCCTTTCTCCCCACGACCCCGCCAACATTTGCTATTGGTTGATTTCAGATGCCCATTTTTGAATCGGGGGCTGATTTTTTTTGAGTTCTTTATATATTTTAGATTATAGTCCTTTGTCTGAGGAGCAGCTGGTAAAAATTTTTTCCCACACTGTAGGTTGTCTTTTAGTTCTGTTGATGGTTTCTTTTGCAGTGCAGTGTCGTGCGCACCTTGCCAGCAAGGAGCACGCAACACTCAGGATTCTTCTGAAGCACGCTTTATTGGAGTTTCTTCTACATTCTTCAAGATGGCGGAAAGACCCCGAGCCAGATGCGAGCCTGCCTTTTATAGCCTATTGGGTGACGTGGCCCAATTCTATTGGTCAATGCCGGCCTGCGTCATTCTGACGAGCCAAGCGCCCCTTCTGCGCATGCGTGAACCGCCGTCACCGGCGGACTCGCATCCGGAATTCATGCAGGGCATGAAGAACCCGGAAATAATGGCGCGTGACAGTGCAGAAGCCTTTTAATAAGATGAGATCCCAGTTGTTGATTCTTTGTGCTAGTTCCCGTGCTACTGAGGATTTGTCTATAAAGTCTTTTCCTATGCCAATGTCTTCCAGAGATCTGCCTAATTTATCTTCCAGCAAATTTAGTGTTTCTTTTAAAATATTTAGATCTTTAATCCAGTTTGTAATAGCTAAAACTTGGAAACAGCCCATTTGCCCATCAGTTGGAGATGGGATAAGAAGATGTGGTTTTTGTATAAAATGGAATACTATTCAGTCATAAATAATGAGAAATTAGAGTCATTCATAGGAAAATGGATGCATATTGAGGATAAACTCTTAAGTGAAATAAATAAGTCACACATATAAATACCAAATAGTTTTTCCGGTATGAAAAACTATAATCATAAATAAGATCCTAATGAGATAATTGACAATGTGAAATAGGAAGAAAAGGGCTAAAGGTGTAGGGGAAGTGGGAAGCGTAGGGGAAAGGAAATAAAGGGAAAGAAAAAAATATGAGAAAATGAAAAAGTGGAAATAAAGTTTTTGTAAATAGGAAAGGGAGGAGGAGGTTAAGGTAAGGCAGGGGTAAGGGGAAAAAATGAGAACCAAGGCCTGTCATGTAAAGGTACAAGATTCCAGTGATGAATGTAACTGTACTGTATACCTAAAAAGTACCAATAAACTCAATGAGAAAAAAAAAAGGTGAAAATTCAAATATATTTGTCTCAGGTGAATGCTCATCAAAGCCCAAAATGTTAATAATGAAATCAGTGGACTGTCTATTTAGCTTGTTTCCCCAGCCCCCTCTGTTATTTTCCCATAGGCTCACAGAAAAACTGGCCATGGTGGTGTTGGTGGACGTTATGCACAAGCCTCAGAACATGGACCTCTGCTCATCAGGGGCAACCTGGCTGTAGACACTACGCTGTTGAGTAACCAGTCTGCCAGCAGCAGAGACCAACAAGTATGTGACACTATTCCCTGGATGACCTCCAACCTGAAAGGGGAGGCATTTTGTTCTTACTGGAATGGACAGTTAATGTGGAAAGAGATTTTCCCTCCCTGAACTTGGTGCTTCTGAAAAAACAACCATCCATGGACTAACATAATGTGAACTGTCATGGCACTCCACATAGTGTTGCTCTTTGTGTATTCATACAAATTTTGTTGTGTATATTTTAGGTTTACAATAAAGAGATATATGATTATCTCTTATATATCATATAAGATTATATCATATTTTGTAAGATATATGATTACCACAATGAAGCAAATTAGTATGTCTACCATCTCACACAGTCACCTTTTTATGACCAGAGCAGCTATGATCTATTTATTTGACAAAATTTCCTAATGCAATACAATTTATTTCCTTTAGTTTTCCTGTTGTATATTAGATCTTTAGACTTGTTCTTCCTACATATCTATTACTTCATATCCTTTTATCTATATCTTTCTATTTCCCCATTTCCTCCCCACCCTTGTCCCTAGTAACTGTTTTTTATTCTCTATCACTTTATGTATTTGACCTTCATTTTTTACATTTTACATATAGGTAAGATCATGCGTCATTTTTTTTTTTTGTGCCTGGCTTATTCCACTAGCCTAATATGCTCTTCATCTATCAATGTTGTGGTAAATAGTGCTTTTCCCCCTTATTTTTATAGGCTGAATAGTATTCTGTATGTTATAATTAATATAGCATTTTCTTTATCCATTCATTTGTCAATGGACCTTGAGGTTATTCCCACTTACTGCCTTTTGTGAATATGCACACAGCATTGCTTCCAGTTGAAGTTACTTTATGCAAATGAAGTATACCCATGGGCTCATCAGATTTAGTGGTTTTATCATGTTGCCCATTGGCCTGAACATCTCTTTTGACAGAACATCCAGTTACAGCACCAGCTAAGTGACAGTGTCTTGTAGAAATGGAAACAGTTTCTTCAGAGGCTATATATGCTCTGAATCAGTATCCAAGACAACTATCCTCTTTTTCCCTTAGCCAGGATTTGTGGGTCCAGGAATTAAGGAGTGGAAGTGAGAGTGGCACCACTCACTATTATTTCTAGTGACCCACCTGCAAAAATTTTGTTTCTTGTGCCCGTGACTTGACTTTCACTTGTTGTGTTTTAGTTCCAAAGGAGAGAATTTGCCACAGGAGCTTCAAGAATGATTCCGTTGAACTGGAAATTAAGAATGCCACCTGGACACTTTGGGCTTTCTCATGCCTCTGAGTCAACATGACAAGAAAGGAGTTACTGTGTGGGCTGGGATAAGTGATTCCAACTGTCAAGGGGAACTTGGTTTACTACTCCACAATGGAGATAAAGTATAGTGTGTTTGGAATATGGGAGTTCCCTTGGGGCATCTCTTAGTATTACCATGGCCTGTGATGAAGGTCAATGTAAAACTACAATGGCCTAGTCTAGAAAGACTACTAACAGTTTAGAAATTTTAGGAATGCAAGTGTGTGTTATCCAGAAAAACACCCCTTTCTAGCTACAGTACTTTCTTAAGGTAAAGGTAGTAGAAGAAAATAGTCCTAAAGGTCATCTATGACTACATAATTAGTTACAGAAACCAGACTATAATGTTATGAGTATTCCCTCTTTACTCTGCTGTGGATGTGTATGTGTAAATAAATATAAATAAATATATATTAAGCAAATATCTTTGTTTTCTTGTCTTATTCCCTTATCATATATCATAAAACATCTTGACTTTATATCACAACATTTAGGTATCATTGATTTTTCATCATAGTATATAGCTTATGGGATGTCAAGGAGAAGAATAAATATCATTTAACTCACTCAAGAACTTTACCTCTTCTTCTGGGAAGGAGTTAATAAGCATCTTTTTGTTTGTGTGCAGGAGAGTTGTATCATATTGGGTGGAATTATGATCTTACTGCCTTTACTTGGAGAGTAAGTGTGGTTTAAGGAGATATGTAGGGTGTTAATATATGACAAGCAGTGGACTTATGAAGGTTAATTTTTTTTTTTTTGTACCGGGGATTGAACACAGGACATTGTGCTTGTGAGGCGGGTGCAGTGCCACTGAGCTAAATCACTGGCTAATTTTATGTGTCATCTTGACCGGGCCACAAGATGCCTAGATGTCCAGTTAAACATTATTTCTAGGTGTGGTGGTGCACTTGAATTGATCAACTGAGTAAAGCAGATGATCCTCCTCAATGGAATGTGCATGCTCCAGTGCAGTAAAGGTCTGTCAAAGGTGGAAGAAGGAAGTCTTTCTCTGCCCGATGCTTGCTTGAGCTGGAATGTCAGTCTTCTCCTGCCTGCGAAGTGGTACTTATGCCATCGGTGCTCCTGTTTCTCAGGCTAGAACTCCTCCACTGACTTTCCTGCATTGTTCCTCTGCCTGCTTGAAGAGCTCACCTGACAATGTGACAGAAGATGGAGGGTGAGAGGTATATCACCAAAAAGGAATCCTTTGGTGCCCATCACTGAAAATGTGAGGAGAGTGTGAGGAAAGATTCACCCCATGGAGTAACTCCCTGTCACTTATGGGGACTGCCCACGTGGGTGCCAAGATGGCTACTGCAGCATTTGTGCCTTGATGGTAATCAGAGCCCTAGGGCCACTGTGAGAGGAGCACAGCCTGGGCATTGGGGCAGGTAGAACAAGGCGGTGTTTTCAGGAAGTCAAATGCTGCAGCAGGAGTTAGAACGCTACGCAGGTATGAGTCAGACACACACAAAGTGATATGTAGGGAGTGTTTCACACATGGGTCTCTTCCTGATGTTGTATCCAAAACCCCCTGTGTAGTGGAATTTCTCTCTCCCTCTCCCTCTCTTGGACTTAAAACCAGGGCCCTGCACATACCAGGTAAGTGTTTTATCACTGAACTACACCCTCCATCTCTTAGGATTTCTTTCAATTCTGCTTTAATATATTCCATATGTTTTTCTCTAAGCTTCATTCTGAGTGATTTTATAGGTTATATCTTTTAATTCATCAGTTCTTTCTTCAGCAGTGTCTACTTTAAAATTCAATCCATCCATTATGTATTTAATTTTAGTGATTGCATTTTTTATTTCTAGATTTATTTCATTATTTTAAAATAATATATCTGTTCTGTTTTTTAAAGCCCAGTCCTTTTCTTTATTTTAGTCTTTTTTATATCTTTGTACACTTTAAATATCTGTACTTTAAAGTTTCTTTTTGAACTAAGCATAGTGGTGCTTGATTTACAATCCCACCACCCTGAAAGGCTGAGGCAGGAGGACTGCAAATTTGATCCCAACTTAGGTAACTTAGCAACTTAGTGAGGCCCTATCTCAAAAGAAAAGTTTCTTCTTGGCTTTTCACTCGTTCCATGTGGATTGCTTCTTCCTGTGGATTGTATTTATGGCTGTCCCGAGTCCCGGAAAGATACTACGAATCAAGTTTGCTTTGGCTGAAGCTTTAAGAATTCCATCTGTAACAGACTAGGTTTTTAATGCCAATTTCTCAGAGTACTGTGGTTTATCACGTAGGTCTTTTGACTTCAGGCCATGTGACTCTGTGTGGATTGGGCCTAGGGTTTAATATTTTTTAGAAATTTTTTTCTAGGCCTCCAGATAGTGAACTACATCACTGGCAAAAAGATTAGTCTCCCATCACATGAAAGGTGACATTCATCATCCCTGGACTCATGTAGTAGGCTCAAGTCTAGGTCTCCAAGGCTGGGTTCTGAGGATTGGGGTCCTCTGACACCCAAGCCGCTATTAAAGCCCCAAGCCCCAAGTCTCTATTTTTAAAAAATAATTACCCTATGAAGATTCGGCTGCAGTTTCTGATCACTACTCTGGCTTTATTTTTAAGACTTAGACTATTTTCGGTTTCATTTACCATGTAGTTATGAATGTAAAGCTTGTCATTTTAAAATTGTGCCCAGAGTTTCTGTGTGCTCAGAGCTAGGACAGGAATGGCAATACTGGGTCAGAAGCAGTGGTATGTGGTAGCTTCCACATCCGTCCTCTGTTTGCATGAACATAAGGTGAAGCGATGTACTTTAGGGCGCTGTGACTTGCTCATCGTTAGTTCCCCAGTAGCATAGTTTTATAAATAATAATAGCTAGCACATTACAGGTATTATGCTAAGTGTTTCCATGTTATATCGTTACAGACCCCAAGTATCAGGGACACTTAGCATTATCTCCATTTTGAACATGAGGAAACTAAAACTCAAACACTTGAATAATTTTTGCAGATGACAAAGGAAGATTAGCACCCAATCCTACAGAAGCTCCACAAGCCTACACAGTAGCACACTATTAGTTTCTCCAACTTTCCCCCCTTAACTGCTTTCCTAGAAAATTGCAGTTTACCATGCCTTCTTCCTTGATCACATTATCTGGGTTATTTTTCTACAGAATTTGATTATAACAGCATATTGCACCTTACATTACTTTCCCTTCCCCCAGTGCCACAAGCCTTTGGGTTATACATGACTACCAAAGACAAAGGAAGTCCAGTTCAAGTTAGTGGATTACTGTGTAGATTTTCTCTTGGTGCCAGCTTAGTTATTAACTGGGAGGTAAGCACTAAATAAATATGTCACAGAGCTGAGGTATTTTTGAAAGTTTATAAAGGGAACCTGCAATTTCCTTTAACCTTGCTCATAAAATTACTTGTATTTCCATCTGTATTTATTTTGATAATCAAACTTCTCCATCAACAATATCCCTCCCTTACCGTACCTCTAACTTCTCTACTGATCCATTTCAGTGGTACTTAGGTGTTTTATAAACTACACTGAACACAAACTGCAACAGGATGCCTCTCTCTTTTCAGATATGGATTAAAACACACACACACACACACACACACACACACGCACGCACTCACACGCACTGGACAAGGACTTTGAACTTCTGATGACTGCAAAGGGGTCAGAAGATACGACCTGGAAGTGTGAAGGCACAAAATCCCTGTGAGATGAACCTTGACTGATGAGATTCCAGGATCAACTCCCCTCTGCAGCCAGCTTGGAGGTGGTGTCTCATCTTACAGCCTCCCACAAAGGCCTGCAAATGCACTTGATGAGCAACCTGTTGCGTGTCTTTGTGGCTTGTAAAAAGGGGCAGTCAATGCTTCGTGCAGCTTTATACCTCTTCTTTCCTCAGCTCCCTCTTTCTTCACCCTCACAACCTTGGGTA
This sequence comes from Fukomys damarensis, assembly GCF_012274545.1. Taxonomy (NCBI): domain Eukaryota; kingdom Metazoa; phylum Chordata; class Mammalia; order Rodentia; family Bathyergidae; genus Fukomys; species Fukomys damarensis. The sequence goes on along the minus strand of NW_022900945.1, from coordinate 21,898,566 downwards.
TGCATTTCGTAAATAAAGAAGTGCTGCAGTCCCTCGAGGCTCCATTTCCTAGAGAGTCTGGGCTAATAAACCTTTCATAAACATTTCTCCTTCAGCCCATCTCTCTCTCTGTCCGCTTTCCTTACAACTTATCTGCTTTGAAACTTTTTGAAAGAGATTTGTTTCTTTCTTATTGGGGTTTATTCCTCAGTCTGGCTTATCTCTATCATTTTTCAAAACTGCCTTTACCAAGACCAGTAGAGAACTTTTCATGTTGCTAAATTGAAAGGATAATTTTTAGCCTTTATCTTACTTGATCTGTCTGCAGGCCTTGATACTGACCTCACTTTATTCTTCAAACATTGAACTTCATACAATGCACTCTTGCTTTTTGTCTTGCGGTTAGAGCTGCTCCATCACAGGCACCTTTATACATTTTGTCAATGTTGATGTTTTCCAGGGTTCTGTCCTCAGTCTCCTCTCTCCTCCCCGCCCCATCCTCCTTTCCCTTTCCTCCCTTCTCTCTGTATAACTTGTCACCAGGAAGTCTTATTCATTCATGTACTTCAAGTGCCGATAACCTCCCAAACTATTTTATACTGTATCTAGCTTTCTCTTTTGAGTACTGAATTCTTAAAAAGTCTTGTCTAGTGAATATTTTCTCTATTGACTACTGCTCTTTAACGGTCCAAAAATGGAACTCAGCATCCGCTCCCCACCTGAATCTGCCCCTTTCTGTCTTCTCTGTCTCAGGGCCTGGGCTGATGCCTCTGTTCTCAAAGCAGAAACTGAGTGCCACCCTTACACCTTCAACTCCAATGAAGTGACTGGACTCATCCCAGATTCCCCAGGACTTTCTTGACATTAGCATGAAAGAGGCCACATCCATGGGCTCTGTTGGCTCTGTGCAAATCAGAATGACCTGCCCATAACTACCTCCATTTAAAAACTGGCACTCCTATGACCTGGAGACACTTTCAGCCCTAGGCAAGGTGCACGTTTTTTAAGATTGTTTGAATGGCCCCTTATAAAAGGCCCCTGCTTCTTCCTCCTGACTCATCCCTTCTTACTTTCCTCATCCACTGTGTCAGCTCAAATGTCAGCTGTACCCTGAACAAAAACAACCTTTGTTTTAATTGTACACCTCATGGACATAGAATTCTTGTATAGCTCCACATTCGCTTCTCCAAGTCTACTATTATAAAAGTCTTAGTGAGAAACACAGAATTCACAGGGGAGATGAAAGGGATATTCTATCACAAGCTGAATGATAACAACCATTTGACATTTTTTTCCCCTCTAAAGTTCTTTCTCACTGTGACACTCATGGGATTTTTTTTTTGTTTGTTTTTGTCGTAATCTCCCCCCTAAGGTATACAGTCTTCCTGGATATGTCCCCTCCCTGCACCCAGGTTCTTCACATTTATCTCTTTATTATGCCACGCAATTTGGCTTTACCCAACTCCATCAAAAGGCTCAACATAACAAAATGTTCTATTTTCAGATTCCGTTCTTGTTTAATGACCATCATTTTTTAACTGGAATATGTCCCTTGAGGTCTCACCTCTCGTCTCAAGTAGCTTATTAAAGCATTTCTTTAAAAATACAGTGTAAGACTCTTAGAGGAATTGTACCAGCTGCTAAGAGAGGACAAGTTTCTTCATGTTGTTACATGAATTTCAGCCATACTAGCTTTGTTGCAGTTTTAATAGTATCCCTTATTCTCCTGTACTGTATCTGCACATAAGCTGCCAAAATTGTCTGGAACACTTTAAAGAGAACCAGTGTTACATGTAATTCATGAGCTTGACTTAGACAAAAAATATCCCTAATTATATCATGACTCATTTCAGCAGTTTTAATCATCTTTGCGTGATGAAATTCACTGCATTGGTTTCTAAGGGATTAGGAACAAAACTAATTTCAGTTTCCAAAAGTGATTTTTCAAAACTTCCAATGCAGTTTATTCAGGGCATGAAAAGAGTCTAATGAATAAGTCTTAGTTTGATTATAAGTCCAAGAATCAGTACAAAACTGCAATCCATGGTCCCTTAGAAAGCAACATTATACAGAACACATGGCCTTTGCACTCAGTTCACAAAAATCGTATTATTTGAAAGCTGGCCACATTTGCTAGACTTTTATTTTTGAGAATTTCATTGAATGTAACTTCACTTTTATTAATGCAAATAATAGGATTTTAAGTTGATCATAGATTGCAACATTGCCTTGTGGAGAGTCAGAGCACTTGGGTTTCTCAATGGCCTTTCTTAGTATTTAAGACCTTGAAATTTCACAACAGAGGCTGAAGACTATTTAAAAATACTGCACAAGGAAGTTACAATTCTTATTATTGAGACAAGCATATTTATTACCTATTTTGAGTTGATCAAAAAGCCTACAGGTAAAAGCAAAACAAAACAAAACAAACAAGCAAAAGCATTGCCAATATCACCTTGAAGATAGTGTAGATGAGTAAAGAGAATACATAGAGTTAAGAAACTCAGATTTCTGCTCCCACTTGAAACTTTGCAATATCTTTATTTAAAAATTCTCTACATTTGGACTTTAAGAAGATGCTTCTTTTGTTTCTTTCTCAGGCAGAAAATTTTAAATTATTTGTAGTCATAGTTGGGCCTAACATTTTTTTCAAATTTACAAGAAGCAAGCACGAGGAGATTCACTGTCGTGACCGAAATTTCTACTATCCAAATATTCATCTGTTGGCCTATCCTTTCCTTCTTTCAACAAATATAGTTCCTGAGGGCTGGTTGTAATTCAAGTTGGTTGAAAGTTAATACAGCTGAGATTTGGATATTTACCTGGATACATGTGATAGATAACAAAAGGCAGATGAATCTTCCATTAACCTAATTAATCCAAGGAGTTCGTATGTTAGGCAGGTCATAACCTGAGGGTCCACTATATTTATTGAACACTTACATGCATATACCAGATGTGATTCTTGTCCTCACAGAGCATATACTCTTGTGCAAATAGTAAATGGGAAATTTACATCCAGACTGGTAAAGGCTGAGAAGAACTGGGAAATTTAAAATATTTAGACTGGGGGAGATGGTTGCTAGGGAAAATTTTCCACAAAAAGTGGTGTCCAGGCTTCTATCACCACCAGAAAATAAGGGACATAGTTTGGGCCTCATGGAGTACAGGGGTAATATCAAGACAAAAAGGAGTCATAGAATGTTTCAGGTATTAGGAACATTGTGTGTGAAAGCCCTCAGGCAAGAGTTAGTGTGATTAAGAAAAGGTCAAGGTAGCTGCTTTTTCAGGAAAGAAATGTTTATTTAAATTCCTTATAGGCAAGGTGATATCTAATCCCATAGACTGTGTGTGAAAAGTGTGAGGTTTAGCTATTTGCAGCTGCTCTTTGGCCTCAAGTCTAAGCACTGAATTGTACCTACTCTTTGTCTTTTTTTTTCCACTCAAGCCTTTTATAGTGGATTGCTAAGAATTCACAGTTTTGGATTTTAAGGCTTGATGCTTTTAATTGAAACACTGTAATTATGAGAATATGATTTCCACTGCTTCTCGTTTAAGAAGAGGAAAATAGGACATAGAGAGGTTGGGTACTTTTCCCTAGTTGCACAGCTATTTAATTGTAGCTATTAAATCAAATATAGGCTAGACTTTGGACAAGAATGGTCTTCACACATTAACTTCAGGAGTAACTGGCACTATAATATTCAAAGATAAATAACAACCAAAGGCTAAGTACTACCTCAAAATACAAAACAATCAGGCAACTTATCAATGAGACAAGAATGTTCTTTGTCTGATTTGAGTGGTCAAGAAAGCATAAAACATGGCTGGATCACTTGCAGTAGCTTCTTTTTACAAAATTCTGCTTGAGTAATACTGGTTTGAGCTTGATAGCATCTGTGTCTAGGAAAGTTACCTTGAAACTGGCAGCTAGGTGAGTGCAAACTAGATTCCTAGGCAATGGTTAGGAGGAAAAGGGACCTCAAGAGCAAGAAAAAGGTGAATATAAACTTCTGTTAATCTAGTGCTGACAGTTTATGATGGGTTCCTAAGAAAATTGAACAACTGAACATAAAATAATTATTAAAGATCTCCATCACTCACGAACAACTAATCACAGAGAAAAACAACAGAAAGAAAAGTAGGATACCATTCTCCCACCAGTCTGATTACTCAAATGCGTAGGTAATTTAGGAATGGGGAAGATAAGTGGGTATATCCTGTGGGAAGACTATATTGCCACTTCTGAAGTCCTAGGGCTATATTGTATAGTAAGAAACATTAATCATTCAAATATCTTTATGTCCACTTTCCCTAGGATGTATGCGCCAGGGAATGGAAAAACTTCTGTTGCTATTGTTTTCCTGTTACAGGAAACTTTGCAGATGATGTCTTAAGAAGGTCCTAAAAGTAAAGTTTATCCCTTGTTATTTTTTTTTCTACCATAAAACTCTGTATCTGTTAGGAATCTTTCAGTTACCAGTGACAGAATACCTGACAGGTCTGTATAAGTAAAACATTTATTGGCTTGTATATTTGAAAGGGCCAGAGGTAGGGCTTATCAAAGATACAGTTTGATCTCAAGATTCCAGTGATAAGTTCCTTATCGTCTTTCAACTTTTTCTTCCTCTGTGAGTCAACTTCATCACTGGGCTGCTTTCCTCATGAGAAAAGATGGCTGTAGCACTTCCAAATCTCATCTGCATCTGAAGGATTTAGCAGTGACACCCACCCCCAGTCAGTTATCAAGATCGGGGAGATGAGAGTTTGTTTGAGAGAAACAGAACCAGGGAGGTGATTGGGGTCGTATTCATCTAATATAACAGAAGATAAGATTGTGAGGATTGCCCTAAAGGAAGTTCTGTTACTAGATGCATGGGAAAGTAGATACTAAATAGCAAAGAAAAAAGTGTCTTCCACCCAAGATTTTTTAAAAATTCTCTTTTTGTGGCAGTTCTTCTGAAGAGATTTTCAACTAGGTTCAACTTCTGGTTGAGTTAGGATCCAGTTTTAGGTGCATAAAGTAAAGATTCAAAATAACATTTGGATAAATACGATAGAAATTTATTTCACTCTTAAAGTCTGAGTTGGTATGGTGTCTCTGCACCAAAAAATTCTAAGTGACCAGCCTCAGGTTTTGCTGTGTCTTACATTTTGGTGGTTTCAACATGGGTCACTGGTGTCCCAATTCCAACGTACTGGAAGAAGACAAGTCGGGAAAGGAAGCCTCTCTTCCCTTTAAGTCGGGGTTTCTTGAGGTCAGACTACTCATATTTTGGGTACGATAATAGTTTGTTGAATGGGGGTACCCTATGTATTTTAGGATGTTTAACAGCATCCTTGGCCTCTGCCCTTTAGATGCCAGTAATGTTACCCCATTCATTTGTGACAAATAAGAATGACTCCAGACATTATCAAGTGTCCCCTAGTGGTGGCATATTTTCTTTCTCATGTTCTATGGCTGGAACTGAGTGACATGATTATATGTAGTTTTAAGGCAGACTGGGAAATGAGTTCCTTTTTTTTTCTTGATGGCTATGCTCCATGAAGAATGGATCCACTATCAGTTTCTGCCACAGTGTTCAAGTGTATGTCATTTACTGTTAATACTAATCCAGGAGAACAGTGATAACAGGCAATATTTATTTAACTTTTGCCTTTATTTACCACGAAGATTCCATAAAATATTCCTAAATATACTTGAAACTCTTTAGAATGCATTTCATAGTAGTTGAATACTTTTAAACTTCAACTTATGGGGAACTGGGAAATCCATAAAACCATATTTTGCTGTGTCTTACAAATGATATTTTCATTGGTACCCACTTTCAGCACACTGAAGTCTATGTCAAGTGCAATTTAGAGTCACTCTTAAAGCTTTCCCTCCAGAGCTGTGATAGTTTTTTGCCTACCACTGGTGCTAACTAAAGCTCCCAGGGTTTAGTTGTTATGTTACAAATCTCTTACCATTTCTCACTGTGGCTCCTGGTGAAGTACCAGTGAAGGATTCTGAGGTGAATCTGGCTTTTTTTTTCTTCACATAACTTCCTATAGCATGTATTTTACTACTCTGGGTTTATGTCTTCCTTTTCTTGCCACTTTTTTATTCTTTAAATTTATTGTTGCATTTTTAGTATACAATATGATGACATTCATCATTGGGAGTTTGTACCTCCCTTGTTTCCTTTCCCCTATTCCCTCCATATTCACCTATCCCTTTCCCTTTGGACCTTTCTTCCTGTTTCCCATTATCTATTATACATTTTGATCATCATTTGTGCTTTCAATTTCTTATACCAGAGAAACTATTCAGTATTTACACATGTGTGTCCTATTTATTTCATTTAAGAGTATGGCCTCAATGTGCATGCATTTAGCTGTAAATGTCTCTAGTTTCTCATTCTTTATGGCTGAGTAGTACTCCATTTTATATATTAAAAAAAATCCCACAAAACCTCACATCCTCTTTATCCAGTCACCAGTTGATAGGCATTTGGGCCATTTCCATGATTTAACTATTACAAACTGTGCCACTATTAAGATGGGATTGCATATATCATTGTAATATGATGCTTTTTTTTTTTTTTGATACTCAGCAGGGGAATAGCTGGGTCAAATGGGATCTCAAATCCTAGTTTTTTGTTTGTTTGTTTGTTTTTGGTACCGGAGATTGAACTCGGGTCCTTGCGCTTGCAAGGCAGGCCACTGAACCGCTGAGCTAAATCCCCGGCCCTCTAATCCTAGTTTTTTGATGTATTTCTATACTGATTTCCACACTGGTTGCAGCAGGCTACCAACAGTGGAGAAGGGATCCTTTTTCCCCACAGCCTAGCCAACATTTGTTAACGGTTGATATCTTGATAGCAGCCATTCCTTCTGCAGTGAGGTGGAATTGCAGTGTTTTCACTTGCATCTCTCAAATGATGAGTGAGGTTGAACATTTTTTCATATGTTTATTTGCTGTTTCTACTTCTTTGTCTGATAAATGTCTGTTCATTTCAGATGCTCATTTTGAGATTGGGTCTTTACATTTGGGACTAATGAATTTTTTAAAAAGTTCTTTATATATTCTAGAGAGTAGTCCTCTGTCTGAGGAATAGCTGGTAAAAAATTTTTCCCAGATTGTGGGTTGTCTCTTCACTCTGTTCATGGTTTCTCTTGCTGTGCAGAAGCTTTTTAATAAGATGAGATATTGGGCTGAGGATTTAGCTCAGTGTTTCTGTTGATGCTTCAAAAGTGCAAGGTCCTGAGTTCCAATCCTGGTACAAAAAAAAAAAGACAAGATCTTATTGTTTATTCATTGTGCAAGTTTATGTGTGAATGAGGTTTTCTTCAATAGTTCTACCTAACCTATTTTCCAGCAACTTCAGTGTTTCTGTTTTAATATCTAGATCTTTGACCCACTTCGATTTTACCTTAGTGCATAGTGAAAGATAAGGGTCTAATTTTAATCTTTGGCATGTTGAAATCCAGTTTTTTGATCACCATTTATTAAAGAGGCTATCTTTCCTTTAGTGAGGATGATTGGCTCCTTTGTCAAAGATGAGGTAGCTGAGTACATCTGGAGTTATTTCTGCATCTTCTAATCTGTTCCACTAGTCCTCAGTTCTGTTTCTTTTCCAGTATCATGATGTTTTAACACAGTGGCTTTGTAGTATAGTTTCAAATTGGGGATTTTGATACCCCCTGCCATGTCTCTATTGCCTAGAATTGCTTTTGCTATTCTAGGTCTCTTCTGGTTCCAAATAAATTTTTGGATTGCTTTCTCCAAATCTTTGAAATATACTGTTGGGATTTCAATAGGAATTGCACTGAATCTGTATTGCATGTTTGGAAGTATGGTGATTTTCAGTATATTGGTTCTTCCTACCCAGGAGCAAGGGATGTCTTTCCATTTTCTTATATCCTCTTAAATCTCTTTTTTCAAAGATTGCTGTAGTTCTCAATATAGAGGTCTTTTGCTTCCTTTGCTCGATTGATTCCTAGATATTTCATTTTTTTGGATGCTATTGTGAAAGCGATTGTTTTCCTAAATTCTCTCTCAATGAATTTGTTATTTATGTACAGGATGACTATGGATTTTTGAGTGTTGATTTTATATCCAGCTACTCTAATGAATCTGTCAATTAAGTCTTCTGACAGAGTTCTTTGGGTCTTCAATGTATGGTATCATATCATCAATAAATAATGACAGTTTCACTTTTTCCCTTCCTGTACTTATTGCTTTTATTTCTTTCTCTTGTCTAATTGCTGTGGCTAACGTTTCCAAAACTATATTGAACAGGAGTGGTGATAGTGGACATCCTTGTCTTGTTCCTGATTTTAGTGTGAAGTTTTTCAGTTTTTGACCATTTAGTATGATGTTGGCTGTTGCTTTTTTATAGATAGCCTTTATCAAGTTGAGATACAGACCATCTATTCCAATTTTCTGCAGGGTTTTTTTATCATGAATGGGTGTTGAATTTTGTTGAATGCTTTTTCTGCATCTATTGAGATGATCATATGGTTTTTGTCTTTGACTCTGTTAATATAGTGTATAAATTTATTGATTTACATATGTTGAACCATCCTTGCATCCCTGGGAGAATCCCACTTTGTCAGGGTGTAATGATCTTCTTGATGACCCGCTGTGTTCTGTTTGTCAATACTTTATTGAGGTTTTTGCATCTATGTTCATTAGTGAGATTGGCCTGTAGTAGTTCTCTTTTTTGGTTGGGTCTTTCCCTGGTTTTGGAATCAATGTAACATTTGCTTCTAGGAATGAATTTGGAAGTATTGCTTCCATTTCAGTTTCACTGAAAAGTTTCAAAAGTAGTGGAAGCAATTCTTCTCTAAATGTTTTGTAGAATTTAACAGTCAAGCCATCAGTACCTGGGCTTTTCTTTGTTGGTAAAATTTTAATTATGTTTTCAATTTCACTGGTTATGATTCAGGTGTTTTGAATTTTTATATTTTGTTCATTCAACTTTGGTAATTCATATGTATCTAGAACTTTGTCCATTTTTTCCTTTATTTTCTATTTTATTAGAGTACAGGTTCTTGAAGTAGGTATCGATAATCCTCTGGATTTCTGCTGGATCTGTTGTGACTTTTTTGTTTCTAATTGCATGGATTAAACCTTTTCTTTCATTTTTTTGATAAGGTTGGTTAAGGGTTTATCAATTTTATTTATTTTTTCAAAAAACCAGCTCTTTGATTCATTGATTTTTATATAGCTTTATTAGTCTCCATTGCATTGATTTCTGCTCTGATTTTTATAATTTCCTCCCTTGTATGAGCTTTGGGTTTGTCTTGTTCTTCTTTTTCATAAGCTTGAGATTCAGCATCAGGTTGTTTTCCTAATGTCGGCATTCATTGCTATGCATTTCCCTCATAGAACCTCTTTCATTGTGCCCCATAGATTCCTGTATGTTGTATTGGCATTTTCATTAAATTGTAAAAACTGTCTACTTTCTTCTTTAATTTCCTCTGTGACCCATTGGTTGATCAGGAGAGTGTTATTCAATTTCCGTGTGTTTGTGAAGTTCTTGTGATTTCTTTTGCTATTGATCTCCATCCAGTTTAATTGCACTATGGCCTGAAAATACACATGGGATAACTTCAACTCCTTTGCTTTCATTTAAGCATGTTCTATGAGCTTGTATGTGGTGTATTTTGGAGAATGACCCATGGGTAGCTGAAAAGAATGTATAGTTTGATTTTGTGGGGTGGAATACTCTGTAGACATCTGTTAAGTACAGTTGTTCAAAAGCTTGGTTCAGTACTGGTATTTTGTTGCTGATTTTTTTCCTCAGATGATCTATTTGTGACAAAGGGGTATTGAGGTCCCCACTACAATTGTTTTAGTGCTTATTTGGTTTTTCATGTACCTTAATATTTGTTTTGCATAGTTGGGGGCATTAGTATTTTGTACATATATATTTATTATTGTCATCTCTTCCTCTTGGATTTTTCCCTTTATAAGGATATAGTAACCTTCTTTGCCTCTCTTAATTAGTTTTGGTTTGAAATTTACTTTGTCTACAAGTAAGATAGCTACCCCTGCTTTTTTCTGGGTTCCTGTCACATGGAGAATTATTTTCCATCCTTTTACTTCCAGTCTATGAGTTTCTTTTTGAAATAGGTGCATTTCTGTATACAGCATTTTGTTGGATTTTGCTTTTTAATCCATTCTGCTGGTCTATTTCTTTTGATTGGTGAATTGAAGACTTTAACCTAGATGGTTATAACTGATATGCATTGACTTTTCATCATCATGTTATTCTTCTGTTGTTGGATCTTTTTAATTTTTTTCCCTCTCTCTCTTTAATTTCTTGTCTTGTCTGTAAAATTTGCTCTTTTGGGCCTCATGGAGTTATGATCTTCATTGTCTTTTTCTAGGATATTATTTAGAATTGTTTGTAGTGCTGGTTTGATATTCATGAAGTTTCTCAGGTGTTCTTTGTCATGGAAGTATCTTACTTCCCCATCTATTTTGAAAGAGAGTTTTGTAGGATACATCAGTCTAGATTGGAGGTTGTTTTCTTTTTTAATTGAGTTTATTGGTACATTTTAGGGATACAGTAAAGTTATATTCATTGTTGGGATCTTCTACCTCTACATGACAGGTCTTGGTTCTCATTTTTTCCCCTTGTCCCTGCCCTCCCTTCACCCCCTCCTCCCCTTCCCATTTACAAACACTTTATTTCCATCTTTTCATTTTCTCACATTTTTTTCTTTTCCCTTATTACCCTTCCCCTACTCATCTCACCTTCCCTACACCTCTAGCCCCTTTTTTCCCATTTCACAATGTCAGTTATTTCATTAGGATCTTATGTACTATTACAGTTTATTCACACCAGAGAAACTGTTCGGTATTCTTTTAGGGTTTCAAATACCTCTTTCCAGGTTTATGTTGAAAAGTCTGTTGTGATTCTGATGGGCTTTCCTTTGCACGTGATTTGTTTCTTTTCTCTGACTGCTTGTTGTGTTTTGTTCTTCTGTTGGGTTTCTGGGATCTTGATTATTGCATGTCTAGGTGTAGATTTTTTTGATCATGGCTATTTGGAGTCCTATAACCTTCACTTATCTGTATGTCAAAGTCTTTTGATCTGTTTGGGAAGTTTTCTGTCATTAATTCTGTGAACATTTTTAAAAAATCTCATTTGTACTTTCTCCTGATTCTTCATGGTCTCCTATCAGTCATATTATTCTTCTTTGCATCATCTAAGAGCTGTTGGATTGGTTTTGCATTTTCCCTTACTATTTTTAAGAGATCCCTCTTTTCATGGTCACTGACAGCCATCATGTCTTCTATGTCTGATGTCCTGTCTTTAGATTAGCTCATTCTATTATGTATATTTTCAATAGAGTTTTTAATCACCTGGATATGTGTTTGCATCTTTTTCATGGATTCCATTTCTTTCCTTTGTTGGGCATTCATGGTTTTCATTTCTTTTCTATGCTGGGCATTCATGGCTTCTATCATGGTCCTGAAGTCATGTATTTTTTTTTATCTGTTTCTTTTCTAGAGTCTCTAATCATGTCTTTCATTCTTCTCACCATCTCTGTAGTTATCTTTGAAATTACTTCTGTTTTTAATTTTTCTAGAGCCTCGTTCATCTGCTTTGTTATTTCCTGTGCTATCAGTTCAGGATGTCCAAGTGGTTGATTATCAGACTTTTCCACCTCATTTCCCCCAGAATGTGCCTTTGGTGAGCTGGCAGCCTTTGTTTGTGCTTGTACCTTGCTTGATGTCTTCTCATTTCTATTTTTGCTGTTGGTACTGTCCCTGGTTTGATATCTGGGTTAACACTTCAATGTTCCTGTTTATAGCTTATCTTTAGGTTTTTAGTCTCTAGTGACTCTGAGGCATTGTCATTTTCATTATACCAGGAAGAACAACTGATTAAATCAAATCAATCTCAACACCTTAGCTCAAGTTATACAATCAGCAACACAATAGCATCAAGCACAGTTTAGAAAATGACAGTTTGTGGTAGTTATTCATCTCTTACCTTTAAACATATGAATTAAATAAAAATCGAGGCTGAGGCTCAGAACAATGGACTTCATGACCTCCTTTGCCTCTGTGGTGTGAATCCAGGTACCAGCACAGCCTGGAGGCGATAGGTGTGGGGGTGAGGGGTGCTGCAGGCACCTGCAGGACTCTGTCTTTCAACAGTTTGCTGTTGAGTTTGGGGTGGGGTTGGGGTGGGGCAGGGACTGCAAGCTAGCTCCATGGTTCTTCCACTCACTGGTCCACTTTCAAGGCCCTGTTTGCTGGTATCTTATTGAGAGTTTTTGCATCTGTATTCATTAGGGAGATTGGCCTGTAGTTCTCTTTCTTGGTTGGATCTTTTTCTGCTTTGGAGATCAAGGTGATGCTTGCTTCTAGGAATGAATTTGGACATTTTGCATCATTTTCAATTCCACTGAAGTGTTTAAACAGTAGTGGCAATAGTTCTTTTCTAAATGTTTCGTAGAATTCATCAGTAGAATCCATCAGGACCTGGGCTTTTCTTTGTTGCTAAGTTTTTAATTAAGTTTTCACTTTTGCTGATTGATACTGGGTTGTTTAGAATGTTTAGGTCTTCTTTGCTCAACTTTAGTAATTTATATGCATTTAAAAGTTTGTCCATTTCTTGTGTTTTCCATCTTATTGGCATGTATATCCTCAAAGTAGTTATTGATGATCCATTGGACTTTTGCTGGGTCTTTTGTAATTTCACCCTTTTCATTTCCTAATTGCATGGATTTGGGCCTTTTCTTTCCTTTTTTTTTTTTTGATAAGGTTTGCTAAGGTTGTGTCAATTTTGTTTATTCTTTTGAAGAACCAACTCTTTGCTTCATTGATTTTTTTTTGTATCATTCTCTTAGTCTCCATTGCATTGATTTCTGCTCTGATTTTTATTATTTTCTTCCTTGTACAAGCTTTGGGTTTGTTTTGCTCTTTTTCTAGAAGCTTGATATTCAACATCAGATTGTTTATTTGAGCTTGCTCTGTTTTCCTAATATGGGTATTCAGTGCTTTAAATTTCCCTCAAAAAAACTTCTTTCATTGTGTCCCATAAATTCTGATGAGTTGTATTGTAATTGTCATTTAATTGTAGAAACTGTCTAATTTCTTCTTTAATTTCCATTGTAACCCATTGGTTGTTCAGTAAGGTGGTGTTCAATTTCCATGTGTCTATGAAGTTCTTGCTATTGATCTCCAATTTCATTGCACTGTGATCTGATAACATACAGGGGATAACTTCAATTCCTTTCCATTTACTTAAGCATGTTTTATGAGTAAATATGTGGTCTATTTTGGAAAACAACCTGTGCACAGCTGAAAGGAATGTGTATTCTGATTTTATGGAAGAGAACACTCTGTAAACATCTGTTAAGTTCATTTGTTCGAGTTTGATTGAATTTTAGTGTTTTGTTGTGTATTTTTCTCAGTTGATCTATCTATTTGTGACAGAGGGGTATTGCAGCCCCCCACTATTATTGTATTAGTGCTTATTTGATTTTCTATGTCTGCTAATATTTTTTATATAGCTGGGTGCACTACTATTTGATGCATATGTATTTATCATTGTCATCTCTTCCTCTTGGATTTTTTTTACAAGGATGTAGTGACATTTTTTTGTCTCTTAACTAGTCTTAGTTTGAAATCCATTTTGTCTGCAAATAGGATAGCTACTCCTGCTTTTTTTTGGATTCCTGTCACATGGAGTATTGTTTCCCATCTTCTACCTTTCAGTCTATGAATTTCTGTTTCAATTAAGTATGTTTTTTGTATGCAGCATATTGTTGGATCTTGCTTCTTGATCCATTCTGCCAGTCTATTTGTTTTGATTGGCAAATTTAGACCATTAACATTGTAACTAATATGCATTGACTTATCCTTGTCATGATCTTTTCCTGTTGTTGGATAAACATGCTCCCTTGCATGTAATTTCTAGTCTTGCCTGATGTACTTATTCTGTGGGGTTGTGACCCTCACTGTCTTTTCCTAGAATATTGTTTTAAAAATTTTGGAATGCTGCTTTGGTATTCATGAAGTTCCTCAGGTGTTCTTTGTGTGAAGTATTTTATTTCTCCATCAATTTTGAAAGATAGTTTTGCAGGGTACATCAGTCTGGGTTGGAGGTTGTTTTCTTTTAGGGTTTGAAATACTTCACTCCAGTCTCTTCTAGACTTGAAGGTTTATGTTGAGAAGTCTGTTGTGATTCTGATGGGCTTTCTTTTGTATGTGATTTGTTTCTTTTTTCCAACCACTTGTAATATTTTGTTCTGTTGGGTTTCTGGAATCTTGACTATTATATGCCTAGGTAAAGTTTTTTTGTTTTTTGTTTTTCTTTTTGTTTTTTTTTTTTTTTATAGTTGTTTGGAGTCCTATATACATCACTTATCTGTATGTGAAATTCTTTCCTACTGTTACTTCTGTGAACTGTTTTTTTAAAAAAATGTCATTTGCACTACCTCCTATGTCTTTATTGACTCCAATCAGTCTTATGTTATTTTTCTTTGCATCATGTAGAAGCTGCTGGGTTGATTTCTCATGGTCCCTTGCTATTTTTAAGAAATCTTTCTTTTCCTGGTCCTTTTCCTAACCACCATATTGTCTTCTATATCTCTCTTCTATATATGATATTCTGTCTTCACATTGGCTCATGCTGCTGTTTAAGCGTTCAGTGGAGTTTTTAGTTTTTCACTTTGCTCACCACCTCTGTTGTTATCTGAGAAATTATTTCTGCTTTCATTTTTACCAGATCCTCTTTTATTGCTGTTTCAGTGACTCCAGGTGGTTGAGTTTTGAAATTGTTCTGTCTCACCCCCTGAATTTCCCTTTGGTGATCTAAAAGTCTGGGTTTGCATTTTATTTAGGTGTCTTCTTATTTCTATTTTTTGTTATTGTTAAAGTTTTTTATTTAATTTGCTGCATGTAAATTGCTTATTGCAAGTATCATTACTGCTAGTATTTAGAGCTCTTAGGGCATGGCTGCTTCTTGGGTTGTCTTCCTGGTATAGTTAACCTTTGAATTTTGAGTCTGTAATGGCCTATATGTGATCTCAGTCTTGGTATACCAGGAAAGACAACTGACTAGAGCAATCATATCAACTTGGCCAAATTAATACAATCAGCAACAAATGATCAGCAATCAGCAACATCAAACACAGCTTAGAGAAGGCAAACTGTGGAAGCTATTATTCTGATGCTTTTAACTGCATAAACTTGTGGTTTTATATAAAAATCAAGGTCCAACCAGAAATATGTTTACAGTTAGTAAACCTTTCAGTATACCAGCTTTACCTTTCAGGAAGAAGACTTAGAAGGAGTTGAGGGGGATAGGCAGATGGAAGAAGAGGTTAGAAATAGTGCTAATGGACACAGGAGGATTGTGCAGACATGGGGAAACTGGTGAAGACGGGGGAAAAGAGAGAAGGAAGGAAGATAAACAAGAACAGAACAAACAGCAATAAGAAAACTAGAAAGTTTATTCACATTCTTTTAACAATAAGAACAATAATGAAAATAACAGAACAGGACAAAAAGAGGAACAAGAAAGGAGGATAGATAAGTAAGATATAAAAAAAAAAAATGAAAGGGAAGAAAATGTCCCCTTCCAGACACGACTCTGCTATTGCTGGTATACAATGTAGGCAGCAGTCCACAGAGCCAAGTTGATTAATCTCAGTGAACCAGCTGTAGTCCAGTGAGATTCAGGCTGATTTATAGCTGCAAGGCCAGAATTGAGCTCCCTGACCTCCTGCATGTTAGAACTCTACAAGGTTCTACTGCAGGTTTGAGTTGCTCTTCCCCTGTAGCAGGCCCAGGTTCAGTAGGAGGTGATGGTCATAGCAACTCATCAATTGCTGTAGTCAACTCTGTCTTTGCTCTCCCAGTGGGCTTTAATTTTCAACAACAAGCCTTGGAGAGGCCTTCTCTCTGCTGCTCACCACTGTACCCACTTCCCAAGCTCATAGCAAATGGTTCTCTGGTCCCAAGAGCCTCTGATGCATGGATAAAGATCTGAGGGACACCCTCGAGGGTTTGGGAAAGTTATACATCCCAGGCAGCCAAATGTCTCACAGGGTCCAGAAACAGGGGACTCTGGCTTTTTCACATGGCTTTTTTCTCTTTAGACCTTCATAGCAAGCTTTTTGGTATTGGGATGGAAGATAAATTTTGAATGACACAATTTTGATGTGCTCAAAATCATTCTCCCACTCTCAGATGACTGAAACATTGCTACTGAATCAAGCATTCTCACAGCAGAATTTAGTTCCATAGGTAACTAGAATTCAGATGTAATATCCTATTTATTTTTCAGTCCACTTGTGGAGTTCACTCATTCCTCTCAGTCATTCATTATTTTCACTTTCACTATGTTCCTCTTCCTGCAGTTTTCAGCTTGTGGATTGTACTCTGTCCATTCTTCCTTTGGGAGTTCTTGATTTGCCTGTAAGATGTTTGATTTGCTCTGTAAGATTTCATCATTTAAATTCTTTTTAAAAAGAATTACTGAAAACTATTTTTTTTCAGCTTTAATTGAGTCTATTGGTACATTTTAGGGATACAGTACAGTTACATTCATTGTTGGGATCATGTACCTCTACATGGCAAGTCTTGATTCTCATTTTTTCCCCTTACCTCTGCCCTCCCTTCACCCCCTCCTCCCCTCCCCATCTACAAACACTTTATTTTCATCTTTTCATTCTCTCACATTTTTTTCTTTTCCCTTTTTACTCTTCCCCTACCCATCCCACCTTCCCTACACCTTTAGCTCCTTTCTTCCCATTTCTAAATGTCAGTAATCAACCACTATGGAAATCAATATGAAAACTATTTTTGACTGTGGTAAAATATACATAACATTACATTTACTCTTTTAACCTTTTTATATGTCCAGTTTTGTGGCATTAATTATATTCATGCTGCAATACAGCTATCACCACCATCTATTTCCAGAAACTTTTCATTTTGCTCAACTAAAACGCTCTGCTCATTGAACAATGACTCATTATTCTCTCTCCCCAGCCCCTGGCAACCACTGCTCTACTTTACATCTCTATGCCTTTGATTGCACTAGTAAGATCTCATAGAAGTGGAATCATACAGTATTTGTTCTTTTGTGTCTGGCTTATTTCACTTAACCTAATGTCTTCAAGGTTCACCCATATTATAGCATGGGACAGAATTTCCTTCTTTAAAAAAATGAATAATATTCAACTATATGTATATATCAAAGGAGTTTTAGAAATTCATTCAATTAGGAATGGACTGGAATGTTTCTATCTATCCTTTTGGATGGAGCCTCATTGTGAATACTATGACCTACGTGCCCCCAAATCTTGCACTAATAAATATAAACACTTTAAGGCAGGGCATTTAGTGCTGTGGTATTAGTGAATTAAGCTATAAAATTTATAACTATCATTTAATAAGACAATGTTATAATAAATTAAAATCAATTACTGCCACTTTTTCTTTTTAACTACTATAAACCTTTATTGTAGGGACGATCTTCTGGGCTGTCTCTGGTTGAAGGAGAGTGAGCAATATGGCTGGGGCAGGGAATGTCTTTTATAGAGCCTGGGAGGGGTTTACAGAATCTGAGGTGGGGTTGAGTGAGATAGTGGCTAGGGATTGGAAGAGCATGTGATGTTACTAGGAGGGGCTTGTGATATTACCAGTGGCTTGTGTCATCACCAGTCGCCAGGAGGTAGTATCAGGTGGGAAAAGTATCCTGGTGGGAAAAGAGGCATGATGGGAAGAATAAGGCTATCCTTAAATGGGAGAAGCCATATTTTTTAGGTGAGAAGCAGGGCATTATGGGAAGGGAAAGGCTGTTCTTTTTATGTAGCAGCCATTTTAAGGAAAGGGAAATCTAACATTCCAGACTTTTGTTTTATGGTTATTGGGCGAAGGTCTCTTCTGGAGCTGCTTCAAGCTGATGAACAGGTGAAGCCTGGATCTGGTGGGGGCAGCAACTGCCACTTTTTCTTAGTAGTAAATCGCTAAGATGGATTTATCAAATTATTGTTCAATAAGTCTCTTGAAGAATTTTGGCTTTCTAGCTAGGTATGGTGGTGCACACCTGTAATCCCAACACTCAAGAGGTGGAGGCAGGAGGATCATTGTGAGTTTGAGGACAGTTTGGGCTACAAAGTGAGTTCAAGGACAGCCTGGGCTATGCAACAAGACCCTGTCTCAAAAAAAAAAAAGAATTTTAGCTTTCTTAATGGCATTAAGAATATTTGAAAATAATAGGAACTATTCCTCATGTATCTATGATGATCAATAAGATTCATATCAGTGAAAGATGGGTTTTTAAATGAAATCTAAAACATAGTTCATCACTTCACACTAGCCACATCTCAGATACTCTCTCACTATTGCTAGTATTCTACTGTACTGAGCAGTGCAGACATAGAATATTTCTTGGCAGAAAATTTCTATTACACAGTGCTGAATCTGTTAGCAAGACTTTCCTCCCCCGCAATTCATTAAGGAATCTTTTAAACTCCATAATATTAACTTCTGCCCATCAAAGTGTGTCTTCTGAGTGCTTCTTGGGTTTGTCTGCCTGTAGTTTGTAGTTGAAAGATAGGACTTAATATTCTGTAGAGGAAACCAATTGTATCAACATAGTTTTGGTGCTTTGTAGCCACTCAGCTACTGGGTGCATGGAATCTGATATATATAAAGAAAAGAGGAAAAGCAAATCTTCATTATGGGAGAAGGAGCACTGTATTAGTCAGCTTTCCCATTACTGGATCTGACCAAAGAGGCACAAGTTAAAGGAGAAGAGGTTTAATTTTGTTCATGTTTTGAGGGTATTCAGTCCATGGTCATTCAGCTAAAATGCACAAACATTGTGGGAGAAGAACATGATGGAGTAAGATGCTTAATTCATGGTAGCTGAGAAGCAGAGCAGAGGAACAGTGCCAGAGAAGAAGGGGTGAGGGACCAGATATAGTACCCAAGGTTACACTTTCTCAGCCTACCCAGACAAACACAGAAGTGTGCTCCACCAATCTCCTGGGTGCCTCCTTAGCCAATCAGATGGACACAATCAAGTTTAACTGTCACAAGCAGGAAATGAAAGAGTAAATTCACTGTAAGTTGATATCATTATGTTTTTATAGGTTTATGAAATTTATTTTATAGCTTTTCAAACTCCAAGTAGTAAAAATGTACATAGATGGAAACTCTCAAACAGTAAAGAACGTATTTCTTCCTAATGCCTTTTAATTCTTGTGGACACTTAAAAATAATTCTTGTCTAATTCTTGCAGACACTTAACAATCTATTATGGATAGAACATCTGAGGAATATTAAGGGGACCTAGTTGTGACAGAAGCAGACTCCTTTGGCGAAATGTATTTTAACTATTTTTTTTTTTTTTGCAATTGAGAGAACGAACATGGTAGTAATAGCTTTTATTTATTATTTTATTATTCCATTTATATGACACTCTCTGATCTTAAAGCCTGGCAAATAAATTTCATTCACAGGGTCCTGGTATCCCTTTGACTCATCAAGATGGGAACCTTTGCTGCCTGCTTGTTCCTCAGAATCTTTATCGTCCTTGCACATAATTGGTGCTTAATGCGTGTGGATGAATGATTGAATGGAAACACCCTAGTTCTGGAAAGCTGAGGTTGGGAATCATTCCTTTAGGATAACTGATTTTCCCTGAAGGAAACTATTCTGAACCTATTCATCAATAGATTTGCAGGATCCTGCTTCACTTGGCAAGGAGGCAGCATAGGATAGTGATTAATCTGGTGGACGTAAACATGAGATGGCTTGGGTGCCAGTGCAGTTTCTCATTAGCCAAGTGAGCTTGACTACATTAACCTTTTGAAGCTGGGTCCACATTCAGAATATAATAATAACAATAGCTGTATTTTAGGACTTTTTGTGAGGATCACCTAAAATACTCAAAGCATTCAGTAAGGTACTGGATATGTATTTAGCAATATGTGTTAACTTTTAAAAAGGGCACTTTATGCACTTGTGGAGAGAATCTAGGATTCAACTAAAAGGAAGGGGGAAGAGAGAAAAGGGAAGAGAAAAAAGGGAAAGGAGAGGGAGAGAGGAGAGGATCAAGGAAAGAACAGAAGAAAGGAAAAGAGAGGGGTGCGGTTTGTGATATGGAAATCTAGAAGAAAGAGTGTTTTGTGGCATGGTCCACTGAGTTGAAAACATGAGGTGGTACAACTTGGCTGCCAAGTAGGCAGCTGGAAAACCACTGCTGCAAAGGAACTATTATGTCTTGAATATCTGCTGTGACTTAACATCCTGTGTGCTGTAGGCCTTGGGTGTTTTTTTTTTTTTTTTTTTTTTTGGTCTCCTTGCAAGTTTTTCTCCAGACATCTGCGTAGTCATCCCTCTCTTCATTCAGGACTGAAATGATGCCCCTCCCTGGCATCATGAAAACAGGGACACCCTCCCCCAATTCCAGTCTTCAATTATAATGATAATTACTCTATTTTGTGTTTCTTCTTATAACTTTCACTATTGATACTTACACATATCTTCATTAGTCATTATGTTACTGCTACAGGAGAGCACAGAGTATCTTCATTGGTTCACTGTTTGTAGAATGGCAGACATTTATGTTTGCATGCATTGCAAGGGGGGAGTTTGGGCTAAGTGCTGTCTGCAATTCTGCCTACCTCTAAGAGTTGACAAGTCTTTTGAAAAGTACTTGAAAGTATTAATATATGTTTATTAAAGTAGACTCAGTTATCAAATCCGGCATGAGGGAAACTGAAGAAGGGTAAGAGTGGCAGTTCACATAGGTCACATTGTCTTACTGTCACTGCCCACTTGAGCATAAACGTGAGTACACAGCACCTATAGCTGGAGCCTACTTTATGCCCTGGAAAAGAGCTTTGACTTAGTGACTTGAATATCGTTCTGTACTAACTACCATTCTGTTCTAATGTTCTGTATATTCTATGAAAAAGATGACTAAGCACACATAAGGTTAGTCTTGTTTGATTGCTGTTTTATCAAGTAGAAATTAAACTTGACTGTGTGTTGCAAAAATTCCCAATAGCAGTAACTTGGGCTGGGAATTTAGCTCAGTGGCACTGTGCCTGCCTTCCAAGTGCAAGATCCTGAGTTTGATCCCTGGCAACCCCCACCCCCCAAAACAAAGACAAAACAAAACAAACAAAAAACCAGTGGCCTGAGTCAGACAGTTTACTTTTGTTACATGAAACAAATTCTCTAGAGGAATCACGGTTAGTTAAGAGTCTCAGGGAGGTGATGCCTCTAAGATCTTCAGAGTTTCTCTGGGCCTTTCCCTTGTGGTCAACTACAACTGCCTGCTGCAACAGTTGCCATTGTCTTCATTTTAGGAGGATTGGAGGAAGATGAACAAAGGACACAAAGTTCATGCCAGCTGAGATTGCTTCCTCACTCTTAAAGGAATTTTCCCTTTTCCTGCCTCCAAACATGCACTTAAAATGTAAATACCTCTGCCTATAAAGGAAGCTAGAAAATTTACTTTTTATGTATTTTTTTTCTTTATTGGTACATCTTAGGTATACAATACAGTTGCATTTATTGTTGGGATCTTTTACCTTTACATGATGCCTCTTGGTTCTTAGGTTTTTCTCCATTTACCTGGTCCCCTTTCACCCCCTCTAACCTATCCTATTTACAAAAACTTTGTTTCCATTTTTTCCTTTTCTCATATTTTTTCTTTTCCTTTCTTACCTTTCCCCAACCCCTCCCACTTCCCCTACACTTATAGATCTTTTTTCCTATTACACAATATCAATTATACATTTTGATCCTTATTTACACTTTCAGTTTATCACACCAGAGAAACTATTTAGTATTTACACATGTGTGTCCTATTAATTTAACTTGTGTATGGCTTCAATATGCATCCACTTAGCTATAAATACCTCTTGTTTCTCCTTCTTTATGGCTGAGCAGTACTCCGTTTTATAAAAAAAAAAAATCTGCTTTATCCAATCTCCATTTGTTAGGCAATTGGGCTGTTTCCAAGTTTTAACTATTGCAAACTGTGCTGCTATCAACATGGGTGAGCATATGTGGTATGATTCCTTTAATTCCTTTGGGAAGATACCCAGCAGGGGAATAGCTGGGTCAAATGGGACTTCTAATCCTAGTTGTTTGAGGTATCTCCATGTTGATTTCCACAGTGGTTGCATGAGTTTTTATTGGTTGGGCAACTTTACCTTCATTTCTCAGCAAAGAGTGAGAAACAATGGGCAAGTAATGGATGCTGAATAAAGATCTAGCTTTTTTACAATAATTATGCATGAAAGAGCTTCAGTGTGGGCCCATGAAACCCCTTAAAGAACACTCTGTTAAAGAATACTTCTGGGGGAGCTGCATGAGTATATCTTTTGGTGGCAATGTTAAAGAATAACTATTATCTGAAATGCTGAGTGCTACGTAGAAGGAGCCCTGGATCTGGAGTACAAGTCATGGGTTCAAACCTTGGCTTTGTCACTTAAACATGAGCTACTTTGAGGTTAATTCAATTGTCATTGTCTTTTTCTAGGGTATTGTTTAAAATTCTTTGTAGTGCTGGCTTAGTATTCATGAAGTTTCTCAAGTGTTCTTTGTCATGGAAGTATCTTACTTCTCTGTCCATTTTGAAAGAGAGTTTTGAAGGATACATCAGTCTTTGTTGTAGGTCATTTTCTTTTAGGACTTGAAATACCTCACTCCAGGCTCTCCTTGACCTGAGGGTTTGTGTTGAAAAGTCTGCTGTGATTCTGATGGGCTTTCCTTCGCATTGTTTCTTTTCTTTTACTGCTTGTAGTATTTTGTTCTTCTGTTGGATTTCTGGGATCTTGATTATAATATGTCTAGGTGTAGATTTTTTTTTGATCATGGCTAGTTGGTGTCCTATATGTCTCGCTTATCTATATGTCTAATTCTTCCCCTCTGTTTGGGACATTTTCTGTCATTAATTCTTTGAACAGCTTTTTTAAGTCATTTTCATTTTCTCCTGGTACTTCATGGATTCCTATCAGTCTTATGTTATTCTTCTTTTCATCATCTAGGAGTTGTTGGATCGATTTCTCATGTTCCCTTACTGTTTTTAAGAGACCTCTCTTTTCATGGTCACTGTCTGCTATCCTATCTTCTATATCTGAGATTCTATCTTCGCAATCTTTTATTCTGTTTCATATGCTTTCAGTAGAGTTTTTAATCTCCTGTATATCTGTTTGAATGTGTTTAATGGATTCCATTTCTTTCCTATGTTGGACATTCATTGTTTCCATTTCTTTCTTATGCTGGGCCTTCATGTCTTCTATTATGTTCCTAAGCTCATCTATTTTTTTCAGTTTCTGTTCTGGAGTCTCGAATCATGTCTTTCATTTTGCTCACCATCTCTATGGTTATCTGGGAAATAATTTCTGTTTTGAATTTTTCTAGAGCCTGATTGATCTGTTTTGTTACTTCCTGTGCTTTGACAGGGTGTCCTGGTGGTTCACTATCTGATTTTTCATCCTCCTTTGCCCTACTGTTTTCCATTGGTGGACTGGAAGTCTGTTTTTGTGGCTTGCTTAAGTGTTTTCTCATCTTTATTTTTGCTGTTGGGTTGCCCTTGATTCAATCTCTGGGTCATTAAATCTTCCTGATATCGTTGAGTCCCAGTCTTTGATTCTCTAATGAGTTATAGACATTCTCATTTTCATAACTGAGAAAACAACTCATCAAATCAGTCCCTATCCCTTATCCCTATCGATACAATCAGGAACATAATAGGATCAATCACCACCCTTTATAGCCCACCACACCTCTGCAGAGTGCATCCAAGGACTGGTTCAGTCAGGGGATCTAATAGCCGGGGGTCCTCCTGGAGCTGTGTCAGAGCCAATCAGTGGCACCCACTGGATATGGCACGGCTCCAGAGAAGGCCTGTAGTTCGGGTGGGACTGTGCAGCAGAGGTCCACACACAGTACTTCTTGATGATAATTATTTCTTATTTATCTTGGTATTTTGAGCAGCGTTTGAAATGCAGTGTGCATTTAAGAAACATTTTTGACTCAAGGGGAATGGGATGAATTAAACTTGCCTCTTTTTCCTAAATTCAGTCTAGTGGAAAGAAAAACTGGTATGTAGAACATGGTACTTTACAGACCGCTTCTGAGTAGCAATAAGAGTAAGTCATGTGTCATAAAGTATACTTGATTTTCTGCTTGCCTTTTTTCCTTTCTTCAGATAATAAGGATATTTTTGAAGTTTACCTTGATGGTGGCAAATTAACTACCTCAGCTCTGCTTAATAGACATTCGGGGGTTTGTGTGGATGAAAGGATTGTGAACTACAGGCCAGAGAGTATGCGTATTCCTACCTTTGAAATGGGTTTAGTTCAAAGGGGAATCAAGTGCAAATAAGAAAGGGATCACCTTAACATCTGCGATAACACCAACGACACTCAAAGAAGTGCTTTAAGCTTAGAGCAGCTGTTGACAGATTTCAGCACCTGACTGGCAACGTAACAGCATGTGCCAGTTTGAGACCTGGCATCCCCGGCGAATATGGAAACAACGCCTTGGAAGGGCCGGGGATTTAGCTCAGTGGTTCTGCCACCTACCTTGCAAGCATGAGGGCCTGAGTTCGATCCTGGTAACACAACAAAAAAAAAAGGGCCCTGGAAATCCATAATGCAGTGAAGAAGATTGAAACTAGAGCTGAGTTAACTTGAGAGCGATTACATTAAATAAGATGGATAAGTGCTGAGGACAGGATTTCCCAAATCATACTTCTTAAGATGTCATTCATTCAGGGTCCGGGGGTTTAGCTCAGTGGTGTTGTCACCTTCCTTGCAAGCACAAGGTCCCCGAGTTCGATCTCGGATACTGGAAAAAAAAAAAAAAAAAAAAAAAAGAAAAAA
>NW_022900945.1:21871215-21873634 GCF_012274545.1 Fukomys damarensis | reverse complement strand
AAAAAAAAAAAAAAAAAAAAAAAGGAAAAATCAGATAAATATTTTTCAAAAAGAATCAAATATAATTTGGAAATGCTGACTCTCTCCTGTTTTTGTAGATTTATAATACAGAATATCGTATTAAAGGCAGCCTTAAACCAGTTTAACTTTGTGTAGAAAGATGATAAAATGATATGAAGCTGTTCAATTTTTCACATTTCTGCTGTTTCTATTTTTAATTATGTCTTATTTACCTAGCAGATATTTCTTGAATGTCTATTGTGAAGCAATCGAACAATTGGCTATTAAATTACTCGTGCAAAGGTAAAAAGCATTTTTATGTGGAAGAAGAAGGGCCTACGTTATTATGCCTGGGGTTCAGAAGTAAATGTGCTTAGCTTGTGTAGTTTAGAAGGGCTTGAAGCTCTCTGGGGAAGCAATGTACCACCTAGCGGCGGTTCCCGAAAGTGCAGCCAGAGGCCGTGGACGACTCTCCTTCCCAGTATGGAGACAGTGACCTTCACACAACCTGAGATCTCTGAAAAACAAATAAAATTTGGTTGAGGCCTGAAATAAAGGGATTGTATTACAAAAACAAGACATGTTAACTGCAGTAAACATAGAAGATACAAGTAGGTAAGAAAGAAGAAAATGAAAATATATAGGAAAAAAAGAAAATGAAACATAAACTAGAAAAAAATATATATTTGCCACATTTCTGTATTTATAAATAACTATAAATGTTTTGTACTATAATTTGTGGCATAATTAATATTTCTCACAGATGTTCTTTATGGGAAATATTTCATTTTTCACATAAAATAATCAGCTCTATTTATGACACAACGAATTTATATACTCTTTAAAAATTATCACATAATATTCCATTCTAGGAACACATAATTAATCTTCTCTGATGAACACTTCAGATGTCTGAGAATTTTCATGATTATAATAAACATTCTTTATATTTCCGACTTACTTGTTTTTCACAATAAATTTTTAAAAGTGGAAGTGCTGGTTCTAAGGACATACTCATTGAATCTTTAATAATTTCTCTCCATGAGAAATTTGTCAATTTACCAGTACCAATTTGCAGTCCCTCCTGTGATAGTTTTGTGTGCTTTTCTCCCTGTATCCTCACCCACTGGATAGTTTACAGAAAACAAATGTGCCAATCTGAAGACAAGAATATCTATTGCTTTAACCTGCATTTCTGTGATTAGCTTCTGAGCTGGCACCTTCTTTGCATATGCTTGCTACTGGCCATTTGTTTCTTTTCCTTTTATGAGTTGCTCATTCCTACTCTTCGCTTCCTTTTCTCTTGCATACTAATTTGCGACCAGCTTGCTTTTCAGGTGTCCTTGTTGTTTTAATTATTTTTATTTTGTACTAATTTTAGATTAACAAAAAATATGTAATAGTGTATGGAGTTCCTGTATGCCCTTTACCCAACTTCCTCTAATGCATTAGTCTTACATAATAGTAATACACTTTATAAAGCCAGGAAATTAATCTTGGGACAATAATATTAACTAAATAATAGACATTATTCAAATTTCTCCCATATCTTGCTTCCCTTTTCTGTTCAAAGACTCAATCTAGGATTCCACGATGCACTATTTAGTGTTATTCCCTTCTCTTCTCCATTCTGTAACTGTTGCTCAACCTTCTTTCTCCTTCATGACCTTGAGACTTTTTTTTCTGGTACTGGGAATCGAACTTCGGGCCTTGCTCTTGAGAGACAGGTGCACTGCCACTGAGCTAAATCCCTGGCCCCTATGAACTGGATACTTTTACTTTTAAAGATAATGGATTAGTTATTTTATAAAATGTTCCTCAACTTGAATTTGTCAAATGTCTTCTCATGGGTGGAATGAGCTTATGCATTTTGGGCAAGAACACCACAGAAGTGATAGATATTTTGCACTTGCAGTACATCATTTCAAAGAGTTCCTAGTATTCATATACCTTACTACTAGTGATATCATCACTTGTTTAAGGTAGTATCTGGTGGCTTTCTTCTTTAAAGGTCATATATTTTGGTTGTTGTTGGTATTTTTCTCAGTGGAGATACTTGGAGACTAGGCAGTTTCTCCCTAACTAATTAGGTTCTAGATTTAAATTTAATAAACTCAAGCTGGAAAATATACATGCTAACTTTTAGGTGAGTTTGTTATATGACAAATATTTAGGATAACATTCACTGGGCCCAGTCTTAAATAAAGTACTTGGCTTCATTTTTTTTTTTTTTTTATTTTTTTGAGGCAGGGTCTCACTATGTAGTTGAGGCTGACCTGGAACTCACTGTGTAGCCCAGGCTGGTCTCGCACTCACAGCAATCTTCCTGTCTCAGCCTCCTGAGTGCTGGGATTAAAGGTGTGTGCCACCACACCTGGCCTTGGCTTCATATTTTAAAAATTCAATGATTGAATGTGGA
>NW_022900945.1:21850134-21870690 GCF_012274545.1 Fukomys damarensis | reverse complement strand
GTTGTTTGTTTGTTTTTTGGTACCGGGGATTGAACTTGGGTCTTTGCGCTTGCAAGGCAGGCCACTGAACCGCTGAGCTAAATCCCCGGCCCTATATGTTTTAAAACAATTAAATATTTATTGTATCTTAATAGTTTCATACTTTAATGGCTTCACTTTACAACTTAATATTGGCCTTCATTGTGCTTTATAGGAAAATATTGTATAAGAAATTTTCTGCAACATTGGTTGATGAAAGCTTTAAATCTGTTGAAAATCATTTGAAGAAATATATTAGGGAAGAACATGGCTTTCTATTTATTTATAATAGATCAATTAAAATCTTATGACTGTTGGTGTTACCATATACTTTTTGTGTATCCCTGGAGAAGAGCAATAGCTGCACAGAAATAGTTCAATTGTCCAGGAAAAAAAATTATACTATTTGAGT
Organism: Fukomys damarensis; assembly: GCF_012274545.1. Classification (NCBI taxonomy): domain Eukaryota; kingdom Metazoa; phylum Chordata; class Mammalia; order Rodentia; family Bathyergidae; genus Fukomys; species Fukomys damarensis. Next base: position 21,870,260 of record NW_022900945.1, on the reverse strand, counting down.
TCCAAATTTACCTTTTAATAACCATATGACCTTGGGCAAATCAGGTCACTTGTGTAGGTCCCAGAAGCCCTGTCTCTCAGGACAAGAACAACCAATAGAACACTGGCAAAAGAGGCTTATTACATAAAACAATTAGCATGTGCAAGGGATTATTAATACCATATTATCTTTTATTAGTGCTCAAGATCATTCTCACAGGCATAAGTATTGCTGACTGTGATAACAAATCTGTTTTTAATGGACAAAGAATTATTGTAAAGTATATGGCATGTACTAGAATATATTTTGTTTTTGTAATATACAGTATTGCATTTGATTCATTTCTATATTCTTTTCCTGGTACAACTTTCTACCACACTTTGACAAACAAGGAATGAGCTGCTTATCTAGTAAAGATTTATAGCATAGGAATTCTATAGTCTTGGGAAGATGTCATTGGCAGTGTAAATAGCAAGGTTAACATGGTTGTTTATGAAATAAATACAAACTTCGGTTAGTATTTCATCTTGAAAACTGCCTTAAGCGCTCTTTAGATAACCTCTTATAATTGAAGTCCTTTTATAAGCTTAGCCTTTATATTGCGTTTTGTCAAATTCAAGGTCAGGCAGAAACTCTAACATTAATTGGTTCAAAATTGTGGCTATTGTCTTCTTGCAAAATATACTAGGTGTTGCTTCACTTTCTATCATCTTCCTTTTCTTCTCATATCTCATATGTGTGTGTTTTTTAAAAAATAATTTCATTAAGCTGAATTAGTCACAGTGGAAAGGAAGTTAGTTCTTGCTTTTTGGTTTAGTGAATGCCTCCTGACTTATTACATCCACAGTCAAAAGAAGTTCATTCTGATGTGATAAATGCATTGAAATCATCTGAAATTGTTTCATCCTTTTTCTTTCTTGCCTTTTCATCTTTTAGAGCAATCAAATGAAATATCCTCTAGCTTTCCTAATTGAAGCTGTCTGCTCTGCCCTGGTGTTAAAAATACATGTTTTAACAAATGCTCCCATGTAATGGTAAGTTCTCTGGTCTTTTAAAAGTATTTTATACTGAAGTTTTAAAACAAGACCCCTAAATCAATTTTCAGCATATCTTCAAGTTTAGCATTTATTATTAATTAGTAGGTATTTTATACACTTACGTACTACATATTGAGTGATTGAGATAAATATTTATTAGTTGCTAAGCAGGATATAGACCACAGAAGGTTTTATTCTTGCATTTTTCCATCCATTATTTTAATGCTAGTACACATTCAATATAATTATGATCTAAAATATCACATAAATTTTAAGATGGTTCATAGTCTATCATTAGTAATGTAAAAGCAATAACTTGACAATGCTTGTTTACTAGATCATTTGTTAATAATTAATTTGAAGGATATTCACATTTGGAGTTAATGTTACTTGACCTTTTTCTTTTTTCTTTTTTTGGTACTGGGATTGAACTCAGGACTTTGCACTTGCGAGGCAGGGGCTGGGGTCAATGTTGTTAACATGGGATTTTTACTTTGTGAAGCTGTACTTCCTGTATATCTTTAAACTATAGTGTCATCATAGCCATTATTATTTTTTTGTTTGAGTTCAGTTAAGTTTGGGGCCAGGGATTTAGCTCAGTGGTTCTACCAAAAAAGAAAGTTTGAATTTACTTTTGCAGTGACTTTTTTCTTTTCTCCTAAATATACCCATCTTTTTTTTTCATAATATTATGGTGATTTCTTCTGTGATACATTTTTAGTATTGTGTAGTCACTAAAAGGTGAATTACACATTGCTGTGATATATACAGTAAGACAACAAGGCACTTGGGTCCTTGAATGACTTTCTGAGATTATGATGACAGGACAATGATTGAAATCATGCAGGAGCTGTTTCCATACTTGGACAGAAACGAGACAGTGTGGCTATAAAGGGGTGGTAGTAGTTTGAGAAGGTAATGTACCTAACATCTGATGGAAAAGAGATGGACAGCTAGGGGGAAGCTGAAGTATTTAGGTAAACTAGGACTCTGCTACCGTAACCTGACTCTAGGATTATATGTGTTCCTGGATGCCAGTCAGGTTTTAAAATTGAAATCTCTGTTAAGGAATCAGCAGAATAGACGGTCTTAGCTTGGATTCACTTATGGAATTAATTTCAAAGGAAACTATTGGATATTTACCATAGGTATTCCTATTGTACACAAAGGGAATAGATTACTTGTATACAAATGATTATGTGGAAGTTTTTTTTAAATTGTAGGTTGAAGTTAGCTTACAATAGTGAACACAAGATAAAAGCTGTTAAAAAGGTTCTTTAAAATTTGGAGTTATAAAATACTGTTCTGCCATGCTCAACCATTTATTTGAATGTATGATTCAGTATGAATAAATTAAAAAACCTTTTTAACAGATTCTTGAAATGTAGCATATGCTATGTATCATTTACTGTAGTAGATGCTAGGGATACTGAGATGGTTAAGATCAGAATCTTGTCTTTAGGAAAGATGGCGTATGTGGAGGGTGGGATGAGATGGGATTCTCTTCCTATTCAGAGTAGCAAATGTGATGGGACTTCTTCACATGTGTAATGTAAATCCATTGTAATTCAGCATTTTAAAAACTGTTACATAGACAGTGAACCCTTTTATTAAACAAAGCCTGTGGTTGCAAAAATGTAGCATGGTAAAAATGGTCTGTGACAGTGATGTCCTAAAATCCCAAAAGATGGGGATAGTTCCTGTATTTTGAAAGAAAATATTGACTCAGATCATTTACAAAAGGGAGTCAAGACAAATGGGCGTGCTTTCACTGGTTTTATGAGCCCTTTTCAACCCAAGGTTTTAGGATTTTGAAATGTACTTTGAAGGGCTAAGCAAGAAATGCTATGGAAGATAACTATCTCCTCATTCATCTGAAATCCTGTTATATCTCGCTGTCTTGTCTGTTCTTCACACGGCACTGGCATTAGCACAGCGTGATTGGTGACCATATATAATCTAGCTACATTTTTCTGTTCTGTATTTTACTTCCTTTTTGGTGTAGGCAGGATAGCCTAGTTAGAGAATGGGTTTTGGAATCAGATAGACACAAGTTAAACTGATGGATCTACCTCTTGCAGTGTGACCTTGGACTTGGGTTTCTGTTTCATCATCTTCAGAATTAGGGTTCTAATACCTCCTTTTAGTGTTTGAGAATGGAATGAGATAGAGTATGTGAAGCACTTATCACGTGGAAAGTACTCTATAAACACTATTTTATTCTCTTCAGGAGAATCATTTAAACATTTTAGCTTTGAAAACTTGATGCTGGTTACCAGGTGCATTCAGAGAGAGAGAGAGAGAGAGAGAGAGAGAGAGAGAGAGAGAGAGAGAGAGAGTGTGTGAGAACTGTGAAAGACTTGCACCTATTTATACTTATTATGTAGAATGGGGCAATGAGACTTGAAAGTGACTTTTTTTCCACAGATGATCTTTGTATGATTGATAACAAACCACATATGTTGAGACTAAACCATGTGCCTTTAGGAAGAATGTAAAAATGAGTTTTTTAAATAGTAAATTAGTGGTAAGGGAGTAAGTGACTCCATGATCCCTTGTATTATGGACTTGAATTCAGAAATGACTTGGTTTTTTATTAGCTATGTCACCCTGTTAAGTTACTTAATTTCTTTTTGCAGTTTATTTTTTAATAAATTTGGGCCGATAATTCTTACTTGAAAGGATGGGTGTGAAGAATCAATGAGACAATATAAGCAAAGCATTCCACACAATATCTGGTGCATTGTAGATACTCAGTAAAGAGTTGATATTATTATTATTATTTTTGGTTCCAGGGATCAAACTCAGGACCTTGTGCTTGCGAAGCAGGCGGCAGAACCACTGAGCTAAATCCCTGGCCCAAGTTGATATTATTTTTAAATGTCCCCATGTGTCATTATTATCCACAGGCCATGGGTTGTCCTATTTTAAATTTTCCAAAGTATTTGCATTATTTTTTCAAGTGTTGAAAGTATTTTAGAAGTTCCTATCTCTCAATTATGAGAAAAGTAATGGAATCTTCATAAAAGTGGTAATTTGTACTCAGAAAATGAACTTATTTTGTATAAATATGCTTTTCCACTTTCGCCTCCAAATTATTAATGATATAATTTGACATTCTACATAAGTGTTACATATAAGGGTGTAGCTCAATAATTTAGATAAAATTTATTCAGTATTTTCACCAGCTTGGAGTATCTGGCTTTAAAGTGAGGAGACTTGCAATTATTTTGTAGTTTAGAGAATATATTTTAAGAACTTCTGGTCATATTTGGGGTTAGTAATGTATTTTGTTGCAGTGCACTTGGTATTTTATAAAGCACATTCACATTCATTATCTTGATGGATCTTCTTGGTACTTGTTAGGATAAGTAGGTAGGTTATATTGTTACTATGTTGCATGTGGGGAAACTCGACCATGTCATTACCCTGTTTAAAACCCTGAAGTGATTTCTGATTGCACCCAGGATAAAGTTAAGAACCTTAATCCTGAGGAACAAGGCCCTGTGTGATCAGGCTTATTTCCCGACCTCCTGTTACCACTCTGCTCTTGCTATGTAGCCTTCATTTTAGTTCCATGAACATAGTATGCTTCTTCCCTTATTAGAATTTTCAAGTATTCTGCCTCCCCATTACCTTGCTAATTTTCATCCAGTACTTTGGATTTCCACTTAAATACCAGTTCCCCAAGGAATCCCAAGCATCTCTGACAGTAGGGCTTTTTGTTATACATGTGCACAATACCCTGACCTTTTCCTTAAGAACATGTGCCATAATTATTATTCAAATAATCATTTATGTCATTGCTTATTTAATGTCTGCTTTCTTCATTAGACTGTAAACTTTGGAATGATTCTGGCTGCCTATCATATTCACTCTTTTACTCAGTTGAGTGCAATTTCTCAAACACCATGCACTGCACAGAATGTAGTACATGATTAAACTGAATTACTCAAAGTCATATACTAAAAGTATTCCTGGATTAATAGTTTTTACATGCCAAGCATATGCCAAGCATATAAGGCAGTAGTTTGCTAATATTGGCAAAAAGGAGTTTTAATAATTTATAAATATTGCTCAGAGGAAAGCATAAAGATTGAATAATATAGTGGGTGACGATTTTTAAAAATCACCTTATGAAACAAAAAAAGGACTGAAAATATAACAATACTCTTGATTTCATAGAATGGGAAAATATATTTATAAGCAATAAAACAGCTTTTTAACATAAAGAATTGCAAACATATAGAGTTCAGGTATTTATATGGTCTAGTGACCTTTTAATTTTACACTGACTTTTTCACTTGGACGCTTGGAAAATTTAAGTGCCTTAATTGTGGATTAACATTAGGGCAGCTATGTGAGTTTTGTTTTTCAAAACATCACTCACATTTCAAGTTATAAAAACGTTTGTTTGCTAAAGAAAATATATCATATATTTATTTGCTGCTCTTACTTCTTTTTCTGAGAAATGTCTGTTCATTTCAGATGCCCATTTTAGAATTGGGTCTTTATATTTGGCGGGGACTGGTTGTTTTGTGTTCTTTACATATTCTAGATAATAGTCCTTTGTTTGAGGAGCAGCTGGTAAAACGTTTTTTCCCATACTGTAGGTTGTCTCTTAGTTCTGCTGATTGTTTCTTTTGCAGTGCAGAAGCTTTTCAAAAGATGAGATCCCAGTTGTTGATTCTTTGTGCTAGTTCCCATGCTACTGAGGATTTGTTCATAAAGTCTTTTCCCATAGCAATGTCTTCCAGATTTCTGCCTAATTTGTCTTCCAGCAAGTTTAGTGTTTCTGTTGTAATATTTAGATCTTTAATCCACTTGGATTTTAATTTAGTGCATGGTGAGAGATAAGAGTCCAGTTTTAATCTTTTGCAGGTTGAGATCCAGTTTTTCCAACATGATTCATTTAAGAGGCTATCTTTCCTCCAGTGAGGATGGTTGGCTCCTTTGTCAAAGATGAGGTAGCCGAGTACATCCGGAGTTGTTTCTGTATCTATTCCACTGATCCTCAGGTCTTTTTCTTTGCCAGTACCATGATGCTTTTATCACAGTGGCTTTGTAGTATATTTTCAAATTGGGAATTGTTATACCCACTGCCATGTCTCTGTTGCCTTGGATGGCTTTTGCTATTCTAGGTCTCTTCTGGTTCCAAACGAATTTTTGGATTATTTTTTCTAGTTCTGTGAAATATACTGTCTGAATTTCAATCAGCATTGCATTAAATCTGTGTAGCAGCTTTGGAAGTATGGCCATTTTCATTATGTTGATTCTTCCTACCCAGGAGCAGGGGATATCTTTCCATTTTTTTATATCCTCTTCGAGCTCTTTTTTTTTTTCTCTCATTGACTTTATTGGAATATTTTAGATATACAGTACAGTTACATTCATCATTGGGATCTTGTACTTTTACATGACAAGTCTTGGTTCTCATTTTTCCCCCTTGTCCCTGCCCTCCCTTCACCCCCTCCTCCCCTCCCCATTTACAAACATTTTATTTCCATTTTTTCATTTGCTCATATTTTTCTTTTTCCTTATTACCTTTCCCCTTCCCTTCCCACTTTCCCTACACATTTAGCCCTTTTCTTCCTATTTCACATTGTCAATTTTGATCTCTTTTTTTCAGAGTGCTGTAGTTTTCAGTGTAGAGGTCTTTTGCTTCTTTAGATTGATTCCTAGATACTTCATATTTTTGGATGCTATTGTGAAAGGGATTGTTTCCCTCATTTCTATTCCAGTGAGTCTGTTATTTTTGTACAAGAAGGCTATTGATTTTTGAGTGTTAACCTTGTATCCAGCTACTCTGCTAAAAGTGTCAATAAGTCTAGAAGTCTTTTGGTGGAGTTTTTTTGGTCTTCAATGTAGAGTATCATGCCATCAGTTAATAATGACAGTTTAACTTCTTCTTTTCCTATCTTTATTGCTTTAATTTCTTTCTCATGTCTAATTGCTGTGGCTAATGTTTCCAGAACTATATTGAAGAGGAGTGGTGATAGTGGGCATCCTTGTCTTGTTCCTGAATTTAGCGTGAAGGTATTCAGTTTGTGGCCATTTAGTATTGGATGAAAACTTTTAAGAGAAAGTTTCCACTACTATAGTTGGTCTTGAGGCTGGACAGAATCCTGCCCATAGTGCCTACTTGCTATGGAATGTCCTGAGGCCTCCATATCTACCAGGGCCCAGTAAGTAGCATGCCAAGAGCTGCGCACTTTGAAAGGTATCTAATTACTCACTGCTGATGGTGTGTCTTTCCTCTAGCATCTGAGGTTTCCTCACTATGAATCTCATATTGAAGCTCGCCTTGAATCGCAGTGTCTTTTCCTACCACAGATGCCTGGGAAGCCATAGGGCCAGTTGTGTCTCATGGTACAAGTGGAAGGACTGCTTGTATCATGATCTAGATGTACTGCAGAGCCTTTCCCTCCCTGAGCTGTACTCACAGTTGGCAGCCTTTCACATTTCCCAGGACATGGATCAGAGCAATATTTTCAAGTGTGGAAGATGCTTCCTCCAGAACTGAAAGGGGGCTGCCAGACATCAACTTTACTGGCAAAGATGAGATGCTTACAAACTATTTGTGGAAAAAAAGTGAATAAAATGATCAAGTGCCTACTACATACTTGCAATAAATCATGCCCTTAACCCAAATGATTGGTAAAGAACTGAAATTAGATACAGAAACCATCGAAATAGACATTTGATTTTAGTTCTTACCTGGGTGGAATAAAAAACATAGAGAACTGAATCTGGATTCACTGTGCTTCTATGTATGCTTTGATTGTATTATTCATAGTCACTGGGAAGTGGGGCAAATTATTTAACTTCTGTGTGCTTTGTTCTTTTCATTTATATAGTTGCGTTAAAACTTGTCTTATCTTCCTCATGGTGTTCATTGGAGAATTAAGCTGAAATGTTAGCTACTAAAATACTAAAAGCTATAGAACATTATACATACAAGTATTTATTATTTGTATTATTACTAATAGTAGAAGTTTCCCTGCCCATCATTAAAAGAAGCAAGAATGACTCAGAGAACACTAAAGTAGCTAAAACTGGAAGAGAGAGTAGGACACTTGCACAAATCACTATAAACTATGAATTAAAAAAGTTATCATGCAAGTAGATCTTCATAGCAGATATTTGGGATCCATTTGTTATGCCTTAGGCTCTGTACTAGAAAAACCAGAAGGATGAACATACATTTGTAATATTTATCTTTATATTAAATTGGAATTTTTGCAGTATTTTATTTTATATCTTCTTTTCATTCATACTTCAGTTTCTCTCAAGCATCATATTGTAAGCACACAACTATGTTTATCTGATGTTGATTTTTATCAATCTCAGTTAATTATTCAGAGATGGGTGTTCCATGCCTGTGTTATGCTACATTATTTCCTTAAATTACACCATTAAGGTTATAAATCTGGGTATCATTGAACATAAAATACCTTCAGTGGGAGGAACTAGTTTAGATCCTTGCACAAAGACCTTATGCTATGCAATAGCAAATAACGATAAAAACCACTGCCCCAAAAATACATTTTTGACCCTGAATGAGTCTTTTTTTTTTTTTTGTACTGGGAATTGAACTCAGAATCTTGCGCTTACAAGGCAGGTGGCAGAACCACTAAGCTAAATCCCTGGCCCAACTCTGATTGATTTTGAATGGTCAATATTTTAAATATATTCTTGTTATCTTGTGAATGTTCAAATCCAGCTCGTTTAAACTATTATCTGCATGTTGGAGCTGTAAAAAACTCTTTGCATATGATTCATTGCCATGTGTCTGGACCACCAAAGGAAGATTTCTTGTCATTTTTCTGTTCTTGTCCATAGTTTTCCCCTTATTTGAGATACAGAAATCAGATAAGAGGATAGAGCAGTTTAATTTATACTTCAAGTTGGCAAGTTCATGTCAGCCATCAAAATATATCAGCAACATTTCTATTTTGTCAATTTGAATTCCATCAACCTAAAATGATTCATGGAGAAGAAATGTATTTAACACTACTCAGGTTCATCACCTACTGGGGACACAGGATCATGGGACACTTAAAAACCAAGCAAATGTTCTTATCCTCAGGACCTCACAGCCTAATAAATGACTAATAACTAACTACAAAGGATGGCAGGGCTATGAGTGCTTCAGGAGGTGTTTCAACTACGTGATGGGTATAAGTAATTTACACTTAGTGGTGATCTGGGATAAGTTCCTGGGGTAGAATTTAAGATAAATTTAGATAGGAATCCTAAACTTTTATTGTGAATTTTCACCCATTCATGGAATAATATTTTAAATATATAAAATAAAAGATAAAGGATTATAATGGAAAACAATTGTATTGAAACAGTTACTAAGCATAAAAAATGAAGTCTCACAGGGCCATGAATTTAGCTTAGTGGTGCCACCACCTGTCTCTCAAGCACAAGATCCTGAGTTTGATTCCCAAAACCAAAACCAAAACCAAAATAAAACAAATATTACAAAATATTACAAAATTCTCCAGTTGCAAGTCTAATAACTTTTTTTTAAGAGTAGGAAAAATTATTGAAGGAAAGAAAGCTTCTGTCCAAGAAAGACAGAAGGGGGTCTGGAAAGTGGGTTGCCCACTCACCCCACTTCTGCAAGATGTTTTATACAACAAAGCCATGTGGGGCGGCAGGTACAAAGCGGGACAAAACTGTAAGATCCAGCGGAAAATTACAAGGTGGGCATGAGGTGGGGCACAACCATGACCAACCAATAAGATTACAAGTACAGTCACCCAGGTAATATTGATTAAGTGGAGGTCAAATTGGGGGAGCAAGTCAGGTAGAAAGCATACAAAGATTTTCAGTAAGGGTGGGGGTCAGGTATATTTCCTGAAAAAGCTGGGCTAAGACCTTGGGCCCCCACCCAGGTGATTGATACCTATTTGGAATATCAATCACTGCTCTTTGTCCCCAGGGGAAGCACAAGAATATAGTAGTTTCTGTCCTTTTACAATTCTAGCTACAGTGAATGTGTCTTGATTTTCCTCCATTTTGGTTCCTTGCTGTGTTGGCTCCTTCAGGGTGACCCTGTCTAACTGCCTACAAGATATCTAATTAACTTAACTATCTTCAATATTCTCCTCTCTGAAGAAGTACCCCTAACTACTGTGAGGGGGCAAAGGGCAAAGACAGTGCTGGCTACTTCCAGCTAAAGAGAGTCATAGTTGTGATCAGCAGTTAGAATTACTCTAGAGATGATTTATCTAAAGGCCTTCCATAGGTGCTTGGCATTGTCATCTTGGTAGTGGCACAGCTTTTAATTCTGGAGGAGACAAAGCCAAAGAAACAGTTAAGAATGCATGGGACATATTATAAAGTCAGCAGGATTGCTGTGAATATAGCCCACAAAGAGGATAAGGAGAAGGTCCAGGGGACTTCAGAAACCAACATAGAAGTCGTATAGTTTAGCAGTTATGAGCTGTTTACAAGGTCGATCTGGTGGATCCCAGTAAAAGAAGTCTAGAACATTTGTCATTGGTTCCATTTATATGACTGCTTGGAGTTTGGCAGCTTCCAGGTAAGAATAGACAAAACTTTTAAGAATTTAGAGTATGCAAAATCTAAGAATGAATGAAAGGGCACTAGAATGAAAGGGCAGGTTGGGGAGCAAGTCACACTTAGAAATTGAAATAGTGGTTGAACCTGCTGGTCTTAGATTCTTTCATTGATACAGAATATCTATAAATCTCATACTTTGTCACAAGCCTCTCTAGTTCTGGCTGTAAGGTAAGAGACAGTTTGAAGAACAAATTCACTAAGAAATATAAAACTCTAGCTGAGTTCTTATAGATTTTACCATTGTTTTTTCCTAATGAACCTATACTGGTCTATAAGGATGAACAGGAAATTGATGAGGAAGTGGAGAAAATAAGAGAGAGGAGCAGCTTCAGGATGGAATTACCTGAGCAGAGAGAGACCTTGAGAATAGGACAGTATAAGTGTTTTGAGGAACAGATAGGCATGGCTGGAAGATAGGTGTTTGGAGCATGCACACGTGGGGCAGTAGTAAAGATGAGGGATGTGCAGGGAAGGAGAAAGGCGGCGGAGAGATTGGCATGCTAGAGGAAGACAGTGCATCAGTGGGGAGCCATCAGTAATGTCTTAGAGCAGGAAACAGAAATAAACACACTGTTCTAGGGACCGGGGGTTTAGCTCATTGGTCCTGCTGCCTGCTTCCCAAGCACAAGGACCTGAGTTTGATCCCTGGTATCAAAAAAAAAAAAAAAATTTTGGCTTTAGGAAAGTAATTTTCAACATAATGGCAGTTGGGCTAAAAAGGCTGGAAGCAGGAAGTCTCTTAGTAGTTTATTGCATCGGTCAGGAGAAATATATGGAGAGCTTGAACTAATTCAGTAGATTTTGAAAAGAAAAGAGCTATGCAAGAGACAGTGGGTAGGCAGACTGGAAGGACTTGGCAACTGAATAAATAAGGTAGGTGTGAAGATGGGACGAAAAGCTGATTCTGTTTAACCTCTTATACAGTGATGATGATGATGAAGCAATGAACCAAAACAGAGTACACTGAGGAGGGTAAATATGTGGCAAAGGAGTTTTGGGTATATTAAAAGTTTGGGGTATTCATATGGAAACATTCAGCAGGCAGTTAAAGATGAGTTTACAACTTGGACAAAAGTTCAGGGTCAGAGATGTAGATTTGGTAATCACAAGGAAAACAACTGAAATCAAAGGAGAAAAAGAAATTGCGAAAGAAAGGCAAGGGTGCTGGAGACTGAACCTTATTTGACTTCTCAGGCTTTGCAAAATACATTCCAAGAAGTACTGCTTAGCAATTTTGCACATTTATTTCTTGTTTCTTCAGTTTCACAAAGTGAAGAATGTGCCTGCTGTATTTCAGATACTTTACTTCTTCAAAGATCAATAAGATGTTGGCCTTTTTTTAGAGAACTAATATTTCTAGTAGAGAAGCCGTTATATGAACCAGTAAACAACTCTGTAATAGTAAGAGAACTCTGCATTCGCTGGAGGAAGATATGGAGAAGGGCAGGACTAACATCAGCTAAGATGAGGGGCAAGGGAGTGTCTCAGAGAAGGTGACACCCGATTTGCATTTTGAGGGATGAGTTGTAGTTTGCCAAATAGGAAAGACATTGCGAAGAGTGGGAATGAGTTGTGCAGGAGCCTGGAGCATTCAAACAAACTGCTTTCTTTCTGTGGTTTTTCCTGACCAGTCTTCTGCTGGGTTATACAGTAGGAGTTGAGTATTTGTAAGACCAGAAGTCCTACCTCTCAATGATTAGCCTTCTCCTCATCTTAATCTTTAAAGAAGTCTCCTCAAATTTGGCTATGAAACTCTGTCTTATGCTTTGTTCAACTGTCTTTTCAATTTTGGCTTATTCGTCTATGTGCGTAGTACATAGCTCTCGCATTCCTTCTGTAGAGCTGGTACGTGTACATAGCACATTTTAATTCCTTGTACCATCCCCTTTCCCTTCCTTTTCCCTTCCCTTTACCCATCCCTGTCTCTTCTTCCTTTTTTGTACAAGTTTGCGGTTTGTAAACATCTAACTCATTTCAGGTGACATTTAACTCCACTTTCCCTAGTTTCGTTGTTTTAAAAATGGAGATGATTCAGGAATCATCCTGTCAAACAACAACAAATTGTTCTACAAAGCATCCAGTGAGTGCAACATTAAAAGTAATCCCAATAATGTTTCACAGAACATAATTTATCAAAAAGATCTTCTTCATGCCAGCCCTTTTGCCTCCAGATTATATTTGTAATAATTTGTACCTTAATACTGAGTGGGCTGATATTAGAGCCAGGGTTTCAACTGCAGCTGTCATCACTGTGCATGTTATATTCCAGCTGACTGAGGTTAGTTTCACAGTGGAGCCCTTGCACAGTATTTGTTAAACAGATGTGTTATTTTTAAATACAAAAATCCCAACATTGTAAAAGTGGCCTTATTTTTAAGACTTTATGTCTTTGTAGTGTTGTACCAAGATAGGATTTTCTTTTCTATTTCTTTCTTAGGCCAGAGCTATAACTGTGTATAGCTACCAAGGAGGAAGCAGAGATTCCTTGGGAAAATAAAGAAAGCAGAAAGTCTCCATAAGCGTGTCAGAAGAGTTATGCTCTAATACGTGATGAAATGAAGAAAAGATTTATCTTTTACCCATTTAATTCTGAGCTTGGCCAGGTATGATCATTCTCCTTGATCACCTCAGTTACACTAAATCTCAAAAACTGAGATTTCAAATGGAATCATTTGATTACAAGCCCACAACCAAGGCCTGGGATACTGTACAGAGGGGACAGGAATGCATAAAATGTGAAGACAGAGAGAGAGAGAGAGAGAGAGAGAGAGAGAGAGAGAGAGAGAGAGAGACCAGACTGGAGACTCCAGTATAGACTGAAATCGTAAGAGAAAAATGGTGTTATATAACTTCTAGACTGCTGTATGGGTTTATTATCTATCCAAAAAGATATATACATAATATATTGTCATGTATCAGGCACTTTTAGGGTGAGATTAATTCATACAAGTGGCAGTAATTGAGGATTAGAAGGTAACTGGGTGTATAATGAATTCATAGGAATCAGTATTCTGTTGTATTTGCTCTGTCTTAACAAGAGGGCTTGGGAGGGGGAGTGAGCCTTCTCCCAGAGAACACATCTGTAGACACACAGAGACTGCCTCAAAATGCACCTAAGTTCCTTGCTGAACCATCTCTCCAAAATTCTAAAGAGGAGGTCTCACATTGATTAATGTAACCAGAACCTGCTGAAATCTGATTTATTGTATTATTGTCTTTTGCCTTGAAATAATTGATTAAATAATCAAACTCTTATTGAGCTACGCAGTATCCTCTGTACTCCATGTCATGTATAAGATCTGGAGAAATAAGTAGGAGAGTAAAAATCCTTTTCCTGAGCTGCTGAGGAGAATTAAATATATACTCAATACCCAATATCTTTTCATCCACTGAAGAAAGAAATAGAAAAGCCTATGAAGGTTCCATCTAGGAAGAGGATGCTTTGCTGGTTACTGACTTTTTACTAGTATGATATTTGGCTTGAAAAGACCCAAATACAAATAAGCACTCCTGCCTGAACTGTTCTGAGGTCTACACTTGGCTGATATTTGCTCTATTGTTCTTAAATTCAATTAAACAATGGTTTTCTTTAGTCTGCTGAGTTTCACACAAAATGCTCCTTGCAATCTATAATTTAGGATGCCAGGAGTCAGACTCTTCTGGGAGTTTGTGACAGCCATATGTTTAGGTTGAATCTTTTATTTCTTCCTCTGTGAATCAGTATGGCCCCAAAGACTTGTATTTACCTAACTCATTGGCAGGGGTAGCAGTGAACATATATACTGTTTTGAGCTTCCTGCTTGGGCCCAGAATCAGACCCTGTAATCCAGTTAGTCCTCTCTCTGACCTGTCCGCCCATTGCCACGGTCTTCTTAAACTCACAGATTCTCCTGTGAGGAAAAGTCTGTTAGTCCTCATCATGGCCTCCATGTCCTCTACCACTTGTCTTTAACTCATCTTTCCAACATTACCTCCTAATCCAATGGCTTCTCTGAGATCCTGGAGTTTCCCAAATATATTGCATAGTTTCATGATCTTTATGCTCATTGTTGTTGTTGTCCCCACTGGGACTAGGCTTCTCTGGACATTAAACACCTAAGGCTGTCAAAGGCCTATGGATCCCTCAAACCCTTATTTAAATATTACATATACTTTGCAAGTGCCTTCATGGTTTCCTTTCCTTCTTCAATACGTTCTTTCTTTTGGGTTTCATAGCACTTTGTTCATACTTCCCATAGCATTAAGGTTGTAACTATTACAAGACTGGTATAGAAATGTAGTTGGCCTAATGAAAATTAAATAAATACTAGATATTAGTTTTACTTATCATATTGTGCCTAAGTTAAACACTTCTCTATATATGTAAGTATATTAATAATTCTTTCACCTACCTATAAGCTCTTTAAGTATAAGAAAAGATATTAACTTACTCATTTTTCCTCTTAGAATATTAGACTTGTTACCTTTGAGGAGCATGAAAAGTACTTGTTGAAACACTGACTTAGTGAATTTATTACTAGAATTTAGAAAGAATATAAAACAGGGCAGCCTTTGACCGTGCTGTGTGCTAGGGCTTTCCATCGGGCTTTATGTAACTTAGCTGATTCACTTCCCTCAGCTACCTTGTGAGACATGTATTGATTTTGTTTTATACATGAGGAAACTGAGACTCCAGGAATTTAAGTAATATATTATAATTCAGAAACTAGGAAGAAGAGAAGCCCAAGACCAAAACTATTGCATTCCTGACTCCAGCTCTTGGTCTCTTAACTTCATGCTATTCGGACGCTTAATGATATCACAATGTTCCCTGGGCAGCTAGCAGGAGGATACAAAGATAACTTTTTTTTTAATGGTACCTGGGATCAAACTCCGGACCTTGCACTTATGAGGCAGGTGGTGGAAACACTGAGCTAAATCCCTAGCCCAAGATAACTTTTAATGAAACCTATTAATATGGTTCTAAGAGAGATTAGAAGTAGTTAAGTTACACAGCCATTATTTTAATCCAAAGTTAGACTTTGTTTTTCTCAGCTGTCTTTACACCCTCAAAGTGTGCTTTTGGAAAACAGTATTGAAAACACCTTTTTAATAGTAAATTCTCTTGGGAGCAAATCAAAACTTTAGATAGCAATATGCATGGATATGTTGTCACATGTACTTTCATTACAATTTTCAGCATTAATGTATATACTATAGTTTGAAGTGTATAGTACACTTTTATTGGTACCAGGGATCAAACTAAATCTCAGGCCCTAGAGTACACTTTTGTATGTGTGTGTGGTGAGGGGAACTGAAACCACATGGGTGCTTTCTCATTTCATCTGAGTGCTTCTATGGACTATAAATGTGAAAATGAGGTCAATCTGCTGAGAAAGTGAGAACAATCAGGTTTTGTATATACATCAAGGAATATACATCAAGGAAGGTGGGCCCCAAACTCCTGTTTATCTGCACATTTCTTGGTCCCACTTTGTTACACTAATTAAAAATCTGCAAAGTAAGAGAGCCAAGTGATTTCACCAGTCTTGCTGATTACATGGTTTGGAGAAGGGATGCTTTTAGTATGAGGCAGGTTTTAATTTGCGTTAAGTTTGGAACTACAATTAATAAAAGTTTCCTGAGGAAAGGCAAGGAATGAGGGAGGGAGAGAAGGAAAGAGGAAGAGAGAGAAAGAGAGAGAGAGAGAGAGAGAGGTTGATTTAGGTGAGACAGCTCAGGCTGTGGTTTGGAATTTTGGTTTACCACTGATTAGCTCTGAGGTTGGCCTCTGGTAAGGTATGAACCTCTGAGAAGCTCAGTTTCTTCATCTATAAAATGGGGACGATAACTCCTTCCTTGCCAGATGATGGTGAGATTTAGAGGTAATGTATGTGAAGTGTTTGACACCTGAAACACCCAGGAGAAATGTCTGAGATTTTATTTTTTATTGAAAAGTCAAAACTATAAAAAGAATAAGAATTCAAGACAAATGTAATTTATGTTGACCGATAACCCTCTTGATACATGTTTCTTATTTCTTTACCCTTCTCATGTCCCTTGTTTATTTCTGGTTAAAGTAATGCTTCAAAATCACCCTTATCAAGATCTCTTTTTTTCTTTTTCATCTTTTTGGAAAATTCAGAAGGAACTGGCAGAGATGATCAGACAAAATAATTACAAGCAGACTCCATGTAGAAGAAAACTACCTCTTTCCTCTTTTCCCTGCACGACTTTCTTCCTTCTGGTCTTTTCAGTCCCTACAGTCAGCAATCAAATATACTGTGAGGCAGATCAACAAATGCATCACCTTGACACTCATGTGAATGAAGACATAGATTTGGAAAATGGACTTAGCTGGAATGTCTTCCTGGGAGTGTCCAGTTCTGTTACTTAGAAAACAACTGCAATCCCAGAAAACAAGTAGTTACAGCCTCCCCTAAACTGAGTACCATTCTTATAGATGTGACTAAGGAAGCTATTTTCCCGAGGGATTCATTAGATTTTGGTTAGCCTGTAATACATTTGTTCTGAGCAACCAGAGGATTTCCCTCAGGCCAGGCCGAGGTTGCCAGCTGTGAAAGAGTTGGACATTTAATTTGTTTGTGATTGGGTTGTCAAGGCTGGACATTTGTCATTTCCGATTTCTTCTTTACTCCTCTTCCTCAAATCTACTTCTAACAAGAGAAATCTTAAAAATAAGGTAGATTAAAAATGGATGGTGTGGCATGTGTACTAGGTTGGTTTCTATTTTATTTCACTTAGTGAAATCATAATTTGGGGGCTGGTGATTAAAATTTCTAACTATGTACAAGCAAAGCTCACATTACTCACAAAACACCCTAGTAATCTCATTCCATTTCTTCGAGAGATTTAATAGCAGGCCTGTTCAGTGAGGCACACACAGGTTCATTACCTTTATAAAACAGTTGACAGGAATTTTACTAGTGTCCTAGGCAGTGCTATTAATGATTTTCAAGTGCACATGTCCACAAAAGAACAAAAGACACCGTGACTATGTTAGCCTTGACTTTTTGGTCTTTTTGCTTTGTTGATAATTTTCTAAATTCAAATATTTACACTGAATCTTTGTTTTTTTTTTTTTTTTTTTTTGTACTGGGGATCGAACTTGGTATCTTGCACTTGCGAGGCAGGTGGCAGCATACACTGAATCTTTCAATCATTTGTATTAGTTAGCCAACTGCTACTGTTGCAGTATTTCACTGTCCTTGTAAAAGTTGTTTTGAATCTATATTATCTAAGTGGAG
Source organism: Fukomys damarensis (assembly GCF_012274545.1). Taxonomy (NCBI): domain Eukaryota; kingdom Metazoa; phylum Chordata; class Mammalia; order Rodentia; family Bathyergidae; genus Fukomys; species Fukomys damarensis. The sequence goes on along the minus strand of NW_022900945.1, from coordinate 21,852,400 downwards.
TCTGCAGTTTTATCTTGGGCTTCAAGCCACGTTTCAGCCAACAAACAGACACAGGTCAACCTTTATGCTGCCACACAGAAGTTTGTGTTACCAAAACTTAATTTCTTAAAGGCAAGTTGTACAATGCTGGACTTTTAAAAATGTTTTTCCTGCATTTCATCTTGGGTCTTTGGCAATATTTAGTAAAGTATTGCAGTTGCTATGTTTATGTTCTCTTTAGAGATTAGATTGATCTTAAAGATCCTTTAAACATGCGATTTAGTTCAGAGCCATTTTTGTGGACCTGACGTACTCTGGGACTAGAAACTGGAAAGTCCCTTGACACTTGGGTGAATGAAAACATAGATTTGGAAAAGAGCTGGAATACATTTAGCTCTGTCTTGAGACATTGTGAGTTGTGATATTTCTCTTTAATTTCAGGTTTTAGGTTAAGTTGGCTTAGTTAGGATGGAGATACTATGTCAAATAGACACAATCTTGATCGTGCTTATTTGGATAAGCATACCCTTATAGAATATAAACACTTTCAACTCCAACCCCAACCATCTAAGTGTCCTCAGGGCCCTCTGGATTTGCATTATGTACTCTAGGATCTAAAGAATTCAATTTGGATCCAGTTGTAGTCTTCAAAGAAGAGAAGAAATTGCACAAATTAGCAGAAATGCCATGAGCTGTGAGCATGTATCACAGAGAACGCCCACAGACATACGGAAATGACCACTTGCGGATGTTATGGTGGGGCCTTGTGCATATTTGCTTCTTCAGCTGTTACTGCTAATGATGTGGTGGAAGGAGCTCCTGATCTGGAGAAGGGAGGTTCTAATTATGGCTTTGCACTAACTAGGTGTGTGAGCTCTTACAGGTCATTTAATCTTTTAAAAACTCAAGTTAGATATCTGTCAATGAGCAAGTTTTGCTGGGTGATTCCAAAGTTCTTGCTAGCTCTAAAAGAAAAAAAAATCCAATGATTCTTATAAAGGAATGTTTTATTTGATTGTGACATTTCATTTGGCACCTAATTCTGTACAGATGTCTTAACTTAGAGTATTTTGGTTCTTGTAGATTTAATGCATGGCATTTATCATTCTGTTAATGCACCTTGGAGTGAAATGCATGTCTGTGTATCCACCTACTTTCACATTTATAATATATATTACATCTTTTTAATGTACATCATGAGAAATACCAGTGGACCTAAATGAAATATTACTACTGTTGCATTCATTTTTACCAACTCTGTCGGGCTAGATGAATTAAATAAGGGAAGACGTGTGCTACGAAACTACATTTGCCATATACTCAGGTGTCTGTGCATTGCGTAAACATGGATATTGAATATGCCTTGGGTTTTCTTCACCAAGACTTAGAAAAGTTTCTCACTTGAAAATGAATTGAAAGTCACATGGACAATTTTTGAGTTTTAGGCACAAGACTGTGCCATTGTAGCAGCACCCATTGTCTCTGGCAGACAGCACAGCCGGGGACTCTTAGCTTCTTTTGTCCTATACCAGGTGATTGAGGAGGTGAGACTGGTGAATTGGATGACAGAGGCGCAGGTTGTAAGATTATGAATAATGGTGGGAGGGACGATCAAGAAGCCCCTGGGGACTCCTAAGGATAGCAAAGCCAGGGATCTTTAATCTCTGGCTCTGTGTAGACTTCAGAACATTTCCCCTTTTCCTTTTTCTCTGTCCCTTTTTTCTGCCAGCTGTCTGGACAACTTCATCGTGCTTCTGTGTGAAGACACTACAGTCTTTTTTGGAAATCTGATTTTAGCATGAATGTTTCTGGATTTGAATAGTGAATTCATACCAGGAAGAATTCCTCCTTGACATTTTTGCACAAGAAGAATATAAAAGGGTGTAGAGGCAAGGGATGGTGAACAGGCCATGAATTTCTAATCTGGGAAGTGATACTTAAAAGACTGCATTGTCTAGTCTGAGATTGTTGTAGATAAACTGACTTAGGGATCATAGAGTGAATGCTTTTGTTCTGCTTTGCTTTTTAACTTTTTACAGAATTGCAAAATGATTTACATAAAGTGTAAAAATCTTAAATTTATAGCTCTACGATCTTCCCTCTCCTATTAGATTATGATGATCACCCCATTAAATTATGATTTAGAACATCTTCAGCACCTCATAAAGCTACATTGTGATACCTTCTGGGATATACATTTATCAATTTATATTTTGTAATCGCTCACAACACAATTAGAAGAAAATTTAGAGTTTTTTTTTTTTTTTTTTTTTTTTTTTTTTTTTTT
>NW_022900945.1:21787371-21850043 GCF_012274545.1 Fukomys damarensis | reverse complement strand
TTTTTTTTTTTTTTTTTTTTTTTTTTTTTTAGTACTGGGGATTGAACTTGGGTCCTTGTGCTTGCGAGCCAGGTGTTGGAACCACTGAGCCAAATCCCGGCCCTAGAGTTTTTAATTCATAGGCATTGCTGCGAAAAAATTACCACAATAGTTTTATTTTGGAAAGAAAATCTAAGCACTAGAAAACTTGTTTGGCTAAAATTTTTTTTAAATGTGAAGTACTAATTCTAAGGAAATTATGACTGTGTGCTACAGGTATTTTTTTGAGGGTCACCTCAAGACATTGTAGAATTCCAGTAGTCTTTTAGGATCACACTCATCCTCAGTGGCCATATTTGTAGCTTCCTGTGTAATGAGGTGATTTATCATGGCATGTCAACCATAGAGAGTTCAGTAAAAATGAATTTGGTTTCTTAAAAAGGTATTTATATCTAAACACTTTTACAATAATCTGACATTGCCCTTTAAAGGTAAGCACATACTATGTGATTTGCATATGAAGAAACCAGGCATTACTCTTACTTGACTGACTGTCAGCCTCAGCAGTTGCACCTGGTAGTGCCCAGGTCTGTCATTGTTTCCATGATAGAGCTCATTTCTCAAGGGTTAATAACATAGACCTTAACATTCACTTTTGGTTGAAACTTGGCAACCACTATGAGTATACAGCCTAAAAAGCTGACTTTAAACAAAAATGGTTTAAATTGACTTTACCCTTTTCAAATTAGAGTAGTAGAATAATAGCACTTTGCATCAGTCCTAATGCTTTAAATTTATTTGATGTAAAAATTTACACACTATTATTACCAGGTGGTGATTTGGCAGATTCCACCTTTGAGACAAATGAAATAAAGATTGGTTTCCACTGAGAATTCCAAAGAAATTTGCAAATTGGGTCTTTTTATTTTGGTAATACCAGTGCTGTTTTAAAGGAAGAAGTGTTATTGTCTTCACCTTTAACAGAAGAGGGCAGTTGTGGTAGTGAATGCAATTTGAAAAAAAAGTGCAAAAGTATAATGTTGAAAATTGAGTTTAGTCATATAGCATCCTGAACCCACAAAGAATTCCTGTCAGCTTAGCACCTCCGAGTGGTATTTGAACTGGGTTAAGCTGATGTGTGTGTAGTTATTCACGGCCTTTAGCTTTTCAGTGCCGTAAACCTCATGTTAACAAAAGTGGGCCTATTTGTATTCACACTGTAGCCTGTATTTTTGCTACTCCATTCAAATGAACATTTCTATTCTATATACATTTATTAAAAATATGAATTTTTTCATCCCCCTTACTGAGTCTACAAAGTTAAAACTCCACATTCATTTTTCTCTTTTTATAATCACTTAGATGTCAGCCTATTTGTACATTTAATATACAGTTTCATTCTACAGAAAAATTGCTATTGGGCTATTTTCATATTGAAGACATCTTTTCAGTGAGAGAAGAGCTGGACTAATGAGGACATCATTCTGCCAGTTTTAAACTTTGATCAGTTTTTGCCTGGGCATGATAAAGGACTTTTGAGAGGACAGGAGTTTTGAGAGGAAGTTCTTCTCACATGCTCTACACACAGCGAGACTGGATCATTTTATGTCAAAAGATACAACTAGATACTTGTAGTGAACAAAGAAATGGCTGAACAACAAGAAAAGTTCCAAGGTAAGAGTTGTTACAGAGTCGTCTATAATAAATTAGAGACACCTGGGTGGAGAAATAGAGCCCATATCTAATAAGGTATAAAGGGAACAGTGCTAGACCCAAAGCAGTTTAGGATTAGAAATTTTACTTGAATCTACTAATTAGAATTTTGCAACCTTGAATCTTCTAATTATCCTTGCTGATTCTCAGGAAGGTGTGAATAGTGGCAATCTTTCAGTATTCTTATAAGAATGAAAAAATATTAGGCATATAGTACTTGCTTAATAAGAGAAAGTGACTTCGTCATGGTGTGAATGCAAGGATTTAAAAAGTGAGCTTACAAGCGATGGGAAGTTTCTGTCACTTAGATTATCTCCATTTGAGAAGTCTCAAGATATACTCATATTTGTTTATATGACTCTCCCAGTAAAAGAACCCTTCTCAAAGTGGCCTATGGAACGGTGAAAGGGGACAATGCTCAAAGAAGCATCCGTGATCTACATAGATGGCAGCTGGCCGGCCAGTCTGATTCCCTCTTATGGCAAGTTTAAATTCTGGTCATACAAGAAATGATAAAGTAGGAAGAATGTAAAACAGAAAGAGATCAAACAATAAACACCCATGAGCTAGAAAGAAGAGAAGCCATACTATGGTAATAGTAAACAAATCACTCACGGCAAAACCAGTAATGCAGAATCGCTGTCAACAGCTAGCCCTTTGTAAAGATAAAAGAACTTAGCCATGAGCGGAGAACTCTGGAGGGAAAACTGTAGAAGTGGGAGTGGTGTGTTTTCTATTATTACTTTTGCACTATTTGAGTTGCTGTTGTATCTAGAATGACATTCCGTTTCTTCCTTAGGCCTGGCTATATGTTGTCTTCATATCACTTTCTGTCTCTTACTTCCCTAGTTATGTTTCAAAAACGCCATTTTACCTGGGATAATTTTAATTGTGTAATCTGAAAAAGTGCAACAAATACCCACACTCTTTGATCTGTAAATCAAAGACAGTCTAGAGCAAGGAACCTACTGTTTTTCTCAAATCCAAGTTAAGTCATTGATATGTGAAGCTGTGTGCTGTTTGTGAGAAATTGTGATGTGCTTTTGGATCATACAACAGGAGTTAGGAGAACTGAGAAGTGAGCCTGGAGAGTACAAGCAGAGAGTACTTTCAGGCAGCGTGGAATGTGAAGGGACTTAGAAAATAGCTGAAGGAAGCAATTAGGGGTTTGTAAGATGGGGGATGATGTGGTTAATTTGTTTTTTAGGCATATCACTCTGGTGGTTTCTAGTCTAAATAAAAGCAAAGAGATTTGGATACTGTTGATGCTAGACTAGCTTGTAATTGCCAGGTCTTTAGCTAAGGAAGAAGCAGTAGGGATGGAAGGGACAGTGTTCTTGCCAATGAAATTTGAACTGAGTCAAAAATGCTTGGTTGATACAGAGAATGACGTAGGCAGTCAAAGATAATTCCTAAGATTCTAGTTGGGATGTCTCAGGGGATTGCAGTGATACCAATTGGAAAGAAAATGCAAGAGGAAGGAGAGATTTCAGAGAAATTGATAAATGCCATTTTGAACATGCTAAGTTTATGATGTCCATAGGACATTTAGTTAGAGTTGTTTAATGGGTAAGTTGTATACACAAATCAAATTCCGGGGCAAGGTCAATGTTGGAGGGAAAGAATACTTCCATGTTTATGTGGGAGAATCACAAGTACAGAAGAGATTACATAAGGGCCAAGGCAGATTAGGGTTTAGAAGGTGAAGAAACATCAGTGAAAGAGTAGAAAGAAAAAGAGGATCCATGTCAAAGGGGAGAGGACATAATCAGAGTGGATTAAAGAAAATCAGGGGGAGGGGCCAGGGATTTAGCTCAGTGGTGCCGACAACTGCCTTGCAAGTTCAAGGTCCCAAGTTGATCCCCGTACCCCACCCAAAAAAAAATCAGGAAGATGATTGAAGTCAAAGAGATAAAATTTTATTAAGAAGGAAGCAACTATTACCAGAATTAAGTATAACAGTCACTATAGAAAGATGAGATAGAGAAGAGAGTGTAGAAGACACAGTGATGGAGCTGTGAATAAAAATGAATGGATACTGCTTCCATGAAAAATCTAGCTGGTGATATGTATGAGGAGGCAGGAGTAGGGCTATCATTTGGGGCAGATGTGGGATCAGGGGAGATCTTGTTTCCAAATCATGGGAACAGCTATTGTATTTGTAGGCTGAAGAGGAAGCAGTAGGGAAAGAGAGGTTGACTTGAGACATGCCTATGTGTGTAAGAGAATGCAGCAGATTAAATGAAGTGCTAGAGGGAGATAAGACTTAAAGGTAAGCTCACCCTACTCTCTGAAGCTGGAGGAAGTGTCAGTATGTGTGGTCTGGTATATACTTACAGGTCGTGGTGGGTACCGTGAGGTGAAAAGTTAGAATATGAGATCAACTGGTTTCAATTTTCCCCTTGAAGGAGGTGGGGAGGGCAGTGTCAATCTTCATGAATGAGAGGCTGAGCCTGTGGAAACTAGAGGAGGTCTGCGATTATCAGTTACTTCTAGGAGTAGGAGAGGAAACTGGTTATAAGCAGATTAAGTGCTTATCAGAGGTACAAAGCAGAGAAATTCAGAGACAAGAAATGTGTAGCAATGTATTCTGCAAGGCTGCCCCCCCTCAGCTGCCTATAATTAAATTTGTATCTTAAACCACACTGAAGCTTTTCATGCGTGGTCATTTAAAATGCATTTTCAACTTTTGATTTATTTCAAATGCAACACTGAAATGAGAGCTGTGAGGGCTTCATACCAAGGTAGTAACATTTGGGCTGGGAACTGAGGAGTGATTCCTAACTCTATCTCATATTTAATTTGGATTTTCAACTCATGTCATGTTTTCCTGTGGAGGAGTTATAACTGGTTTTTAAATAAAGTGAACTCAAATTTGAGGGTGGATTTTAAAGAGTTTATTGTCTGTTTTGGGGGTAACTTGGGTTACCCAATTTCAAAAGCCATTGCTGCAGCTGTGACCTCTTACTTCCTGATGAAAAATGTATTCAGACATTAGATGAAACATGAACACCTAAACCAAGCAGATTTATGGTATTTAACACTTGGACTCAGCTGATCCATTCACTGCCTCATCCTCATTATCTGTGTTAACTTCTAAAGACAGAGAGGTTGTTTTATATAAATTAAAGGCTTATCTGAAGGATTGCAGCTCCAACTAAATGCAAACTTTCTCTAAGTTTGAAAATGTTAGCAGAAATCTTTCCTTGTAAAAAATTTTCACTGTTATACCCTTTATGCTGCTCCAACTTCTAGCTTGACCTATGAAGAGCTGTCAAGACAGCTGTAGAGGAGTTGTGTCGGAGACGGTAACAGCTCTTTTAACAGCAGAGAATAGCAAAATCTCAAAAGTTAGGCATATTGTCAGGGGACTCGCACTGCCCTGGCTGACTTCCAAGAGTGAGTTAGTTTGTATTAGACTTGAGTTGCATAATATTTAATTTTTGAAGTGGAGTTTTGAACCAAACTGGTAACTTTCTCAAATTTAACCACTGATGATGGTGATCTTCTTTAAAAAATAAATAAATAAAATGCTTGGATCTTTGTAATAATTAATACAGCACATGATTTTTTTCCCTTAAATCTCTTTTCAGTAAATTTTGCCTTAAAAGAGCACTTGAAATTTTCATATATGACCATTCAGAGATGGAGTTCTATGTTTGCTGCTATTGTGTTATGAATTTGTAGAACACATATCACTTTTAGATATCCATTTCATTTGATTTGAAAAGATTTACCAAATAATTTTCCTCTAGATTTTAATTAGCAAATGACTTATCTACATTAGTTTTCAAATGGAGTGGCCAACATGTATTGATTATCAGATTATATGGAATTATCTATTCCACAAAGGCCAAGCTACAGATAAGTGGCTTGTCATATAAACCTTTTTATGAGCCAATGGAACGACAGTCCTCATTTGAAAGCAACCAGTATAAATTTGGCCCATACCACAGTGGGTGTGAAAATTGCAAGGTAAATAAAACAGATGAGACCATTTAAGTTTGAAATGGAAGAACAGATCACCGGCAACAGCTATTTACTTTCACAGACACTAAAATAGGGTGTTTTGTTGTGAAAACTATCAATACCGGGTGATGGATACCCTGCTTAAAGTGCCAATATGATGCCATTCTGAACTGCAAAACGATTTCATTACAAGTGTAGGGGGAACCTTTAAACATGACATTACGATGCGACTGTAATGTAAGATAACAATAGAAAAACAATTTCAGAGTGAGTGTATGGAGACTATAACCATACAGTTAGAAGGCCACTGGAATGTGAGATTATAATAGCTCTACATTAAAATGGTGAAAAAGATATGGTCAATTGCTCTTTTTTTAAAAACTGGAAATAGCCCAGGCAACATTTATGCTCATGAATAATAAAGTCATAGGATGCACTTTAGGGAGGAGGGCAGCTCAGCACCAGCACATTTAGTTCTGATTCCCATTCTGGTGTGTATTCCCATCCTTTTCCCATTTCCTGAGGTTAAGTTGGAGACGGTTTTTTGTCTGACCTTATCATTTTCCCTCACCCATACCACTTTGAGGCTCAGCTTCAAGTTCTAAAATACTTTCTTACATCTGGCCCTGTGACTCGGGTCACATTAGCCACCTATGGGTTATAATTTGAGTTCAATGAGGGTGATTTTCTACTGCTTATCTCGCCTCCAGGTCTTTCTGTTATCACTGCACCTCAGCAGAAATCTCACCATTAGGAATGTCTTTCCTTAATTCTAAAAAGGATATTTCATTTTCAAGAGTATTTAATAACTTAAAGTTGAGTAAACACTGATACATTTATACATTTGGAGGGACAACGTATTAAACTTGAGCAGCCCAAGAACTTTGTCATCTCACACACTAGCGTTGATATTCTGTTTCTTCTACTTAGTTGTTAGTGAATAGGGGGAGGCCTTTCCTTACTTTATATGTCTTGATTTCCATATCTTCAAAATGAGTGTAATGACGTTTAATTTCTCATGTTGTTGTAAAAGAAAGCACATTTGTGTGTGAAATGATTTGCACAATTCCTGACCAACATAAGGACTTGATAAAATTTTCTCACTGAAGATGTAGGAAAAGATAAAGAAATGGTTCCTGACCCTGGAGAGTGAGTACAAGAGAGAGAAAGGGATTTAGTGATCATGATAGTGACAGCATGTGACTGTTAATCATGTGATGTCAATTTGAATGGATTAAGAAACACCTAGTGGATCAATAGAGTTCTGAATGTGTCTGTGATTAATTGACATATAGGTTAAGAAACTGAAGTGGGGAGATGCACCCTGGTTGTGGGTGGCAGCAACCAGAAGGTTTATAGCTTGGATAGAATAAAGATGGATAGAAGAAAGAAGAGTACCTATTTTGAAGAGGTCCAGTCTCCAGTTTCTTCAGCCTTTCAGCGCAGACTCACACTAACAGTTCTTGAGTGAACTTCAAAGCCTTCAGCTTTGTACTGGTGTTTCATTCTTGTTTTTTTTTTAAATAAGGGGAATCAAACTCAGGAGCTTGCATTTGTGAGGCAGGCACGGTGCCACTGAGCTAAATCTCTGGCCCTGGTGTTGCATTCTTGATCTCTCCTGTTCTGTGGCTTCAATCTTTTTGGGCTGAACTGCTGCAAGATCTTGCACCTCTCCAGTGTGTAGCTCACCACGGTGGACTCTCTTGCCTTTCAACCTGAAATCCTACCTAATGAATCCTCTTGCATGATCATACATGTATTTTCTATCAATTCTTTCCTCAGGAGAGCCATAGCTAATATTCAGTATGATTAGTATGAGGGTTTCTCCCTAATCTTTATCTACTTAAAATTTATTTTTTGAGCCACTCTAATTCAAATTTAATTAGAGAGTTTCTTAGTCTTGATTATCTAAGGCACGCTCGAGTTTTCCATCTTTTCTTGCCTTTCTGTATCTTTGTGTTATTGTGTTTGTCATAGTTACTGACTCACTCAGTACTGCTCTTTGTATGATAATGGGACATTCTGTCCCTGGAAGATGACTTGTGGCCATGGCGTGAGCTGTCACTGGACCTCTCTCCTCCAAGCTTCTAGTTTGCTACCTTAAATAATCTCATCTTGGATCACAACCAGGGCCTGCCATTCCTAGTAGCTGAGGTTTATTTAAAAGTATATAAACAGGAATTTTGTTTTATCTTTGATCCAGTTTTAAATCTATTCATCTGTGTCATACTTGAAGAACCAACTCACTAAGATCAAACACAGTGCTGTGAGCATAGAATAAAATATTTTCTTCCCAGATATTTCTTTCTTGTAAGGTTCTTGATTTGAACTGCGGTGTCAGTGCTTGTGTAAAGCCCAGATAGGTTTACAAAGCATTCTCTTGAGGGAATTACTTAGCTGTAAAAATATGTTCTTGTAGCACTTAGGTTTAATGGCCTAATTCACCATTGCATTGGATAATTTCCTTAAAAGTCCTTCCACAGGGATGAGTCACCAAAAGAATAACTCACTGAACTTGAACTCCTTGAGATGAAGGCCCGTGTTGAATATATGTCCTAGCCTTGGCTTCTACTAGGTTCAAACATTGAAGTTTTTAAAATAAGTAGCTTTGGGAGTAAATTTAATGTGCACTATAAAACAATCCAAATTATTCCAGGCAGCATGATCTAGGGAGTTGAAGTGTAATCCTACAAAGTGACTACACTGCATTTGGCCCACAGTAAGCACCAGCAATAAAAGAAATGTGAAAATGAGCATGAAGGATCTACCGTAGAGGTGGGGTTGGATAAGAAACATATTTTTTTATGTGTCTAGTGTATATTAGCTTTGTATTTCTGACTTAGCTCATTTAATCTTAGAATCATCTTTTTTAAAAAAATTATTTATTTATTTATTTAGGTACCAGGGATTGAACTTAGGACCTTGCACTTGTGAGGCATGTGGTGGAACCAATGAACTAAATCTCTGGCCCTTAAAATCATCTTTTAGAGCAGACATCATCATCCATATTTTATATGGAACAAAGGTTAAGAGAGGTGAAAGACTTCTTTGAAGCTGCGTATATGAAAGTGTCAAGTTTAGGATCTGAACGTGGCTGTCTGGTTTCTACTATTTCCACTGTATCACATTAATGCCCCATTTGGGAATTTAATTATGTCCTGTAAAGAAGAAGAGATGAGAATAGACCAGTGACAAGGTAACCAATGATACATATACGAGAAGAGTGAAAAATATCAAAGGGCCTCAAGGAGGGTTCTGTCTTTATTGTGGCGTTTGTCTTTTCTCTTTCTTCATCTGCTCTTTGGGATACTGTTTTCCCCAACTGGCATGTCTCTCTACGCAGCAATAATTGTTTTCTAATAAAAAAAAACTCAGTCCTTAGATCACTCACTATTTTCCAGATCATTTCTAATCTCATCCTCCCTTCTCCAGACTGGATGACCCTTGTTTTCTCTGCGCCAATTGTCAAAAGTACACCTACTCTGCAGTCAAATTCACTTTCTGGAAATTCTTCCTTCAACAGAATCAGTACTACCTTCTCTCTTCTCTCTTTGCACATTGCTCCTACACCTATTTGATATTTGCTACCTATTGTCTAGCATGATAGACAATGATAAAAGCAAGTAAAGGTGTATTTTTCTTTGGAATTTGGACATTTCTGGGTATACTTGTCACATTACCAAGGAGGACCTGATCAGAGAGCACTTCTCAGAGAGATGAAGAAGTCTCTTTTGGGAGCAGGAATAAAGTTGGGAAAGATAGAGAATGAGATATACAGAATTTACTCCAAAACCATCATTCTTCTAGTGGAAGGATGGGTTTTCTTGGAGTTTGCCTTTCCTTCTGCTCCTGTTTAGTCATGTTTGTGTCAAAAAGTGGTGGGACAAGGAAGGGGATATAATTGAAACATCTGAAAACTGCTTTTATAGAAACTTGCTGAGATTTGTTGAGAGAAGACAGTAGCACTGTGTGAGAGCAACCTCTAGACTAGACTTGTAAGAGCATGGCGCTACACAGTGCAGTGAGGTCCTGGGACTGTGGACATCACAACCTGGCTTTGTCCCCTCAGACTTCAGCACAGCACCTCTGTGCCTGAGTTCTGCTGATCCAGACAGGAAGGAGTGCCTTCTGTGGCAAGAGGTCCACAATTTCCAACATGATATATCATCATCAGTAGGCAAAGAGGGCACCTCCCAGATGGACACACTACTTCCTTTCAAAGGTATGTAGACTGCTATAACAAATAATGCAAATAAAAAAAGATAACTGAGTACATAGTTACTTGGTGTCATTTTGTATTTTTCAAATAACAGACACTAAGAAGTACCTATTTTCAAATGAATTTGGGTGAGTAGGAAACTTTCTAAGGTAGAAAAGGTGTTCCCACACTCACAGAGACTGTTGAGGGGCAGAGCTAGTGACATCCGGGGGTGACAGCTCCTGTCAGACTGATGAGCTGTACTGACTCTTCCTTACTACTTAATACACAAGCATTGGTACTGAGCATTTAGTAAAGTCAGCACTGAATGAGTGAATACATTTTGGGCTGGCAACTGTCTCCGCCTTCTACAATTGCATTCTGATTTATTGCATAGAATTCCAAATACAGGCCAGTCTTCACAGAAGCAAGAAAAAAGCAAAAAAAGAAACATTTACCAGTTTTCATTCAGCTTGCACATAGGTGTGATAAAAACACACAATGAGTTTTTAAGTCACTGGATGTGGTACCATGCAACTTTTAGCTCTTTCGCCAAATCAAAATGACCATGAAGGATTAACAATTTGTTTTCTTTTTATTGAGTTTATTGGTACAATCTAGGTATACAGTACAGTTACATTCATTACTGGGATCTTGTACCTTTACATGACAGGTCTTGGTTCTCATTTTTTCCCCTTGTCCCTGCCCTCCTTTCACCCTCTTCTCCCCTCCCCATTTACAAATGCTTTATTTCCATTTTTTCATTTTCTCATATTTTTTCTTTTCCCTTATTCCCTTTCCCCTACCCTTTCCACTTTCCCTACCTTTAGCCCCTTTCTTCCTATTTTACACTATTAATTATCCCATTAGGTTCTTGTATACTATTATAGTTTTTCACACTAGGGAAACTATTCTGTATTTACACATGTGACTTATGTATTTCACTTAAGAGTATATCCTCAATATGTAGCCATTTTCCTATGAATGACTCTAATTTCTCATTCTTTATGGCTGAGTAGTACTCCATTTTATAGAAAAATCACATCTTCTTTATCCAGTTTCCAACTGATGGACAAATGGGCTGTTTCCAAGTTTTAGCTATTACAAACTGTGCCGCTATAAACATGGGTGCGCATATATCACTGTGGTATGATTCTTTGAATTCTTTTGGAAAGATACCCAGCAAGGATGAACATTTTGTATTAATTTATTACACTGAGGAAGCCACAAGACTACAACTAAAGGCACAAAAAGAACTATTTCAGAAAATGGCAAGAACAATGGAGTGTGTTTGAAGTTAGGAGGTATATTTTGAGGGGGATTAATGGCAATGCATCTTTTATGACTTAAGAAAATTAAACATTCACCATACTTTTCAATCATACTTTTGGTAAGTACAGTGATCACATATTTTTCAGTAGTATAATTACGTAGACGAGTTCACATCCTGGAATAGGAATTTGTTCCCATCCAATAAGCCAGTTGAGATGGTAATTATAATTTAATTTAGTGCACTTCACTTGTGATTGTCACTAAATAAATACTAATACACTGCAAGAAGAAATGAGTTTCTTTTCCTAAGTTTAAGGGTAGCTTTAATTATGATTGAAAATAAAATGCCTTCATGTTGAAATCTTCAAAGGGAATAGATGATATATGTGGAATATTTTAATGAGACTATTTTCTGTGAAGAGGTAGCAGCTTTGGTTGTGACATGAGCTAGGTCTTCTCATCTACTTTCACATATAGGCCAGAGATATTCTTCCAAACTCCATGGGAAAGATCAATATTGACTGTTTTTTTAAAAAACTGCCTTTTTTCTTCACTTCTGGGCTGTTAACTCCCACGATCTAGACAGCCCTAATTTATAAACACTCAGATTCTATTCATACTATTGAAACATCATGGGGAGGGAAAATAGGAAGAAGTAAAATCGAGATATTAAAACAGAATCCCAGATGGCTCAAGATGGAGGGAAGAGTAGAGATTATCATGGTCCAACTTGCCCATTTTATTACATTTTGTAAGTTTTAAAGTGTTCAGTGATGGCTACAACATCAAATTTCTAGTGAGTTCTAGAATTAGATCACCAGAATTTACTGCTTCAAACCTCTTGCTATATAGTCCAGGCTGGCCTTGAACTCACTATCCTCCTGCCTCAGCCTTCTGAGTGCTGGCATTACAGGTGTGTGCCACCACGCCTGGCTTTTCTTTATACTTTGAATTTACCCAGGTTTTAACTCCAGTGCTACTTCTACCAAGTAGTAGGATGACCTAGTGACTGTCTATAAAGATGTTCTCCGCTGGTCCCTCTAGTGTCTTTCCTTCTGCTACAGGAATCTGGCCTTCTGAGGCAGCATCAAATAACTCCATTGCCTCTGCTGGTTGAACGTGATACGGAAGACTTGGCAGATGACCCGAGGTTAAGGAGGTGAGTGAGATCAGTGCATTTATTATGCTGCAGCCAGGTACTGAAAGATGTCGGTGGCTGTTTGCTCTGAAAGTCAGTTCCATGTGGGGAGGCTTTTGTTCAGCTGTAGTTGTTTCTTTGGGTTCTGGTAACCGCTCCCTTTCTCTGTTCATTTAGCCCTGACTCCTCATTCATGTTCAAAATGCTTCACTTTCCCTTATTGATTCTCCTTAATGCTGTCCATACGTTTTAAACCTTTTATTAAATTCTTTTTAATTATCCTCACTGAATGTAAGTATCTTTTTTGGATTAAAAACTGATATGACCCATCCTTTATCACTTTATATTTTCCCTTCGTACCACCATTTACAAGCCATATTCAACTTTGAAAAATCTGTTTACTTATTTATCATCTGACTTTCTCAAACAGGAATTTCTATGGCTTAGCATAGTACCTGATACAAAATAGATACTCAAAAAGTATTGTTTGAATGAATGGATACAGTGAAACTTTTTCTTCAAAAATATTTTTAAGATCTGTACACTGAATAGTATAAAATATTGTTGAGAGAAATTGATGTAGACAAAAATAAATGAAGAGATTACATCATGGATGGAAAATTAAGATTGTTTAAATGTCTGTACTGTCCAAAACAATGTATAGAATCAGTATAATCTCTATCAAAGTCCCAATAGTATTCTTCAGAGAAATAGAAAAAATAATTCTTGAAATCATATGGAAATAAGCAAAAAATAGCCAAAATAATTCCAAGAAACACAAAGTTGGGGACATCACACTTTCTGATTTAAAATGATATTACAAAACTATGGTAATCAAAAAACTATGGTACTGGCATAAAAAAGACACAAAAAGTAGCATAGAGAATAGAGAACCCAGATGTAAGTCCAAGCATCTGAAGTCAATTAATATTTCATGAGGGCACTAAGAAAGCACACTAGAGAAAGGATAGTTTCTTCAACAAATAGTGTTGGTAAAAATAGATTTCCAAGAGCAAAAGAGCTTTATTTTATACCATATACAACAATCATTTTGAAATGGATAAAAAGCCAAATTTAAGTTAAAAACCATAACGTATTACTAGAGCCAAACATATAGGGAAAAAGTTCTTGGATACTGGCCTTGGCAATAATTTCTTTGGATACCTCACTGGAAGTTGAGGCTACAAAACCCAAAATAAATGAATGATACTATTGTCAAACAAAAAATCTTATACACAGTAAAGAAAAACGTCAATGAAATAAAAGCTGCAGATTGGGAAAAATATTTGTAAGCATATATCTGATAAGTGTTTAATACCAAAATTCAGAAAGAACTCATGTCAGTTGTAGAAAAACAAATAACTTGATTAAAAATTAGACAAAAGATGTGAATAGACATTTCTACACTGAAGACCTAAAATTACTATCAAGCATATCAAAAGATATTGAACACTGATTATCAGGGAAATGCAAAATCAAAGGCACTATAAAATACCACCTCACAACTGTTAGGATGGTTATAAAAAAATCCATAGATAAAAATAGTAGCAAGAATGTGAAGAAATGGAAATTCTTATACTTTGTTGTTTAAAATATAGATTGAATAGTGAGTATGAAAAATAGTATGGGGGTTTCCACAGAAATTAAAAATAGAAATACCATATGACTCAATAATCCCTATTCTAAATATATACCCAAAAGAAGTGAAGTGATCATCTTGTAAAGATATGTGCACTCCTATTTCATTGCATTATTAATCACAATAGCTAAGATATAAATTAACTTAAGTGTACATCAATGGTGAATAGAAACTGTGGCATATATAGCTTAGAGGACAGTATGTTAAGGGAAATAAATTAGACAGAAAGAAAAATATATGTGCAATTTAAAAAAATAAAATATACAAAGATAACAAAAGTGGGCAGGGAGTAGGGAAGGGAGGAGATGGGGAGATGTAGCTCAGAGGATACCAAGTAATAGATTAGTAGGATGCCCAAGTCCAAGATCTAATATTCACAGTACGAGGTCCATAGGTAATAAAATTACACTATTTTTGGATTCATATCAAAGGAATAGATTTTAGCTGCTTTTGTCACAAAAACCAAAAATTTGGTAGCTATATGAAACGATGGATGTTAATTTGTTTCATTATAGTATTCTTTTTACTATCTGTATATATCCCATACTTTCATGTTGTACATCTTAAATAAACACAGTAGAATTTATTTCAAAAATCATTAAAAGGAGATTCTTTGTCTTGGAATTTAGCTTAGTGGTAGAGTGCTTGTGTAGCATACGTGCAAGCAAATTCTTTCACAATGAGAATGACCCTCTAGAACTTTTAGGAATAAATCTACGTAAAGGGAAATTTTAATATACTTCAACTGCACTATGGATTGCATAGGCTCTTGTGGCTAATAACTACTACTTAATATACCGTTTCTATGGTAAACTGCACTCCAGGTCAATCTACTATTTCTATTAGTTTGCAAGCTTCTTGAAGTCAGGGCCAGGTGTAACTTGTCTATGGGTATACGCACCAAAGCCTTGCACACTGCTTGCTGCATAGGCAAGTTCTTTGCGTTTAGCTACAAACTGGCAACTTAGAGATATTAAAAGGTAAGATCTCTTTCCTTGAGGCACACATAGTTTGACTGAAGAGATTGACATGCAAACAACAACCATGATGTAAGTCAACAGGTGACATAAGGGAGGCTGTGGGGAAAATGTTTTCAGGAAAACAGAGAAAAGGAGAGGCCAAGGAAATCTCACCCCTATGTTGAGGGGTGATATTCTAGAATCTTCTTCTGGAGCTTACTCCTAAGCCAAGTTCAAAACTATGGATTCTTTTTTTTTTGGTAGAGGGTTTGAGACAGGGACTCACTGTGTAGTTGAGGCTTACCTGGAACTCATTCTGTACCCCAGGCTGGTCTTGAACTCACAGTGATCCTCCTGCCTCAGCCTCCCAAGTGCTGGGATTACAGGCATGTGCCACCATGCCTGGCTAAAACTATGGATTCTTAAGTGAACCACTGTAAAATAATCTATTTAAAAGTTGATTATTACACACATATGCAAAGCCTTCCTATTTTTTGATGCTGGTTTTATATTTTCCTTCTTTTAGTCAGTAAAAAGTGAAGAATTTTGAATCTGGATTGTCTGAGTGTTAGTCATGTTCAAAAGATAATAAATTTGTTTAAAAATAAAAAATCTGATAATTCAAGAGTATGCTTTTTGAGCATCATGAAATTTAGGTGAAATTGACTGCAGGGGAAAAATTTTTTAAAAAAATAGAAAAAGAAAAAAGAAAAAGGAAAAGAAAACTTGTTATATTCCCCACCAGAGGGAGACAATTTTTTCCTTTTGACTTTCAAAACCTAAATTCTGATTAACAAAGATTTGAAGAGTACAATACATGGTTTACTAGCTCTGATTAATACCCAGGGGGAAAACAACAAACTTACAATCTAATTTGTTTATTTTTGTCTTTTAATATCAAATTACTTTTCAAGATCTAAGTTCTGTTCTTGCCAGCACAGTAAATGCTACTTAACATGCATGGAACTTTAGAAGCTACTTGTTATTTCAGTGTCGACTTTATCTCTAATTATGCTACTATGGATTCAGATAGGACACTGATAATATGACAACATGGAATAATTTCATATTAATTATTTCCTGTAGTAAGACATTTACAAATCAACCCTAAGCTAATAGAGACAAGAGGCGTGGTGGTGGTGAAGGAGAAGGTAACAATATCTTTTCCTGGCAAGAATATAGATATTGGAATAAACTGAAACCCAGTCAGCCAATTTTCAATACCCTGCAACTCTTTAAAAAATTAAAAAAAGAATTTGGCTTACAGTAGTTGCTAATTTAGGAAAAAATGATATATGAGCAATCATTCCTTTCTGTGGTATAGCTGTGCTTAAGATAATGAAACATTTTATCAAAACTTTAGAAAATTGTCCAGAGATTCATAGTGTAAGACCTACTGTACTTTTAAAAAGTCCAATTTCATGCCCAATTTAATAGATACAGTGTTAGATCTACATGTCCAGTGTAATTACTTGGACATTTCATTCTTCTCAACAGTTCTTTTTGGAAACTAGTTCAGATCTGACCTTGTTTAAATGCTTTCTAAATTACTCAGAATCATTTTACAAATCCAATTAGTGCACAGTCAAATCTTTTCAGCTCACCTCATTTGACACAGGGTGCTGCCGACATCGCCTTACTGCTTGTTGTGGTTCCTATTTACTTTCCTTTGTCATTTCCAAAATGTGTGAGACTAAAATATGGAATAAGTCTCAGAAGCTCACAGTTAAATGTGGGATAACGTAGAGGCATCAGGTAAAGGATTTGTCTGGTTAGGAGCATGGGCTTCTCATCATCATTCAGTGAAAGTAAACGCATGCTTTGGAAAAGCACGGCATGTCACTTAACTTCACTTGCCTGAGGAATCATTTAATCAGCAAGCACACTTAATAATTTTGCTTTTCTGTTTGTCAAGATCTCAATATTTTTTCAATATGAGGTCTGCTCCAGTGTACTTTACATGACACTTTATAATTAGTGGTACTTGAGAATTTGGCAGTTTTAAAAATTCATACAACATTCTTAGTTACAATTTATAAATGATTTCAAAGTATAATTAACATTCATCTTTACAAGTTATATGCAAACAAATATGCAAATTTATAAATAAATATGCAAACATATAAAATGTTTTTGAATTAAGTAGTCCTTAACATTTTTAATGAAATCAATATTTTATTCATATTTTGCACACAATTTTGAGTACTTACTGATGGGGGGGGTCTGCCGCATATAGGTTTTTGCTTATTGAACCTCTAACTACCAGCAACAGGAGGGAAATGAGAATGCGCTTCTTCTGTTGATGAAGGCTGAAAAAAATGCTTTAGCAGACAAATTTAATAGGTGCTGTAATTAGATTTGATGAAATTAATATGGCTTTTTTGCTTCTTGAACTCTTACACTTACCTTTTTGTGACACAAAACTCATTTGGATCTCAGAAATAAAAAGTTGAGGGCATGAACAAAATAGCTAATATAGGCTAATGAATTAGATTAGTAGCTGTGGATTTTCAACAATGTAAAATCCTAAGGCAGAAGAATGCAGGTTCAGTATCAAATAACAAAGGATCATAGGGGAAATGCATCTTAGACAAAGAAACTAAGCAAGATTATAGTTCCAAGTTCATTTATTATTATTATTTTTTTAAAAAAACCTCATCTAAAAGGTTAACTGACTCAAAATCTTAGTTTATGTGTCCAACACTAATCTTTTAAACTCAGCTTCTCCTCTTCAAGGCATATGCCTCATTACCAGTCTTCTCTGAAATTGTATTGCACTATAAGTTAATCAGGTAAAATTTTTATGTGCCAATTATGGGCAAGAACAACGCATAATGCTATCAAGGGTACAAATTAGCAGTACACAGTTTAGCTCTAACACATTCTATGTTTCTTACCTGTATCCTTTGTTTTTATTTTTAAGCAAATTTCCTGAAGGACAAGATCAAGTTAATCAGGTAAATTTTATGTGCCAATTATGGGCAAGAACAACGCATAATGCTATCAAGGGTACAAATTAGCAGTACACAGTTTAGCTCTAACACATTCTATGTTTCTTACCTGTATCCTTTGTTTTTATTTTTAAGCAAATTTCCTGAAGGACAAGATCATCACTTGTAGAAGCGACAGTGAGGAGGATTTATTTTGAAGGGTATTTCTGATGAATTAGTACTGAAGTTTCTCACTGGAGTTCTGTGTACAGAATGATTCTGAGGTTGAGTGGCACTAACATTATTACCAACTCTGCCATCTTTTTTGTCCTGTATCCTTTGTTTTTATTTTTAAGCAAATTTCCTGAAGGACAAGATCATCACTTGTAGAAGCGACAGTGAGGAGGATTTATTTTGAAGGGTATTTCTGATGAATTAGTACTGAAGTTTCTCACTGGAGTTCTGTGTACAGAATGATTCTGAGGTTGAGTGGCACTAACATTATTACCAACTCTGCCATCTTTTTTGTCACCCTTGCTCAACGTGGAATCTTTTTTTTTTTTGGAACAGGACTTATTTTATTGGAGAAAGAAAGCTTTATGATCCACTTAACTTGCCTATTTTTTAATTGCTAGAAACTTGGTGGAAATTTGGGGTATGATTTTTTTTGATTATTTGTTTTTTTTTCTTTTATTTTGCATGACTATGTTATTGACCTGTAGTATGTTTTCGACAGTTAGTTACTTTCAGTCTTTTTGACAGAAACAGATAACTACATACACTTCTTTCTATGAACTTTATGGTGCCTTGCCTAGGTTTAGGGCCCAAAGGAGGCATAGAGTAACTGTAAGTTGAGTGCATGGAGGACACTGGACTTGCTGCACAGAGATCCCGAGGGCAGGTGCACAGTGATGCATGCGTGAGTGAGTGAATGAATGAGTGAGTTCAGAGGAAATTCAAACTACGGCTACGAGAAGGATCATTATAGGGTGCCGTTTATCAAGGAAAGCATCGAGCTGGAGATGAATCTTGGTGGATGCCTTCAAAAAGGCAGAGAATGAAGATTGGAAGAGGAGGAAATGGCTTGGGGGGGATAAAGGTTTAGCAAGAAGAATTTGAAATGACAGGCACCATAGTGTAATAATATTTGACTCCTCTGCTTGGGCCCATTTGCTTGTGTGGAATATAAGATCTCAGGCAGCAGGAATTAAAAAAAAATATCTTTCCGGATGCGTTAGTGTAGCCTTCCACAGAGTATGACTGGGTGCTTTCAGGCTTTTTTGGTGTTGATGGTCATCCTGCTACCTACACTTATTTTAAATTCGAAAAATAAAAAGATATAGAATGTGACTATTTGAACTTGCTGATTTAGGATAAAATCATTCATTTAGATTCATCACAAATTAATTTTCCTTCACAGAATCAGAGTAAACAATTGAAATTCCGTTTTGCAGCAAGCTGCTCCATAATGTCTGTAGAGACTGCCTTTGTTTATTTGCTGCTATATGATAGTCTTAGGTAAACAACATACAGCCATATCTATGTGCATCTGGGTAGGCTTCAACATTTTTATTATGCAATTTAAAAATTAAAAAGCCAAATCTGCTGCACTTAGCAAAGCAACTAAATTCTCATTCAGTGTGAAGCAAACCCCTACCACCTCCTTGTCAAGGAACCTTGGCCTTTAAAGGCCGCCCCTGCACAGTCAGTTCCATATGTCTTTCATTCTTTCTATGTTCTGGGTTTTTTTTCCCTTCAACATTTTGTTTCTCTGGGCTGAATTTCATCTCAGTTGATTGCCCAATTCACTTTTCATTCAGTCATAATTGTTTTTTGAATTGTCTTAAATTCTCAAATGGATTATGACAATTTGAAAATTAACAATGGTGCCTTAATTGCATGGGACTGTGTGATCCACAAAACCCTGTTGGCTGGTGTCCCCCCGCCACAATTTTTTTTTTAAAACAAATGTGAAAAGGTAGAAACATACACATGCCTAGAACACATGTGGTTGTGATTTACAAGTATGCTTGACTTTCCAATATTTGAAAATAAACCACAGAGACCTGTAAAACCATTTTAATAGAGAAATGATTTTTAAAAATTCAACTGGGCTTTCTTTACTTCAAATTCAGTTTCTTTTGTAGAAGCAAGAGCATATACAAGCAAGAATAAATTTTCTGTATGTGTATGGAAATTAAGTTCCAAGAAAATAATCACTATTCTTTAATTGTGTGACTTTGGCTGGGCTCTCAATGCAACTTGTCAATGTTCTTACTTATCCCTGGTTGCCTCCCTCTGTGATTCCTCTTGAGGCCGCTGTTTGAAACCTTGAAACTCATGCCTTTAACCTCATCCCTTTCCCTCTCAGCCTTTGTCCTGCCTCATAATTGACAAAGAAGATGGCAGCTGTGAGGACTTCTCTTCGGACTTTCTTCACTTCTACTCTCTGCTGAGAGGAAACAACATATTTTCTTCCTCCTCAGGCTGGAAGGGTTTCCCTTCATTTCAATACTAACTTTTCAGGTTCATTGGATTCTGTCTCCTCTGGCCTCTTCCTCCAGATGCAGATTTCTTTGTTTTCTTTTTAAAATTTTTCATTAGCACATACTTTCCATACATAATGTTCACATTCATCATGGGGAATTTGTACCTTTGCATAACATACTCAGTTATTTGTTCTCCGCTCACCTCGCCTTTCTTCAACTTTTCTTTCCTTCCCATTTACAAAAGCATTGTTTCCATTTCCCCACTTCCATTCTCTTTTTAAAAATCCCTTTCCCTTCCTTCCTTCTCCTTTACCTTTTCTTGTTCTCTTTTCCATTTGAACATATTCTTTCTATTTTGCATATCTCTCTTCTATTTTGAACCTTATTGTAGATTTCTTTCTTTCCTTCATCTCTGGTTCTCTCTCCAGCCTACTGGCACCAAGTGTGGTCTTCACTGCCTTAGCATCCTCCCAACTCCTATGTTACCTACAGTCTGCCCTGTGTGGGTAGTAAGATTATTCTTTCCCTGGGTCTCCCCTTGTCTGCTCACTGTGCTTTGGAAGTCTGTAAAAGAACACACCTATGCCAGTCAATTACCTTGGAATTGTTGTCCTTTACTCCTCTCTCCTAACTTTTTATCTCTGTTCTTTATTTCCTTGTTCTTTACCCTGTCTTTAGAGAGCTGTTGCTCAGTACTTAAATTTTGGTCTTGGATGTAGTCCTTATTTATTGCTTTCATGTAATCCTTATTTAAACTAGGTTGCTGCGTGACTTATTAGGTCAACATTTGACCCTCTCTGCCAGGAAATGGGGATTCATAGTTTTCCTGAACAATGAAGCTCCTTGTTTTGTAGCACACTTTTTCTATTGACACAAAGTACTCTTTCAATTTCCTCAGCCACTGCTCATTTCTCAGCCCATTTTAGCTGGTCACGCTAAGATTACCAGTGATTTCCTAATTGCTAGATCCAATAACCCCTGTCTAGTTCTCAACTTCATCTCGTCCTTTAACAACATTGACTACTTCTGATTTTTGTTGTTTCTTGGCCATTGGCTTCTAGAACACCAATCAATACATGTATCTTTACTGATTATCTTCATCTCTGATTCTTGATACAAAGGCTATCTGCCCCCAAGGATATTATAATATAGCGAAGAAGAAAGATAAATAAACAGACCAATACAATTCAGGATATAAAATATACAGATGGAAAATTACACATCCTTGTGCTTAAAGGTCATGAAGAACTTATTTCTAAGCTGAGGTTTGAGGAATGACCTCAAAATGGGTGGGATGGGACCTAATGTGAGGCTGTGAGGGAATCTAGCCTAACCCTAAACCCAACTCTAACCCAAACCCTAACCCTGGCCTAGTTCATAGAATGGCATTATGATTAGAAAGAGGAGAAAACAAGTAAAATAAAGATAATAGAAAAACATTCGGTACTGTAGGATGCTGTCCCCTTCATTATCTTCAGTGCCTTGCCACCCAGTTGTAACATTCCTACCTGCAAAATCATAGCATTTCTCACTTTAGTTTATATTTTATTGTGTTATAAGAACTAATACTATGACCCTATTTGACTAATCTCTCATTGCTCAAGTTGATGTGCTGTGGATCAGCACCCAATAAATTCTCTTTGACTGAGTGACTCACCTTCTCTGTGTTGGAATTTAACTTCTAGCATTCACCTATGTCAATTTACACCCCAAGTCCTGCCTCCTCTTATTCATACTCAACCACAGAAATGCTTTGTGGTTTGAATATTTTTTTTCAAAAGTTACAAATCAGACTTCATTCTTTATAAATATTTGTGTTTATTTATTTTTGGTATTGGATATTTAACTTAAGGCTTTGCTAATGCTAGGCAAGTGCTCTATCACTGAGCTATATCCCCTGCCAAACTTTTATTTTTATAATGTGAAGGTCAATACTCTATATTGTCTCTTTTTAAAGCTCTCTATAGCTGCTGTGTAAATAGCCACAGATGTAGCTTAAAACAACATAAATTTATTATATCACTTTCTGTAGATCAAAAGTTTAGGCTGATTTGACTAGATTCAGTGCTCAGAGTATTATAAAGCCCACATCAAGATGTCAGCCAAGTTGGGCTCTTAGGTGGAAGTTCTTAGAATCCACTTTCAACCCCACTGGGTTGTTTATTTCCTTGAAGTTGTAGGACTGAGTTCCCTCTTTCTTTTC
Source organism: Fukomys damarensis (assembly GCF_012274545.1). Classification (NCBI taxonomy): domain Eukaryota; kingdom Metazoa; phylum Chordata; class Mammalia; order Rodentia; family Bathyergidae; genus Fukomys; species Fukomys damarensis. The sequence continues at coordinate 21,827,554 of NW_022900945.1, read as the reverse complement.
TTGCTTGCTCTCAAATGGGGGCTGCTGTTAGCTGCCAAAGGCCATTTGAATTGCTTTTCACATGTCTTCTCCCGTCTTCAAACTAGCAATTAAAAGTCTGTTCTTTTTGTGCTTTGAATCTCTATGATTTCCCCTTCTGACCCTGCTCTTAGATTATTAGGATCTGTGTGATTAGATTAGACTCACTGGGATAATACAAGATTTTCTCTCTGTATTGAGGTCTACTGATTAGCAAACTTAATTACCTCTGCAAACTTTTCTTCTGCCATGTAATGTAACATATCTATGTGTAACCACTCCATCATAATCAGTCTAGAAATTAGGGAGAAATATCTAAGAAATTTGAACATGTATTTATTTTAAATTGAAAGAACAATTTAATGTATTAGAAACCCCTGTAATGTCATATTATAAATTAATTAGTGCTAATTTCTTTTCTGGCTAAATGTTCTGTCCATTTTATCTTATATCATTAGTTACCCAGTGAAGTTTTAGATTAAAAAAAAAAACCTTTTCTATCCTTCTATTTGAAGCTACTGTGTTGGATAGGGAAAGTGTCATTTTTTAGTTTTCCCAGGAGAATAGTGTCCCTATGATGCATACACGCATAAGTTTTTGATCGGAATCATTTATAGAGAAAAGTTTTTAGCTATGAGAAAAGGGTAGCAGGCAGTATAAACCCATTTTAATAGTACCAAACACTTATGGTTTTGTTATTCTGAAAAATGAAGAATCCTGACTTTCCATGTTAGATAATCAAAATTCTGATAGTGCCCATTTTTAGATATGACTCTTTATTTATTCAAGGAATACTTGACAACCGTCTACCAGGCTCTCAAAGCCTATCCTGTGCACCAGAACAGGGTGGTGAATAAGGATTTCAGGTTCCTCTTGTCTTGGAGCTTCTTATTTCTTTGAACCTCTCCCCCAAAAAAGAAAAATGGTGAGATGGGGGAGAGATACGGTCTGGTGATCTCTTCTCATATGGGCCAAATGCCTCTCTCATATCCTCAGAATTTCCCATAGCTATATTTCTCTTTTTGAAAGGAAACTTTGCACCTGGAAGGCTCAGGAGAGACTCCAAAAGAGTGATGGCCTTGACCGATTTGACCCAGTAGGGGTGGGGGCCCACAGAAGTAAACAGAGTTGGAAAAATATTCTGATTAAATATTCTAATGTTCTTTTCTTCAGAAGCTTTTGCATAAGGAAGAAAAGGAAGAAAACACACATATACACAAAGCAATCTTAAGAGGTAAGGTTTCAAAGATGACTTTAAAAATTCATCTGATGAAGTTCAGGTTTGTTCTACCCAATTTTGGGGGACATCTAGTGACAGAGTAAGCATTAAATGGTTCTTTGTTTTTATATTATCATCGTCGTTGGTGTAGCTGAGACCCCTGATGAGTTCTAAAAGAATATCAAGGTGTGAATACAAATTGCCAATCTTGTAAAGTCAGTTTGACAATCAAATAAAGCAAATTCCTGACTTGTCTTTCTTTTATACAATGTGCAGAACACCAATGCCATTGAGCTTGTTTGAGAATAAAGATGAGGAAATTGTCAGTCATTAGGCACAGCCCTAGCAAATGGAAACAGTGCTTGAGAGGCCATTTATTACCAATTTCAATTCAGCTTTACTTGTGGATAGAAACATATTACTAGTGTTTCTCCAGTTCTTCTTTTATTGTTTTAGGAAAGAAAGAAAAACTGAAAAAAGGATATCTATAACAGCCACGAAAGTTCTTGAAGCATAAGCATTCTGAAAAAAAAAAAGCAGCAAACAAATTTACATTTGTGAAACTAGGAATCTTTCTGACGAGTAGGACAAAGGGTGGTTCTGCAGGTGACAACCAGTGTGGTTCTTGGCGAGTATTCGAATATGATTCCATGTTAACACAGAGCTGATAAACACAAGCCAGGAGATCAGAGTCTATAAGAGAAGAACAATTCTGCCCCTTCTACTTTGAATTATTTGTGGTTTGAGACTACCCAAAGGCAAGCAAAGATCAGAAGAGAGCAGTGAATAAATGACTCTACGGGATGTTGCTAATGACGAATGTTTCAGAGGAGGCAAGTGTGACTTCTTAGCCTTCCCAGTTTCTTGGACTCTTAGCCTTCTTTTGACTGGATTGGTAACTGTTTGTTTCCTGAAATGGTCTGACTCTCTACCCCTTTGATGTGTGAAACTCCCCGTTGTCATCCTCATTGACCTTGGTTCCTCTGACATGATGTGCATTCTAAGGGACATTATCTTGCCCTTTGCAGGACAGAGATAACCAAGTGCAGCATTAAAACCAGCAGCATGATTTTCTAGCTAACTTTTGCAAATTTAATAGCAAAAAAATAAATGACACAACCATGTAGGTTCTTGGGTGTTAGTTCTCTTAGGAGACAAAGGAAGATAGAGCTTGGTGTTCTTACTTCATGGTCTTACCTTTTTTTCGTGCCCCTATGTTACCAGTATCATTAAGGACACATGGCTCACCTGTAATTTTACAGACCTGTTGAACTTGTTGCTCCCTGAAAAGAAGGTAACATAATATGGACAGTTTAATACCACATTCAATTACCTTATATTTTGCCAAATACTTTTCTTGTCTTCCTCCCTCCCTTCCTCTTTCCCTCTCTTCCCTTTTTTCCTTTCCTCTTTCCAGCTTACTAAACCACTGACAGAAGTACTGCTATGGACTGAACCTGTCACATGAGTTCTGACCACACAGTATAACTGTGAGGCATACATGTGTACTTCCTTCTTTATTCACATACACATGCATATAGTACAAGCACACATTGCCATGAGAAAGTAAAAAAATGTGTTTTTTTTCTCCAGAGTGGTAAAATCTTTGTATGAGTTATCAGCTCACATTTCGTAAAATTTGACAAATGACCCATAAGTTTTTTTTTCTCTTTTAATCTGCTCCCAGAAGTTCTGAGATGGTCTTTGTGATACATCTTACACTCATGCCAAGATTTTTGTTGACATCATAAGAATTTTACTCATGTAAAAATCCCTGGATCAAGCCACAAGCATACAAAGCGGGCAAGAAGCATTCTAAAAGTACTAGAGAATAATAAGTGTTAAATAAGTGTCCACCAGAATAGCAAACATAACTGAGATCCATTAGCTGCTATAAACAGTGTACACTTGGCAGTGTGTTGTTTGACATGAATGTATGAAGTTTGCCAAGTTTTTTTTTTTGTGTGTGTGTGTGTGTGTGCAATGCCAGTGAAAGAAAAAAAAGAGAAGAGGCTAGTGGTCCTGATATTGTATAGCTGTATAACATTATCTAGTAAGGGTGGGGCATCTGATATTCAAGATATGTATAGTGAACAGAGGCAGAAATTTAGTAAGGGAATCAACACCTCACTATCTTGTAAGTGATGGCTTAGAGAAAGCCAATCCTGTGACTTAAGGCCCCATTCTGAGTCATAACTACTGCAGACTTCTATGTATATAGGTATGAGCATTTCTCGGGGAAATTTAATTTAGCACACTGTAAAAAATTTATCTTCTTGGAATATGTCTTGTAAACTAGGGAAATGAAATTGTATAAAACATATTAATTCAATATCCCCTGATTGGGCTTTTAAAAAATGGCTTAAAATCAATGTTCTTTTATTCTTGCTTTAGCATTTAACTTCATTTGCATATGACTAAGCCTGTTTCTTTATTGTAAATTTAATTTGCTAGTTTGGCCTCCAAAGCAGAGAGAATGGCTTCCTCTGAGATCGGGGTTGCCAACTCCAGCAAGTAGCATCATGAGTAAATTTGATCTATATACTTTTCAAACTTCTCGGATGTGATCACTGACATTTGGCCTGATGAAGGAAGCCTTGGGGACTGGAAAAACACAAAGCATGCTACTATTGTGACATGCAAAATGTCTTATAATCTGTCTTTATCTTTCATGGCTGCAGTGGTCTGGATAAATTAGACCAAATTGGGCTAAACACTATCCTTGGCTACACTCACACAGCTGTTTTCAGAAGCTAATAGGAGCTGTGTCTGCACATCCAAGGACAGAATTTGGCCCCCTTTGTCTTTGCAAAAACAGTAGCTTTACTTGAGATGATTATTCTTGAGTGACTGTTTTATAAGCAGTGTTTTTGCCCAGTTTAAATCTCTTTTCACTTTATTCTTCATAGTCAAGGCATTTATGAATCTGGAAATGTGTAACTCAATATCTTCAGTTTCTGGAAATACAGAAGCCTTCCCAATAAAACCCGTGAGTATCGCAAATGAAGTGGGAAAGAGGTAAAGCAAGTCATATAAATGGTGGCAAAACCAGAAGTAACACTGAAAAAAGTGTTAACACTCATTAATGGTAATGCTCTGGTTGAAATTTTAATAACACATAGATCCTTGGCCTTTCAAAAGTGAAATCTGTCTTTAAAAATATTTTCAGATAAATACAGATCAAATACAGATAGCCAAACACATTTATTTATTGAGATGCAGAAAAGCTGAAATTAACCCGTGATCAACTCTGTCTCCTTTCTCAGAAAATATTCTTTACATATCACCATTTTCCAAAGGCCTATTGAAATAGAAGAGAACCAGTGTGATAGAAAAAAGATTTTATTACTGGAAATTGGAACTTTGGATCATCTTTAGATTTCTTTGTAGAAAATAATACATACTAGAAGAGCCCTACGGTTTTGGAAAGGACTTACATAAATTAATGCATGATATTAATAATAGGAAAGAGGCTGGGGATTTAGCTCAGTGGTTCTGCCACCTGCCTCGTAAGCGCAAAGACCCGAGCTTGATCCCTAGTACCAAAAAACAACAAAACAACTCCCCCCAAACCCCAACAACTACAACAACAACAAAAACAAATAATAGGGAAAATTCTCTAAAATCTCTTGACTTTCTGAAACATTTACCAGGGTTAGCTCATTTTCTTTGTGCTTTGAGCAAATCTCCTTATTTATAGTTTCTATTGCCTTTTCTCTAAAGACGACTAATTTAAGAATGCATTTAGTTGCATATTGGAACAGAGGCTTTTAAAACGGTAAAATTATATATATTATATAAGCCAATTTATTAATAATTTCAAATTAAATATTTTCATCTTTGCAGAGTCAGTAATCCTTTATATATTAATTTATGAAAAAATAGTCTCATTGAGTTTTTTAGTGGTGGGAAAATTGTCTAAAATAGAAGATTTTTTTTTACTACCTGCCAATGTGAACAAATTCCAGGTATTTGAGACCCATCATATCTCAGCTTGAAACATTTTGAATACCAACTCCAAAAACTCGACATTAATAAAACATTAAAGTTCCAACTTAATCCCATAAAAGTCAAGAAATGTAGAGTTAAGGTCAACCCAGCTCTCTTAACTCTGTCCTCCTGCATGTATGCATGGGTGATGGGACAGTAGTGTGGGCTGTTGCTTAAATCAGTCTTCCTGCGTAATCTGAAAATGTAATTGAATTAGTGTGTAAAGTATTTACATACCCTGCAGTGGAGAGCCCTGCACACTATATTATCCACATCCCCTCTCAGGACTCTCATTTTAACTCCTCCTTGCAGTGTTCCTGCGAGGCTTCCTCAAACATTCAGAAATTGGACTTGCAAATATAATTTCCCTTCTTTTATGAGGCTTCAAGATGAGTGATGCACACTCAGCGTTCCTAGTTGCCTTTCAGCTCCCAACCAGACAGATAGAATTTAGGTAACATTCTTCCTTTTGGTTAACATCCTCAGGGTCGCTAGCTATTGAGCAATCTCATTCTGTGTCTAAGGATTATTTTATGTTCTATTTCAACCAGATGCAGGACAACAGGCCACATTAATGTGAAAATTAAAACATCAGATTGAGTTTAAGAACATATAACAGGGACTTTAAGAGCATAGACTTTGGCTTCAGATAGACCCCTATTCCAACTAATTCCTTGTTCTGTCTTTTATTATTTAACCTGTATAAACCTCAGTTTTTAAAAAAGGATCATAATAGTCCTTATGACTTTTAGGATTCTATCAGATTGGAAAATTTGAAGACGTACTGTATATAAAATGCATGGTATATAGAAAGCATTAAATAGTTGTTGATATTAGCATTCATTTTGGTAGGATATATAACATATTGCTTCAGTTCACTTCTTTTCCTTCATGTATTAGAGAGAATAAGACAGAGTCTCTAAGTAGAGTTGGAATGTTCAGAAATGTTAAAAATAAAATTTAATAATAACAATCATAAAAATGGTGCACATCTTCAGCCACATTTCAAGAAATGTGTAATGATATCATTTTTTATTGTTTAGATAGGCAAAGATAAAAAACACAGCAATATACAAAGATGGGTACAGAGAAACAAGCTTTCTCATATATTCTGTTAGTAAACACTGTTATGCCATTTTGAAAGGTATTCTAGCAATGTGTATGAAAATTTGAAACGTGTCTTCTTTAGCTCAGCAATTATACTTCTCGGAAGTCATCATAAACAATAATCTGACAAATGTACAAGGATATTCATAAAACTCTGGTTGAAAAATTTGAAAAAACCTAAATGTTAATATGGTATTATTAAAAGAAATTGTGGTGCAAACATTCAGTGAGATGCTATGAACCATTAAAAAGTGAATGAGTTTTACATTTGTAATAGGTTTGACTGTGTGGTCATAAATTGTAGGGCAGGTATTTGAAATGATTTCAATTTTTTCCCAATAACTGTTACAATGCTTTATGTGGAATTTCCCTTTCTTTCTGGGTAGTAGCATTCCTTAATGATGTCTCAGTCTCTTTACAAATCTTTTAGTCACTTTTGAATGACTAGAAGTGCTATCATTCTCTCTCACTGTCTAACTTTAAAGTATTCCCCAACCACTTATGTTGAAAATGGTGAAATAGAACTAAAGTGCAACAAAGCACATAATTACTTTACCTTTAAGTCTTTCCTTACTCATCAGTAAGTTGGTGAATGTATCTTTTCCTATGTCTTCAGGAGTTCTACTTATCTTCCAGAAAGTTTAGTGTTTCTGTTTTAATATTTAGATCTTTAATTCGCTTGGATTTTAGCTTAGTGCATGGTGAAAGATAGGAGTCTACTTTTGATCTTCAGCAAACTGAAATCCAATTTTTCCAGCACCATTTGTTAAAGAGGCTACCTTTGCTCCAGTGAGGATGGTTGGCTCCTTTGTCAAAGATGAGGTGAGTATGTCTGGAGTTGTTTCTGCATCTTCTAATCTATTCCACTGATCCTTGGGTCTGTTTCTTTGCCAGTACCATACTGTTTTTATCACAGTGACTTTGCAGTATAGTTTCAAGTTGAGAATTGTGATACCTCGTGCCATGTCTCTGTTGCCTAGAATTGCTTTTGCTATTCTAGGTCTCTTCTGGTTCCAAATGAACTTTTGGATTCTTTTTCTCTAGTTCAGTGAAATATACTGTTGGGATTACAATTGAGATTGCATTGAATCTGTATAGCAGTTTTGGAAGTATGGCCATTTTCAATATATTGGTTCTTCCTACCCAGGAATAAGGGATGTCTTTCCATTTTCTGATATCCTCTTCAATTTATTTTTTCAAAGTGTTATAGTTCTCAATGTAGAGGTCTTTTGCTTCCTTCGTTAAATTGATTTCTAGATATTTCATTTTTTGGATGCTATTTTGATGGTAATTTGGATGCTAATTTCTCTCAGTGATTCTGTTTGTGTACACGATGACTATGGATTTTTGAGTGTTGATCTTGTATCTAGCTACTCTAATGAATCTGTCAATTAAGTCTAGAAATCTTTTGGCAGAGTTTTTTGGGTATTCTATGTACAGTATGATATCATCAGCAAATAATGGCAGTTTACCTTTTTCCTTTCCTATCTTTATTGCTTTTCTTTCTCTTGTCTAATTGCTGTGGCTAATGTTTCCAAAACTAAATTGAACAGAAGCAGTGATAGTGTACATCCCTGTCTTGTTCTTGATTTTAGTGTGAATGATTTCAGTTTTTGACCATTTAGTATGAAATTAGTTGTTGGTTTTTCATAGATAGCCTTTATCAAGTTGAGATAAAGACCATCTGTTCCAATTTTCTGCATTTTTAAAATCATGAATGGGTGTTGAATTTTGGTGAATGCTTTTTCTGCATATATTGAGATGATTATATGCATTTTTGTCTTGATTCTGTTAATATAGTGTATTACATTTATTGATTTACATATGTTAAACCATTCTTGCATCCATGGGAGAAATCCAACTTGGTCAGGGTGTAATGATCTTCTTGATGACCCTCTGTATTCTGTTTTCCAGTATATTATTGAGGATTTTTGCAACTATATTCTATTAATGAGCTTGGCTTGTAGTTCTCTTTTTTGGTTGGGTCTTGCCCTGGTTTTGGAATCAAAGTAACATTTGTTTCTAGGAATGAATTTGGAAGTATCACTTCCCTTTCAATTTCACTGAAAAGTTTCAAAAGTAGTGGAAGTAGTTCTTCTCTAAATGTTTTGTAGAATTTAGCAGTCAAGCCATTAGGACCTGGGCTCTATTTGTTGGTAAATGTTTAATTATGTTTTTAATTTCACTGATTTAATTGGGGTGTTTAGAATTTTCATATCTTCTTCATTCAACTTTGGTAATTCATATTTGTCTAGAAATCTGTCATTTTTTCTGTATTTTCCATTTTCTTAGAGTACACATTCTTGAAGTAGGTAATCATGATCCTCTGGATTTCTGCTGGATCTGTTATGACCTCACCTTTTTTGTTCCTAATTGCATAGATATGAATCTTTTCTTTTTTTGATGACGTTGGCTAAGAGTTTATCGATTTTATTTATTATTTTAAAAAACCAACTCTTCAATTCATTTATTTTTTGTATTGTTCTTTTAGTCTCCATTCCATTGATTTGTGCTCTGATCTTTATAATTTCCTCCCTTGTATGAGCTTTGGGTTTGTTTTGCTCTTCTTTTTCTAGAAGCTTAAGATTCAAAATTAGGTTGTTTATTTGAGCTCACTCTGTTTTTTAGTGTGGGCATTCAATACTTTAAATTTCCCTTGTAGAACTGCTTTTATTGTGTCTCATAGATTCCTGTATGTTGGATTGTCATTGTCATTTAATTGTAAAAACTTTCTAATTTCTTCTTTAATTTCCTCTGTGACCCATTGGTTGTTCAGGAGAATGTTTTTCAATTTCCATGTGTTTATGAAACTCTTGCAGTTTCTTTTGCTATTGTTCTCCAGTTTAATTGCACTATGGTCTGATAATATACATGGGATAACTTCAATTGCTTTGCATTTATTTAAGCATGTTCTATGAGCTAGTATGTAATCTGTTTTGGAGAATGACCCATGTGCAGCCAGAAAGAATGTATATTCTGATACTCTGTAGATGTCTATTAAGTCTATTTGTTCAAAAGCTTGGTTAAGTTCTAGTATTTTGTTGTTGATATTTTGTCTAGATGATCTGTCAGTGTGGTATTGAGGTCCCCCACTACAATTGTATTAGTGCTTATTTGGTTTTTCATGTCCCTTAATATTTGTTTTGTATAGTTGGGGGCATTAGTATTTGATGCATATATATCTATGATTGTCATCTCTTTCTCTTGGATTGTTCCCTTTCCAAGGATGTAAACAAGGACCTTCTTTGTATGTGATTTGTTTCTTTTCTCTAGTTGCTTGTAGTATTTCATTCTTCTGTTGAGTTTCTGGGATCTTGATTATTACATGTCTAGGAGTAGATTTTTTGTGATCATGGCTATTTGGAGTCCTATAAGCCTCACTTATCTGTATGTCAAATTCTTTTGCTCTGTTTGGGAAGTTTTCTGTCGTTAATTATGTGAACAGTTTTTTATGTCATTTGTACTGTCTCCTGTTTTTTCACAAACTCCTATCAGTCTTATATCATTCTTCATTGCATCATTCAGGAGCTGTTGGATTTATTTGTCATGTTCCCTTAATTTTTTTTAAGAGATCTCTCTTTTCATGGTCACTGACCACCATCCTGTCTTATATATCTGGTATCCTGTCTTCAGATTGACTCAGACTGTTATGTATGCTTTCAATAAAGTTTTTTTAACAATTGAGTTTATTGTTACATTTTAGGGATACAGTACAGTTACATTCAGTGTTGGGATCTTGTACTTCTACATGCCAGGTCTTGGTTCTCATTTTTTCCCCTTCCTGCCCTCCCTTCACCTCCTCCTTCCCTTCCCATTTACAAACACTTTATTTCCATATTTTCATTTTCTCACATTTTTTCTTTTCCCTTATCAATAAAGTTTTTAATCTCCTTGATATCTGTTTAAATCTGTTTCATGGATTCTATTTCTTTCCTATGCTGGGCATTCATGGCTTCTATCATGGTCCTGAAGTCATGTATTTTTTTTAATCTGTTTCTTTTCTAGAGTCTCTAATCATGTCTTTCATTCCTCTCACCATCTCTGTAGTTGTCTTTGAAATCATTTCTGTTTTTAATTTTTCTAGAGCCTTATTCATCTGCTTTGTTATTTCCTGTGCTATCAGTTCAGGATGTCCATGTGGTTGATTATCAGACTTTTCCACCTCATTTCCCCCAGAATTTGCCTTTGATAAACAGGCAGCCTTTGTTTGCACTTGTGCCTTGCTTGATGGCTTCTCATTTCTGTTTTTGCTGTTGGTTCTGTAATTGGTTTAATTCCTGGCTTAATACCTCTATCTTCTTGTTATAGCTTGTCTTTAGGTTTTGAGTCTTTAATGACTCTGAGGTAATGTCATTGTCATTATACCAGGAAGGACAACTGATTAAATAAATCACAACACCTTAGCCCAAGTAATACAATCGGCAACACAATAGCATGAGGCACAGCTTAGAAAAATGACAGTTTGTAGCAATTTTTAATCTATCACCTTTAACCACGTGAATTAAATAAAAACTGTGGCTAGAGCTCAGAACAATGGCCTTTATGACCCCCTGTACCTCTGTGGTATGAATCCAGGTACCAGCCCAGCCAGGAGATCAGAGGTGTGGTGTATGTGGGGGTCTGCAGGTGCCCACGTAGCTGTGCCTCTCATGTTCCTCTGTCAAGGTGTGGAGGGGTGGGGATGTGGTCCCAGGAATATATGTTTGTTTTAAATTGAAATATAGCAATTATACATATTTATAGGGTATAGAGTGACATGTTAGTGTAGGTATATAATATATAATGATGAAATCTGGGCAATCATATCCATTACCTAAGCATTATATCCTTGTGTTAGGCATATCTGAATTATTCTGTACTAGCTTTTGAATGAGGCAACATGTACAGTATGCTTTCATTTTATGTGTATAAGAGTTATCTCTAAAATTATATACGAAACTGGTAATAGTAAATATCCAAGTTGGGAAAAATGATGAGGAAGCCTTTCATTTACAACTTTGTACTGTTCTCTAGTGTTAGAGTTGTGTAGAGTAGGCATTTATTATTGAGTGTTTCTATCTTGGGGAAAATACTTAATATTTTTTTCATTGTGGTAAAAAATACATAACATGAAATATATAGTTTTACTCATTTTTAAGTATACAGTTCAGTAAAGTTAAATTATCCACAATGTTGTTCAACAGTATGGTACTCAATCTTAAGGCAGTGATTGCCCAGATGGATACAGAGCAGATGCCCTGTAGTAGATACTTATTAGAATTGCTCAGTGATGGGAGCCAGTATTCCCATGCCAACTTCTCTCCATAATGACATGGACATGCAGAGCAGTCATAGAGTTAAAACACAAGCTTTTAACCAGAAATCTCACTGGTTGGTGCCATGTAATTATACTGCAGAAAACAGCAAATAGGAGAAGATTAATGAGTTTGGCCTTACTGACCACCTAAAGGTGAAAAAATTAATTCTCAAGTAAGCAATGTTTTGTCTTACAGTGTTCTAATGCATGCATACATGAATAGAAGGAGAAAATTTAGGTTCAAAGCAGTATCAAAAGTGCGGCACTAAGACAGCAGAATGGAATAAAATCAGTCTAAGCTTAGAGCACCCTCATAAAAATTGTTCAAAGAAACTTGTAGACATAGTTTCACCAGCCCATGGTCCTGCCTGATGGAATTGTGGCACCACTTCCTTGAAGACATATGCTGTTAGTATTTTACAAATATCACTGTGCTTGGAAATCAAATAGACACCAGTGACATCAGAAAGGATAGGTACAAATCTTTCAGCGTTCTCCCCAGAGATGGGTTGGTCACACAAGCCAGCCACACTTGAATCTCTAGCACAGGATCCTTGCACATATGATGAGCTTTCTGTCCACAATTTCAGCCCTCTTTCCCTTCTCTGCAGGGATTCTTCCCTTTCCATGGCATAGAACACACATGAAATCTCCTGCAACCATTTGTTTAATGCAAGGAAGTTTGTTTTCACAATGAAAATTTAAAAGAACTGTTGCAGTCTGGTATTGTTTTCTGATGAATATGCATGAAATCTAAACTGTTGTCATTCATTTATATTCAATATATCAGAATATTTCTTGAAAACTGTCTGTGAACATCTATGAGGGAGCAGCTAACTTCATTAATGCATCAGTTCATTGATGAGCTGATACCTGAATGGGCCGTTAGGAGGTGGGGTCTAATTGGATGAACTAGGATATAGGCGAGTGTGCCCTTAAAAAGGATATGTCTTGTATGTGGCCCCTTCCTCTGTAGATCTTTCTCTGCTTCCTTCATGCCCTTCAGCTGTGATGTTTCTGCTTTCTTTGCATATGCCTAAAAGCCAAGGAGTCATCATGGGTTGAAACCTCTGAAATTCTGAGCCAAAATAAATCTCTGTTCTCTTAAGTAGTTTTTCTTAGCTATTTTATCACAGAGACTGAAGCTGATTAACACATCTCTCTGTCCCCAGTGGCCAACACCCCTGGGTGGTGCGTTCTGTGCAATCTGGACTCATTTCAGCACCCTTGTCTGGTTTTTCACTTTGGTTTTTACCTTGGCTTTCACTTGTTAAGAAGGCTCTGAACTGCAATTAGGAAATGACACTCAGCTCTGCATTTTAGCATTTCTTTTTCCTTAAGCAAAGTAGTGAACGAGGAAACATACGCAAGAATTTGAAAGCTTTCATTCTGTGTACATGATTAACTCCTATACTTGTTTTCACACCTTGCATTGCATAAAGCCAGGCAGGTGACTAGTATATTTTGTCTTTTTGCAGCATGTGATGTTTCTAATTCACTGCAAAATAAAGTTTAAACTGCTAAAAATGCTAGTTTTAATTACCTTGCCATACAAGTTGCAAGGAGGCAACCTGATAGCTCTCACCTCAATGAGATCTGTAATCCATGAAGATAAATTTTGTCATTAATATAGACTGTGTGATCAGCTGCCATCATAAGTGGTATTAATACAGGACCATAAAGCTTTATAGTGACAGAGGAAGCAGATACCTCTGTTTGAAAGGTCCACCAAGAAAATAAACAGCTCATCAGTAAAATGGGTGCAAAGAGAGGCAAGGAGTTCTGAGGAAAACCAAGTAAGCAAAGACCTTTACGAAGATGTTCATATGTAAATTAGGAGGTGGGCAGATGAAGTCCTAGTGGATTATTCTACATGGAAAAAAATGTTCAAATAAACAACAGTAATGTTTTAATGTCTGTAATTAACACTGACTAGCAATATGAATTGGTTTTCTCAGCTAAGATTGTGTATTTGACTAAATTTTCATAACTGATGTTTTATACATTTAAGCAGTGGGTCTCATGCAATTCTAAAGTAACTAAGGAAATATGTTTTCTGAAAAAGCAGTAACAATGCATTTTCCTTTAAAAGGTATGTGTGTGTATGAGTGTGTGTGTGTGTGTGCACGTTCATGTGCACCCACATCCACACCCACATACTCTGCAAACCTTGCCCACAGATAATCAGGAAGAGAGGTTTCAAAAGGATCTTTTTCTTGCTGTAGTGTCAGATCTTAAAATAAGATTTAAGGGCTGCAAAGTCTGATTGAGTGGGGCTGAGATGTGATTTTTGAGTAATACCGCTCACCAGAGCATGAACAGAAAATGCTATTTTTTTTTTTGTGTTGGAGGTTAGACATTTCTGGACAGATATATTTTAATTCAGTTTTTTCTTTTGAAATCAAATATATGCTGTAGCTACCTTGAGATATGTATTTGCTTATTATAGTTAATGGATTGTTCATCCTCTTTGTCCTTGAGATAATCCTAAGAATGAGCATAAAACCGATATCATGTTGCCCATAAAAACCAATCAGCCTGGAGTTGGTCCACAAGGTGTTGAGCATTCACTAGAGCAGATGGGAAAGATAATGTTTAATAAAGAATGAGAGGATTAGGTGGTACAAAACAAGCTAAGAGAGAGGGATAATTTCATTTCAGGTGAACCTCTGTGACATTTCTTGTACCCAACGACAGATTAAAAGGATCCCAGAGCTATGACTTCTGGCTACTTTTCTTCAGAGCTGACCCTGCCTACACGGTCAGCTTTGCCTGTGGAGGCATCATTGCTTGAATCTGTGAATAACTAAAAGACAGTTTCTCAGGTTTATGAAGATGTATGAAGTGAGTCATTCACAAATGAATATACATATGAGGAAATGACAGAATTTTGCTAAATATGTTTATATTCGAACGACTCATACGTCTGAGTGTGATTTAGAAAGGGATGTGCCTAAGTTTATATAAATGACAGTTTAAAAGATAACTGTCACAATGTTTACTGATGAGGTTTCTATTTATCTTAACGTTTAGAAGTTAAATGAAAAATGTATTGTGGATTATAGCCTAAGCAGTTTTGAGCCTGACTTTAATATAACGACTTGTGGCAAATGGAGGTAGCAGGCAGGTAAAGCTGACCAGCCCCAAATCCTCTGGAAAGGTAAGGTTGGGAGGCCTTTGATAGCTTAAGTACAACCTCATTTATTTTTCATCATGTTTACTTAGACAATTAAATGTAAGCTGAGGAGGTGGATTGAAGTAGCTGTTTGTGGCTTACTGGCCTGGGTCCTGGAGCTCATTCAGCGGTCACAGTTCACATTGTATGGTGGCCCTTAGGCAGGATTTCAGTGTGTGACCTTGGGGGAAGCTGAAACAGGCAGGAGGCACACCATGCCCCTGCTCTGCCCTTTATGATGGGGCTGGGCTGTGCTCTTTGCCATTGTGCTTGTTCCTGGTGGGGAAACACTTCTCATTTTAGCTTCTTGCTGTCTCAACTCTAATAGCCTGGAGGAAGTTGGCAAACAAATGAAACCTCCCCTGTCCTCCCAGCTACGCCTACCTATTTGTGGCCCTTTGGCGGTGCACTTACACACTGCAGAAAGTGCTTTGGGAGGTGTTAAACTGAATTGGGGAATATTTCAAACCATTCCTTAAATAATAGAATTGAAATGTTGTGCTGCTGAGGTGGCCAGGGATGGAAACTTCTGAGTGAAAAGTTAGATCCTGGTTTTTCTTGTAGAGGTAATGGAGCCCAAAGGTATGTGGTTTTCAGACTTTCTCTATTTGTTAATTTTAGAAATGGACTTTTCACAGTTTTACTTCCCTTTTGTGTTAAGTCTTTGCTTTTGCTTCTACAGTATATGCAACTCTGGACAGAACACTAGGGATTGTTCTTTTTACTTTGATTCTAGACAATAGGCCTGAAGGCAAAGAAGCAATGGATGTAGCCATTACAAAAAATAAATAAGCATATTAGTTTTATAGTATAATCAGGGTCTCTGACATAGTAACAAACACAAATGAACAAAGTGTCAGGCAAAAGATCCTGAAAAATGCCCAACTTTCACAAACCTTGGATCTCAATTAAGACTCCTGAAAAGAAAAAGATCTTTTTAAAAAATCCTAGGTGGAGTTTTCTTCTTTTAAAGCAAAGAAATACAACTTTATTGGACGACAAGAGCACAGATTCCCTGAAGAGGTAATTTAGATTTATTATCCAAATCTTTCTCTAAGTTCTCAGAGTTTGTTCTAGTTATGAAGACAAATGTCTCACAACAGAGGTGCCATGACTGTCTGTGATCTTTGAATGTCCACAGATACATGAAGGAAGCTAAACTTTAGGATTCCAAGAGTGAGGTAAAAAATTATGATGAACCTAAATGACCTTACAACAATAAGTATCTTTATTATTATAGGGTGATGCTTACCAGATATTGGACATTCATGTACTGTCTTGGTATTTGCTATAGCTAAGTACTTCGAGTGCTGTTGGAAGTTTACTTTGAATTAATTTAGCATAAACTATCTGAATATTAGGGACTGAAAGCAGCTGATAAGGAAGATGGGGACATTGCTTCTGTAGGATGGGGCTAGGGTGACCTGATTGATTTTATTTAAGGTCAGCAAAGAGATAGTCCCTGTCTTGGGACACTTGTGTGTGAATCTGGGAGTTGTTGGGGCTGTTCCTTATGAAGCAGTGATTCTTCCTTGCAAGCACATGGGGAAACATTTCTTTTGTGCACTTGATCAGATCTGAAATAGCTGCTCCAATTCAGTCACCCATGGTGGAGCTAGGGACTTCAGGGAAAATTTAAGCTACATCTCATGAATACTGAATTCTGCACCTCTGCATGTCAGTACTAGAGTTACATTTTGTGGAGCCCTCACTATAATCTGAGGTAATTTTAACTGTTATTCTACACCTAATTTTTTTGACCATTTAAGCCAAATGTTACTGCCTATTCTAGTTTCCCAGCACCTAGTGTCAGTACTGGCATTGGGTGTTAGGACTATAGTGTTTCAATCCTCAGGTTAACAGCTCAAGAATGGGAAATACTTTTCCCATCCACCCCAGCCTCCAAGGGCCTGGTATAGGAAGATCCATCACAGCACCTGCTAGTTCTTTTTGTTTTAAATTTTTATTAGTACATATTTGCAATGTGTCATGGTTGCACTCATCACGCAGAGTAGGGACATGTATGTGACACATTTGAATTCTTTTTTCATACATTCCCCTCCCCTTGCTCCCGCTTCTCTCCAACTCTGGTTCTCTTTCCCACTGGCAGAAGATCCACCTCCCTGTTCCCTATGATCTATCTTTTATTTTGTTCTTTAAACTATTTATACTTTAAATTTCTCATATAATCAAAACCATGGGATATTAAAACTTGTGCGTCTTACTCACTTAACATTATGGTCTCAAGGTGCATCCATCTCCCTATAAACGGCCCCTGCTAATTCTATATAGGCTCCTGTTGAACACATACGGTGTCAGTGTGTTCTCTAGTCCTTAGCTGCTGTGTTCTGTTTCAGTGACTCTAATTGCTAGAATGTTTTCCTTACAGAAAACTCAGAGTTGATTCCCTGTCCCCTCAACATTTTGTTTCTGCTTTTTGGGAGACAAATATTGATCTATTCCTCTTATGTTAGAATTTCAAAATATTAAACAGAGTTTTCTTGTTCTTCTTAAACACAAGGCAAAACACATCACTTACTCAAAAAATGTTCACCTAGTAGCTTCAGTGAGAAAACACTGACATAGTCGCAGTGGGGGATATAGGCATGATCCAAACAAGTCTCTCTCATTCATTTTGCCCACTGAGCTGTCAACAGACTGATCACTTTCCTGTAGATGAAGTGCCCTATTATTTGTTTTCAGCCTGAGAGCAGAGACCACAGCTTCAGGAGTAGCCCCTGATCCTGCACTTAGACAAGTAAAGGGATGCTCATTAAATGCTTCCTGATTTTCTCCATTCCTCTAATAATGAGGCCCTGGTACCTGATCACAGTATTGCCCCATTGGTTTGACCAGTACTAATGATGAGGAATTACGCTTGGCTTGATGGTGACATTGTAAGGGATCTCATAAGACTTCTGTGTATGTGGACTGCTCTAAGATTCAGTCTTAACACATTCTTCCACATAACCTACCTCAGAGGTAGTAACTATTTTGCCAAGTGTTTAGTTGAGGAAACAGAGGGAGACCAGAAAGAGAAACTGATTCCAGTTTGGGCTCTTTTTAAATGTGGACTCTCATTTCTACTAACCTACCATTTTCGAATTTTGTGCTTGAGTTTTTGATCCCAATGAAGAACTTTATCTTTATCCTTACTATCATTTTGTTGGCTTTGACTGATACTTCTAGCCTGTTGAGTCCTTCTGGAATCTTAGTATAGTATGTATGTATGTATGTGTTCATTTATTTTAGTTTGTGTACTTCTTACTAATGTGTTAGGCTTATTCTTTCGTGTAACTCATTGATGAGAAATGCTTATGGTGCAAAGGCAGCAAGTTCTGTCCCTCTTACTGCAGATGGTGTTTACCTGCTTTGTGGCACT
Source organism: Fukomys damarensis (assembly GCF_012274545.1). Taxonomy (NCBI): domain Eukaryota; kingdom Metazoa; phylum Chordata; class Mammalia; order Rodentia; family Bathyergidae; genus Fukomys; species Fukomys damarensis. The sequence goes on along the minus strand of NW_022900945.1, from coordinate 21,809,367 downwards.
GTTTTGGGTACATTTATTCAGCCATTCCACTATTTAGTCCACATTTTTATGACTTAACCATAAAGATAACATGAAAAAAATCTGTACAGTTAAAGCATTTTGTATTATTTCTTTATGAATTTTTTAAGCTTTTTTGAGACAGGGTCTTGCTTTGTAGTTCAGACTGGCCCTGAGCTCAATATGTAGATCAGGCTGACCTCCAGAGTGCTGGGATTACAGGCATGTGCCCCCATGCTCAGTTCATATTTTGCTTTAAATCAGATGTTGCCCATATGAGCCATAATGTATTTTGCACAGTAAACATGTAACTCCTAGATTTTTTTAAATTGCTAACCCAGGAGATAAAATTTGGTCTACCTTATATTTAATCTATTGATGGTACTTTGAAAAGCTATACAAGTATTCATGTATAACTTTTGTCACCTGCTTCTGTCTCATTGTATTTTTCCTTTCTTCCCTACCTCAATGTAATATGTATATTAAAATGTGAGGAAAAATGTGTGTTTAAGAGAAAATAAAAAATTTGATACAAAATAATATATTTTCCAACAGAAACACTTACTTATTTCAGTGTATTGTGTACATGCAAAGCTTTAAAAGTCTGATTTAAAAATATCTGCAGAAGCTCTATCATGTGAAGGATGTTACTTTGGAGCTGAGTTACAGGATTTGTCTCTCTTTTTCTCTTTCCTTGAGCAATCTAGTCTAATTACAGTTACTTGCCTTTCATTCTGTTTAGTGTTTTTCTGCTATGCATGAAAAAAGTTAATCATAAAACAAAATGAAGAGCTGTGATGGCTAATGGAAGTTCTGAAGACTTCTCTGCTGCTGCTTAGCTGTCTTTGGAATAGAATCCAAAATGATACTTTGCAAGAGTCATGAGATGGACTCTGCATCTGTTAGAGAAATTTCTTTAATTTTAGAGTTTTTCAAAATCAGAAAATGAAAAGAAAAATCACAGCTTTTCCTATAATTATTTATTCATTACCAGTAATTGGTGAGAGATTTTAAAACCATAGAAGACATTAGACCAATAACCCCAGAAATGGGTAATATTTCTCTTTAGAACAGAGAGAGAAGGGCAGTTTCCCTTCCTTGCCCTCTGTGTGCTTTGGAAGGAAGTTGTATCAAGAAAATTACTGGTTCTTGTTCAATTCTCTCTTTAGCTTTAGTACCCAGACAGTAGACCCAAATGCCAATCCCTGGAACCAACCTAGTTTTGTGCACGTATTTTCTGATGGCTAAGACGCCTTAGTTCATTTTAAATACCCATGCGATGACACCAGAGCAAATGCTATACCGTGTGATGGAATTTGTGTCTTTAATAAATACTATTAACTCAGATAAAATCACAGAATTGTTTTGTTGTTGATCAGGAAAGGAAATAAATAGTATAGGAAAGGAATGGGAAACTGTGAGAATTCTTCAGAGCCCTGAAATTATTTTGAAGGATCGGCGGCAGTGGTAGTGTGTTGCTGGAGCGCCCAAACGGTATGTTATTGATGCAAGTCTGTGGCATTTTTGGCTGAGTCTGTCAGAAACAGGAAATTCCTGGATGGCACGTCCCTACTGCCCCAGTGGCCTAAATCACTGCGCGTTTCACAGTTGCATAGAGTGAGTGATGTTGGAAGGCAACGTGCTTTTCCCCTCCGTCCAGAGCAATGAGATTTAGAAATCTGTACTAAAAGAGAAACAGATTTCTATGGCAATTTATCTTCTAAAAAAGACAGTTTCCTAGACAGTAATAATGGCTGCTAAAACTTTATTGAGAAAAATAATTCATTTGCCCCAAATTTTAGCTTAGATCATACTTGCAGCTGACTCAGTGGAGTGGCAAGAAACTGCGAGCCTGCTTTGGAGAGAGTTGCTGTGCTAAGAATAATGTAGATTTAAATTTCCTTTGCTGATACTTGGATGTGATAAAAGAGTTGTAGAACTTTCAGAGCAATGTATACCATTCATATAACAGCATTATATGTTTCAGGAGTTTTTGCTTTAAAGTTATTTAAACTTATTTTTAAAACAACCCAAATAATATGAAAACTATGTTAGAGTCTATTCAGCAAATCTGCAAATTTAAAGTTATTTTGAAAACAACCTGAATAATATGAAAAGTGTGTTAGTCTATTAGCAAAATGGCAAATGCTTTATCAGTAATAGCTATGTGATGTAACCAAAGTTGTGCACACTTAGGTTTTCTGTAAATAAATGAAAGCCACTTAGGTCAAGACATTAAACACATAACACTCCTACTTTAGCTTTCTGGGTGGAGCAAATTTGGTATTCCTAAATTTAGCCAGTGGCTGACTTAACAACTAGGAAGCCAATTTGCCAAAAATTCTAGCTTTGATTGTTTTAAGATCATATAGAGGACATACAAAGTAATCAGTTATATTAGGCCTCAGAGAACAACCAACAGCATGGAGTTGAAGACAGAGTCAGGTATGGCTGAGCATGTCGAAAAGGGACCCATAAAACTCAGATCTAGTGAATCACTCCCATCTCCAATGAGTGTCTTGGTTTATTGTTGTGGCACTCTTGGCTGCCGGAAATTAGGATAATGCTAATTGTGAAGTCGGCACTATAATGTTATATAAAGACCAAGACATCAGGAAATCAGAAGACTTGAGTCTTATTTCCAGCTAACAATCATTAATCATTATCTTCATTTCTGAGCAAATAGCATTTACTATGTCAGGTGTCCTTTTACACATTTTCCCTAGTTTGCCCAATAACACAGTCAGGGAGATACTACTACACGTGTTCATCTTGAAAAATTTCTGAGAGATTGATTCTCCCAAGTACACCAAGCTAGTAAATAGTGAAGTTAAAATTCGAGCTCTAGACTGAATCCTGAAGCTTGGTCTCTGCCAAATGCTTCATATTCTTCTCTGTATCACTTGCTGCTTCTTCCTTGTTCATCTCAGTCTGTGCAACTTTTAGCCATTCTTCAAGCTGGCCCAAGTCTAGCATTCTTAGGAAGAACTCCAAAAACACTCCCACCCCCTGGTCTCTCTCCAGTATAATTTCGCAGCCCTTCCCACAGTGGCACAAACTTAGTACCTGCTCTTGTGTCTGGCACAATCATTGTTGACTTTGGCACCATCCTCCTATTATGAGTACTATTTTAACAGTGACCTCTTTCACTTACACATTTAGAAGACATTTGGACAATAAAAAGAAACACCATATATCTTGCTACCTCAAAACTGATTAAACTTTATCACTTAAAAAACAATGACTTCAATGTTTTACTTTAAATAAATAGCACCTTAAAGATCAGGTTGAAGTTCACTTTGTGCATTTTCGAATACTACTCTCTTCTTGCTTGCTAAGAGGCGAGCACTAATCAGAATTTCATGCCTAACCTTCAAGGCTATATTTTTAATTTCTTTGTTACATATTCTTATATTTGTAAGTAATCCATAATGCCATTGTGTAAGAGAAGTAAAACTGTAATTATGCCATTGTACTTTGAAAACATTGTTTTCATTCATTATATTTTTAAAATAAACCATATGACCATCAAATCTAATATATTTGTCTAAATTGCTGCATACTATTCCATTTTATGAATATGAATATGCTATTTATCTAGTCTTCCTTTCAAGGAGATTAGAATTCTTATGTGAAACTTGTTAAGCATATTGGTATTAGTTTTCTATTACCATAACAAAATCTATGAGTTAATTAAATTAAAAGAGGAAAGGTTTACTTCGGCTCATGTTTGTACAGGCTTCAGTCCATGCCCACTTGGCCCACTTGCTCCGGGCCTGAAGTAGCATGGTCTGCTCATGGCGGGAGCATCTACTACAGGAGGCCAATTCACTGCATGGTGACCAAAAAGCAAAGAGAGACAGGGGCAGGGGCCAGGGTCCCAGTGTTCCCTTCAAGGGGATGCTCTTAATGACTAACTTCCTTCCCCTAGTCCTTTCTTTTGAAAGGTCCAGTACCTCCCAGTAGTGCCACAGGCTGCAGACCAAGCCTGCAGCATATAGGCTGCTAGGGTATGGTATTTCAGATCAAACTCCAGCAGTTGATTTTCCTTTTACTATTAGATATTAGATTCTCTGGGTAAGACACGGTGGACTATGTTTCTTTGTGCTTTAACCTATGCCCGCAATTCGGTAGGCATCCAATAAATGCGTGCTGAATGAATTGTTCAATATATTTGAGGAAAGTGAAAGTCTTTGACTTTGAGAAAGTTAACATGGCTAGAACTAGCTAGAGGGTGACTTCAAGGATATTAGTTAAAATGACATTTTTTTCTTGGGTGTGTAGAGATGGGAAAGTAGGGTAATAAAAAGCTATTTGAAATGATACTGAGATGAGCGTGGTCAAACTAGTGAAATTTTTTGTTATGCTAATCAATTTTGTGAAAGACTAGTATCAGAAAATAAGCAAAATAATTAAACTATGAGCAAAGCTACCTAAATGCATGTAAGTACATTCGGCAGCCTGGTGTCAGTTTATGGCTGGGCAGCAAAAGTTCTATATCTACTTGTAAAGCAGTCATCTCCATGAGTCACCTTGGAGAAATCCAGTTACCTTGGAATATTTGACTTTCAAATATGTCAAAACAAATATTTTCTCAATGTGGTTTCATGGGGATTCATCAGCTCTGTTTGACATATATTTTTCTTTAGAAATGTTAGGGGTCATGGTCTACTTTCTTGGTTTCATACCGTCCTTCATACTAACTTGCATCTTCTGTGACTTTCAGAGTGTTTCATATGGAACTCAAGCAATAATGGGAAAAGAAGTACGAGGTCAGGAGGTAGGGGTTGTTGTAAGGAAGAAGTGAATTTATATTTATGAAACATTAGAGCACATAGAGCTCAATAGATATTGACTAATGCTTCTATTTTATATTTCTCACAGTGGAAACACAAGGCAGTTACCTCATAAGCTTTATTCTAAATTACCTAGGATGAATCCGGAGCTCTTTGTGTTTCTCCAGCCCAAGGTTATAGTAATTTGTTCTGAGGATCATGGTAAGTGAAGGTCAAGGATTTCAACAGTGGATAGAAATGAATTCAAAAGACCATCTATCTATCAAGAGGAGCAAATGATCAAGAAGAGGCAGCAGCTTTGGGCACTGTTGAATAATTTAAATGAGACTTTCTTAAGCTTATTCTGTCTTTTCTTCAATTTTTATTTTTTATTAAAACACATTTGCAGTACATAATGATTGCATTCCTTGTGGGGAGTTGTTAAATGTTCATAATTCATCTTAATCCTTTTTTTCATCTCCTTCCCCTCTTCTCTTCTCTCCCCTTTTCTTTTTCATCTTTTAGTCCCCTTCTCTTTTGCAAAAGATATATCTACCTATTTTTTATTATCTATCTTATACTTTACTTTGGGTTTCTCATATATGAGAAACCATGTGATATTTAAGCTTGTGTGTCTGATTTATTTCATTTAATATTATAGTTTTAAGGTGCATTCTTTTCCTACAAATAGCATATAGGCCTCTCCCAAGATTTAGCTATTATGAATTGTGTTGCTATAAATATGAGTATACATATATCACCGTAGGATGCTGTCTTTAACTGTTTTTGGATGATATTTAGAAGTGGAATAGCTGGGTCAAATGGAATTTCAAGTTTTAATTTTTGAAGAATCTCTGTACTGATTTCTCTAGTGCTTATACTAGTTTTCATTACCACCAATAATAAGGACTCCTTTTTTCTCATAGCCTTACCAGTATTTGTTGTTATTGATTTCTTTTGTAATTAATTAATTTTATTGGTATATTTGAGGTATAAAATGTAGCGACATTCATCATTGGAAATTTGCACCTTTACATAATCCATCTTGGTTCTTATTTTTTCCCCAATCCTCTGCCCTCCTTCAACCACTCCACCCCTCCCTATCTACAAAGACTTTGTTTCCATTTTTTCTTTTTCAAATGTTAATTCCATCCGCATCTTTCTTTTCCCTACCCCTCCATTTCCCCTTCACCTTCGCACCATTTCTTCCTATTTCACATTATCTATTATACCTTTAGGTCCTTATTTACACTTTCAGTTTCTTACACTACAGAAACTATTAGGTATTTACACATGTGTGTCCTATTTACTTCACTTAAGAGAATTGCCTCAATGTGAATCCATAGATATAAATGTCTCTTGTTCCTCATTCTATGAGGAACATTCATTATGGTTGAGTAGTGTTCCATTTTATAAAGAAAAACAACCCACACACATCTTCTTTATCCAGTCTCCTGTTGATGGGCAATTGGACAGCTTCCAAGTTTTAGCTATTACAAATTGTGCTGCTATGAACATGGCTGCACATATATCACTATGGTAGGATTCTTTTAATTCTTTTGGGATGATACCCAGCAGGGGAATAGCTGGGTCAAATTTTACCTCCAATCCTAGTTTTTTGAGGTGTCTCCATACTGATTTCCACTGTGCTTGCACCAGCAGTGTAGCAGGGTTCCTCTTTCCTCTACAGCCCCTCCAATATTGTAATTTGTTGATTTTGTGAGAGCAGTCATTTTTTCTGGGGTGAGGTAGAATCTCAGTGTTGTTTTCTTTCTTTTCTTTTTTGGTACCAGAGGTCGGACTCAGGACCTTGTACTTGCAAGGCAGGCAGCAGAACCACTGAGCTAAATCCCCAGCCCCAAAATATTGTGTGTGTGTTTTTTTTTTGTACCAGGGATTGAACTCCGGACCTTGTGATTCCAAGGCAGGTGGCAGAACCACTGAGCTAAATCCCTGGCCCTCGGTGTTGTTTTCATTTTCATCTCTTGAGTGACCAATGATGTTGAACATTTTTTCATATGTTTACTGCTTTTACATCTTTGTCTGAGAAATGTCTTCATTTCAGATGAACATTTTTGGATTGGGTCTTTAAATTTGGGAGGTCTGATTTGTTTAAGTTCTTTAAAATTCTAGATAGTAGACCTTTGTCTGAGGAAGACCTGTTGAAAAGTTTTTCCCACATTGTGGCTTGTCTTTTCACACTGTTGGTGGTTTCTCTTGCTGTGTAGAAGGTTTTTTAATAAGAAGAGATCCCACTTGTTAAGTGTTTCTGCTAGTTCACGGGCAACTGAGGTTTTGTTCATAAAATCTTCTCCTACACTGGTGTCTCAAGAGTTCTACCTAACTGCTTTTCCAGCCGGATTACTGTTTCTGTTTTAATATTTAGATCTTTAATCCATTTTGAATTTAGTTTAGTGCATGGCGAGAGATGTAGGTCTAGTTTTAATCTCTGGTAAACTGAAATCCAGTTTTTCCAGCACCATTTATTAAAGAGGCTATCTTTCCTCCAATGAGGGTATTTGGGCCTTCTGTCAAAGATGAGGTAGCTGAGTGTCTGGACTTGTCTCTGCATCTTCTAATTAGTTCCATTGGTCCTCAGGTCCTGTTTCTTGCCAGTACCATTTTTTTAAATCACAGTAGCTTTGTAGTATAGTTTGAAGTCATGGATTGTGATACCCTCTGCCTTGTCTTTATTGCCTAGAATTGCTTTTGCTATTCTAGGTATCTTCTGCTTCCAAATGAATTTTTGGATTGTTTTGTCAAGGTCTGTAAAGTATTCTGCTGGGATTTCAATTGACATTGCATTGAATCTATATAGCAGTTTTGGAAGTATGGCCATTTTCACCAGGTTGATTCTTTGTACCCAGGAACAAGGAATGTCTTTCCGTTTTCTGATATCCTCTTCAGCCTCTTTTTTCAGAGTGTTGTAGTTTTCAAAGAAGAGGTGTTTGATTTCTCTTGTTAGGTGGATTCATAGGTATTTAAATTTTTTGGATTCAATTTTGAAAGGAATTGTTTGTCCTACTTCTCTCTCAGTGAGTCTGTTTTTTGTATACAGAAAAGCTATTGATTTTTGTGTTGATCTTGTATCCAACTACTTTGCTGAATTTTGTTATTAAGTCTAGAAGACTTTTGGTGGAGTTTTGGGGGTCTTCTAAATAGAGTATCTTGTCATCTGCAAATAATGACAATTTGACTTCTTCATCTCCTATCTTTATTCCTTTTATTTCTTTTTTTAATTGTTGTGGCTAATGTTTCCAAAACTATACTGAACAGTAGTGTTGATAGTTGATATCCTTGTCTTGTTCCTGATTTTAATGTGAGGGATGTCAGATTTTGACCATTTAATATGATATAGGCTGTTGGCTTTTCACTGATGACTTTTATCAGCTTGAGGATAGAGTCTGTCTACTCCAATTTTTTTGTAGGGTTTTTATCATAAATGTGTGTTGGATTTTGTCAAATGCTTTTTCTGCATCTATTGATAATCATATGGTTTTTGTTCATGGCTCTATTAGTATAGTGTATTACATTTATTGGTTTGTGTATGTTGAACCATCCCTGCATCCCTGGGATGAATCTGACTTGGTCAGGGTGTATGATCTTCTTAGTGATCTCCTGCATTCTATTTGCTAGTATCTTATTAGAGGTTTTTTTCATCTATGTTTATTAGTGAGATTGGCCTATAGTTCTCTTTTTTTGATTGGGTCTTTCTCTGCTTCGGTGATCAAGGTGATGCTTGCTTCCAGGATTGAATTTGAGAGTATTGCTTCCTTTTCAATTTCACTGAAGAGTTTAAACAGGAGTGGCAATATTTCCTCTCTAAATTTCTTGTACAATTCAGCAGTGAAGCCGTCAGAACCTGGACTTTTCTCAGTTGATAAGTTTTTTATTATGTTTTCAACTTCATTGATTGATATTGAGTTGTTTAGAATTTTTAGGTCATCTTCATTCAACTTTAGTAATTCATACAAATCAAGGAATCTGTCCATTTCTTTTGTATTTTCCATCTTACTGGTGTATAGGTTTTAGAAGGAGGTATTGATGACCCTCTGGATTTCTGCCTTGTCTGTTGTAATTTCAGCCTTTTCATTCCTAATTGCATGGATTTGGGCCTTTTCTTTTCTTTTTTTTGATAAAGTTGACTAAGAGTTTGTCAATTTTATTTATCCTTTCAAAGAACCAACTCTTGGCTTTATTGATTTTTTTTAAAATTTGTTTTCTTAGTCTCCATTGCATTAGTTTCTGCCTTGATCTTTATAATTTCCTCCCTTGTATGAGCTTTGGGTTTAACTTGCTTTTCTTTTTCTAGAAGTTTGAGGTTCAGCATCAGATTGTCTAATTGAACTCATTCTGTTTTCCTAATATGAACATTCACTGCTGTGAATTTCCCTCATAAGACTGCTTTCATTGTGTCCCTTAAATTCCGGTATGTTGTATTGTCATTGTAGGTACTGTCTGTTTTTTTTTTTTTTTTTTTTTTTTTTTTTTTTTTGTACCAGGGATTGAACTTGGGTCCTTGCACTTGCAAGGCAGGCCACTGAACCGCTGAGCTAAATCCCTGGCCCTGGAACTGTCTGATTTCTTCTTTAATTTTCTCTGTAACCCATTGGTTATTCAGAAATGTGTTGTTCAATTTCCATGTGTTTGTGAAATTCTTGTGGTTTTCTTTTGCTATTGATTTCCAATTTCATCACACTAAGATAATATACAGGGAATAACTTCAATTCCTTTGCACTTACTTAAACATGTTCTATGAGTGAGTATGTGGTCTATTTTGGAGAATGATCCATGTACAGTTGAAAAGAATGTGTATTCTGATTTTGTGGGGTGGAACATTCTGTAAATATCTATTAACTTCACTTGTTTAAGAATTTGATTGAGTTCTACTATCTCATTGCTTAGTTTTTGTCTGATTGATCTATTTGTGACAGTGGAGTACTGAGGTCTCCCACTACTGTTGTATTAGTGCTTATATAATTTTTCATTTCTGTTACTATTTGTTTTATATAGTTGGGTGCACTTGTGTTTGGTGCATATATATTTATGATTGTCATCTCTTCCTCTTGGATTGTTCCCTTTAAAAGGACATAATGTCCTTCTTTGTCTCTCTTAATAAGTGTTGGTTTGAAATCCACTTAATCTGCAAAGATTATAGCTACTCGTACTTTTTGGGGGATTTCTGTCACATGGAGTATTATTTTCCACCCTTTAACTTTCAGTCTATGAGTTTATTTTTGAAATAAATGTGTTTCTTGTATGCAGCATATTGTTGGATCTTGCTTCTTGACCTATTCTGCTAGTGTATTTCCTTTGACTGGTAAATTGTGACCATTAGCTTTGATTGTTACAACTGATATGTATTGACTTACCCTTGTCATGACTTTTTCATTTTGTTAGGTTCTCTCCTTTGCATTAAATTTTGTGTCATCCCTAATGGGTTTATTCTGTTGGGCTTCCTGGCATTGTGATCCTCATTGTGTTTTCCTAGGATATTGTTGAAATTTTTTTGGAGTGCTGGTTTACTCTTCATGAAATTCCTAAGGTGCTCTTTGTCATGAAAGTGTCTTATTTCTCCATCAACTTTGAAAGATGCTTTTGTAGGGTACATCAATCTGGGTTGGAGTTTGTTTTTCTTTAGGGCTTGCAATACATCACTCCATGCTCTTCTTGTCTTGTGGGTTTGTGTTGAGAAGTCTGCTGTGATTCTGATGAGCTTTCCTTTGTATGTGATTTGTTTCTTTTCTCTAACTGCTTGTAGAATTTTGCTCTTCTGTTGGGTTTCTGGAATCATAGCTATTATATGCCTATGTGTAGATTTTTTTTTTAAATCACGGCTAGTTGGAGTCCTATAAGCCTCACTTATCTGTGTGTCAGGTTCTTCTCCCCTATCTGGGAAATTTTCTGCCATTGTTTTGGTGAGCGGTTTTTTTAAATGTCATCTACATTCTCTTCTGTTTCTTCATTGGCTCCAATTAGTCTTTTCTTATGTTATTCTTCTTTGAATTGTCTAGCCGCTGCTGGATTGATCTCTCATGGTCCCTTAGTATTTTTAAGAGCTTTTTTTTTGTTCCTGGTCACTAATTTCAATCCTATTTTCTATATCTAACTTTCTGTCCTTGCATTGGCTTGTTTAAACTTTGCTGTGTAAACTTTCAATGGAGTTTTTAATGTCTTGGATTCATTTGCATTTCTTTTATGTATTCCATTTGTTTCCAGCATGTTTTTCTGCTCCTCTATTTATTTTTTAATCTGTGTCTGCTCTAGATTTATTAATCATGTCTTGTACTATGGGCACAACTTCTGTTATTATTTCTGATTTCATTTTTTTCTGAGAAATTATTTCTGATTTCTTTATTTCCAGGACCCCTTTTGTTGCCAGTTCAGGGAGTCCAGGTGGTTGAGTATCAGGTTGTTCCATCTTGTTTCCTTTTGGGGTTGCCTTAGGTGATCTGGAACTCTGGTTTTGAGACTTTTTTCTGTGTCTTCTCATTTCAACAGATGCAGCCTTTGTTGGGGAAATTTTTTGCTCACTCAATGGTCTTTAATTCTCAGCAGGCCACCAAGCAGCCTTTATTCTTCTGCTCCCCAGTGCACCAATTCCTGGGTTTAGAGTGGCGGTCTTCTGTATCCCTGAGCTGACCTGTTGTCTGAGTGGGATTCTGGCTGGGGCCTATGGTATCTAGGTGTGCCTCTCTCTGGGGCCCTTATGTATCTGTTGTCTTGGGGAGGCCTTTGACTTGGGGCTGTGTATCCCAGTTCCTTTTGCCTGTGTAGTCTTCTGGCTTGCATCTTCAGGCACTTACAATGGTATTGGGGTGAGCCTCTGGCTGCTGCTTATGCATCTGTGTAGTTCTTTTCCATGTGTGCCCTTGGCTGTAGCCAATGGTATGGTGGGACTCTGGCTGAAACTTGTGGACCTGTGTAGCTCTTTTCTAGGTGGGCTGTGGCTTGGGCACATGTGCCTGCACCTCTGGGGTTGGGGCAGGACTGAGCCCTAGCTGGGACCTGCGTGCAGCTATGCCACTGTGGTCCAAAATGCTGTTCCCAGGTTTGTGTATACACTTACTGATATTATGGTGGAACTCTGAAGGCTAGTTGATTTCTTGATGATAGCTATTCTTTCTTGAGCAAGAGGGAGTCTCAATGTTGTTTTAATTTGCATTTCTCTGATGGACAGGGATGTTTTTCATGTATTTATTTGCAATTTGTACTTCTTCTGAGAACTGTCTATTCATTTCAGCTGCCCATTTTTGAATGGATGTTTTATTTTTTGGAGTGTCTAGTTTTTTTTTTACTTCAGTGTATGTTCTAGATATTAGTTTTTTTTTTGTCTGAGGAATGGCTGATAACTTTTTTTCATTCAGTAGGTTGTCTCTTCACTCTTATTTATTTCCTTAGCTGTGTAGAAACTTTTCAATTTGATATGATCCTATTAGATGATTCTTGGTGCTACTTCTTATGTGACTGGTGTTCTGTTCAGAAAGTGTTTGCCTACACCTGTGTATTCAAAAGTTTTACCTATTTTTTTTTGTTTTTTTTTTCGGCTTTAATTGAGTTTATTGGTACATTTTAGGGATACAGTACAGTTACATTCATTGTTAGGATCTTGTACCTCTACATGACAAGTCTTGATTCTCATTTTTTCCCCTTACCTCTATTTTATTTTCCATCAGATTATTTCTGTTTTAGTATTTAGATCTTTGATCCATTTTTAAGGTTGTAATTTCTTATACAACTTCTTTTGATGTTGATTATAATCTGAAGGCTACAGGGCTATTCTTGTTTCTTTATCCATTCACTCATTGATTTATTTATCAAATAAATGTTTACGAGGTACCTGGGACACTTCCAGGTACTTGGACTACATTAACTAACAAAGAGAAAAATTCCTGTTTCGTAGCTTACATTTTACCATGAGGAGACAGAAAATAAGTAACAAGTAGAACAAGTAATGTAATAATAGAACATTGGAACTGCTATATAAAGAGAATATGTGATAGTGGACATCTTTGTCTTGTTCCTGATTTTAGCAAGAAGGATTTTAGTTTTTGATCATTTAGTATGGTATTGGCTGTTTGTTTTTCTTAGATGGCTTTTATCAGCTTGAGGTAGAGACCATCTATTCTAATTTTTTGGAGTGTTTTTATCATAAATGCATGTTGGATATTGTCAAATGCTTTTTCTGCATCTATTGAGATAATCATATGATTTTTGTCCTTGGCTCTATTAATATAGTGTATTAAATTTATTGATTTGCATATGTTGAATTATCCCTACATCCCTGGGATGAATTCTACTTGGTCAGGGTGTATGATCTTCTGCATTCTATTTTCCAGTATCTTGTTAAGAATTTTTGTATCTATGTTCATTGGTGAGATTGGCCTATAGTTCTCTTTTTCATTTGGGTTTTTCTTTGCACTGGGGATCAAGGTGATGCTTGCTTCCAGGAATAAATTAAAAAATGGGCATTGGAAATGAACACACATTTCTCAGACAAAGAAGTAAAACATATGAAAAAATTTTCAACATCATTGGTCATTTGAGAGATGCAAATGAAAACAACACTGAAATTCCACCTCACCCCAGAAAAAAATGGCTGCTGTCATGAAATCAACCAATTACAAATGCTGGAGGGCCTGTGGGGTCAAGAGGAACCTGCTACACTGCTGGTGGGAGTGTAGACTGGTGCAAGAACTGTGGAAATCAGTGTGGAGATACCTCAAAAAACTAGGATTAGATGTAACATTTGACCCAGCTATTCCCCTGCTGGGTATCATCCCAAAAGAATTAAAAGAATCATACAACATTGATATATGCACACCCATGTTCATAGTAGCACAATTTGTAATAGCTAAAAATTAGAAGAAGTCCAATTGCCCATTAACAGGAGACTGGATAAAGAAGTGTGTGAGTGTTTTTAAAATAAAATGGAGTACTACTCAGCCATAAAGAATGAGAAACTAGAGACATTTATAGCTAAATGGATGCACATTGAAGCAATACTTTTAAGTGAAATAAATAGGAGTCACATGTGTAAATACCTAATAGTTTCTGTAATGTGAGAAACTGAAAGTGTAAGTAAAGACTAACAGCTATAATAGATAATGTGAAATAGGAAGAAAAGGTGCAAAGGGGAAGGAGAAGTGGGACCTTGTAGAGGAAAAAAGAAAGAAGGGAATGGAATAAATATGAGAAAACAAAGAATGGAAACAGTCTTTGTAGATAGGGAGGGGTGGATGGATTGGAGGGAGGGCAGGGGAATGGGGACAAATAAGAACCAAGATAGATTATGTAAAGGTGCAAATTTCCAGTGATGAATGTCACTACATTGTATACCTTAAATGTACCAAAAAATTAATTTAAAAAAGAAAATATATAAAGAGGATGAGGAAAGCCTGATGTGCAGTTTGTAGCATTAAATGAGATGCTCAAGGTAGGATTCATTGAAAAGATGAGAACTAAGAAATGACTGATACTAATATCTGCATGAAGAAGAAAAGCCAGCACCAAGGTGATCCCGGTTGTATTTTAAGGTAAGGAGTTCTGTATAACTGGACCGGAGGGATGCAAACCTGAGGATAGAAGATAAATCTGAGGATTTGTGGAGGGCCATGTGAAGCCTTCTAGGCTATCATGAAAACATTGGCAACCCACTGGGGGATCTACATTATTGTTTAAAAAGATAACTATGACCTTATTAGGAAGCTTCCGAGGCTCTCTGAGAGAGATAGACACAGCTCCTCCTAGGAGAATAGTGAGAGATAATTGGATTATTTTTAATCTAGAGCCAATTCCTGCTTGATTATGATTAGTGCACCAGAGAAATAAATGGGCCATGGATGCCCCCAAAGATCTTTTTTGGCATAACATCTAAAAGATGGAGTACCTTTGAACTGAACTAACTGAGTTAGGTTTGGACAACATCAGAAATTCCTTTTGTTGAAGTCCTAGTTAGTCATCTGGTTCTACAGGTCTGGAGGTTAGGAAAGAGGTGTTGGATGGAGACATGAATTTAAAGTTTGTGACACACATATGAATTTAAATCTATAGGGTTGGCTAAGATCACCATAGTAGTGAGTTCAGGTGGAGAAGAAGATTTCAACTCAGTGCTGTACCAGAAACTCCAACATGAAGGCACTGGGGTGAAGAGGAGGAGTCAGCAAAGAGAAATTATGAATAATTAGAGATGCAGGTAGAAAAGTGGGTGAATGATAGATGCCGAGGGAAGAAAGTATATTCAGGAAGGGATGATCCAATATATCAAATAAAATAAAGAATAATTGTAGTCTACTGAATTTAACTTCACAAAAGTCACATGGTAACTGAAAGTATTTTCCATTGGACATATTGGGCAGTGGGTAAAAGCAGAATGTGAGAACGAATTGGAGATCGCAAACTGACCAGTAGAGAAAAATACATAATGCTAATCTCCTAAATTGAATCTGAACATCTCTTTTCTCAAATACTCCTCTGTTAGTCCAATGATGTGCCAAAAATATCAAAATTACAATTTTCCTAGTGTCCTTTAGGAGAACCCTTGTACTCACCTATTGAAAATATAAATATCCTGTAATGGGTATCTCAATCTTATTAGCATAACTGTGTGGATTTTTCTGTTTGCAATGAATTCATGGGGTGGCAATAAGATTGTAGAATCTCAGAGCTACGAGGGACCTTAGACATAATATAGCACAACTCCTAGTATCACAGAGGCACTTGTGGGGAAAGTGACTTGCTCAAGGTCCCATAATTGATAGATGATAGCAATGATCTTAGAATCCAAGGTTTCTGTTCTGATGCCTTAAAAAAAAAAACTCCACGATATTTAATTTTGAATTTGACTCAGTGTGTATATAAGACAAGTGAAGACTCAAAGAAATGTGTATTAGATATCTGAATGAATGTATGAATGAATGAATACATAAATAGTTAAATAAAGAAGAGACAAGTTTAGAAACCTGTGAGAAAAAAAGTTGAGGTCCCTCAAGACCTATAAATCTGGCTATTGGCTCTGGGATGCAAGAAGAGAAGAAAGCCAGAAAGAGAAATTATAGTAGTTGAGGGAACACTCATACAGAACTGCAAACTGCCACGTGAGTTCATTCTACCTTGAAAACGTCATGGGTATTTAAAATTGTTTTAAAAATAAATGCAAAATTGTAGTGAGTTAATGAAAGGGGCCAATGATGGAGCAGCTCGTTCCTAATGAGAATTGCAATGGTGACTTTTTTTTTTTTTCTCCTATGCTTGCTGGCAACATAAGAAAACTACTGACTTGGCAGCAGCAGGTTTACAACTCCCTGAAAATAACCAGATACAGGAGGTTTCAACTTCCTGGAACTCTTATTATATGCTTGAATGACTCCTGGAACAAAGAAAAGCTGTGCATGAATGTTTAGGAAAGTATAAGATAAACAAAGTATATGTTTTCTAACATCTTTCGACTGTAATCTGATAGTTGTTATACTGTCTTTGTTCGTTTTAGGGTTACATGATGAAGATGAGTTTAGCGGTTCTTAAATTCAGTACATAAATAAATGATGTTAAGACTCCACTGTAACTTATGCCTCTCAACTTTTCATACATACTTGCTCCTTTTCTTTAGGAAAGGAAAATGCACGCTGCTTGTTCTCTTGGAAACGCTCAATCCTTTTTTATGCTTTTCCTTTCTCTTTTGAAAGATCTCCCTCACACTGCATAAATAGAAATGTCCCTGAGATTCATTTGATTTCATGGATGGCAGCGTACTCATTTCAAATAACTTTGGGAGAACCAGATAAAATAGCTACACTATACTGCATTACCTGATTTAGTGCTGGGGACTGTTAAAGACTAGATGGCTGTGGGAAATTGTAATGGGAAACTCACCTTAGCTTTCACTTTAAGTTCAGCACTTTGAATCCAGTGGAGCTGAGGGTAGTCAAAAGTTATTACTATCTGATTTGACTGTTCACTGTTCCAAGTGAAATAAGTGAGTTGCCTCTGTTTTGCTGGTAGTAAGGAAAATATTCCCATCATCTTGGTGCTAAATGGCAGTTCTTGAGCAGCATCTGCAGAGAACTGGCTGGAAAAGTTGACTTGTTCTTTCTCCCTTGCAGCTATTAGTTTGTCAGGGCGAAGGCATATTGAAAGAGCAGTTGGGGGAATCTAACACCTCTGTTTATCAGGCTGTATCTATTCTTGGGAGAGAAAGAAGCCATCCATCTCCAAAGCTGTCAATCTGGTACCCCCAGCCACTACTAAAAGCTACTTCAATTTATTTCTTCAGTTCTTTACACTTTGCAGAGTGTTTATTGTAAAGCTGTATTAACCAGTAAGGTGCCTTTAAGATAAATTGCACTCAACTTTGGGAAGAGATAGCAACTTTCACAAAGGCACCAACGGTAGTTTAGGTAGGAGAAAAAAGTAATAGTGCTTCACACTGCTGGAAGCGTCATTACTTCTATCTTATTCTTTTTATTTCTTTTAGCATGCAGCTTTCATCTTTTATTTACTCTTGTTTTAGCTCCCTCTCCCTTCATATTTAACTGCTTCTGCTTGTTCACGCTTGCTACACTTGTTTTTGTGCCTGCTGCCCTGAGTTTTTCCTACTACAAGGAAGAAGTAGCCATTTATATAATAGTGGATCTATCGCCTTGTCTATGAAAGGTCATGGCCAGAGCAGACCAGTATTTGTAGAACAAGAACATAAGCCTTGATCTTAGTAGCTAAGGTTATTTGATTTCCTTTGGCTTCAAGATGTTTACATGGCTTTCCAAGGGATACTGAACAGGGCCAGTTTCCTTTGGAAGTCAACCTTAAGCAGGGTTGAGAGGAAAATGACGTTTAGTCCCCTCTCCTCCACAAACACAAGAATCATTTATGTTGTCATCTTATTAAAGTTTAAATGAGCCCTGGACAATATTCTAGGTAAATATATTATTTTTGAGGCCTGATTGTGTCATGGCTGTGACCTAGAGACTTGGTAATACAGGAAATTCAGAAATGAGAATCACTGGGAAAATATGGTCATCCCTTAAGAACTACAGAAAACAGGAGTTTAACCAAGTAGAACAGCATAAACATAGAAATTTTTTATGTGCTTTTCCTTTGTTTGCCATACAGTTATAAATATTCCACTTTTAAATTGAGGGAGAAATTAAAAGGTGACACAAATATATCCAGGGGCCTTTATAGTAATTGAATGTGGAACAGTAACTACATTACCCTTGAAATCACCAAACTGAAACATAGGGTTGTTTATTTTCACTTGTACAATCCCAGGTTTATTTGAAATTCGGAAGCATTTTTCAAATTATTGGGGAATTATAACATTTAAAAGAATTAGAAGGAAACTCAGATTGGATCATTAGGGGTTCCTTTATTTAGTTTATGTTTAGACTGCTGGGAAAATTCTAAAAAATTTTGTTTCTACTATTAGTTATTTTGTTTTTAAGCCCCTGAATTTGCCCACTAGCTTGGAAGGAAAGTCTAAGTGTGACATGATGTGGTTATGACATTCAATTTCCTTCACTATCTTATCCCTTAGTATTCCAAAACACTCTCTGGTAAAGATTTATTTTTTTAGTGCTTCTAGAACAAGTCCCAGCCCTAGGATTTTGGCCTCCTGGTTTAGAGCCTCTTTTCTAACTTTATTTCACAGATGGAGATCTTCTAGTTTTTGAGTCTCTTTTTGATACCTGCTTTCTCCAGTGACTAAAATTCATGTCTTCAAACTGACATTTTCCATTCATGTATGTCTTAGATCAAAGCTTACTTTTTCTAGTTGTTCAGTTTATGAATAATTATTGCAGTTAGTCTTTATATAATTCATTAAATAAAATCCATATATCCCTAATATTTTACTGAACAGTTTTACATTTTTACGCTGTTAGTGAACAGTTTCATATTTCATGTTAAAATAAACTCCCAAAAGCTAAAATGATGTGTTGCAAAATATCAGACTCACCACCCCATACTTGATCCAATATAATTCTGTTTTCATATTTAATGAAAAAAATGAATACAGTAGATACTACTTTGTAAACAAAGTGTACTTTAGAACTGTGTGTAGGTACAAATGTACTGCACCTTTATTCTAAATTTCTTCTGTTTTCTATTTTTCTCTTTAGATTTGTCTCTCTTCTTTTTCTCTCTCTCCTCTTTTCAATCCACGACATTAATTTTTGACTTAGTATTGCAATTGGAGTAAGAATTCAAAGCACATGAGAAGAAAAGTACTCAACATCTTTTATTCATTAATGCAATATATTCTGCTCTAGATTTTAAAAGCTTCAGTGAATAAATGTAAAGTCTACCTAGAAAACAATCAAGAAATCAAAGACCATTTAAGCGATACTGCATGATTTAGGAATGAAAAGAAAAGCTCATTTTGCTTACTGGTGCTGAGATGAGGAAGAAGAATAGGAAAAGTACTGAACAGTTACATGGTCTAGGCAGGCGGGGGAAACACTGAGCTAAATCCCTGGCCCTGGAAAGTTACATGGTCTATAAGAAAGGAGTGTCAGCTTTTGGGCCAGGGACATAGTTCAGTGGTAGAGTGCTTGCCTAGCAGGTTCAAGGCCTTACGTTTGGTCTCCAGCACCACAAAGAAACAAATAATGACAACAACAACAAAACAAACAAACAAACACACAAGGTTTAGAAAATATTGAGAGAGGGTGAATTACATTTGAGTATCTACAATATTCAAGCCACTATATTAGGTATTTTACATCAATACACCAACCCTAAGAGAGAGGTGCAATTAATCCTGTCACTAGGAAGAAATTGAGGCTGAGTTTAAGTACTTCGCTTGGCATCAACCAGTTAATGAGTAATAGGACTGAAATTTAAGCTCAGTTTAATCCCCCCAATCTATGGGCATTTTACTGTATTTAAGTCACGACTATATCATAAATTCTAAGGGAATCACATAGATACAGTTTAGACTTTAGCCCCCAAATCACTATCCTCTATTTATCCTGTTAAATTTCTTTGTATAGGAATTTTGAACAAAAGTAGCTTTTAATATTATGTAAATCTACCAGAGAGAACCTCTCAAAGCTTCTTCTAGCATATGTCAGGACCAAAAGAGTGGAAAAATGAGATATTAGAGCAATTCCCAATAATCTTACCAATAGAAAAAAACAAAAAAAAAAAGTCACTCAAAATTCTGCTTTCTCCTTTGGTGACCTAAATGGGTTGACTCTGTGTAGAGCTGGGCCTTTGTTACAGTGCAGAAATTTCCTCTTTCTTTTTCCTACCACCCAAAGTTTTAATGTGCTTGACACATGATATACAGTGATATTGGTGATGTATCTGAAAAAAATCCTTTTTCATGAATAACCATAGACTCACAATGAGGTTGCTATCTGTTAATATACTTGGGACCCATACATTACTAAGTTTATGGGACAATATAAATTAAACACATTATGAATGTTATTTATTTATTTTTAATTCCATTGAGTTTATTGGTGCTTTTTAGGTATACAGTACAGTTACATTCATCATTGGGATCTTGTACCTTTATATGATGTATCTTGGTTCTTCCTCCCTTCACCCCTCTCCACCCTTCTCTATTTACAAAGACTTTGTTTCCATTTTTTCCTTTTTTCACGTTTTTCCTTCTCCCTTATTTCCTTTCCTCACATTAGAAACTTTAGAGGAATCACATTTAGGTTCTAGCACTACACTGGGAGCAGATATTCTCTGCTCAGGGCTTGGCTAATATTTGTTCATTTCTTGACTTGTATTTAACCTGATAAGTTTTTGAGGGGAAAATTCTTAGTCAAGGGGCATATTATGTGAACTTTCCTCTTGAAATCTCTGGAAATCTTCATTAAAAATGTTACTACTTCTGCAGTTCTGGAAACTTCAGCTACCTGGTTGAAATCTTGATTTAGTGAAAACAACCATTTGTTTGGGACTCTGTTGTTTTTGATAATGTTTTGTGTAGGAAACACAGGGGACATCATGGGCTTGGTTTTGAGGTGTCTTAGATGAGGTAGTGAGGAACACATTCTTTTTTATTTTATTTTATTTTTTTCCTCATTGTGTTTATTGATACATTTTAGGTATATAGTACAGTTACATTCATCATTGGGATCTCGTACCTTTACATGACAGGTCTTGGTTCTCATTTTTTAACCCTTGTTCCTGACCTCCCTTCACTCCCTCTTTCCCTCCCCACTTACAAACACTTTATTTCCATTTTTTCATTTTCTCATATTTTTTTCTTTTCCCTTATTACCTTTCCTCTACCCTTCCCATTTCCCTACACCTTTAGCCCTTTTCTTCCTATTTCACATTGTCAAATATCTCATTAGGATTTTTATGGATACTATTATTTTTAAAAAAGCACATACCTGCAATTTTGTAAAGTTTACAAGGTCCAAGGACCCCTGAGAGAATCTCTGGGATAAATGATTTCTTAGTTCCCTTCAAGTTGAAAAATTCTGTTCTTTGTAAGGAATAAGGAACGGGGGTGTTACTAGAACCCCTGCAGTGAGTCCTGGTCTCCTGTGAGCAAAAGGTGAATTGGTAGAGACAGGAAATGAGACTTTGAGAAGGAGCTGAGTTTGGGCCAGATCGATGTTGCTCTGAGCAGCAAAGGTGAAAGTCCTCAAGCTTGCCACACCTTTATCGGGTTCATTGCAGTGATAATCCTAGGACAATGAGGAACTTACGCTGATGAAGACCCTAGTTCATCATTTCTGAGGAACTTATTTTGATTTGGAATTTACCCCTCCCCAGGATATCTTCAGCTGATGTAATTCTGCCCAGGAGCATCACAGCATCATGGGACCATTGAGGTTTTAGCTGTGACCGGAGGCCAAAATGTTTAGACACGCCATAGCCAGGCTTTAGGCAGGAAAGCTATGTCTAATCATAATTTAATTATAAAATGATTTTGAGACTTCTCTTGGTCTCCGCCTAGGCTTGAGTGTTCTTTCCTTTCTCAATCCTCACTCCCCAACTCAGGCATGTTCGTGATGTGACGGCTGGACCACCACAAGTGGCACCCGAACAGGGACCTGAGTATCAAGGGATCTAGTGAAGGCCCCCGCAGGAAGAAGGAGGCCTCAACGAAAAGCTGCCTGCCTGCCTGCCTGTCTGCGATCACCCGGCGGCGTGCGTGCGAGCTCCCGGCCTGCGCGGGAGCTCCCGGCCTGCGCGACAACAGACCCAGGAAGGACCCAAGGACCCCAGAGGGGTTTTTTTTTTCAGCTGCCTGCCT
>NW_022900945.1:21774684-21782084 GCF_012274545.1 Fukomys damarensis | reverse complement strand
AGGGAAAAGAAAAAAATGTGAGAGAATGAAAAGATGAAAATAAAGTGTTTGTAGATGGGGAGGGGAGGAGGGGGTGAAGGGAGGGCAGAGGTAAGGGGAAAAAAATGAGAATCAAGACTTGCCATGTAAAGGTACATGATCCCAACAATGAATGTAACTGTACTGTATCCCTAAATGTACCAATAAACTCAATAAAAAAAAAAAATAAATAAATAAAATGATTTTTCCCCCAAATTATGTAGAATTGCTCCTGACAGTTCTTCCACATTTTCTGTGATAATTTGTGTGACTATCATGATGCTACTAAAAGTGAGATATAAACTATTTAGGTAGACTTAACTTTTATAGCTATCAATGACAAAATGTCATCTGATAGTTTCCTTTCTTTTTTTTTCCCTTAAAAAAAAATAGCCTTTCTGAACCTCGTCTATTCTTAAGAATCATCTGGGCAGCTTTAAAAAAATCTCAATGCCTGGCCACACCCCAGATCACTTAAATCAAAATATCTGGGGGTGGATCCTAGATTTCAGTTTATTAAAGCTCTCCAGGTGGTTCCTCTGTGCAGGCAGGTTGAGAGACAGTGCTCAACCATGATTAAAATGGCTTCAGATGTTCCAGATAACAGAGACATCAGCCATCAGCTGAAGATGAAAAGATGTTTCATTTTTTCTCTGCTTTCAAATGTCTGGGATTGAAGACTGTATTTTCAGCTGAAAATAAGGGTTTGAACACTCTTGTGCGTAATTATGCTCCCAAATGTGCTGTGCTTTGGGGTAAGCTGTGTCACAAACACAGAACAATCTTCCTGGCACTGAGTAGATGTGGGGAGGGCTATATTAGGACATGCTCCACTTGCTATAAGAACACATCAGGAAAGATTTGTTTTAAACCTAAGAACAATTACCATTGTCATATTCCAAACTGTGTGCAAATTATTTTATTGCAAACTCAGTGTTGGTCCCTATTTAACTGGCAAATCCTTCACTCTAAATTTATCTACTCCCTGCATGGCATTGACATTTGCTGGCAATGCTAGGTTTGCTTCACTTATAAGAAAAAAAAGTCCATGGAAAATAGGCAATGCTCTCATCTGACCCATTTATTATCTCTAGAGGACCTTTGAAAATGTCTTCAATATTAACTCTGAATTTTGACTCTTTGTTTGAACTAGAGACGCAAACAGTGGTTTTCATGAAGTAGAGCAATAGAAGGTTTTCTTCATCAGACCATCTCTGCAGAGAAAGAATTTTCCTTGCCAGAGCTTAGTGATGAGAAATGAGCTGTGTAAGGAAAAGTTGTTTGTTTTCTAGAGTTTTACAAGTCAATTTGGGATACTTTATCAGCCAAGTTTTTATCTCTGTACTAGGCAACAAGTACATGTTTTCAATTTGAAAAAAATGTCCATCTTTGCTTTCTATGGCATCTGTGCTATGTTCAAACCACTCCACAATTGTGTGCAAAGATTTTCCAAGTCACATGGTCTGTGAGCAATAGGCATCCATTAAGATTGAACATAGACAACCTGTGTTATAGTGGTTTCTCCTTTGTGGGTTTTCCAATTTCCCTACCAAGCTTTGAAGCTTGAAGATGACATTTTGAAAATTGGTTTTAACTACCTGAAAACTTATGACATAGAATTGCCAGCAAGCAGTAGGTAGCCTGAAAGGACCTCACTTCATTATGACCATCTGTTTACCATTTCTTTTTAAGGGAAGGATAAAGTTCTTCAGGAGGATGCCTGATTTATAGACATCCTTTTTGTTGTTTTCCTTATGAATGCTTCTCAGATCCAGAGCTGAGGGAAGAGTCAGATACGAATCTTCAGAGTCATTAAGTGGAACAATCTAAGTGTAAATTTTAAGGAAGTGAGGGCTCCAGATCTCGATAGTGACGTGCTAGCCCAAATATTGTCACTGAGAAAAGGGGGCTCATTAATAATTAGTATTCCAAACACATGGAAACATTTGGGAAATCATTTCAGACTTGATATTTTTGACTACAAAGAGTGATGGTATACATATGTATGTGCAGTTATTTCCTACACATGTTATATTTGAAAACCTGCCAAAATTTATTGCCTAATCTTGATAGAAACTAGAAGTAACGAAACAATTAAAATAAAAGGCAAGTTAATACTGACTTGTTAAAGGGCTGATTCTTGAATAGCTGTCTTTCACCAGAAGACAAAAACACTGGCTATTACATTGGCTTTCGTATAGCTCAGCACACAGTAGGCACTCAATAATAAACAGAATAAAAAGGATGAAAGTATCTGAAATGTATATTTCAACATAAGAATCCAATTGTGGATAGATCATATGTGCTTGCTTTTCTCTAAAAAAGCTTTTTTTCTCCTTTTATAAAATTGGCATCAAACTTTAAAATTCTTACTAAAAGTTATTGTAATAAAGTTATTGCCTTTATCTGCTCAAGCTGCTTTTAGTATTATCTTTCTTCATGTATCCATGGCAATATCATTGGATCTGTATCTTAGGTGGGTGCAAAACTCCTCCACAATGGGTCAGTTTACACTACATCATTTATAAGCACAGGGCATAGGGTGCAATGGCATGAGATTATATTTGTCATATTCCTTTGTTATGGGGTGTGAGAGTTGATTATGTTGACTTGAGACGTTTAGTTAAGAGAAGCTTAACTAAATGGGCTCAGCAATTCCAAACCCTAGAGTGTGAAAGACCCACCCTAGGGCTGCTCCTCCTGGATGGTATAAAGGGGAAGTGAGGAAGGATGAACTGCTTTTGTTTTGTGGAGGAGCTCCAGTCTTCAGCTTTACCTTGGATGTCATCTTCTGGCTTCCAGAGCAGACTCTTCAGGTCTTCCAGAGTAGACTGCTCAGCTTTCCACTGTGAACCCACCAGCTTCCTGACATGGACTCCCACAGACACTGTGGTGAGCTCCAGACCTTCAACAAAATCC
Source organism: Fukomys damarensis (assembly GCF_012274545.1). Taxonomy (NCBI): domain Eukaryota; kingdom Metazoa; phylum Chordata; class Mammalia; order Rodentia; family Bathyergidae; genus Fukomys; species Fukomys damarensis. Next base: position 21,779,147 of record NW_022900945.1, on the reverse strand, counting down.
TTTGGTCTCCAGGTGCAGACAGACCCTCCTGACTATTCCTCACTTCACTCTGTGTGTGGCTGTTGTAAGCCAATGTTGCAAATTCATATTTATTTGTATATCTTATGTTTCTCTAGTAAATATGGACTGATACATGGGGTGAGTTGTGTCTCTCCAAAATTTATGTCTCAGCATGTGATTATATTTAAAGATAGTATCTCTAAAGAAGTAATTGAGTTAAAGCGAGATTTCTAGGGTGGGGATCTCCTCTAGTATGTGATTGCTCTTATAGAAAGAGGAAATTTGCACACTGAGATGTAGAAAGCAAAACTATGTGAGGACACGTCAAAGTCAGTCATCTCCAAGCCAAGAAGAGAGGCCAAAAGAAACCACATTGCTGGACCTTGATCTGAAATGTTAGCCTCCAGAATTGTGAGAAAATAAATTTTTGTCGTTTCAGCTGCTCAGTCTTTTCGTGGCCACCCTAGCAAACTAATACACCTTCCTTGCTTTTCTAAGTTGTTATTTTTCTATTTCAAGTATTAAAAGCCCTTGAAAGTTTGAAGTAAATCCTGAGATTTGTGCTATATTCAAAACTTAATGTTTGTTTGCTTTCACTGTGCTTCCTGGACTGTTAATAAATTGAACATGTGATTTTTTTCTCCCCAGTCGATCTCCATCACTGATATTAACAGCTGCATATTTCCTAGTTTTTGTAATATATTAAGTAGGAGATCTTTCAGCAAGTTCCTATAAATCAGAAAGTTTATTTATCATATACTTAGCTAACTCATCTGAAGATTTGCTATCTATGGCTTGTGTCTGGATCATTATTAAAATGGAACTGGGGGAGAAAATGCCAATGGATCTAGATTCATTTAACTGTGAAAACGATTATATTTTCTCTCCCTTTCGTATCAGCTTGCCTATTCTAGCATTATTGCAATGCAGAAATACAAAGATAGTGAAACAGAGAAACACTTAAAATTTTGTGGTTTCCATGGTTTACTGAGATTCAAGTCTGAAGTGGGGGAAACATGGTCATCTGATAAAGTGAGGCAGTTATGAAGGCTATGAACTAAAGGGAAACTCTGTCTTCCAGATCTCTCCTCAACTCACAGCCTGAGGAAGAACAGCTCAAGAGCCTACATTTCTGGGCAAGGAATGCTTTCAGCCATTAAAAATTTCTCTCAAAAATCCAAATTCTGCTTAGAGAAACTGGGTAATGTTTGGATTCATTATTGTTAATGTGATGTAAGTGGTTTTGATTAATTTTACCTTAAAATGGAGGATTTGGAAAAACAATAAATGAAACAATCTATTCATTTGGATGACGTTGGTATTACCCCAGGTCATTCTCTAATTAGGGGTTAAAAATAGCAGCTATTGGGATTTAGATGTTAGGTTGCATCTAGTGTGTTCTGGAGTTTAAAAGGTAGATATGATGATGTGCATGCATGTTTTGTGTACTGAGTGAGTTCTAAAGGTTTCATGTGAAGGAAGCCGTGTAAATAAGAAGTCATGCTACAGTATTCCATCATGAAATGGTTACTTAGATGTCTTGTATGTCTACCCTTTGTCATGTCCCTGTAGATTGGATTTACATGTATAGTTATATTCTTTGTCATGCCATTAATCACAAATTTCTGTTTTTAGTTGCTTCTGATATATGTATTAATAAGGAAAGAACAACTAATGTGTATAATGATCCTAATTCATGACAAATGTTTTCTGAATCTTCAAAGAGAATAAATTATTTTTCTTATGATCCAAATTTATTTTTTCATCATACTCCAATTCCCTGGAAAGTGGTAATTTGTACAGTATGGTTTGATTTTTAACCTACTCTATGGAAAGTATTAATTTGTGTATATCATATAGCATGATATGCTATATAATATGATATATGCAGCATGATTAATGAAAAAGTAGGGCCATTAGCATCAACTTGATTTAAGCCATAGTTCTTCATCTCATAGCCTAGTAACTTCAGAAATATTCTGTTGTCACCCTACACAGTCTTTGCATCTGAAAAACGGGCACAACAATATATACTTTTTAGGATACTGTGAAGACTAAATGATGTGAAATACAGAGGACCATGCATGCTACAGATAAGTGCTTAAAATTTTTTAATCCCTATCTTCCTGATCTAGTACATCTGACCATATCAGGTACTTACTAAGCATATAAGCAGACTTAGAGGCATGAAAAAAACAAGAATAGAAGGGTGCGTTCCTTGTAGGTAGGGCAGCCTTTTACCAAAGACTTGTTTTCAGGGTGTTGGCTGCTTTGGCTTTAATATGCAGGCTTATTTTCCTTAGGATAATGAATTTTTATTTAAATTTGGTGAATTTCCTTTGAGCTCCTTTTAACTCATCTGAACACAGGAAACACTTTTTCATGCTTTTAGAGTTCTTCTGATTGACTTTGTTCTCCAGAAAGGGCTGATTTTAATACTCTAAGTGATAAAAAGTGCCTTTGACACGATTGAAGCAATTTAATTAGTAAATCCGGAAATTATAAAGGATTGGAAATCACACTCTCCATGCTTTTAATAAAACAGAGTAGTGAAAATTCTGCTAGGTGCATACCACGTGTTGAAATAATTCTGTACCACACATATTGAGAAAAATGAAGAAACCGAGAGAACTTTGCAGAGGACCTACTAAGCGAATCACATGATGGCCAGTTATGCAGTCAGTGTCCCTTATGGATCAACATGCCTCTGTGAAGCATTATTTACATACAGCTCATGGTGTGTATCCAATTGTGCAAAATAATTAAAATTACCCACGAGATTTAATGTATTAAATAAAAATAAGGAGAAGCATAATCGTAAGGCAGTCTCAACTTTGAATTGGCTAACCTCAGAATATCTTTGTCCTGGATAAGAAATGTACGGAGGATCATTTAATGTTGTAGCTAATAGGATTTTTAGTGTCAGGCTGTCCATATCAAGATGATGTTAGTGTGTGAGTTATTTCTAGCTAGTTTACCATAAGAGTAGTCTCCTATAGTATGTCATCACTAAACAGGCAACATTGCTATATAACTGCTAGGCATAAACATAATAACATGTTCAACAGTAAAACTATCTACAGTATATAAATACTGATGCTGTACTCAAAAGCATCATCATTTTTTATTGCCTTGGTAATGGAGTGTTCCAGAGAGACATGTATACGGATGATTAGTGATTGGAGGACTTTTTTTTGCCGGCATCTTCAAATGTTTAAAAAAAGCAACCTTTATCACCAGCATGTGGAGGAATCAAAGAGCAGCTGATTTCTCTTTGGAAAGCAAATCTTTAGGTCAAAATCTGTTCCTTCCTAAATCATTCGTGATGTTAAGAAATATGAACAAGTACACCTCAACTATGGTAGATTAAAAAACATACTTCTACCAATACTAATAACATTTGAGTATTACTATAAAAATTATGATACAGTTTTTATCCACAACAGTAGCTTACAAATAATGAGGATAATTGGGTAATCTTCATATTTTCCAATAAAGTCTTAATAGTATTTTAGTACATGACAATAAAGTGTGTGCAATGAGAATAGAGGAAGTGGTTAAGTAATTTTAAGAGATACCTAGAGAGATGCTTTGATTTCACATATAGGCCAGCCAGGCAGAGAGCTATAAAGTTTAATTGGAAGAAATTAAGCATATGCATGGGATTGACAATCAGAAAGAAATTATATTGATAAAGATAAGATACATTAGGTCTCAATTTAGTTTTCATCCACATGATATTTTTATTTTGTACTGAACCAACTCTGCCAAATTTATTTGTGGATGAAGTATGTGTGAAAGGGGTGGACCAGGTCTGAGAGTTGAGCAAGGCTTAAGTCATAACACAACTCATTAAAATTTGGTGAGGTCAAACTGATTCCTTTAGTGTACATGTTTGTAGTAAATAATGATTGGATCCATTGTAGGGAAGCTGGTACTTGTACATCTTAATTTATTTTACTTCCTATCTTTCCTCCTCTCACCTTCTCTTGATCCCCTCCCCACTTGCAAAAGAACTATCTTCCTGTTTCCTGTTGTCTATCTTTTATTATGCTGTTTAAGTTATTTAAAGTTTGGGTTTCTCATATAAGAGAAACCATGTGATATTTAAACTTGTGTGTCTGATTTGTTTCACTTAATATTATTGTCTCAAGGTGGATCCACTTTTCTACAAATGACTCAAATTTATCCTTCCTTATGGTGGAGTAGTGCTCAACATGTATAAACACTACATTTTCTTTATGCACTAATGCGTTGGTGGACATATAGGCTGCTTCCAAGATTTACTCTTTATGAGCAGTGTTGCAATAACCTGGGTATACATGTATTACTGTAATATTATGTCTTTAATCCTTTAAGTACAAATTGACTTCTATGACCTGTTATTTAATCTTTTTCACTTTTATTGTGCACAGATAGAGTTGAAACATGATTTACTCATTGGAAGGATCACTTTTCCATAT
>NW_022900945.1:21771383-21774501 GCF_012274545.1 Fukomys damarensis | reverse complement strand
ACTGGGGATTGAATTTAGGACCTTGTGCTTGTGAGGCAGGTATAATGCCACTGAGCTAAATCCCTGGCCCAGAAGGATCATTTTTGAATACCATCTGAACAAGAAAATTCACATGATCCACATTTTTGCTCATATATGACACGTTCTCTCTGCCACCCATATATGACTTTCTGTCATATCTGTGACCTATTGTCACATATGTGGAAATTGTGACTCCATATAGATTGTGAACAACATTAAATGAATGGTTGCTTTGGACCTATTGCCAATGTTTCAAGCTTTGGTATCTACTTGATAATTGCTATAAATCTCAGTTCTGGTCAACATATACAGAGTCTGCCAAAAAATGTATACGCACTTTAGGAAAAGAAACACAGTATGATATTTTTTCTCCATATGGCATTATCTATGTATGGGGACTCTAAAGGATGTCATATAGCACAGAAAATTCACCACACTGCTGGCCCGTGGAGAAGAAATTGAAAATGCATGTGCAGCAATCTCGATGACCAATGTTACCCAAGCAACACATCACCACACTATTAAAGGTCTAGAAGCTAATGGCTATCAATTTGAGCACCTCTTATAATTGCAGAGGCCAAAGGAAACTTGTATTAATCTCATTTTCAATAAATTTAATATTGAAATATTTATACAAATTTGTATTTTCCTCAATTGTGTATAATTATTTTTGGTGGATTCTGTGTATTTCAGCTTTGAATATTCTTTACAGCTAATTAAGTTTTCCAGTATTGCAAAAAGGTAACCTTTTCTCAAAACAAGCAATAATTTTTAGTAATGCTTTTTAGGCAGTGTAATGAATGATGTGAAAGTCTTTCAAACATGGGGATAAGGCTGCCATAGAAACTGCCTTTGAATCACTGTATAATTTTTTTTGGGGGGGTAACTCACCTTGAGAGTAAAGGGTTACAATCTGTGCATATCACTACTGTATTGAGATTTGCAATAGAAACTAAATTCCCTTTAGCACATAGCTGTACTTCCATTAATAAAGATTTGGGCTGTCACATATGGTTTGCCTAGAGCAGGTTGTTTCATTACTTCCTTCCTCTTTAAATTAAAAAAAAATTTGCAAGGATCCCTCATTTGCTCCAGCTGCTGTAAATTGGTTTCCAGTAATTTTCACATCTTCAGCTTGCACTGACATCTGTAAATATAAGGGCACATATTAAATCTTTATATTTGTGGGAGACCATGGTCGGCTAGGACCGAAGTTTGTCTCAGAGCATTGCAAGGCATATTTCTCCTGGCATTATGCAGCAGAAATCACAAAGACCCAAGTGGGAATACACATTGTCCAAATGGAAAGAAATCAGTTTCAAAGAAATAATTAGACTCCATTTTATGCACTACAATGCAATTATGAATCACATGACATTCGATGAAATGTCTTTATGTTGTTTTCTAGAAGCCTGAGGGCACTAAAATAATAAGTAGGAAGAAAAGGAGAGAACAGATTCCTCATGAAAACTCACAGGCAGTGTTACCTCTTAGGGAAGCAGTGAAGTAAGGTAGTATTTATTTTTGACACCCTCTTACTTCTTGTTTTAGAGTCCTATTTTTCTTCTAAAATGTTCTCTTCTTTGGTCTCAGCTACAGTCAGTTAATGTCTGCTAAAATTAGCTGAAACTCGTTTAAATTACCTCTTTGGAGGGGTGTTTTCTATTTAGAATTTAGTAAAAGTGTTCTCATCACAAAGATAAGCTTCACAATAGGAAAAAAATTCTCATGATGGAATTTCAAATTCCGTGCTTGACACTTGGGTATGAGGGGAGACACCTGTCATATAAAATCAGTCTGACTAGAATGAATTATAAATGGTCCCCACTTGGGCTATCTGCCCATGGAGAACCTTTGTAGATGTTGCTATGGGGAAACCTCAAGAGTTTGATCTGTGTTGACTGTGGTGGGTCCCAGGTAGGGTGATCAGGTAATTCATCATTCTGTTGAGGAAAGCCTGGTACCATAGACCACATAGCGACAGTTCTAAGGGCTCCCATGGAGTTGGCTGAGATTCTAGTTTGGCTTCACATAACAGCTGGACTTCTCTGCCCATTTCTGCTTCTACCTTTCCCTTCCACTGGCGTTAGACCCACTGATACTTGCTATAAACACCCTGCATACTAAGCTCTCTGGGTCCACCTCTTGGAGAGTTCAACTGCTGTGGTTGCAAAATTGATCTGTCTACTCAGGAACTGCTATGTTTCCCCAAAATTAATGTTAGTGGCCAACAAGGTGAGCACTCAGCATATGCGGAGTGTCTGACAGACAGACATTCAGCAGTCCAGTTGGAGGGCTCAGGAGAAAGGGAAGGGATGGTATGTGGCCCATTGAGAAAACCACTCTACATGCTCTGGAGCCAGATTGCCTGGCTTCAGAAACTGACTCTGTTACTCACTAGTGTGTTTACAGGGCGGACTAGGCACTTCTCATTAGTAAAATAGAGATGGCGATGATGATGATGATGATGATGATGATGATGATGATGATGTCATGAGATTTAAAGGAGCTGACATACATAGAATGTTCATGACTGTTCCTGGTATTTAGTAAGTGCTAGATAAAATGTCTGTATTTACAATTGTTATTTCTTCATAAAGGTTCACATTAGCAAGAGTCTCAGAAAGAAAAATTGCTAGGGTAGTCGAGACTCCTGTATTTTGTTTTTCTTCATTAAATAGATTATGTATGTTAACATTATCACTGTTTAAGTCAGTAAGCTTCTAAAACATATTGAGGGTGCAGTATTGATAACTTTGATGTTTGCTGAAGTGTTGCCTCTATCATTGATATCATTTTTATGCTGAGTTAGCCAATAATCTACAAAAAGGAAAATCAGTTAATGAAAGTGGTATATTTTACTTCTTGTTCACTTAGCTTAGGCTTATGTCAAGGATTCAGGAGACTGATTGTTTTCTTTTTTTTAAACTAAGATCCATACTTTATTCACTTTTTCTTTTTCCTTTTTCTTAACCCAGTGACATTTTTGTGATCCAGAATCCCATCCAGAGCACAGTGTTAAATTTAGTCATTATGTCTCCTTAGGTTCCTCTTAACTGATGGTTTCTCAGACATTGCTTGTTTTTTTTTTTTTTTT
>NW_022900945.1:21731601-21771264 GCF_012274545.1 Fukomys damarensis | reverse complement strand
CAGTGTTTTGGGCTCCTGGTCAGGTATTTTGTAGAACATCTTTCTCTTGGGGTTTGTTTCTAGTTTTCCTTATGCTTAGACTGCAGTTTTGGGAAAGAAGATTCCAGAAGTGAAGAACCACTCTCAACACATCGCTTCTCTTTTTTTGGTACTGGGGATCGAACTCGGGCCCCTGCACTTACAAGGCAGGTGGCGGAATCCCTGGCCCAAACAGTTATTCATCTAAATATGGGTTATGAACTCACTGAAACTGTTGTATTTTTTGGGTTATAATTCAATACTCCTTGATTTTTTTCAAATATTTTCCTTTTCTGATTTCTGCTTTTAAAACAAAGATATTTAAATGGAAGGGTGATGATTTATTATTTTCCCCTCTGTAGCTTGTGTATCTCCAGGAAACCAGAGAGAGAAAGTAGTGAGTGTTGGCAAGTTTTCATTTTATTGTCGGACAAGTGACATTTTTAAATAAAGAAGATGGCTTCTTTTAATTAGTAATATTTCTTACCTGATTAGAAAATATGTTTTTTTCTCTTTTCTCAAGGTTTCACCTGTTTGATTTGAATTGAATTTGAAAGTAGCTTTGTTGGTGTGCAGATATTTTTATTTTTTGGAAGATTAAGTAGCTTCGGCCTTAGTAAATATTAGGGCAGTGATTATGAAGCAGTGTGATCGAGTCGATTAGCACTCAGGGGTAGTTTAAAGTTAAATGTTAAGAGGGATGCTTATGAATTTGATTATGCTTAGGACAATTAGTAGTTTTAGACTACTCCTTTAGAAAATGTATTCTGAACACTTCATTCAAGTTACAGTAGTGTGACAGTTCTGATATAGTGTGTATGCTTCAAAATTTTTGTATTTGTAGTACAGAATACATTCACATTTATCAGTGACCCAAGGAGACACATTGCTCTGTCATGAGTATCGTTTTTACTGCTCAGCCTCAAATTTGGTGGGTCTTTCAGAGCTAGTTTTTAATAAAATTCTTGAACATGTTTGGACCAAATGATGTATTCATGGGTGTGTAAAAGTAAATATGCATATCTGCCTCTAAGAGGCGATAAAGCAAAACTTTGCCACTTTAGTTACGTGGTTCTCTAGTGTTAGTTGGAGGTTATTCCTAATTCGGAGAAGATAATTTCTTTTGGTTCTGTACATGTAGATTAGTTTCAGGATTTCAGTGTCCCATATGCTAATGACAATAATGATATAATAACACTTCAATTTTGGGGTTGCTTAAGATGCTGCAGGCACTGCTGAGGTACTTTGCAAATAGATTTCTGATGGTAACTGTAAAATTGGCTTATTGTTATTTCCTTCTCACATATGGCATATTTGTTACTCAGAGAGAGGAAGTGCGATGGTCTTATCTCTCTAAACACACCAAGCTCATTCCAATTTGGAACCATGATATGTTCCCTGGGTCTGGAATGCTTTGTCCCAGCCTAATATTTGCATAGCGTTTGTTGTTTCATTTGGGACTCAACTGGAACATCATCTACTCTTGGAGGTCCTCCTTCCCCACACATGTATTTATTATTCCAGTCTAAACCTCACTCTCTACTGACTTAATTTCTGAAAGTATGATTTTGGGTGTGTTTTTTGAGACAGGATCTTGCTGTGTCATTCAGGCTTGCCTTGAGCTCTCCTTGTAGCTCAAATGAAATCATCTTCTTTTATTTGATTATTTTTTTCCACCCCATCTGAGACCTTCAGGAAGGACGGGATGTGATGTTGTAACCACCATTGTTTCCATAGGACAGAGTAGCCGCACAATACACATTTGTTGACTGAGTTAATAGATAAATCCTTCTGCAAGAAGAGGCAGAACTGGACTGGAACCTAAGTTTGGCTCCAAGGTTGTGGACTTGCTATTCCTTCACTTCGTATTCTGGCTGGGCCCACTGATAACTAAATAAATATCAAATAGTCATCTTTTAGATCAAAACTACATTTGAGTTTCTTGATCAAAAAAATTTGAATTTTGGAAAATAATTCAAGTGACCCAGGCTAGCAATTAATTGTACTAGTACACTCTCAGATTCTTTCTAGTAGCACAGCACCACAAACTGGGTAGATTTCAGAGAAAAGAGCTTTACTGTGGGTACTCATTGTTTAGGGCTGAGGTCGAGGGGCCACATCTGGTGATGGCCTCCTTGCTGGCAAAGTCTCAAGGTGACACCGAGCATCACATGGTGAGAGATAGGGAGCCTGTGCTTGTGCCATGTTGTGTGGTCTCTTCTTAAAACGCCACCAGTACTTGTTCCTGGCAGTTCTTCTCTAATGACTTTATTTAACCTTAATCACCTCCTAAAGGCTCCATCTCCAAACACCACGGGTAGATGAAGTTTCTATCCTTTTATTATCTTGTAATGGAGAAGAATCTCCAGTGTGTTTCAGATTTTTTTTTTTTGGTACCTGGGCTTGAACTCAGGACCTTGTGCTTGTGAGGCTGGTGGCGGAACCACTGAGCTAAATCCCCAGCCCTCTCCAGTGTGTTTCAAAAGGGACCTCAATATTTAAACTAAAACAATAGTTATGATAATGTCAGATATTTGTGACTTTTTATACATTCATCATGTATTTATTTCATAGAATGAACTTTTCAAAAATTCTTAGTCTAATTCAAGTTATTATGAATATTTAGAAAGAAGAAGGGGGAAATGTACCTTGTATTTCTTTAAAATCTTTTACAATACAGAATTTTCATGAATTTGGGTTGTTTTCCTTAACAGTTAAATGGAATTAATGAGGTTTCACTACATTTCTAAACTCTTTTTCTCACTAACAGATGTGTACAAATGTCTCTTTTGGGGGAATGTAAACCATTGTGGTGTCAGGGAAGTAGGCTACGATTGAGACATTTGAAGGAAAGCATAATGTTGAAGAACAGCTGACTGAATAACTAAGAAATCAATCACTGCCCAGGATGCTTTATTGGCATAATTGGCAATGATTTATAGAATAATGGCAAGAGTCCAACTGGGCATGTGTATCCTTAATACCATTATAACATGCTGGGATGGATTCTTAGTTAAGACAGCATAATTGTACTGGGGAGGAAGTTTTAGAGATACTTCAATTAGCTAATACCTAACATAAAATTTCCCCTTTATTTATATACTAGGGTAATGTTTTTGACATAGTTTAATGGAATCTGGGAGCAAAATTGTTCCTAAATAAATTAGAAAATATCTGTCAAGAAGTTGTATACTATGTTGCGTTTTGCCTATATTTAGTATGATATTGCATTATGGATCAATATTGTCATGTGAAAAGTTGTGTATAGGAAGTAACTTAGTCTGTTGAGTGCCGAGGACACAGGAAGGGGCTCAGAGGCAGTGAGTGTGCAATTGGCCAAATGACAGATTCAGTTCATTTAAGAGGAGTAATGTAAAGTTTATCTACTGTGTTGCATCTTGTAACTTACTTGTTAAATTTATTCAGGAGAGATGGCTTTAGTGATTATTCTGGAAACTAACTAGTGAGTTGTGAGAGATAATTAACAAAACTTCCTGTTTCTTCTCTTGGAACAGATGGATATTTTTGAAATGCAGCAGAACACTGAGCTCAGTTTGAGGGCATGCATAGTTGAGTTGCTTCTATTTGTATAATGAGGTGCTACTGCTTGTACTCAGAGGTCTACAGCCTTTTATTTGCACAGTTGTACAACTCAACTGTTTCCACAGAACTAAGCAGCTAAATGCAGCAGCCAACATTGCCTGGAGGAGCAGACTTTTAAGGACATTGCCCCAAACAGCTTTGTTTTCTTTTTTTCTCTGTTGCTTTTATTCTACCTAATAGAGCACATTTAGTCTACCTTATTATCCGGCCTAGATGAATGCCAGTATTTGAAAATTGCCTAGCTCTCTGTGTAGAACTTGTTCAAAGGGCAGGTAAAAAGCAAAGATTCATTGCTAGTTTCAAGTGTTGGAGACTGGAATCTAGGATCAGTGAAATAGTGAAAGGACAGAGAATAGGCCATCTATTAGAATTTTCTTTTTGAATGAATATTCAAATGAGAACTGCTCTTTGTGACATATCAAGATTTTTGGCAGTTGTCGGTGATGATAGCAGATAGCAGATATCTTTAAAGGACTTCCCCATTTCTGATATATTTCTTGTTCCCAAATGGCTGTAAATTTCATTGCAAACTCTGCATATTTGTATTTTTTATACTTATGAGAGAAAAATTTACATGAAGCTAATAAAGTGTGGTCCTTTATTTATAAGAATCTCTTTCCAAGGAGGAAAGTTAGAAATTTATGTGCATAATCTTGTTTTTTTTTTTCTTAAAATCGCCACCAACAATTCATAAACTCCATCTCCACACACAACCTGAACCTGCTCTTGTATAAAAGAAAGAGGTTTGAAGGCTGACAGACAAACTCTTTTGGTTTCCAGAAAACAAATGATGACTTGATAGTTCCTGTGATAGAAGGACTTAAGCCTTTATCTTTAAGTTAACTTGATTACTGAATGAGAAGCTCAGAAAGAGGATGGAGAAATGTAGAAAGAACCATGAGATTACCATAAGATTTGGTGCCTGTTCAGTTTCACTGTCACTGAATGATAACAGAAAAAGATAGTGGGAGCTTATAAAAGCCACTTTTGGTTGAAACTTTAGACTTTGCTCTTCTTGAAGGCAAGTTGAATAAACGTTCAATTTGGTTTATTTTGAATAGAATGTTGAGCACCAGTCTCAAAAATCAATAATTAAAGTAAGCCATTGTGACTGATCTAGATACCCAGGTCCTTAATTAAAGAAGAATAAATCTTAAGTTGCTTCAAGCCAAGGAATATATTTCCTGATGTGGCATAACTTGCCAGTTTTATCAGCTCCCACTCCCTTACACTATAGTCTCATCAGAATAGAGAGCATCTAAATATTCTCTCCTGTTTTCACACTGAATTCTGATGTTGAATTCACTTCCTACCTTGCAGGTATACTATTTTTCATGCAGTAAACCCATACTTAAATTGAATCTTATTATTACCTCATCTATGAGAAATAAAATCAGTACTTCCTTGAAGAGATATGGAGGAAAGACCCCTTTGCTGAGCATATGGGTCTTTATATTCTGGGAGAAGCTTCACATTCCTTGTTACGGTACATTGGAAACATCTGAACCTAGCCCTTGCTTCCTTTTCCAGTTTCATCTTCTGCCATATTTCTCCGTGGTTCATGGTAGGTTCTGCCTGCAGCCTTCACACATGTGTTTTGGAGGTCTGGAGTGTTTCTTTTATTCCATTTATACTTCATTTCCTTTGTATCCTTTCCTGTAGCAAATTTGTGCTGACCTTTTCAGTCCCATTTCAAGAATTTCCTCTTCAGGAAACCATCTCTAACCCAAGTTCCTCAAACCTCCTCTACCGGTTCACTTTCTCTTTTGTTTATATGCTTTTATGGCATCTTATGCTAACTCTACTATACAGTTGATCTTGTTTCTGTTTTTTTGAAATTTGCTGTTTACTTATTTGTATCGATTTACTAGGTCTAATAGTTACTTGAGAGTGTGATGTCTTGCTTACTGTGTATTTCTAGGCAAAATGTAGTGCTCAGCACAAATATTTATTGAATAAATATATTCCAGTCTTATGAGACAACTATAAACATCTGGATATGAGAGTTATAAAGAAATAAATTTATGTTTTGCTTACATATCCTTGAGTTCATTAGAAGGCCACTTATGTGGAGAGATGTTACTATAGCACTTATACTGCCAAAAGTGTAAGTTGGATATCAAGGAAATTCTCATACAAAGTGTAGGCACATATCCTTCCTACCTCTCCAGAGGAAGAAAAAAGTAGTTTCCTGCTGTTACAATTCTTATAATAATACGTTAATATCACAGTGGGTAACGCGTCTTAAAAGAATCAGAAATTGATCCAAGGACACAGGAAAAATCTCTACTGAAAATCATTTTAAGTTTTTGTACAGAGAAGCTTTTAAGATATCACTTAAATGAAAAAGAATGTTTTAAAAGCTGTTCAAGTTCAAGAGCTACATTCTATATGAAAATGAAAAATAACAACAGGAAAAGAATAGCACTGTATTTTTTTAGGAAAACAAAGCCTGTATATATTTTCCCTATCCTATCTTGTCTTTACAATGATGAAACACTTGAATAGTTAAACTGATGTTTTTGTGTTAAATTATATAATATATTTTTATATTTTAAAATAACAACACTTAGAAATTGGTGCAGCAATTTTTTTCAACTGTGGCACCCAAGGTAAAGTTCAAGTGTTCTGGCAAAATGGCAGACTGAACACAAAGGTTGGAAAAGAAACTAAAGGATATTCAAAGGAATAAACTAAGAGAAAGAGAGAGATGTGATTTGTGCTTGAAGCATTTCAAGTAGTTTATGGAAAACGGAAGAAGAAAACAAGCCTGCTGATAGAATTTTTTTCATTTTTATTAATTGAGGAGGTGTCAACCCAGGACACTCAGGGAGGGACTGTACTAATGAAAAGAGCTGATCTACTAGGAAAATCTCTAGAGGCTCTTCAGCTCAAAGTTGGCAGGTACAGTAAATACATCCATATTTATTCTTAACTAGTAGGTGTACCAGAAAGACAGAACATAGGGCAGGAAATTATCACACAGTAGAAGAAAAACTTCAAGGTTCAAGAAAGATTCATATTTTTATTATGGAAAAATCCTATTAAGTGTTGAGACAAATGAGTCAGAAAAGGATCTACATAGAGACCATGAATTTTCAGATATTGAGAGAAAACAGTAAGTCTGGGGAGGTTCCAGAAAAATAATTACAGATTACAAAGAAAGAAATAAGAATCAAGCTGATTTTCAGGAATTCTAAATGTATAAGATATTGAAAACAACAGAGAAAAGGCCACAAAGTTTTGAGAATTCTCTGTCCAATTTAAGTATGAGGGAAAAATCAAACTTTTCAGACACACAAAGGACTTGGAAAATTTACTTGCAGGTGTGCCTGAACAATTATATTATGGGGGACTCTGGAAAAAAGAGAATAAAATTCATGAAAGAGAAAAAATGGTACAAAAAAGAAGCTGTGGAGCTAAATGGACGCTGAAGAAAGGATTCTGTAACACGGCAGTTGTGGTAGAAATTTCTGAAGCCTGGGAAATCATAATTTGGTGGGGTAGATTTCAAAGTTTAGAATAGTTTAAAGGCCGATGGCACGAATGATGGGGTGAAGCTGGCATGTTTCTCCTCAGATAAGAACACAGAAAGGAGGACTATAAAAGGAGAAATAAATAACTGTATGGATACCCCTCAACTTATGGTATGGCTATATCCAAACAAACTCAATGTGAAAGTATTATAAGTTAAAAATGCATTTAATACACTTAAAAGTACTGCAATTATTAGTTTAGCAATAGAGTTCAATGTGAATTTTGTTTGTTTCCTATTGCTTGGCTGCCTAATGTTATGCAAGAGTATTGTACTACATACCACCACCTCAAGAAAATATCAAAATTCAAGATCTGAACTAAGATTTCTACTAAATATTTATCACCTTCTGTGATGACTAAACTTAATTGTCAACTTGATTGGCTTGGGAGCCACCCATAGAATGAGTAAATCACATTCTGGGTGTGTCTGAAGGGGTCATAGAGGCATGACTTTGGGGCTATATTTGGTCCCTCCTCCTTCCTTTCTGTGCTGTTCTCCTACTATGCTTCCTGGACATCAGGAATTAAGCAGCTTTGTCTGCCTTGCTCTTCCACCATTCTGCTCCTGTGTAGGAGCCAGCTGGCCATGGACCGAACTTTCTGAAACCACAAGCCAAATGAGCATCTCCTCCTCCAGGTTGTAGGTGTCAAGTTTGTTACAGAAATGGGAAAGCTGACTAATATAGGGCCAATATCTGGTCCCTGGTCCCTTCCTTGTGGCATTGCTTTCCTGCTCTGTTTCCAAGTTGCCAGAAACTGAACAGCTTTCCTTCTCCAGTCTCTTCCATTACTGACTTGGAGCCACTCATCCACGAACTTAACCCTCTAAAGCCATGAGCTAAAAGTAAACCTCTTGTCCTTAAATTGTAAATGTTGGGTAGTTTTTTCTCCCAGAAATGGGAAAGCTGACTAAAACACGTTCACACCATCATAAAATTGCAAAACAGCAAGTTGAACCATTATAAGTCTGAGGTCATCTATAGAGAAAAGTCAGAATCCAAATTTCTCAAAAGAAGACGCACAAATGTCTAACCAGGTAGGTGAAAAATTATTCAATATCATTAATCATAAAGGACATGAAAATCAAAACCACAGTGAAATATCACCTCACCCTAGTAATAATGGCTACAACAAAAAGACTAAAGATGACAGGTGCTGGCAAGGACATGGTGAAATGGAGCTCCTGAACATTGTTGGTAGGAATACAAACTAGTACAGCCATTGTAGAAACAATAGGAAGTTTTCTCAAAAACTAAAAGTGGAGCTAGCAAATCATCCAGCAATCTAGAGCTTTCTAGAGAAATTGAACCAATTTGTGTGAGTGTGAGTGTGTGTGTGTGTGTGTGTGTGTATTATCCTAGGAAATTTATTACATAGGCTTATAGGATTGGCACTAGGAGAATCCACAATGGCTGTTTGCATGCTGGAGAGCACGAGGGTTCAGTAGCTGGTCAATCCAAGAAGATGCAAATCTCAGAAAAAGAGGGATCAAAGAAATAGCACCATTCTGAAACTGAAGGTCTAGAAGCTTCTTAGAGAATAGCTGATGTAAGTTCATATTGAAAGGTTGAAGAAGCTGGTGTCATCTCCACTAGTGATGGAAATACGAAAAGATACACCTGCTCAAGCACAATGGAGCTTTCCAAATTCAGGCTGAATTGTCCTTCCTCTTCATTTCATGTGGCCTACTAGCCTATTGGAGATGTTACCCATAATCAGGGTGGGTCTTCCTTTTTCTGTTTGCTGGTTACATGCCAGTCATCTCTGGAAACATTTCCACAGACAAAACCCAGAAGTGCACTTTACTAATCTTCTTGGCACCTCTTAATGAAAATTAACCCTCACACCTCTGCTGGGTGTACACATATCCAGAGGAAATGAAATCTGTATATTGAAGAGACATTTGCACTCCATGTTCACTGCAGCTCTTTTCGTAATAGTCAAGAAATGGAAATAGCTTCAATGTCTGTCAGATGAATAAAAAATAGTACAGATACATAATGCAATACTACTGAGCCATAAAAAGTATGAAATTCTGTCATTTGCAGTAACTGGAGATCATTATGTTAAGTGAAATTAGCCAGGCACAGAAAGACAAACACACATCATGTCACTCATATGTGGACTTTTAAAAGGTTGATCTTGTAGAAGCTCAGAGTAGAATGATGCCTATCAAAGACTGGGAAAAAATGGGGTTGGGGAGGGATGGGGAAATGCTGATTAATGGGTCTGAGTTACACTTAGATAGGAGGTAGAAGCTCTGCTGTGCTGTTGCATAGTAAGATGACTATAGATAATAATGTACATTTCACAAAGCTAGAAGAAAAGGTTCTGAAATTTTTTACCTCAAAGAAGTGATAAATGCTTCAGGAGATAAATAAGTTTAACTGGATATAAACATACACAATGCATACATGTATTGAAACAAGACATAACACGCCATTGACTGGTATAATTTTTGTGTTTTTATGTGTCAGTTAAAAAGAAATTTAAGAAATTAAAAAGAAGAAGAGCTTTTCAGAATCTTTTCCTTTGAGTTGACAAGGTTATGATATTAGATGCTGTATCAGTATGGATTTGGCTACAAGTAACAGGTAGCTCCAAATAACAGGGGCTTAAGGAAGGAATAAATCTGCATCACACAAAAGAAGGTGTTTCAGACCTAAATGATGGTTTCAAGATCATTAAAGGATAAGAACTCAAAAAAAAAAACAACAAAAACAAATGATGGTGAGCTTGTGGGGAGAAAGGAATGTTTACATGTTTACATGTGGTTGGGAATGTAAAGTGGTACAGCCATTATGGAAATTAGTGTGAGAGTCTGCAAAAACTAACAATAGAAATTCCATTTGAGCCAGCTATATGTCTTCTGAGTATCTTCCTGAAAGAGTTAAAGACACATACTCATGTTCATAGCAGTACAACTCACAATAGTTAAATCTGGAAAATGGCTTGTATGTTATCATCAGATGAATAGATACAAAAATGTGATATATATACTCAAGCTTAAATAATGAATAATTTCTCTTATAGGTGAACCCCAAAGTATAAACAAATTTAAAGTGCAAAATTAAGATAGACTGTAGGAAACAAGGAGGTAGACCTTCTTTAGATGGGAAGGGGAGGGAGGAAGAGGAAGTAAAAAGGATTAAGATGTGATATGTATATGTACCAACCCCTATGATGAATGTATTCATTATGAATCACAAACATCTACTCATAAAAAAGGATCATAAAGGGACCCTGGATCTTCCCTTCTTGTTGCTATACCAATCTCCACCTGTGGCTCCCACATAACTGTCAGAAAAACAAAATCACAAACTATTAAAAGACGGGCTGGGATTTATCTCGGTGGTTCCTCCAACTGCCTCTCGAGTTCAAGGTGCCAAGTTCGAACCCCAGTACACCGCCCACCCCCCAAAAAACAAACGATTAAAAGAGGCTGTTTCTAAAATTGGAGCTAGGTTGGAGAGGGTATTACTAGCAATTATTGTTTTCATTGTAACAATTTCTGTTTGTTTTCATTTTTTCTAGCTATATTTATTTATTTGATTAAAAGCAATACAAATGACAAGAGGACTAGTAAAGAGTAAAAGTTATTTCATATTTATTTAGTTCAAATATTACCTTCCCAGAGAAATGTTGTCTTTATAAAGTGCAACAGGCATTTTTCCCACCTCAAGAAAATCTTTCACTTATTTTTGTTTACTTACTTTCAATTTATTGAATTTTGTTCACTGGCACTTACATTTGTTTATGTATTAATTGGCATTTCCCCTACATGGAATGTTAGTTGCATAAGGAAAGGGGTATTTTAAAAATTGTTCACTTTTTGATTTCCAAATCCCACAACAGTGCTTGGAACACAGGAAACGTTTGATAAATATTTATTGAAAAAAAGAAACTCCCAAACAAATACAAAGAATTATTAGAATCCTAGGGAAATAAATAAGTTTGGACAGGAAATCTCTCAGTAAGAAACTCACAGTTCATATTGGTATCAAGAAAATACTGTAAGATATGCCTTAAAGACAAGTTTCACAAGATGTGTTAAGATATTTTTATAAAATGTTTTGCATGATTGAAATAATTTTGGGAAAGGATGGACACTATACGCATCCACCTCGGAGATGTATATTTGTATGTGAAAAGTTCTGATGAAAAGTAAAATAAATAAATAAACTTGTTTAATCCAGCATCGACATGAAATTCTTTTATGTCATAACAATTCAGGGAGCACACTCTCATAAATGTCACTAGATGTTTTACTCAGAGATAATATACAGCAAACTTTAAATGAGTTTTGAGGAATTCAGAGAAATACAAACAGTACATATCCAAATGTAATGAGATAGTGATAGCAGATTTTTGAAATCACCATGTGTGAAAAAATAAGAGGTATGAATTTGCCCTCCCATTTCTTTCTCTGGCCACACGTTGTCATGAGTAGAGAAAAGAACGCTGGATAAGATTGGATAGCTGAGTGGAGAAAATAATTCGTCTCCCTCCCATATTCAGGAGGCTATGCTACGGCTACTTACTACACTGGAAAGAGAAATTCAGAATGGTATATTGTGCATATTAAACTGAATTTAATTTTATCCATTCATTGCTGATTCGCTTAACTTGGAGCCCTTCAAGTAGAATTGAGGCTTTTCATGTCTTTTAAAACATGAGAAATTCTAAAACTTATTTGGAAACATTTAGCCACTCTGGTAAACTTTATACTTTCTTCTACACTCACAAAAGCTATCTCAATCCTGTATTTATTCTCAAGGTTATCAAGTACAATTAATGTGTTTTAAAATTATACATTTCTTAGCATATGTATTTTTTGTAACAGCTGAAAATGGCAATTACCTTCTAAACTCTGCCACAGCCTTATTACTATGTTTTATTAATAATGCCAATCATTTTGATAATGCTTTTGTGGGTGTCTCTTTATGGATCATAATTATAGCATCAAGTACTTATTAAGTATTAATTAATGATTCTTTTATTACTTTTCACTTATTGGGAAACCAGGATTTTTTTTACTCCACAATTTTGGAAACAAAAATTTCTCTAACCATTCCAGTTAAATTTGGCTTATTTAAAAATTTACAAAGGCTGGACATGGTGGTGAATACCTGCAATCTCAGATATTTGAGAAGCTGAGGCAGGACGATAACAAGTTTGAGGCCAACATAGGCAATTTAGCAAGATCCAGTCTCAAAATAAAAATTTAAATTTAAAAGAATAGGGTTATAGCTCAGTATTCCCTGGGTTCAGTGCTCTGTACCACACACACACACACACACACACACACACACAAGAACAAGGGCTCCATCTAATAAAATGAAATCCCTTCTTTTTATATTTGTATGTTGAGACAGGGTCTTGCTTTGTAGTGCAGGCTGGCAATCCTCCTGCCCCAGCCTGCCAGGTGCTAGGATTACAGGTGCGAGCCACCACGCTCTGGTGTTAGCTACCAGCTAACATGAAACTTATTCTTAAAGGCTGTTACATTTGAGTTTTACAGGCTAACTTACAAAGCAGCTAAAAATAGTCCAGTTAACGAGGGTGCCTTCTTTATTTTTTTCTACTGATAATACCTCACCTACAGAACTCAACAAGTTGATTCACTTAAGAATCAGTGATACCACTTTATTGAGCTCTATTAAAACCCTATGTACAAGAAAAAATAGTTTAATTCTTCAGATAAGGTTACTACATATTGATCTTTATTTAAATCCATGACTTCTTAAGTTTGCAACAAATTTATCACACACACACACACACACACACACACACACACATACACACATTTTTTTTTTTGTACCAGGTATTGAACTCAGGACCTTGTGCTTGCAAGGCACGTGGTGGCACCACTGAGCTAAATCCCCGGCCCTACACATATTTTTAAGTGACCGAACTTCTTGCTTTATGTCAAGTCTGGCCCCAAACTCTTGCATGGCTTCAAGCAATCTTCCTACCTCACCTCTCAGTAGCTGAGATTACAGTCATGTCACCACTCCACTTGACTGACCAATAATTGCATATTGAACCATTAGAAAGTCTTATGCTTTTGTTGGCCCAAACTGTTGGACTATCAGCATTTTAATATGCTTCATCCTCACAGAGGTAGAATTCAAGTACAGCGTTAGACACATCAGTCCTGAAGGCAAACTCCTCTCACATATCTCTCAGCTCTAGCTGGTGTCCATTCCGGTAGCATGCTTACCAGGTGCAGCAAGATAGGACATGTTCTGTATAAAACAGTAGTTAATTTTCCACGTTTAGTACGAAACGAAGAAGGCAATGATATTCAATTAGTGGGCAGAATGGAGTTAACAGATCCTTGCTTTGATAACTGTCTCTTTTGACTGTTGTGCTGAAATATTCCAAGTCAAATAGCTAAGGAAGAACTTCAAGGAAAAAACTTCCCAACATCTGTCTTATCTTTCCTTCTCTTAAAAATATTTGAAAATCTGATTTGATGTATGAGTTACAGTCTGCTAATGTCTAACGGATGGCAGAAATACTGCTGTGTGAATTCCTCCAAATCCAACCGCAGTGCTGATGTTTCTGCACATGGTCTTGATACTGGATTGCATGAAATATGAATGTACTGGCACATTATTTTAGATACACTCAAGTAAAAAGCACCTGAAACATCAATATTTTGCGTGAGCCTTTCCTAAATTTTTGTCACAGAAGCAAATGTTTGAAGTTTTCTCAATGCATTACTATGTACCTTTTTGTTTCAAGAAGACTTGCAGTCCCATCAAACAATTTTGCAATTGTGGGGGTCACAAAGAATAGATTTGCTTGCTGTTGAACAAGAGGATAGCATGATTGTCTCTGTTCTGGGAGCACTGCGAATAACAGTTAGAGGAGAGAGAGTTTTCAGCAAGGGTATTAGTGTGGCAAATTATACTTTAGAAAGATGCGACAATATCTTCCCACCCAAGGTTTTTCCTACAACTCTGCTGCTCTTCCATCGAGAGGTAGCAGGTTCCCAGTTCCCCAGTGCAACTGGTTAGGTGTTTGTTACCATCTTAATCACTACAGCAGAACCAATAGGTGAAAGAGACCCTTCTAAGGATGGACTATACAAATGTCATGCACTTCTCCCATAGAATGATCACTCTTCGAACCCAGACATCATGGTGGTAAGAGGTCCAAGAAACCCAGGGAAAGGCCATGGGAGAGGAGCTGGGAATTGCGGTCCACGGTCCTGACACAGCATCACCCAATAGTCAGTGTCATCTGGCTGTTATGTGAGTGAATGGTTGGGAGAGTGGATCTTCTTGCTCCAGGTGAGCAGATGCAGGTGATGCCAGACAGACCAAGAAAGAGCTGTCTCCTCTGAAGTGTTGACCAAACTACAGCTTCAGCAGTGAAACAAATTATGGTCATTGTCTTAGTGCACTATATTTTGGAATAATTTGTTGCATAGCAATAAACAACCAAAACATCTAGTTTTAGTGTGGCCTTAACTGAGCCACAGACATCAGTATAAAAGGAGCAAACAGTGCCTTCTCAATAGCTTTTGCTCTTTGCTTTCTTTTACTCCACTAAATTATCCAGTTCCTATTGCCTTTCCTTATATCAACTACTTATTTTTCATTGTTTTGATTACTCTTCCCTAAATCCCCTCTCAGGTTTTAAGACCCCCAAGCTAGACACATTATGTTAATAAAGGCTTGATTAAAGCTGAGAGTAATTAGAGGATTAAGTATAATTCCTACATTCTATTATCTTATTTATAGAACTTGATGGCAGGCTCTAAATTTTAACAGCAAGTGCTGAATTTAAGACTTAAACTGACATTCTTTTTGTCTTCAACACACTTTAAAATTTTTTATTTAAGTGGAATATTAAAATTATTCACTAGAAAATTATAGAGGAGACATAACAAACCAGTCTCTTTTGTTTCAGTTACCCAATCTCTCATTTCAACTCTTAACCTTTTACCATATTTGCTATAGAAGAAACAATATTAAATTATATATACAATTGACTAGCCCTCTTCAATACTCTTTCCTCCCTCAGAAAAATCACCATCTGAAATTTTTGTTTATCATTCCCATGAATGTTTTATAGTATGAAGCATGTATATGTCAATGAATAATACATGATATTTCTATTTTAAACTTTCATTAAAATGGAATTCTTCCTCTACTTTATTGTTATAATTTGGATCTATCCATTTTAGCCCCTACATTATATGACTATCACCATGACCAATCAAATCTACTGTTCATAGATATTCAGGTAACTTCTAGACTTACTGTAACAAATTATTCTTCATTGTATATTTTTTACATGCTGTATTAGGGTTCACTAGATGAACGAAATTAATATAAATCACACAAAAGATATATAATGCAGACTTACATGATCAAAAAGGGAGGGACCCCAGTGGCTGTCTCAGGAATTAAAGCAGGAGGAATCTAAAATGGACATTTGCATGCTCCACTCTATACAGCCCAGTAGCAACTGGAGGTTGAAAGCCTGGAAACTTATTGCACAGGAATCAATGAGTCTGTGTCAGAAAGCAAGAGTCTACATCAATGTACAAGGTGCCTGACGAAACTTAGACCGGTGTCCAAAGGCAATGCCAAAGACCCATGCCCCTTTGAAGAGAAGGGCAGACTTCCTTCTTCTTTCTCTTTTTATTCCATCCAGGCTGCAAGCCAGTGGGTTTGTGGTGCCCCACCTGGGGGTGGATCGTCTTTCCTTAGTTTGCCTGTCGATCATTTGCAAACACACCCAGAACTTTTCTAACCTAGGAGGCAAGACTTACTCAAGTCAAGTTGACATATAGCAATGCTTTCTTATGCGCCCTCATGGAAGTTTACCCAAAGCCTATACTTTGGATAGGTTAATTGCAGAGTCTAAGGATATACAGTTTTGACCTTAACAAATTGCTCTTAAGAATGTTTCTAACCAATTCAGTTTCCAATGCAGTGTTCAAAGTTCTTGATTTTTCACCTTGTTATCAAAATACAATATTATCAGACTTTCTACTTTTTGACAATTGAATGAATATGAAATGAAATTAATGAGTTTTTACTCATTATTAATTACTAATATTTAATATCATTTGTGTCTTTATATCATTTATTTCTCTAATCAAGTTTTTTATCTTTTTCCTATTCATTTGCAGGATTTCTACAAATTTTGTATACTAACTTTTTGATAATGTATGTGGGAAATATTTCCTTCTAGCCTGTGGATTGCATTTTAGTTTTGTATGATATCTTATTGAACAAAAATTTTAAAATTTTAGCATCAAATTTATTAGTCTTATCCTTTATAGTTTGTACTTTATCCTCTTCTACTAAGTGGACTTCATTTCCTGGAAACTTTATCTTCTCTATTTTCTAAATGTTAACATTTACTTTTGACACTTGTGTATTTCATTTTTTCCCAATTTGTTTTTGATATGATATAAAGTATGAATTGATCCTTTTTCTAAGTGATCACTGCTTACGATAATGTTTTCTGAGTAGTTAATCCCTTTACTTTCATTTGTACCATCATTGTAGACATATGCAACATTTGTACATAAGTGTATATCAGTTTTTTGCCTCTATTTTTGTTTTCCCATTCTATTTGTCTAGCCTTGTGTTAAAACCATGCTGTTTTAATTAGTATAGTCTTATTCTAAGTTCTAATTTCTTTCTTTTTCTTTTTCTTCTTCTTTATCTTTTGATTTATTTATTTATTGTGACAAGGTCTTTCTCACTGTGTAGTTCAGGCTGGCCTTGATCCTCCTGCCTCAGCTCCCTGAGTGCTGGGATTACAGGAGTGCATTACCATGCCTGGCTTCTAATTTCTGAAAGATAAATCTCTACACCTAACTTTTCAAAATGCAGCAATGCTTCAGTTTGTGAATGCTTCTGTTTGGAAACAGTTTGGTTCTCAAACAAAAGCACTTGACAAAATTTTGCTTCCTTTCAATCTCCACATTGGATGACAAACACAACCATGCCTACCCTATGCACACAAACAGAAATGTGGCCATCTCTCCCAAAACCGTAAAACAAATCACGTACATGAACCGAGGTAACATGCAGTTTTAGTGATGCTGGGGTCTTTTCTCTGTGAATTTTAGGATCAACTGTCAAGTTTCTCAGAAATACATTTCAGGGGTCTGATAGGATTAATTAGTGGTAGAATTGAGTAATTGAATCTTATGTCATCTACATTTATTAATATCTATGTTTTGTCATTTCATACACTTTGAAATTTTCTCCCAAAGTACAGTTAATATTCATTATTCAGTTTCTGTATTTGCAAACTTACCTATTTCCTAAAATTTACTTGCAAGTCCCAAATTGATACTCACTGTGCTTGCATAGTCGTTCACAGCATTCGCACAACAGGGAGAAACAGTCCCCGGCTGGCAGGCATATGCATTCCTGGCTGGGTTAGAACAAGGTGACGCTCAGATTTCTTGCAAATATGAATGTGTTTTTCATGGTTGATTCAGTGCCTTCTTTTTGTACACGTTTGTACAATGCTCTTTGTTAATAATTTTTCTATTTTAAGTGGCTCCCAAACATTGTGCTGAAGTATTGTTCAGTGTTCCTAAGTGAGCACAGGCTGTGATGCACCTTATGGAAAATCTACATGTATTGGATAAGCCTCATTCAGGAATGGGATACAGTACTGTGTAATTAACTAATGATATACATTAGGTAAAGTATCTTTAATCACTAACACACTGAGTACAGCGTTACATGACCAGAGGCTTCTAGGAACCTAACCATGCAGCTCCTCTAGGACCCATAGTTCAATATTTGCTGCTTCAGTATTTGAATGATAACTGACTACATCCTGAACACTTTTTATTGGATTTATTACATGGTCTCTCTCAGGTATGGAACTGAGAAGAGTATCTGCTTTTATATACAGTAAGTCCCTGACTTACAAATGAGTTCTGTTCTAGGAGAATGTTCCTAGGTCTGATTCATTCCTAAATCCTAGGAAATGAGTTTTACACACATTTTTGTTTTGACACAAATATACCGTGTATATTGCGCTGTGCTTCCTAGCAGTCCTCCTACATCACCACTAGTTTTCCTCTTGCTTCCGGACATCCTGGGCTCTGACTGAGCACTGTACTGCTGTGCACTATAGCAGTGTACAGCAAGTGCACAGCAGCACGACTGTACGTGTCTGGTGGACACACGAGCTACTCCCACAATTTGTTTGCCTCTATGCATTGCAGGGTCCATTTGTATTTGTGAAAGTTAACAACTCAAATGGCTCTAAGTCTGGGACTTACTAGGCAATACGTTCTAGTTTTTTTTCACGGGTGTACATAATATTGATTTTGGTATGCTGACTTTATGTCCCAGCTTTGTCGTTTTACTGGCTTTGTGATCATTGACAAGCTTATTAGTTTACCAGTGCTATCATAACCAAGGGCCACAAACTGGGTTGTTTAAAAGTAGCAGAAATTATTTTCTCAGAATTCTGGATGCTAGAATAAATGAAGGACTAGAATAAGTGAAGGACTAGTTTATAGTTGGTAATAATAAAAATATGATCAAGAGTAGCTGCCATTAACAGTAACAGTCTCTATGAAACCCCTACAAACAATACCAATAAAAGGGAATACGTTTTATTTTTTAGTTTATAAAGTATTCATTTTGTGAACTCAAATGAAGCACCAGCAACAAAAAAAATTGGAATAATGAAAATATCTGAAACATTTTAATCCCAAAGGCAATATAGTTCTAATTTCATCCTTTATCACAAAATTATATTAAATCGCTGTTGAAATTTGATCTGTAATATTGTATAGATTATCTGATGGGCCAACTTGTCCCTATTTTCTCAGACTCTGAGTCATTGGAAAGCTGGTCATTTTCTTTTCCCTTTCGTCTTATAATCAAGCCATTTTTATTATTACTTGTAAGTTTATATTATGTGGATGGATAAACTTTTTGAAATATGAACAAGGTAAAAACTTGGCTCAAACCCATGCGAACCATTCTTAAACCCATTTATAATGAATGTTTGGACAAGCATGGAGGCTGCTGTATCTCTTTGGATGGGTAGGTACTGGCCTGGACCTTTAAACTCATGTTTTGATTATACTATGAGTGATCTCTTAGCAATTTAGGGGTTGTTTCTGGACTCCAAATCTCTAGAGCGCAAAGAGCAAGGAGATTATGAGAGCTGGACTTATTTCAGAGATTCTCTGAAGTGAAGAAAGCACAGTTTTTTTAAACTTCTTTACTTCTGAGTTATTAATCTAAATTGTTGGCAGAATTATTTGTGATTGAAGATTGTAAGTACAAAAGTCAAAAAGTCATTTGGGCACATGTATATGCTAGTGTGAGAACTGCTTCAATAACTATGAATGAAAAAGTGATATTTCTACTTGCTGAACTATGTTTTTTCCAATTCTTAAAATTATTATAGAGAGTAAGTGCTTGGTAAAAGCCATAAGTGACAGTGAAACTTTCTTCCTTTCCTTCCTTTTTCCTTCCTTCCTTTCTTCCACCAACATATATTTATTGAGTGTTCATTGTATGTGTCAGGGATAGCTGAGTATGAAGCACTTAGAAGAGTTTCTAGCCACATAATGCTTACAAACTGATTATATTCCATAATGAGATAGGCCAGGGATTTAGCTCAGTGATTCCGCCGCCTGCTTTACAAGCCTAAGGTCTTGAGTTCGATCCCAGGTACAAAAGAAAAGAAGAAAAAAAAAAGATTTGTACATAATGAGATAACTGCAAGTTTTGGCATAATTTGGTATCACATACATCCAGCACCTTACTAAAAAGAGACCTAGTCTTGATGCCTTCCTCTGGTCAGAAGTTGATGCTTATGATAGCAAAATTCATTGCTTAGAAAAATGACAACAATAACAACAGCAAGTGGTGCTAAATCCAATTCATTATGACATTATTGTAGGAATGGTGAAATAAAATATGTCTGAAAGCCTTGATTCTATCATTGGGCTAATGATGGAATGTAGCAACACACAATTTGAAGACTGTATGAAAGGTTAATGGGTTACTATTTAAATAACACATATGAAGACTTTTCCCCCACTTTTGAGGATGGCTTTTTTCTAAGTTCACACACAAATTCATTTTTATAATGGGTACGCTGCCTTTCTCAGCAGCATACTGTCATTCCTAAACAATCCTGGAGCTAAAAATTTTAAGTGCTGTCACCCAAAACTGCTAAGCAGAACTTACTCTTTAATTTGTCTGTCACTCTTTCTGTCACTTTCCTTGCACTTTGTGGTGAAGCAATGGTTCAACTGTCATATCTGGAGTCCCTTTAAAATAAAAAGAAGGCCCCTACTTTATTCTTGTGATGGCTGGAGAGGTCACGTACAGCTGTTTGACCTGAACTTTAAGGTGAATCCTGCTGAGAAAGTACATGTTAAGTAGTGTGTTAGTCTGCTTTTTGTCATGGTAGGAAAATACTTGAGATAATTAATTTACAAAGAGAAAAGATTTATTGTGGCTGTTTTGTAGGTTCCATCCAAGATCAATTGGCCCTGTTGTTTTAGCAACACATCATGGTGGGGGTACACAGCAGAGCAAATCACTCACCTCATGATGAGGGAGGAAAGAAAGAAAGAAAGAAGTGGCTGGGGCCCCACAATCCTCTTCCAGGGCATGCTCCACAGGACCTAAGGATCTCCCCAAGATGCCATCTCCTAAAGGCTCTGCGGGGCCTGAGCCTTTAACACACCAATCTTAAGGGACACTTCTCCAAACCACAGCAAGTAGTTAATCCTTACTCTAGATAAATGATCTCTCGCTTAAGAGCGATCAAAAAATAGCAAAGACAGGGAACTTTGGCAGCAGGTGATGGCATTAGATTAAAAAATTGTTCATCCTCACACTTTATTATTACTCTAAGTAAATGACTTACTGTATTCCCATGCTCAGTGATGCCTCATAAAGGCAGGTAAGCTATGGCATTTGAATTTCTTTACAGAAGATGTAAACTTGTGCAAATAATAGGTAAGAGATCATCAAGAGCTAAGTCTACTTGATTTACTTTTATCTACTAGGCATATCCAACTGGGGGAAAGATATTTGAAAGGCAAGAATTTATTTTGGTTCTTACCCTTTTTATCATTCCTTGAACATTTTTTTTTCTTTTGAACATGAAATTTCTGAGAACATCTTATTGATATAGGTATGGAGATTCTGTTTAGATTCCACATTGCAAGTTGAACTCTCTGGTACCTTAGGGGCTACCTAAGGATGGCACTGGTTCTGGAGGGAGAAGGAAAAGATGCCGCGTCAATGTCCAGGGTTTCTGATTGGGTGCTAGAAGCGTCAAAGAGCAAATTTCAGTTTAATCTTTCCATGTCTGCCCAATCCTCCCTAATTTATTGCAGGAAGTCTTTAGGCAAGGGTAAGGGTAAAAGAAAAGGATCTACCATATTCAAATTATGACATTATTTTTTCTTCTTCCAAACAGGAGTGTTATGCTTGTGGGTGAACCACTGATAGTGCTGTCATTTTAGATGTGCCATAGCTACACATTCACTCGGTGTGCAGCTGGCTCTCCAGGCCCTGTCAAAGGAGAAACCTACCTACCTCTCAATGCTGTCAAGCCCCGGGCCCAGGTCACAAACCTGTTTGGCATGTGCTGTCTGTTTCTCACAAAGCCTTTAATGATGCAAGGCTTTATTTTACATACTCTTGATTATTGGCCTTCTGTACTTCTGACTTTGGTTCTAGACTGCAGTGCGAAGGTAGCATGCTGGGAGAGGAACATTTTGGTATCCAATATCATGCTGTTGTGCAAACCTCTCCTCCAGCCCCAGCCACTAATGGTGGAACTTAGCCTGACCTCTAAGCCTTTTTGACTCTGCCTACACTGCTGGTAGGATGTGCGGGTTTTGTCTGCAATTTTCTTTGTGGGGTAGGGTGTCAAGACAGAGGTGCTCCAAGTCAGAGCTCCAAGTGTGCTTTCTCTGTGAGTTTGTGTTTCATGTCTTTGTCCTAGAATCTCTGCAGCAATAATGGCCACTATCATTTTCAGCTTTTTAAGTAGACTCGATTTTTAAAGTAAAAATTGTAAAAATCATATTAGAATTTGGGGATAGTAAAATAATTTAAGCACTCCACCTCTGATTTATTTTCTTAGTACATGAATTATATTTTAAAATGGTGAACGGGTTGACTTTTTCTAGCTTTTCATGAAAGGATCAACAGTTGGAGGGCCAGGGATTTAACTCAGTGGTACTGCCACTGCCTTGCAAGCTCAAGGACCTGAATTTGATTCCTGGTAACAAACAACAACAACAACAACAACAAAAACAACAAAAACCCTCAAAGTATCTGAGATTTCACTGGGCCGGGGATTTAGCTCAGTAGTTCTGCAGACTGCCTTGCAAGTGCAAGGTACCGAGGTCGATCCCCAGCACCAAAACAACAACAACAACAAAACAAAAAACAAAGTTGGAGAGTACATGCCTACCCTTTAGAATCTTATATTCTGGTCAATTATGTAGGAGTCGGTGGTATTAACTTTAGTCTTCTTGCTGTATCTTGAATGTGTCCCATAAAGTTCATGTGTATAAACCTTAATTCCTCAAATGTAGTGTTGGGAGGTGGGGCTTAGGTGTTTGGGTCTTCAGGGCAAAATCTCACTAGAGAGGGTTCCTTTCAGAAATGGGCTAGTTATTACAGAGTAGGCCCCTTTTCCGTCTCACTCATGGGCCTACTCTCCTCTTCTGCTTGCCATGTAAAAAAGCAGCATGAAGCACTCACCAGATGGTCACCCCAGTTGGACTTCTCATCCTGCGAAGCTGTGAGCCAAAATCCTTTTTCGTTATAAGTTGCAATGTCAGGTACTCTATGATAGAAACCAAAACTAGTCGAGGCTTAGAAATGTGCTATACAAGCAAGCAATCTCTGCAGCTTGACTTGTATTTGCCTATGACACAGGGTCCTCATCCATCTCCCTTCCCAACCCAATATGAGGAACTGATGTTTTTTCCAACTGGCTTCCTTTCCATACTTCTTGAAGTTTAGTTAAAACCCACTCTGGGAACTTGGGCCTATCGTTTAGAAAAACTTTTTTGACCAGAGCTGCTGGAATACATAATTAATGAGTCAGAACTACGTCCAGGGTAATTTCTGAGTGCCAACAATGTGTTTTAATTTATATACCACAGTCTTCATTTTGTCCTTAAATCCTTTGCAGTTGCACAGTACATTTATCAAGTATGATTCTGAAAGTTCTCATATGGACTATGTGTAGTGTGGACTTAATAGATAACATTAATAAACTCACATTTAATAACCACACTAAAAGCCACGTCCATCTGGATTTACTGGCAATAAGAAGAGACATTGCAGAACTTTGGGAATTTGATCAAGGCGCCAAATACTAATCTTAGATTACAAAACTGTGGAATCTAACTGCTTAAACATGGGAAAACAAAGCAATCAAGAACAGGCTGTTAGTAAAAGCTTTGCAATGTGGATTAATAATTAATGTGCTAAATGTACTTTATAATAAACTACATCATAATGGATTACTTTTGATAGCTAAATTGGCAGTGGTACCTCAGCATGGCTTCAGTGACTCAATTTTTCAATTTTACTTGCTAGATTTATTGGGTTAAACTACAATGGGCCTATTATAGACCTCTTTTAACTTGTTGAGAAATCATAATTAATTTAAAGTTATTGATAGAGACTGGCAAAAATTACACAAAAATTGGCAATGTTGCAAAAAAGAAATAATAAAACAAGATCTTTTTTAAAAAAAGAAGTGGCGTAATCTACTTTTGAGGTAAATCATCATAATTCAGTAGAAAAAATTTCTAAAGAATCAATTAATGTTTTCCATGGAAGAGAATGTTGAAGTTGGTGTTATCTAGTTGTTTTATATAGATAATGAAGATGAAATATTTACTGAAGTAGTGTAAAAATAGTCAAATGTTTGAGAGATAAGGAGTAATAAATTATTTGCATCAACTCTGTAGTCAGAAATTAGAAGTATACGTGAGAATTTATAGTCTGAAAGGCTAAGAAAATATTCTGTTTTGTGATTTTTTGAGTCTAGTATTCTCAGCATTTTTTTCAGAAATTGGATATAAATCCCACTAGAATCCCTCAGAACACATGGAGAATGGCAAACAAAATAGACTATTTCTTAGGAAAGTGAATTTATCTTTCCAATCTGTGCTCCAACCTTAAGGAAACTGCATTCATTTGTATTTTCATAGGGCATTCCATTCTCAGAAGAGGGATATTCCAGGGTCATTCTGGAGTTGAGGCACATGGCCACTGCAAAATGTGTCATTCATCATCTATTTCAGAATCCCTTAATCCCCACTCACAAATAATAATAATCTCACACACATAGAGAACTTTTGTTTTTAATACTATGGTGCCATTCACTAGTTTAAAAGGCTCATAGAAAACAATATGATATTTTCATACTATATTTTATTTTTACATAGAAAAAAATACACCATTGGTAACAGTGTTGACTTTTGTGGAAAGAATAAAGACTTGGGTATTAGTCACAGGGGCTTTCTCCTATAAAGCCTTTTCACACATACTGCTTCATTTATCCTTAAAACAACCTTGTAAACACTTGCAAACTGCAGTTTGTGCAGGAAGATCCTCTCCATTCATCCCACAAATAGTTGGGAGTCCACTATATTTCAGTTACTTGAGACATATCAATGGCATCATAAAGCTGACACTCTTGCGGGGATTGCAGACAATAAATAATAGATGTAAAAAATAAGTAGATTATGTAGGAGGTTAGAAGGTGTTAATTACTATAGAAAATGTTGTAGATCAGAGTAAGGGGGATGAAGAGGGGGTGACGCTGCTGGATGAGATCTTAAAGACGATGTTCAGTCTCGGCTTCACCGAGAAGGTGACTATTGAGTGAAGGAGGGGTGAGCCATGCGGGTCCCTGAGTGGGGAGCATCCTGAGATGAGGGAACAGCCACTGACAGATCATAAGGCAGAAGGGTGGCTGGCAGGAAATCCAAGGCAACTGGTACAGTAGGAACAGAGCAAAGAGGTAAATAATGTAGGCTGTTGTAAGTAAGCTATTTGGTTATTCCTGGAAAGGAAATGGAGAGCCAGTTTTAGGACACTGAACAGAGGAGTGACATAGTCTCACTTAAAGTTGCACCTTAAAACCTATTGTGTTGGGCGTTAAAGGGCAACGAGTGGCAGGAAGCCCAATCGGGAAGCGGTGGCAACAATCCAGGAGAAGATCCTCATATCAAGGAAGGGGCAGTGGAAAGTATGAGAAGTGGAAAACACATTTTGAATACAAAGCCAAGTTTTCCTGCGCCCTTGGGTTAAGGTAAAGAACAGACTTGTGAAGAACATCTCTGAGGGTCTTTAGCTGAGCACCTGGAAGGCTGAAGTTGCCATAAAGTGAAAAGAGAAAAGGCTGCAGGGGAGGACAGATTTGGCAGTGGAGAGGTCAGAGTTCCAAGGTGAAGCTCGATTGAAGATCTATCTGAGTCAACTGCGCGGCAGTCAGTTAGACATGCATCTGGTGTTTGGGAGGTCAGTCAGGAGTAGATAGGTGCATTTGGGAATTGTCAGTGTTGTGTGTGTGTGTGTGTGTGTGTGTGATACTGGAGATTGCCTCCAGGGCTGCTCTATCACTGAGCTACATCTCCAGCTCTTTTAAAATTTTGGGACAAGTCCTTGCTAAATTGCGCTGGTAGGACTCAAACTTGCAGTCCTCCTACCTCAGTCTCCCTGTTTGCTGGGATTATAGGAGTGTGCCACCAAGCCAGGTACTGTCAGTGTCTTGGTAACTGAAGCCCAGAGCTGAACAAGAATATCAATGGAGTGAGCATGAAGAGAGACAAGAGCACCAAAGATACAAACCGTCTTCATGCTACAGGCAGTATGCGCACACTTAGCTAAATCATTGTGCAACTGCAGTGGTGAGAAAATGTTATAAAGAAAACTTCGTAGGGATTGGAGGCACAAGATGGTCAATGAGAGCCTTCTGCAGAAAGTGATACTTTCAAGGAGACTTGAAGGATAAGTAGAAGGGAGCTGGTCTGAAAACAGAAGGGGGACAGCCAGGGTAGCCAGGGCAGAGAGGCAGCCCTGAGACAGAGAGGCCTGCTCTGCTCCACAAACAGTGCAGGTAAGCGGGGCAATGGCTGTGTCAGGTGGAGGGTGAGCTGCAAGAAGAAGGTAGGTGCCAGATCAAACAAGGGCTGCGTGAACTTATAAATAATGGGAAGCCCTTCCAAATGCTGAGAAGAAAGACTATGAAACAATGAATGAAAATCCTTTAGCTGGAAAGAACTTGATAACGAAGTGTTTCAAGGACAGTATAATGGGAGTTTCTGCTTAAAATGTATATTAGGGACCTGGGAGGAAGGATGGATGGGAGAGCCGCAAAAAAGGGTGATGAGGTGTGATGATTTAAATCAAAATAAGGATAGAAATGTAAGTAGCATTTAATATTGTGGTCATTTTATTTAAAATTAAAAGAATCACCAAAGACTGGAGAGGAATAATAGAAATCAGGTATGGTGTGCCTGATGGTGTGACTGTCATATTGAGAGTTGTAAAAGTCTTTTTTTTACATTGGAAAAAGGAGAATACAACAAGGCATTCAAAATAATGAGCGAAATGGCAAAGACCAGGTGGCTGGTCCTGTTTGTCCTGTTAGAACAGGTCACAGTTAATGAGTGGTGACAAGCTGTTCTCTATCTGCTGTGAGTCCAGTAAGAGGGAAGGGCTTCTATGAAGGATTTAGGAGAGGATTTAGGAGGAAGAATTTTTTGATTCTGTGATGTGTTACAATGGATTTCGTGGGGTTGCCTTTTCTGAAAGACTTTAGAGCCTGGGAAGAGTAAAGGTTGACAGTGTCTGAAACAATTCACTGTGCTCAGACTTAGTGTGTTTTGCCAACTGTACTTGCTAGCTGTAATTGCTCCTTGTTAGTCTGCTAGAGTGGCTATAATGAAGTGCTTTGGCCTGTGCGGCTTAAACAGCAGAAATTTATTCTCTCAAAATCCCGAAGTCTAAAATCAAGAAATCAGAAAAGTTAGTCTCTTGTGAAGTCTTTCTCTTTGGTTTAAAGATGGTTGTTTTCCTTCTATGTTCTCATAAGGTCTCCCCTCTGTATCCGTCTGTATCCTAATCTCCCCCTCCTTATAAAGACACTGGTCATATTGGATTTAGCACCCCCACAATGGCCTCATTTTAATAATGACCCTGTCTCCAACTACAGCCATATCCTGAGGCGCTAAAGGTTGAAACTCCTACGTATGAATTTTATAGCCCAAACTAGGAAATCATTCCAAAAGTCAGGAGACTAGGAGCAAGGAGAAGTGTAAGAATTGCTATCTCAAGCTTGGCAGTGTTTTGCAGGAAGAGGGAATTGGGGGCTATGGAAAATAGCCAGAAAAGCATTAGTGATTGTTCAGGGAATTCTGTGGGCTCCTCTAATACACCCTACATTTAAAACTATGGTGGATTCTTATCTTTTTGGGACAGTACATGAAAGAGAAAGCACGTGATTCTTTTAGCCCACTGTTTTGTGAATATAATGTATCATTAATCCTGAGTCACAGAGCCCACTTTAAAAATACTTTGCAAAATACTATATTTCTTGACAACCAAACAATAGTTTTATCAAAATGTCATGAAGAACAATCACATGGACTCCCTCTTATGGTCTGAATATTTGCATCTTCCCCAAATCCATAGGTTGAAAGCCTAACCCTCATTGAAATCCTAACCCTTAAATGATAGTACAAGGAAATGAGGCCTTTGGGGAGGTAACTAGGTCCTGAGGGCAGAATATGTCTGAGTGGAATTAGGGCCCGTTCTGAAATTGGTCCAAGGGAGCTACTTCTCTGCCCTTCCACCATGTTAGGATGAAAAGCAAAGCCACTGCTGATCAACCAGGTTGTGAACCTTCCTCACTAAATGTAAAATATGCTGGTGCCTTGATTTTGGAACTCTCAGGTTCCCAGAGGCTGTGAGAAATACATTTCTGTTGTTTATAAGCTACCTACCTTACAGTAGTTTTGTTATAGCAGCCTGAACAGACTAGAATACTCATTTATCAATTTTAAAAAATGATAATTAAGCTCCTTTTCCATGTCGAGAGCTGCTCCAAATGGTGGTCTCTGTCCTTGTGAAGTTTATAGAAAAAACAAATAGTAAACAAAGAAATCAACAAATTTGAACTGTCCTATGAAATTAGCGTGCAAAGTAGGGAAGGAGAGGAAAAGGGTTCCGCCATCGCAGAGGAGCCATCTGAATTCAGCTGGCCAGCAAAGATGTTTTTTGGAGCAGATACTTTTGAACTGAGATCTCAGAAAAAGAAACTTTGTAGTCCAGAGTTTTGCATCACCCTTAGTCATATGCCCTGTACTAGGTTTGCTTAAATTTAATTCTGACCTTTTCAAAAGATCTCCTGAAGTGGTGAAGGCTTTGGTCTCATTTATGGTAACTTTTCGAAAGTCTCGAAATCCTGCCACTGAAGCTGTAGCTTCAGTTTACTTACAGGTATAATATTTCGTCAAGATCTATTTGCAGCCATTTTCATGCAAAATAAACTTGGTCCCTATGCCATTATAATTCCTTGGACAGGCTTAATAGGAAAAGAATCATTTGCTAAATAAAATGTTCATAAACAATTTGCATGTTCAACTGTAGGGGGAGTGAATATTCATAACAGGAAAAATTCTACTGCATAAAGTGAATCTAATGGTTACTAGGGATTTGGAAACTTGGAAATATCTTCAAAACAAAAATATTGGTGTATTACCAAGATTGCAAATGATTCTGTGCTATTAAATCATAAAAAATCTCAACTTTTACTGCAATCAGCTTTTGAATGCTCAACATTCTCATGCCATTTAATTTCCATAAAGTGCTATCTTTTTACAGTATATTTAATTCAGATCTAGTTTCTATTTCCACTAAAATAATTGCTTATAATACACAGACTAGATTTTATATGACTAATTGGAATGGTGTATGGGAAAAATAGGTTTGCAGGTAATATTGAAATTAAATATGTTAATCTGTACCTCAGTGTGCACATTTTATATGAGCTTTAATTTGCCAAATAAATTATAGTTCTATGTTTATAAGGTGCCCTTGAAAGAGTGTCCTATTTTTGAGCAGTAATACCATCGGGAAACAAATATACAAAGCTTTTAGCTATAGGCTACACTTGCATAAATTAAGGCAAG
This sequence comes from Fukomys damarensis, assembly GCF_012274545.1. Taxonomy (NCBI): domain Eukaryota; kingdom Metazoa; phylum Chordata; class Mammalia; order Rodentia; family Bathyergidae; genus Fukomys; species Fukomys damarensis. The sequence continues at coordinate 21,741,893 of NW_022900945.1, read as the reverse complement.
AGCAGTTGGTTAGTAAGTAGAGCTATGGTATTCTTAGATTTTTAAACACTCCAAATTGCTAACATGATTTTTTTTTTTGACCATGGCTACTAATATTAAGATAATAAATAATATTTAGTTTCAATATAGCGCCCTTCAGCCAGGGCATAAATTCATTTTCAATGCTGTGTTGAATTAATGTACAATAAACATATTGCAGTTTGCTATCAGGAATTCTCGATGAAATGCAGGAAGGAAGTCACTTCTTTGCTTATGCATTAGCACTGGCAGTCTTGCTCTGTTTAATTTTAGCTATTTATAAAATTTCTCTACTGACAGTCCTCTTTATTTTAATGTGATTGTTTTAAGATTAACCGTGAGTGGTACGGTGTGTTTCCTGAAGCAGGTTCTAAGTGCTGATGTAGGCATATGGGCCCCTAACAAAAATTTCTTTCACCATTAGCCACCTGCAATCAGGACACCAGCTGCCTAATTGGGTAAACCGTGGTGGTCCCTGGGGGGCAGGGGCTTGCGAAGTCATTGTGTGCACCAGGAGCTGTTGAGTGTCTCAGAAGGGAGTGGATCACAGAGGCCTTGCCAAGAACGATAACATTGCTGATGGAAGTAGAATCTGATCACATTTACAGCAATTGCCACCTACGTCTGAGACCAATGACATCTAAATTAACACTGTACTGTATTATCGCTTAATAGGTTAGTTTCTTTTTATGACATTTATTTAAATAACAACTCACAGAAATTTGGGTTTTAAAGTGGTTCTGGTATTGAATACTAAAGGAGGAATTTAGTGAATTTCCCCATACGATTCAGCTTGGCAACCAAAGGGAAGAGTATTGAATGTTCAATAAGGAGAAAAGATATCACTGCTCTGTATCAGTGGGCTTGGGCTGCCATAACCAATTCTCTTTAGGCAGAAAATCTTTTCCTCCCAGTTCTGTTGGAAAACTGAGATCAGATTGCCAGCATGGGCCGTTCTGGTGAGGGCCTCTTCCTGTATCCAGATGAAAGGCTGCCTTCTTCCTGTGTCTTCCCAAGGTGGACTGAGGGCACAAGCTCTTTGATCTCTTTTTACTAAGACATTAATCCTGTTAAATCAGAGCTCTACTCATACTCCTCATCTAACCAAAGTATGTTCTTGAAAGACTGACTGCAAATATAGTCACACTGAGGTTTAAGGCTTCAATATACAGATTTGTGGGAGAAGGACAATTCCGTCTATATTATACTCTAAGTTCTTTAATATGTTTAAAAATTAGGGGTGTGTAATGCTTTTTGGAGCAAAGGAACTTTTGGCAATTTGATAAAGCCTGTGGGTAAAACATAAAGCATTTAGGTAAGATTGTGGAAGAAATCAATTATATGGAAAAGGACTTAACAAATATTAAAACATTATAACATAGAGTCCTTACTATTAAGATATTAAATAAAATGCTCCAGCAGTGGGTCTAGTAACCACCATACACTGACATGACTATGATGAAAATGGTATTTTAAAGTATCTGTGGTAACTGTAGTATAATTTGAAAGCTTCTGTGATTTTTATTGGTGACAAATTCACAGGTACTGCCAATACTATTTTGATTGAATCCTGACATTCATAGTGAAAAGAAATGCAAAGTTTTAATTAGAGACTATTAAAATAGAAGTATTATTTTTGTTCTTATCTGAATTCAACAACTTTTAATTCTAATGCTTAGACTCCAAGTTAAGAACCTCTAAATATATCTCTTTAAGAGGGGTTTACAATTTGAAATCTGTTTTAGAAATTTAGAAATGCTTATGATCATAAAAATATTTCAGCTATTATACTTTTTTATCATCATTGAGTTTATTGGTACTTTTTAGGTATACAGTACAGTTACGTTCATCATTGGGATCTTGTACCTTTACATGACAGGTCTTGGATCTCATTTTTTTCCCTTATCCCTGCCCTCCCTTTGCCCCCTCCACATCTCCCCATTTACAAAAACTTTGTTTCCATTTTTTTTTGTATTTTTTCTTTTCCTTTATTTCCTTTCTCTTACCCTTCCCACTTTCTCTACACCTTTAGTCCCTTTCTTCCTATTTCACATTGTCAATTATACTATTTGAATCTTATTTACACTTTTAGTTTTTCACACGAGAAACTATTCAGTATTTATACATGTGCGACTTATTTATTTCACTTAGGAGTATGGCCTCAATATGCATCCATTTTCCTATGAATGACTAATTTCTCATTCTTTATGGCTGAGTAGCATTCTCTTTTATAGAAAAACCACATCTTCTTTATCCAGTCTTCAAGTGATGAGCAATGGGCTGTTTCCAAGTTTTAGCTATTACAAACTGTGCCGCTATAAACATGGATTAACTATTATACTTAATAGCAAGGAATTGTTCATATTTTATTATAGAGCTTTAGTTTTAAAATGTATTTTTAAAGTTGTAGGTTTCAGCTGGAGATGAATGGACTACTAATTAGTATAAGATAGGGTTAAAATGGTAGAACTATTTTAACAACTACTTCTACTTGTGAAGGGATTATTATAGCAGGAGAATCCATTCACCTACCAAATTCAGATATATTTCCTTTACAAACTAAATTAGGGAAATTATATATTTTATGGGCATTATCAACATTGCCATCAAAGAAAAAATAAACCTGAGTTCACTTCTTATGAAATAATGCATCTATTATTTTTCTAAATTTCTGAGCTTAGTCCTTTCAATCCTTTCAGAGTAGGAAAATATGTAACCAAAAAGCAAAACTTAATTCCTTATTGGAGACGAAAGACTACTTCCCAAATAGGCCAACATTTGAGGAAGCTGAATCTTCAGAAAGCATGGTTGGAATGTGAAGATCTACTTCAATAAAGTTGTAAGTTGGCTATAAAAAAGATGAACTACCTTAAGGGATAGAAGACTTGAAAAAGAAATACATTAAACCCAGAAGCATACTTGGGCTAAGTTTCCTGTGGTAAAATTCCAAGATGAGATAAGTAACAAGAAACCTAGCCTACTCAGGCCAAATCTGGCAAAGCGCCTCTTCAGTGAAATAGGCAGATAGCATTTGCGACTACTTGAATTGTCTTCTTTTCCCCCAAGACCAGAAAAATGTTTGAATTCTTCATGTGTTTTTATCATTTTAAATATTGTATCACCAAATCAAAGAATCCAAAATTATGATAAGTGGTATGGCATATAAAACTTTGAAGAATATATCTTTATTTTTTTACTGATCAGATGATAAAATAATGACTTCAGAAGTTAGTAGCTTGACCAAGACCATAGAACTAGTATGTTGCAGTATTAGGACTAGAATCAAAGTTATGTATGTCCAAAAGGACTATTATCTAGAATATATAAAGAGCTAAATAAACCCAGCCCTCCAAATATAAAGACTGGATTCAAAAATGGGCATCTGAAGTGAACAGACATTTCTTAGATAAAGACGTAAAAGCAGCAAGTAAATATATGAAAAAATGTTCCACATCTTTGTCATTCAAGAGATGCAGATGAAAAAAACACTGAGATTCCACCTCACCCCACAAAGAATGGCTGCTATCAAGTAATCAACCAATAACAAATGTATGTGGGGTATCGGGGAGAAAGGAACCCTTCTCCATTGTTGCTGGGAGTGCAGACTGGTGCAACCACTATGGAAATCAATATGGAGATACCTCAAAGAGCTGGGACTAGAGGTTCCACTTGACCCAGCCATCCCTCTGTTGGGTATCTTTCCAAAAGAATTAAAAGAATCATATCATAGTGATATATGTGCACCTATGTTTATAGCGGCACAGTTTGTAATAGCTAAAACTTGGAAACAACCCATTTGCCCATCAGTTGGAGACTGGATAAAGAAGATGTGGTTTTTCTATAAATGGAATACTACTCAGCCATAAAGGATGAGAAATTAGATTCACTCATAGGAAAATGGTTACATATTTGGAATATACTCCTAAGTGAAATAAATAAGTCACACATGTGTGAATACCAAATAGTTTCTCTGCTCTGAAAAACTATAACGGTACATAAGATCCTAATAATATAATTGACAATGTGAAATAGGAAGAAAATGGATAAAGGTGTAGGGGAAATGGGAAGGGTAGGGGAAAGGTAATAAGGGAAAAGGAAAAAAAAATAAGAAAATGAAAAAAATGGAAATAAAATATTCATAAATAGGGAAGGAAGGGGTGAAGGGAGGGCAGGGATAAGAGGAAAAAAGACCTGTCATGTAAAGGTACAAGATCCCTATGATGAATGTAACTATACTGTGTACCTAAAATGTACCAATAAACTCAATGAGAAAAAAAAAGTTATGTATGTCCAAATTCTATGTTCTGTTTACTAAAATCTGTACCTTTATTTAGAACCACTGTAAAGAACAATGACTCAAACACACAAAATTTCATTTCAATAAATATTCAATAAATGTACTTATTGAGCATTTAAGCAATAAGTGTGAATCAAAAGGCTGTAGCATATACAGGTAATGTGGCAGGCATCTGTATTATAATTGTGATCAAAATAGACATGGTTTATGCCCACATGAAGCTTGCAACCCAGCAGGGCAGGTATACACTGTGTGATTACAGAGGAGTGTGATTGTTGGTTTATTTAGATTGAGAGTGTTGGCCCCAAAATCTCATGTGTTCAGAGGCAGGGCTTTGGGGAGCTAACTGAATTATGGGGGCTATATTGTCAACTTACGTCGGGAGGCAGAGTCCGGTGGGAAGAAGTAGGTCACTGGGGGCATGATCTGAAAGGGTGCATCTCCCTCCCTGGCTCCTCTCTTCTCTCTCAGCTTCCTGATTGTCATGACGTGAACAGGTCCTTCTACCGTGCTGTTTATTTCTTGGAATTGGCACACTAAAGACTGAAATGGGAACCACCACAAACCTCTCTCCCTTTATGTTTCCATCTTGAGTATTGTGTCTCAGAGAGGTGAAAAGTGACTAAGATAGCAATGGTGTGAAAGTAAGTATAGGTGGGACTGTTTCCTTTGTAGTCTATGCCATACCTGAACATATTAAGTTGTGACCTTTACAGTGTCTTTTACACTTCACACACACAAAGCTTCATTATTCAGAGTAATGGACTTTGAGTTCTTTCTGCGTAGGTTTGAATCCTTGCTCCGTCACTGGAGTTGCTGTGTGATATTGGCCAAGATTCTCAAGCTCCCTGTCACTCAGCTTCTTCATTTCTAAAATCTGACAACAGTAGTATTTAGCTCTAAGAGCTACTGTGTAGATATAGTGAGGTAATTTATCTAAAAATGCTTGGAATGGTGCCTGATCATAACCATGTAACAAATGACAGCTATTGTTTTCTTGAATCGCTCTGATAGATGGGCCTGGATTACGTCTACAATTAAAACTTGCTAACCCTGATATCATCTGTAGTCCTATGTAGGACCTGATGTTTCAGTTTCAAAGTGAAGTGTCTTTGAAAATCTTGTATCAGTATGATCTGGCCCATTTCACAAAAGAACTCTGCCGAATACTCCGGTTAAGAATCAGCTTTTCACCTTTACTCTTAAAGGAAGCAAGGATAGGCCTCAGATCTTTGTTGAAATTCTGCAATATGCAATTTAAAGTTAGATTGACCTTCAAGCTGACAAAGTAAAATAAACAGTTTTATAAATGAAAATGGCTAATCTGAAATAGATCACAGCTAAGAACTTCATTTTTTATTCATTCTCTTCATACAAGGTTGATATCATACAAGTGAACATCTAATATTGTAGTTCATTGTAGGGTTCACACAAGATGCAGTTAGAGGAAATTAAGGGCACAATGAATTGGCAGAAACCAGGGACTATGTCTATAGCTCCTTATTTCAGAGAGTTATTATATTTAAATGTAGGTATGTGTAATTTAAAAAAATAGTTGTTGCATAAAATTTTGCTGTTGGGTTCTTTGAACTATTCTGGGCTTTTAGTTACTGAAATTTAAAAAAATGGGTATTTGGGAGAGTGTCTCCATACCTCAGGAAAACTACAGGGAAGGTTAGTTGCTTCAAATATACCTCTTTAAGGGCTCTCTGTAATATTTTTTTCAGAAAAGAAAATCTGTTAGGAGCTGGAATATTTGTCAGAGAAAATATTATGGAAAGGAAAAATAAAACTTTTCAATAACACAGGATCCAACCAGTTCACTGCACCAGTTCACTGTGGCCTGACAGCTAAGTTCAGCGCCTTTGCAGACTTGAGGTAGAAGTTTTAAGGCTGGTTTTGGAACCCGTGCTCACAGAGCAGCGTGGGCAATTGACCCTTGTTCTGGTTCTGCAGCTCTGAGTTCAGGGAAGACCGTGGATTAGCAGAGAAAGGCTGAGGGTGATAAATAAGCACTGTGCTCATGCCTGACTAGACTGTACTGAACTGTGCAGTCATTTTATATGTGGCATAACACTGAGATTGATGGCGTAGAGGAGCAGGTCCCCTGCATGTTTTCAGGGTAGCCACTGTGCAGCTCTTTTCACATGTGTGCCAGCTCACAGGCACATACACACACACACACACACACACACACACACACTCATGCATAGGAAATAGAGTTTATTGGAGGACAGGTGCACTTTCTGAAAGCCTGATTAGAGTTCTCTCATTCATATGTTGTTGATTTTTGGGCCTGACTGTAACTGTCCTGGGAAACATTACTTATCTCTTTGTACTGATTTCTCTATACCTTTGAAAGAAGATTCACTTTGGTCTACCTATGAAGTGTCTGTCTATGTCTAGTCCATCAAACTGAACATATTAACATCTTCAATCTGATATTTTTAAGACTTTTATATAATTTGTACTCGATAAAGGTTTATTGAGTTGAACTATGCAGTTTAAGGTAAAATATATTATGTGCAAATAGTACACCATCTATAACTTATGTCGTTAAATGTAGATTAAAAAATTAGTTCCCAAATTTGTAACAATCAAAAATAAGGGGAGATTCTAGAGCCTCTTATTGACTTTCATTCATATCTAAAAGCCTTACCTTCTTATATACACATTTGATACTTCTGGAACACTGGATTTGTACCATATGGATTTTCCTTTCACTTTTTTGTGTCCACCTTCCAAAAAATGATACAACCAACATCATCGTTGATTTAAATCTCTCTGGAGACACCCTGTGCCACTGATGGTCTCTCCCTTCCCTTTCTCCTTTGAAGAAATTCAGTGTCCAGATGTTTCAGAATCCAGATGGCCTCTGCATGCATCCTCTATCACCCAGAAAGGAGGAAAATGTGAATGAAAGTGCAACATGTAAAAGAAAAAACAAAATCATTTAGCACTGGCTAAGTAATGACAACCTCCAGGGCTCAAGAAAAAACTTCCTTTCCTAAAGCAGGAGTGTAAAGAAGGCACGAGATAGGCTCTACTACCAGCGAGCCACATTTCAGCCTTGCCTCTTCCCATCACTGGTAAAGAGGCTCGCAGCGGAGAGGTCCACACTCTTTAAAGGGCAGCAGCACGGAAGAACTATCATGTACAATTTAAAGTAGCAGCTAAAATTGGAATGGTCACAAGAAAGCCTGTTTCTTTGCAATTAAATTGACAAGCTGTCTATGATTACCCTAGGGAACTTGGCAGCTGAGTGATAAAAAGACCGAGAGTGTTGAAAGGTCTAACACAACTTACTAGGTGGACAAAGACCACAGCTGCTTAATACACTGATTGGGAGAGTCGTGGAATGTACTTGGCTAAATTAGCCGAGGAGACATTCTCATGATACTTTTTCCTCTTTACGAACCCTCTTCTCCAAACCCACAGCAGAAATGACCTACAAATATTTGAAAGTAGACATTAATAAGTAAAAAATGTTATTTAGCATGAGCCTTCTATGACAAATTAGCAGAAAAACTGAGATGTTTACAAAACACAATAAAAATCCTTCCTAACAAATTATGTGCAATTTATATATATTTGATATAAAAACTGGGTACCCACGAGAAGATTTATAATGAAGATCAAATATGAGATTTGGAGCAAAGTAGATGATATAATGCAAACTATTGGGAAGAATGACATAGGGATTTCATGGTATGAAGTCTCTTGAGTTAGGCAAACCTGGAGCTTAGGTGATAAAGGAGAACACAATAAAATTTGGGTGGTAACAATTTGTGAAGAACATGATACCCATGTCAGCTATGTCTTTTTAATTTTAATGCATTACTTAAAAGGGCAGAAGCACAGGAAATGTGAAGTTTTCTTTTATGTATTTCATAGAAATTGATAATACTCTTCTTTAAATAAATGCATGAGAATTATGTCTATGTGCCTATCTGCTCTTCTGGAAGGCAGTGGACTATCTGTTTCAGTGATCCTGGGAAGTGATTTGTGACTACTTCCAAAGTAGGGTTAACCTAAGCAGGATTTCCACAGTAGAACTGTACTCTACATTGCTTTGGCTTTCATTTCAAAACCAGAGATTTTCCAATTAGCCAGACAACATTAACTGGTCTTAGAGACTGCATGGTACTTCAACAAAATTACTTCAAGCTCAAGGTCGTTCAAATGCTTGATGATGTTAACATTAGACAAAATTCCTTAATATTATTTTTGGATTAACAAATCAATAACGCCTTCTGTTAGCATAACACAATACATTTAGAAAGTGGTTTTACATCCAATGTGACCTTTTTTTCCTTTCCCATAACAACCCTGTGAAGTAGTTTGTCGTCACCATTTTAAAGATGAAGGAAGGAACGGCTCAGAAAGGTTAAGTGAGTGACTTGCCTAAGGTCACATAGTAATTGGCAGAGCTGAGAGTCTTTGCACTACAATCAAAGGAAGTCTGAGAGCAGGGGCTAATGTGGAGCATAGCGTGAGATGTTTAAAAAAAAAGTCCTTCATTTGCGAAACCTAAGTCAACACATTTGTGTAAATTGAACATTCAAACTTCCCTTTTGGGATAACTGGATGAGATGATACACGTCTGCTGATGCCTTCAGCCAGATTCCTAAGAATCTGAATCTAATTATTGAGGAAAAAAATACTTGTACTCTTTCCTCTCATCATGTTGAAGGTTATACACTTATGTACTCATTACTTGCTTTTTCTAACAAAATGTGCATCTAGTAAGAGGCTGCTGTAACATTGCTTTTTCCAAATGCTCCCCCCTTGCTGCTTGTAGCTAGGCCAGGGTTTTGTACATAAGTAGGACTGAATAAATGCTTTTTGACGCTAATTATGATTTTTAACAGACAGTAACCTAATCGAGCTCCAAAAAGATAGTTTGAGATTCATCCAAGTCTTGATTATCTGTGGAAATAGGAACTAGAAATAGCAAGGATAATTGAAATCCACAGACAAACACAAACCTCATTTTACAAATAGCTTCAATCTCTTCCCTCAGCAAACCTTTAACTATATCTAATAACATAATTAGGTTGACTGGTTTGAGGTTTAACTTTTCCCCTCTTTGCTCTGGTTAAGGTACTGCAGAGGGGAAAAGTGGTTTAAAAAGTAGTAAAGGATTTAGTAAAAATCAAGAGTTGACTGAAAGCAAAACACCTTTTTGTCTTATTTTGACAGCCGTGATGATACGTGCATATGTGCTTAATAAATGCTATTTAATGAGACAGATACACAGAGATGAAAATGTATCATCTTTCTTCTGCTGGCCATATCACAGTCCTGGGGTTACTTAGCTACTTTCCCACCTGTCCTGTGTAGTGAAGCATTCCTTAGGGTCAGTCACTCATTTCTTTTAAATCAACCAATACATTTTTAGCAGCATGACAGACACAAACTTTAAAAATATATATATATAGCAAGATGTCAAGGCAAGATCCAGAATGAAGTTTAAAAAAAATCAATCATCTCTCTATCTCTATGATAGTCTTGTGAATTATGATCAACTATGTGCATCATAAACCTGTGCCTAATTCTTAATAACTTCAAAGATTGTGTTATATGCCAGCCTCCTAACACAGGGTATCAGGCAGAAAGTCTTGATAGCTTTGCAAACAAAGTTATCCATGTTATTATATATGATATATATCTATATTACATAGTTACCGTATGATTGGCTCTCTTAACAAGCCTTTGGAAAGGTCAGTCTATTTGATGCATTTACAAGAATGTGACATCTTTACCCAACAGAAATATACTAAAGTATGGAGGCGTGGAATGCAAGGTGATTGCCTGCATTAGTTTGTGTGCACTAACTGACTCATTACTGGTTTCATTACCAATATGCATATCCTCTTTTTTCATTACCATTATGGATTTGTTTGGGACAGATATACTCCTGGATAAAATTTCTCACCTCCCAGATTTTTTTTTTTTTTTGTTAAGGCCATATGGT
>NW_022900945.1:21726960-21731506 GCF_012274545.1 Fukomys damarensis | reverse complement strand
TTTTTTTTTTTTTGTTAAGGCCATATGGTCTAGTTTTACTGTGTGATTTGTATGCAGGATTATATGGGATGAGGTTCTGGGCAAAGTAATGGCGGAGGAAGCAGCCTTCTTGTGATCATAAGGTAAAAAGGCCACATGCTAAGGGAGACTGGGAAAGAGAGAACTTGGGCTGTGAGTTGTGCTGCTCCTAAACTCGTCCTAGTCTTCTTCATAAGGGAAAAACAACCTCCACCATTTGAGTAAGGTTCTTGTTATATATAGTTGCAGACAATACAGTCAGATGCATAGGTTTGTTAGTGTTGTTTCTGAAGATACAGGTTCCTGGCGCTCTACTCTGGCTGTTATTTTTACTTTCTCTTCACATCTACAATGATATGCCATTCATAAAGTCCGGGAGACTGTGAATTCCTTGTTGCTTAACAATTACTATAATTGTTTTTGTTTTGTTTTTACTATTATTTATTAGCATCTTGAGCCACAATAAACATGTAACTTAATATCTAGAGAGAAACATGTATATGCTTAAATATACACACATACCTATTTAGAATATTTCTAATATATACAGCAGCTCCATAACAGGGCACTGCTGACCAGTGTATGCCTGGGATATTTCTAAAACTGAAGTTCTATAAGAAGGTGCATTCTTTTGTAGACCACAAGTCTAGATTTAGATTTGTGGTTGCCATAACCTACTCACGCTATTAATAAAGACCGGTTGGAGGTGGGGAATTATAGCATGGGTTCTGTGGCTGGAACAAAAGCATTATGAAGTTAATGGGGAGCTCATAACTAGGCCACTATAAAAATTTCCCCATTTTTTCCTTCGTATGAGAATGTTCAGATTTTCTGAGGTTTAGCTAAGTTTCTTAAAAAACCTACATTATATAGACTTTACCTGTTCACAGGTGGCTGTGACCTCTTCTAGGGTAGGAACCATTGAGTGTTCGGTCCATGTGGATTGAATTGAGTTTAGAGAGAAGAAAAGAGTAGGAATAAGGAATTCAGGTTTGTAGGCTTTTCTTTCAATTCTGTTTCCTTATGGTTTTCCAGCTAGAGAGACCAGTAGGTAAAGTAAACAGAAATAGGACAGATGGAGGTGTTTCACACTTGTTTTTAGGGGTTTGTAAAAAAAAACCCAAACAAACCAGGAAAGAGAAATAATTTTTACTTTGGTTTGGCAGGAATATAGACAGTAAAACTATTGTAAAGAAGAATTGACAACCAGTGGGGAAAATTCCTAATTGCTTAAAATATCTATTACCCATAAATTATGCTTTGAATGGCTTATGGCTATGTTGCTTAAATATTGCCGTTTTAAGCTTATATTCTAATTTCTTAATAATTTCTTACGTATTTAAATAAAATTTCTATGTCTGCAAGGAATGTTTAATTGAATGGGAAAACATAATAGTTATAGGTAATTATGACTAGGGGAAATTTGCTATTTAGACTATGGCTCACAACAAAGACATCATTATTCATTAGAGATAAATTATTTGTGAGGAAGTAACTTTCAATTGTGTGCACATTTAATCTATAAACAGACAGTAAACACCATAGGAGAATATTATTCCTTGCCAGATTACCAGTGATTTCTGTCTGCTGCTTACTGTCAGGAGAATACTCTCATTTCATCTTTGAAGTTTTTAAGAATCAGACCCCGGATTATGATGTATGTGGCATCAGGCAAACACAGCATCACATTTTCTACCCAGATGGAATTCAGCTCAATTCCAGGCCTCACAAGGACAACTTCTGCAGGTGTTGAAAAACCAGCCAGCAACCCAGAACACAGAGTTTCAGAAGCACTGGTGCAAATTTCACCTTCTCAGTGGAGTTAAGCCCTCAGTAAAACTAACCAGTCTTATTTAAACACAAAAGAAAACATAAGGGGAAAAAAACCCTAAAAAGTTAGCTATAAAACCTTACCTACTTTGCCATTACTTCAGTGGTAGCCAGGAACACTTTACAATAAAGTATGACTCTTCCATAGGCCTTCAAGACAATTGAGAGAAAACTCATGTTTATTACATTTGAAGGCCTAGCCATTTCTAAAACGTGGATGTCTTCAAGTAACAATAAAAGCATTCTTGTAATCCCAGCACTCAGGAGGCTGAGGCAGGAGGATCTCTGTGAGTTTGAGACTAGCCTGGGCTACATAGTGAGTTCCAAGTCAGTCTCAACTACTTAGGGGGCTTGGAGTGAGAAGCAATGAAAACCGCCAAAGTGTCTCTTTGGAGGCCTTCCTAACAATAAACCAGGAAGCCGGAAAGTGGCAAGCTCCATGACTTACGTTAGACTCTCGCTACCTGGCACTGAGATGCTGGAAACACTGGGCAGCAGCTGCTCCGAGGACTGTCTGGTGTTAGGAATGCTGTTCATCTGGAGCAGGGGAAGATGAAGCGCGCGTGTGCGGGTCCGGCCCTAGCATCTCAGGTTCCTGGGATGAAAAGCTTACAGCTGCCTACCTTTCACTTTGAGAGAGACCATTCCTTGTCTCTCCGTCACTTCACTAGCTCATCCTCAAGGGGCACCGATTCTCTCACGGGCCGTTATGTACGCTTCAGCTTTGTCTGTCCACAAAATGTGGTCATGGGCTTTTCCCCATAGAGGTTTCTTTTTCCTTGGTGCAATTTTGACTCCATGTTTAAAAAAACCTTAATAATCACTTACTTTCTCTCCACAGACTGTACTTTGCTGGGTTATTTTCTAGAGACTCTGCCCTTCTTCAGGTTTTCTTATGACAATCGAACATCTAAGTCTTTGCAACTGGGTTTATCATTCCAAACCCTTCCTCTATCCCATTAATTTTCTTGAAATGCTGCTTTTGTGTGTTTTGCCAGTTTCCCCTTTTTGATCTTCACAAGAGGCTGGAGACTGGGAGAGATCATTGGTCCAGGAATACGGGACCTGAAGTGTGTGTGTGGTCGCCCCCACGAGAGAGTGGGCAATCATTTACTTCTCTGTTTATTACTGTATTAAGTGAGTGTGCTCCCTCTGGTTGCAAATTCCATGATTCTAAGATTTCTTTGTACTCATAAAGAGGACTAAGGGAAACTTGTAATGTGATTGTTGTACCAGAAAAAGTAAAAGGAACATATGAGCCATTTACTTAGTAAAAACAAGGGGATGACAGGTTTATTTGATGACATGGCAATGAGAAAGACAGAATTTGGGACTCGGGGGTATACTGGCCTTTTAGAGGCAGCAGCAAGCTGATGGTTTATTAGACTGGATTAAAGCTGGTCTGGTTAAATAGCTTCAATTGCACTTTGTAAATAAAGTAAACATGAGCTCCTCTGCTTTTCCCAGTTCAGAATTGGATTTTAAAGGTATGTTTCTCAGATGTCTAAAATTGAAGTTTCCATTCCATAATAGTGGAAAATAATCACGACCTTTATTTGAAACAAAAACCATCATGGAGGTGATGTGAACAAAAATAATCCATTATTTTGCATAGCTGAGAAGGTACTTTAGTGGCATAAAACACTGCACACACTATAAACAAATGGAAATCCTGAGTCTGTCCTGTTAGGCCCAGGCTACGATCCATTGCAAACCAGGGGTTGTAAAACAAGTAACCATCTGGAACTATGGTTTATCAACAATTTTATTTTCCGGAGACAACTTTATCCTAGAGAGCTGGAAGAGTGGAGCCCTGTCTTGGAGGAGGAGGGTTGGTTGATTTTGTGAAAAAGTATTTTCAGTTTCATCGTCTAAGGCTTTGCACTCAGCAAAGTTGCTTTCGTAAACTCCTGCACACAATGCATCGGGCATAACAGCTTTCAGAGATTTTATTAGTCCCTTGGGTTGGCCCTGAGGAAAATACACTCGAAAATGTAAGGCGCAACCCGGAAAATGTTATTTTGATTCTTTAAAACACACACACACACACACACACACACACACACACACACTCACACAGAGAAGAAAAGAAAAGAAAAAATCTGCAATGACCAGCTTACCTTAGTGATTGTGTTCTCTTACTCTTCCCTACCTTTTTCATTTTTTGCTTCGAGGACAGGGAATGGTGTGGGAATTTTTTTTTTTTCTTTTTTTTTGCCTCCTGTTCTTTCTGAATAGTCACTTAAAAGTGCATAATAAACTCACTCCTTTCAAGACCCATTCTTTTTGTGCGTGATGGGGAGGAAGAATGGAGGAAGAGGAGGCCTGCGTGCGCTCCGCAGCGCCATCGCACCCTTCTCCCGGAGGGGCTGTCCTCGTGGGCGTCCCCGATCCCTCTCACCTCCCTTCCCGAGGAGACTCCCAGCTGCCCACTCGCGAGCCCGGCCCCGGGGCCACCCACGCCCTCCCCCTCCGCCGAGCGGAGCAGATCGCTTATGGGGAGGAAGAATGGAGGAAGAGGAGGCCTGCGTGCGCTCCGCAGCGCCATCGCACCCTTCTCCCGGAGGGGCTGTCCTCGTGGGCGTCCCCGATCCCTCTCACCTCCCTTCCCGAGGAGACTCCCAGCTGCCCACTCGCGAGCCCGGCCCCGGGGCCACCCACGCCCTCCCCCTCCGCCGAGCGGAGCAGATCGCTTTTC
>NW_022900945.1:21672256-21726856 GCF_012274545.1 Fukomys damarensis | reverse complement strand
CGGGACGCGCCCAGAGACACGCGGAGAAAGGGCAGCGCCGCCGCCTGCTGCCGTCCTCTGCGCGGTTAATCACGCGCTCCCCTCTCGCTGCTGATTTGCAAGAGCAGATTAATCAGAGAGCGCGGCTTGATGAAATTTGCTGTTATTGTGCCCATTTTTAGCAACATCTTTTATTATCTTCATTATTCATTTACAGGGGACCGGCATCAATTATGCAAATGAGTTCACAGACTTTGCAGATTACTTCATTTGCCGCTATTGTTTGTGGAAATTTAATTATTAAATATTATTAAGCTTGCGTTTTCTTCAATTTTCCAAGGCTTAGTTTCATTTGATTTTTCCTCCAGCTGCTCTTCTTTCCTTTCAGTGCCAAAACAGCTCCTCATCAAAGCGGCTCTGGCATGTGAAGACCAAATAAAATCTCCTCAATTTAATAATTTTGATGTTAGCCCCTTGTTCTCAGCTGCTTGCTCAAAGCAATGCAGAGAGGAACGCAGAGCACATTCAATTTAATGAGCAGAAATTGAATTCAAGTTTGTTCGGAATTGACTTCAATTAAGCAGAGTCTTAATGATAAATTAATCCCCTTTCTTTATTCCCTAGAATTTGTTTTTCAAAGTAGGAAATTGGACTACATTGAAAGACCAAATAAAGAATACCAATTTTAACTAGATCATGGAACTGATAGCAAAATTTAATTCTTTATAGCAACGTACTTGGACAAATCGCATTCTTTCTATGGCGTGTATTATAATTTATATTCATTGTTACCACTTACACTTCCATGGCAAGGAGAAAATGGCAGTTGAATTAAATATGGGCTTGTAATAGACTTCAGAGTTTTAATCTTTATTAAGAAACTCTAATTGAATGCATAATTAGCTTTTCAGGCTTTAGGAAATTTGGTTTAATATCTCTGTGAACTGAAAACATAGATCAAGAATTTTAAAGCAATTTTTATGAGTTTATTCTTGAAGAGAAATAATCGGGCTGTATGTACAATGGCATTTAAAACTGAATAGTAAGGGTGTGAGAGGCGAAGATTTAGGTTCATCCAGGGCTGTTATGGACGCAAAGCCAGGGCTTCCTTGGAACCAGAGCCAATACTGGTAATTTTAAGTTCCTTTTATTAAAACCTCTAATGTTCCTTCAGGCTACCAAATCCATTATTCCTGCCCAGATCCTGCTGGAAATCAAACTCGCAGCTACTTGGGGATTTTAATGAGGGCGTCGTATTGATTGTTTGCTTATACTGTTTGGGTTTGCGGCCACTGTCAAAAATGTACCTGACATTTTTTTTTTTTTTAATTTTCGAATCATGGATCATCTTTTCTGGAACATGCAGAGCATAATTCTCCATGCTCCGGTCCGCAAAGCACTCTATCTACATACGCCAAGTGTTATTACTGCAGTTCCTTCAGGAGTGACCTTAGACGCGATGATGTTTGTTCCAAAGAACTTCAAGCTGTTCACTGTGGTATATTCATAGCCACGAATTTAAAATACATCAGCGAGAGAAAATACATTTAGGCTGAGTACTGTTTCAGAGTGCACGGGCTCCGCCTTCCCGCCCCTGCGCCTCCTTACCTTTGCTTTCTTACCCAGGCTCCTCAGACCCAGTGTGCCAGCCTGACTTTGCTGTGAGTTTTAAATTGAATTACTTGTGATGGCGATGATTTTCATCGTGTGACAGTACAGTATCATTATTCCCAGTACTTTTCAGGGTCCACCTGCTCTTTGTTAGAATTAAAGATTTATATAATAATAGAATTTTAAAACTGCCAAGGCTCTTAAAAATCACCTGGCCCAACTCCTATGTTTTATAGATAAGGAAACCAAGGCCTATAAATGTTATGTAATTTTCCCAAGGCCACAGATTCAGCCAGACACAGGGCCAGGACCGAAACTTGCAGGTATGCTGATTTCTAAGCCAAAGAATGTTTTTCCTCATGAGTCAAGGCTGCTTCTAAGTTGTGCAGTGATATCTTTGAGTAAGTGGAAACTAGCTTTAAAAAGACAGGAATTAATTTATTGTCTTGTTCAAACTGGGAAATATATTGATTAAAGTGAAAAAAAGCACACACAAACACAGTAAGCCTATTTATCTGGACCTTAGACAATTGGGAAGCCTAAATAATAGAAGTGTTTTGTACTCCGGCGAGAGAAGAACAAATGAAAAGTTCACAGGCTAGCATGATGATTTTTTTAAATAAAAAATTTTATAGTACTGTAGGTTCTATGCATACTAAGTCCTATATTCTATAGTGGAGGTAGACAGACATTTTAAATGATTTCTAGTATTTTTATTCATTTCCCATGAAATGGTGGTATCCCAAACTTCCTTCATTTCATTGCAGGTTTTTGTTGTTCAATCTTAATGAGCTGTGGTGTGAGTACTGACTACTAGGAAATTTGCTAGATGTTGAACATTGGAAGACTGATGAAGCTCGTAAGGAGTTTACAATCTAAGTAGTGGGGAGAACAGAAAGAAACCAATATTGTGTAAAATAAGAAGTATTCTAAAGAGTGCATAGAACTTGGCGTAGGGGTACAGATTGAGGCAAGTGACGCAGACAAGGAGGCCTGGGAAACCTCCATGCAAGTTACCAAGGTCGAGGAGATGACAAGCGTGGCATCGGGTGGGGCAGATGCAGAGATTTTTGGCTGTAGAAGGAAAACTATGTAGATGGCAAAGAGGTTCCAGGCGGAATGAAAGCTGTGCCAGAGCATGATGGGAGATTGAACTACAAAGCTGAGGGTCAGACCACTAAGTGCTCTTTGCGTGAAGTTAAGGACAAATCATCTTTCCTTATAGTCCGGAGTGCAGTTATTTAAACAGCTTCCATGAGAACACAGGTATTCCTGAGATGACAGTAATCTCATCTTCATCCTCTATTAACTAATGTCTTAATTATTACACGGTACTTCAGCAGTGATTTTCTGGGAAATAAAGCAAGTTAGAGGACTTTGGGGTGTAGACTGGGAATACGAAATGCGACGTAGAAAGAAGAAAGACACAGATGAGGGTGTAAGGAGGTTCCTGAAATGAACTCTCCATTCACACCTTGGCCTAGGACCCAGGCAGAATCACATGATTTTGATAAGAGGTAGGCCTCTACATCAGCTCCACCTCTTGAGCCATTAAAATTATTTGTGCATTTTCCATTCATGGAGAATGGTTAGAATTTTAAAACTTTTACCTTGGGAACACTGTGTAACAAAAACTGGTGATTTGTTTTGATGACTCTAGGAATTCAATGTCCCTATGAAATCAAGATATATGAAATCACCTATTAAATCTTGCTAGAGTATTGTACCAAATTTTTGGGAATCAGCCTCTGATTTCTGGTAAGCAAGACAGCTGAATTAACTCCAACATTGGATTAACTAAAATATCACATTTCCTACACCATTCTAAATCATCTAGCATAATATGTCTATATACAGACCTACAAAACATTTTTCTGACTTTCCTGTGCAAGAGAAGTAAAATATAAAAGCAGGGTAAACACAAAAATTTCAGATAAACCAACAACATTTTCTTCTGCATTAAAATTTAAAAATTTAGGCAGAATCACATGATTTTAATAATAACATGAGTTTATCACCCTGATCTGAAGCAGAAGCCATGGGAAAAGGGATACTGCTTTTTAGTGAAGGTTATGTTGTTATCTACGGTTGATTCAATTCAGAGAAAGATTGATTGAAAGAGCTGCTGGATCCCTTAAAGGCGAGGTTACGTCACTCACTGTGGGAAGGGTCTCAAAGGTTACAAACATGACCTGGACAGTTGCTCTGCTCTCAGGCAGCTCATGCGCAAGTGGTCAGGGTGACAGAGAAGTAAGTAATTTTATGAATGTAACAAATGTTATAGTAGAAATAAAGTCAAGGCTTTGGAGAAAGAGTTAAAGATCATTTATGTAGGAAGGAAACAGCCTGATGTTAAGAGTCTGTTTGTGTTTGTAAAGGCCTGGGAAGCACCAGGGGAGCAGAGTAAGAAGAGTGCTCATCTTCCAGTTAGATAGCTGGGCTACAATCAGCTGTACACTCACCGAGCTAAGTATTTCTCTGAAGCTCAGTCTGCGAGATAATTCTGCCTTGCAGCGTGCAGTTTTATATATCACTATTTGCACTTCTTGTCACAAATTTCTTAGGTTTGGAAAGGAAAAAATTTGACCTGCTAAGTGCTGTCTCTTATTCTCTCCCTATCACTCCCTAGAGGTTGGCCTAAGTCTCAGCAGGAAGTCAACGTAGATGCAGAAGGGAAAGGAGGACAGTGGACATTGGAATATGCTTGACTTTGTGTGTGTGTGTGTGTGTGTGTGTGTGTGTGTGTATCCCTGCCCTTTGGTTTGTTTCTGTCTTAGTTTTCTCACACAAAAAATGACAAGGAATAATTTGGGAGGAAAAACTAAATTTTCCTTTTTTTAAATCTTATAATCTTTCCACTGATCTATTGTTTATGTGTTTAAGGATCCCGAAAAATGTTAAGTACTCCATGCATTTATGATGAATACAAATCTCAAAGAAAAGTTCAGCCACGAGACAGATGAAATAAAAGGAACCTAAATGAAGAAGTTCTTACAGTTTTGGTATTGTTTATGGGGGAGCGAGTCAGGATCACGAAATTGATTCTGCCCTCCCCTATCAGTGATGAATGGTTTTCAAATAAAGAGCAATATCCTAGGAATATCAAACCCATTTTAAATTGGTGTCCTTTTGGACATGGAAAGAGTGTTACAAAAGAATTCACTTGAATAGCATCAGGGAATCCGAATGTGCTTGTAGGAAACTCCCACGCCAAGTAGTGATGGTTTTATTGTGTTAAATAGAGAAAAGAGAATGGGAGACAGAGATGGGAGAGGAGGAGAAGGAGGGATGGATTCACAGATGAGGAGAAAAGGTGAAGCAGAGTACGCGGGAGAGAGGAAAATAAACGGGAGAAGTGGACACATGGACACAATGGGAGGAAGAGGGAAGCGGAGAGGGAGAGGTGGGGGAAAGACAGAGGATCATGCTCCGAAGGAGCCTGAAGTTTGGGAAACCGCACTTTTTCACACCCTAGGGCTCCTTTCTGCAGTGTGTCTCGCAGTGCTGTCATCTCATCACATTGCCTCCAAATTGTCATTAGCCACTGTTTATACCTATTTAACTGCTGCTTACCTTTGGATTTTCAAGGACTTGATTTCTAATAGGATGGATAATCACAGTAGCTCATCACAGGGAAATACTTCTTCCTTTGGTGTATCATGTGTGGCATGTTCCTGCACCCTGAGTAAAGGGTTTCCATGTCCTCACTTTAAGAAATGTAAGGTTAATGGCGACTGCCTGCATTCACTAGGATGATCTGACTTCTTCCTCCTAAGATGCCTTTGTTCCTTACTGTTTGCCAAGCAGCACATTTCCTCTGGTTGCGCTGGAGTGGAAGAACCTTCCAGAGAAAGCTGTTATTCATTCAATCCCAGGGCAGCAGCTCGGGGCACAAGGATAGAAAACAACGCCGAGGGGTCAGGAAAAGCGGTGCTTTGTGGGAAAGGTGTTTAATGGCAGGTTTTGGTGTGAAAACTTACTTTGTTAAATGAATAAACGAGCTAAGGTAAGAAAGGGGAGAAAATAATGCTGAAAAAGTGTAAACTTTGTGCTTTTGAGTTTCACAAATTTTTAGGAGCCGGGCAGTGACAGGAAGAACCATGGCTTTAATGCTGCTTTGAATCATAGGATGACAACATGGAGGTTTTTCTGTTTGTTCTGCTTGTTTCCATTCTCATAAAAAGCTTTCTGCTTTGGGGACCTCTCCCACTACGGCTTGCTGTTCTGTGTTGGTTAGCTTTTGAATGCCGATAGTCAAAGATGTTTACTGTCCTTTAATGAAGAAAAAAAAAATCTCATGTTTATTTCTTAGGTGGGGAGGGTTGTCCACATACCGTTTTGGAATCTGTAATTTGAAAAAAAGTCAACCTTCTTATTTAGCACTGTCCTTCATAATACAAATTGCAAATACGGCACAGTGCCAGTGCTGAAAAGTAATTTCAATTAAAATTCCCAGGGCTTTTACAGGGGCAACACGAGAGTCAGCCTTGACACAGTGTCCTTGAGTCTGGGCACAGTTTACCTGGAAAGCTTCAAAGAGGGACAAATGATTTTAGTGTCACCTCCCTTACTACCCCCCCATTCATCCCAAGCCATTAAACAAACCAACACTGCCCTTTCCATGAAAAAGGAGGTTCCGTGATCGCTTGTCTGGAAAAGCTGGTAATGGACTATTAAATAGTTGTTTGTGAAATCACCACACAGTACAGTGTTTACTTGTTTCTGCTGAAGTATTTCTGTTTACCCAGTTCTGGATAAAGAACAGATCATTTGACAAGGCCCCAGAGTAAACAACATCCCACTATTCCCTTTCTGTCTTCCGGTCGGGGCCTCTGCCTTTTCCGTTGTTAGGGGACGAGGGAGGTGATTTGTGGAGACATTACAGAAGCTGCAGAATGTAGGGCTGATCTAGTGTGTAGGCCCATCATGTACTGCAGGTCAAAATAGCTTGTCCTGAGAGACAGCTATGCCCCCTGCCCTAAAGTGTTTCTCTCAGCTTCTTGTCTTTTAAAAATCACACAGCTACCCTCTCCTACAAGTTAAGGATGCCAATAAAATCAAGAGCTTCTTGAGAGGGGCAAAATCAAATTGATATCTATTACTGATACCTGCACTTGAATAATACTGAACACTTACTGGATGCTCACTTATGTGTCAGACACTGTGCTAGAGGCTTTATCCTGATTATTTCATTTACCCTCACAAAAGTGCCACAAGGACAGCTCCATTACTGTCTACAGGTGACGGGTGAAGAGAGGTTATGTGCCAAGTCTTATAAGAAGTTGACAAGAGAGGAACTATTGTTTGAACCTAGATTCCCCAACTCCTGAGCCTATGCGTTCATCACAGTCGTTTCAACAGAGATTGGGGTTTGGAAAACACAGGGCACAGGACAGTTCACCTTGGGTGTGAGAAGCATGGGGTCCTGCACTGGAGGCTGGGTGTGGGGAGCATGTGGACAAGGGGAGGTCTGAGGGGAGGAAAGGTGGACATCATACGCTCCCGACCACTGCTGGGGGTTTGCAAGAAGGGAAGGATTAGTGCAAAGGAACAGAGTCTCCTCTGTTCTGTTATTTAACAGAAGTTAATCTCACGGATATGTTTATGGCTAAACTGATGGAATCATTTTCTTAAATGTCCCCTGGATCCCGAAATTGCAAGATTTCTGCCTCTCTTTCATGGCTGTCAGTTACAGACTTTGCATGTAATTCTGTGTCCGTGCGGTCGTATTAATTCTCTTTGGCAGCAGGGGAAACTGAGAGGCAGAGGAGAGCCAGGCCCACAGCTCACACCCCTTGCTCCGAGCCGATGGTCTTTCCAGTGCGCCCCCAGCAGCTTCTCATGGATTGCCCCAAATGCCTAGCCAGCCACCTTCTTTCTCTCCGTGGAATTCCCTTGACTTTGTTCTCCTCTCGTGTTAGGCCTCTTTCATTTCTAAGGGAAGCACCAGCCACACACTTACTACCGCAGTCTCAGTCTGATTTTGGGTTCTGTAATTCATTGTTATGTGGAGAATGCCTTCAGTGAAACACAACAAGCTGCAGAAAATATAATTCTCCCTTAATGTATATTTACTAAGTGTATTTATTATTCATCAGGATGTGCATTTTAAAATGTGAGTCTAGATTCCTTCACTTTTAATCCCAAACAAATGTTAAAAGATTTATTTTTATAATAATCCTGGAAAGAGAGCGAAGTAAGCCTCCCTGAACACAGCTTGCCAAGTGGCGGATGTTTGTGCTATATATCCACACTGGATGCTCAATCTGCAGTTGCTTGTCGTCTCTTACTGTTTCTAGTGGTGATGTACGGAAGCACACAAGCTCACCAGGGCCCGTCAATGGTTGCAATTTGTTGGTTCTGACTCTAGGGAAGGAGTGCTGCAAGGGAAAGCAGTAAAGTCCCTTTTCTTTGCAAGATACAGATAGATATGGTGGGAAAAATAAAGGCAGATAAATGAAGAAAAGAGAATATGTGTTTCAGGAGACAAGAAAATAAGCAAAAATAGACTTCAAAGACCTCAAGGTGCTATCGATGTGAAAGTGTTTGAAAAGTATATGAAGAATTAAACACGAATTCATTAAGCACTGCAGAATGAATAATTCTTACTTTTCCATGCTGCAAGAAAGGAAGGCTCTAGAGAGCAGGAGCTAGTGTAAGAGGCTGCTGGGGGCTCACTGGAAAAACCACCGGCTTGGAGCAAGCGGTGTGAGTTGTGGGCCTGGCACTCCTCTGCCTCTCAGTTTCCCCTGCTGCCAAAGAGAATTAATATGACCGCATGGACACAGAATTACATGCAAAGTCTGTAACTGACAGCCATGAAAGAGAGGCAGAAATCTTGCAATTTCGGGATCCAGGAGACATTTAAGAAAATGATTCCATCAAGTTGGCGTGGAAACTTAGTAATACTCAAAGGCCAGCTTACTGGATGCTGTGGTCATCTGTGCGGCTGGGCTAAGCCTCCATTTGTGCAAAGGACTTCAGCTGATTTCAGGGAAATCTTTGCTGATTATTAATCTTTCCTCTAATTCCAAATAGCATCTGCTTCCCATATTTTTTAAGATTTTAGGGTATGGCAGTTTCCTGGTTATCAGCTGGAGGATATTCTCGTTGGTGTGGACTAGTGAAGTGCTCCATTTCTGCTCACATATTTTTTGAGTAAACCCATAACACCCATAATATATTAACAATCAATGTTGAAATAGGAAAATTGGACACCGTTTCTATTTACATTTCAAATATAATCCCATTGTGTATATAATGGTATACTGGTTAGATAATAATGAATGTTGAAGAGCCGTAGTTAAGCAAATAATCAACTTTAATTGCATCATGAAACATTTTGAAAAAAAAAACCAAGGAATTTTGGAGAAATAAAGAAGAGCCACTTCCAAAAATTAAATGGAAAAATAATAGCAGATCAAATCGGTTATCTGTGCTGTAGTTATTCTCTCGACTGTTTCTTGAACATCTCTGTTCAATGCTACCATTCTTTCCGGCTGGATGTCTTGTTGACCAGTGCCTTCCAAGTTAACTCATCTGACTGGAAACAGAACTGTTCTTGCTGTGAAATACAAAGTGACGTTACCTCTAAATTCTTGCCTTTAGCCTTTAACATTTAATAAATGAATTAAACAGAAACAATTGGGTATCTTTTGCTGAACTTGATGCCTGTAATAAATGTCACTGGTGTCATAGGAAACAATTTGTAAATTATTTTGAAAGGAATTGTTTCAACTACAGAGCAGGCAGTGAAGGAGACAAATGGGAAGGATTTGTGAGAGGCCATTTCTATAATGACATCATAAGAGCCAAGAGGGTTTCAATAGCAATTCTATTCATGCCAAGAAAAGGAAAAAACAGTGTAACAGGCCTAATATTTCTATGTTTGTTTGTCATTTTGCCCTTTGTTAGATGACTGGGAAAAATAAAAGGAATAGTGGTACAGAAACTTTAAACCAGTTTAAGTAGTAATTTACTTGTGTGAGTTTATATTATCTAACTATTAAGTTTCCAGAAACCCCTTTGCTAATGGAAGAAGAAGAAGAAGAAGAAGAAGAAGAAGAAGAAGAAGAAGAAGAAGAAGAAGAAGAAGAAGAAGAAGAAGAAGAAGAAGAAGAAGAAGAAGAAGAAGAAAAGGACAAGATTACATGGATATTACAATCCTTTTTTTCAAAATATTGCAGATGTGAAAATAATAATGATTAGAAGAGCATACCATGTCAAACAGGTTTTCCATTTTTAACAACATTTCTAAATGAGCACTGTATCACTGAAATGTTCTCAAAGGTTATGTTTAGTTCACAAGACCATCTTAAAGCAATGATTATTCTCTCATACAAATTTCCAAGATGGGAAAAAATTTAAAAAGCAAATTAAATAGAGTGAAGTAAATGAGACATTATTTCTCTAAAATTGTTTTATTGCCTGCCAGGAAAATATCTTCAGGAGATGGACTGAAAAGGAAAAGACTTTTGTAGTGAGCATCTGAACCACAAAAGACTTGTGGGTATTATTGGCTTTTTCAGACATCAAAAGCAAACTGTGTGAAAGATGATGGAGGTGCTCAAAGTGGAATGGGGAATGAAAATGAGCAAATAGAAGATCATGCTCAATAAAAACACAAAATGATAATCAGAATAAATGAGACTATCGGCGCACAGTAGAAGAAAATCAACTAGGAACATCTGTTCAGGTGAGGCTGAAATTAAGAGAATAATCAGACTCTGGTCGTGTGCATTTGGAAAAAGTCTGTGAAAGATACGATGAGGAGCATCTCATGCTTCACCTGTATAGAATGGTCACATACTACTTTTGTACTTTTATTAAAACTGAGCTGTTGTGGCTGTGGATTTTATTACTTCAGAGAAATACAGTTTTGCAGAAAAAATGCAATCGAATGTGCATTGTAGATTTAGAAAAATTTTAATGATGAAATGAAAATTTCGCAGAGAAATATGCAGAAATGCCGTAGATAGGAAAAACATTTCCAAGTATGAAAACACAATAACATGAAGTCACAAAAATCTTTGGAGAAATTATATCATAGAGAGCATTCAAATAAAATATATTCTCTCCTGGTTCTATAAAAGATTGGATGCTCATACTTTTCTCCATTCCTCATTCCCCATTCCCTGCAAAATGACCCTAAGCATTCTGAACTTTACACGAAAACTAAAGTTAAGAAAACTGAAAGTTGGCAAGAAGGAGGCAGCTGAGTTAGAGAACTAGGGGCACAACGTGTCAGCGATTTCCTCGGCTTTTTCTTTTGCTACATACATCCCAGAAAGCGGGACATGCCAAAGTTGGCAAACAGCAACAAGTTCAATCTCTTTAGTCAAAGGACCAGAAAGGGGCATCCTACAAAACATAACACTTTAAAAAATGAACGTCTTACTCTATTCAAACATCAAAAAAATAGGTGCTGCTACCCTCCGCTTTGTCAGCCAAGGCCAAGCAGGGAGCCTGGATTTTTCCCTTCATGGAGGTAATGAAGCAGTTCTCCCATTTACCATGAGGGTGGTGTCAGAAATGCCAGATAGGAATCCAGGACTTCCTGGCCCTCTGGAGGTGATGAGCCACTCTCTTCTTAAGAGTGAAGGAAGATTTAGTGGGGACCTGGAAGAGGTGAGGAAGCACCTTCTCCTGTGATGCTGGGTTAGAGGAGACTTAACAAACAGAGTGTTTCAACAAGGCCCCAAGTCTAGTAATAAAATACCTCTAATGCCCAGAATACAGTATCAAGAACAAGGGAAAACAATTTAAATGGTAAGAGACAATGAACAGAAAACAATCAACATGGCATAGAGGTTGGAATTGTTTGACAAAGACTTTAAAGCAACTGTAATTTTTATTACAATTTTTATTCAGTCAGAAATTACGAATACATTTGAAGCAAATAAAAATGGATAGTATCATCAAAGAAATAAGAAATATGAGAAAAGAACTGAAAAATACAATAACCAAAATTCAAAGTTTGCTAGATAGGTTTACCAATGGAATGGAGAATACAAAAGAATCAGTGAACTTGAGAACAGAGCACTGGAAATAACCCCAATATATATAGCAGAGAGAAAAAGGATTTAAAATAATGAACAGAGCCTTGGAGACCTATGCAACCAAAATGTTCTAATAATCATATCACTCATATCCCAGAATGGGCAGAAGAAATATGTAGGGTGGCAAAATAATTCAAATAAATAATGGCTGAAAAGATTTCAAGTTTGGCATAGGACAATTCTTCAAAAGCCACAAATCTATAAAAGCCTATCAAAAGAAACATTCAAGAAATTGAGCTAACCCCAAGCAGGATACCCCTCCCCCCAATCCATACCAAGGTACACATAGGAGGCAGTTTTAATAAAAAGTTTGCTTAATGCTCCCAAGATTTCAGAAGCACATACAGAACATCCTTCAGGGACTTGTAAGGGAGAAATACTATTTTACAGACAAGTTTCTGAATTGGTTTATTATTATTATTGTTATTGTTATCTCAGTTAATCCTGTGAAATGCTACACAACTTATGTTGAACATATGCACACAAATCAATGTATTTTAATGACAAAATCAAAAGTCAGAGAAAATAAAAAAATTTATAACATGTAAAATTATTAAACAACTCCTATTATGTACAAGGCATTGTGATTGCTCTCAAATAAATGCTTAATCTGTCATTGGAGAAAATGTATGTCTTCCCAGGTTGCAAAGTGAAAATTGGCTGTGTCTTACTCTAGAAGCCACAGTGTTGTAAAGAAGAAAGAAGTGGATTCAAGAACAAAACTGAGCAAGGATCACGGATTCAAACTGGGCCCAGAAGTTGTGACTAAATTTCTATTAATGAATGAAATTGCTGCAGGTGAATCTATCTGAAAAAATTATATCCACAAGTTTCTAAAAAAGAAAATCACCCCTCAAGCTGTTACACAGTAGAAATACAATAAATGTTTGGTGAATAAATGAATAAAAGAAAGAATGAATAGCATAGTGATATGAGATTTTAAGTTATTTTTGATGTTATTTTTGATAATGGAATCGTGAAGAACACACCCCCCACCAATGTGTAAGAGTAGTTTTAAATCTTGCCTTATGAGCCGGTGGCGCATGCCTGTAATCCCAACACTTGGGAGCCTGAGGCAGGAGGATCACTGTGAGTTCGAGACCAGCCTGGGCTACATAGTGAACTCCAGGTCAGTCTCAACTATGCTGTGAGACTCTGTCTCAAAACAAACAAACAAACAAACAAAACAAAACACCCCCAAACCCAAAACAAACAAACAAAAAGAAATCTTACCTTATGTTGAAATATGTGTGTGGTTCTTGTTTCTGAAAGATTTCTTATAATGAAGTCATAGACATCCTCTTTTGTATTTTCCTTTAGTTGAAAATTTGATAACCTACAGCTAGTTTTAGAATAAATTTGTCTAGCAACCTTTGAAGACTTAAATAGACCTTTCAGAATACTGTATAGAGGTTGTGTCTTGGGGTGACCGCATCTTCACTACCAGCGTGGTTTTCTCAAGCTATCATGGTGAACAGTAATACCATGATATAACTTATATTGTCAAGTGCTTCCAAGGGCCTATTTTGAGGAGCACTAGTCTTGTAGGTTATCAGTAGATATTCCTCAAAAATTATGAGAAATAATGGTACTAAAAATTATACCTATATAGCAATGTGGGAATTTTTATCATTAATACTCATAGCATGATCGTATAACAGAAGCCTTTAGATATTTCTAAAACACAGATATTTTCCACACACCAACAGCAACCTCTCACCTCAAGGGTAAATTGCAATCCCCTTTTGGGGTATAGGGAGTATGAGGAGTGGGATTGCATGTTTATTCTTATAATGTTCTCCAAGTGATTCTGAGACATTTTCACCCTTCTCCACCAACCTCTTTTCCAGTCTGTAGAATCACAGATTTAGTTTGTTAGTGTGCATGTGAATCTCCAACATGGGAATAGTTTCACAAGTTTGTGTGAATACGGAACCTCAATTTCAGGAAGATCTGGGGCCAGGAGACCATAAACATGTTTTTACCATAGACAAAGGGCACACTTGCACCTGAGCTTATTTCATCCTTCAGTATCTCTGCGATACAAAACCATTTTTATTCCCATGTTAAAAGAGGAAACTTAGAAGTACAGATTTTAGGGTTTAAAATGTAGCTTTGTATACTAAGTCTGGATCTCCTCACTGGTCAAAAGCCCACAATGAATTGGCAATTAGCACACATTTATTGTAGAAAAATCAATAGATAAAGAGACTTTAAACTCACTTCTTCAAGACTCTCAAGAGTTAAAACTTTATGAGTGCCATGGAGAAAAATGATATAAAAGATATACCATAAAGGTCTAGTTTAAGTACTAAAAACCCTGTGTCAACATGGACTGCATAAAAATTCACTTTTTTCTTCTCAATAATTTAAATCTGTTTTTTCAAAATGCATATGTATATATATAAAAAGGAGAAGAACATTAAAGCTGGCATAATACTGTCAGCTGTTGGCCATATGGAAAAATTTAAATTGTCATAAAGCTGGCCAGTTATAAAATGTTTTAGATAGTTTTTAAAAAATCATATTTTAAGCATTTGAGCAATATGCTCAAAAATACATCAGTGAGCTACACTAGTCTTTGACTAATGTCTTTGACTGTAATTTTATAGGACTCTTCCATATGTCATCAATAGTGTTTGAACTAATCCATGAGATAGGCAATGAATTTTTTTTTAGTTAGGGATAAAGATACAGGGAAAAAAATGTTCAAAATTGCATAATTATTTCACATTATCATCATTATTATTACTTTGTGTGTGGTACTGGGGGTTAAACCCAGAAACTTGAGAATATTAGGCAAGCAACTCTCAGCTACATGTCTGGCCCCCAAAATACATTTTAAACTTTCATCCATAGATACTTTTGTGTATTAAGTGGATGTAGTTGTTATCATGTTCATTAACAATCTATGTGCACGACACCAGTGAAAGTCTGCAATATACATAGTATTACATACATAAAGTGAAGGAGTTGAAGGCAGTTTTAAAAATTTATTTTGTGTTTTTCTTTTAAATTAATAGTTTAATTGGGTAGATAACTTATAATCTATATTTTAAACCATCTTCCAGAAATGTATGAATTCATATTTACATCAGCTGTAGATGATAGATACCCTTTCTCTCATTTCTGTGTATATTTTGCTATCACTGAGTATTTAAACTTTTTTCTTTTAACTCCCAACCATTCTATGCTGCCTCTATATGCATTCAGATTTCAGGTATTTACATGAAGACTTATCAGTACAGTTATCAATCATTGTGAATTTCATTTGTTTATTAATTCAACAGTAAGTCATTTGCTTTGAGCATATAGCATGAGCCCGTGGTATGCGGCATCCTCTGTTGCAGATGCCTGGGCAGGGTGCTGAGTGGTATAGGACCCTACCCTCCTGGGAAAAGCTTTCCAGCATGTTTTGCTGATATGATGAGCTATTTCTGGTAATGTAAGACAGTGGCTGTTTTATACTTTGATACACGGCCTCTTTTTAGATGAGTGTCTTGCTAAGCAATGACTCACAGCCAAAGTTTAGACCATATGAATTTATAAAACTAGTGTGATAATTAGATTATGCTTTGAGTTTAATTATATGATCGTTATGCAATGACAGCTCACACTAGAAATAAATTTCATACATGTTTAGTTGCTTCCTAACATATTTGTCAATGTTGCAAGGTATTTGGCAGATTAAATGTGCAACTTTAGTTGAAAATACAGAGAACTAACAGGAAATTTGTAGGCTTTTGTAAAAAAGGTAACCTTTGGGAACCAAAAGGAAAGAAACACTAAATATCTTAGGAAACAAGGGAGCACTCCTAGTGCTGCCCATCAGAATGTATGTAACCGAGTCAAACAATTTATTACAAATACTGACTTGGCATGAGAAGAAAGCGGGGTATAACAATGGCATGGTCTTAGCTTCATGTCATAATGCATAACTAGATGTTCCAGATTTTGCTTTTTAAAGTCACATGGCTGAGAGGGATGATGAGTAACAGTGTGAAAATGTTCCATTTTTCCTTGTTCAGGAAAAAACAAAATTAATACTAACGGAAAACCGGAAAGACCTCTCATAATTTCTCTCGTTATTTTCAAGAAATTTCCTTTTCCTGGCATTTTAGAATGAGAATTACTTTACTTTAGAGAAAGATAGTAACTAAGAAAATGGTCCGATATATTTGCCACATTAAAATGTAAAACACTCTCAGCATTATTTTCCCACTGCCCCTACATGTTTGATAAATGCTACACGGTAAAGCGATGTATTAGCTTGGGTCTGTATTTTCTATTCCAATGATTTGGCTTCCCTCACCAAACATACTGTACACCAGATTTTACAAACCACAGGAAAATTGGCACAAATTTTGAGTATTTTGCTTTATAAAATGAGACGCTGTATTTACTAAAGTTTAAAACATGTTTTTTTTGATATTGTTTCAATAAATCTCTGGCCTTGAAACAAATGCAAATAAAATGGTTAAGCGTTAAGCACTTGCTATAAGTAAAATTTGGTATGCCTTTCAAATAATCAAGGAGAAGGCACGGATGAAATTCAATTAAAGCTTTGTTTTGTCTTAAAAAATTTCCAATGCAAAAGCTGTAGTAGTTTTGCTTGGATTTCGCAAACATTATTGAAGTGTTTGGTTTATAGATAGCAGTTGTGAAAAGATAAGATAAAATTCTGGTGCTACATTCATGTTTTTAAGACATATCTAATCCGTAGTGGCATGAGAAATGTAGTAGAGGTACATGTTGCTGAAAATCACTGTAGCATTACACTTAAACACTTAGAAATGAAGGCATTTAATATAATTTATATATACATAAACTAAATGATATCTAAACTAGAGACTTCTTGGATAGAAGCATTTTTGCCCAGTATTTTAATCAAGTATCTTATCATGTGTGCTTCACTCGGTGCGTGGAGCACACAAATCTGCTGATGTATGTTTCACTTAATGGGTCTAATATCTGTAATGTGCTATTAATGTCTACTAGAAATACATATAATAGTGAAAATGCATTTTAATCAGAAATAGTTGCTATTTCTTGAAATCAGAAAGGCCAGAATAACAGTGAGGTAGATTTATTCAATTCTTTAAAGTGACTATTTTCTCGTCTCTGTATTGAAATAGTAACATACTCATATTTTTATTTTACATAAATTTGCATGACAAATTCCTAGAGCTCTAACTTGAAGTCAAATAAAAAGATGCAACCTCTTACAGCTATGCGTGCTGATATTTAGAGAAAGCACGTTTAACAGGCTGTTTAAAAAATTAATGTTTTTGCATTTTAGGACAAGAGACAAGGGAATAAAAATTTTAGGAAGTGGGTAAGAGCAAGGGTGAGAGAGTTGAGAGAAAGCGAGCAATGGGAGGCTCACTCTAGTTGTGTGTGGCTCAGAGCTTTAGAGATAAAATTCGCATAACATAGAATTAACCCTTTAAAATGTATAATTCAGTGGCTTTTAGTATATTCATAGGGTTGCGCAACTGTCACCACAATGCAGTTTAAGAGCATTTTCATGGCAGACCTATTAGGAATCATTCTCCACTCTCCCTTCCTTCCTGATGCTGGCAACTCCTAATTTACTTTCTGACTTTATTAATTCTCATATACTTTCAAGCCAATATCAATTTTATTTTACTTCATAGCAATTGGGCCTAAATTGTTTATAGATTGTGCTTAGTGACTGATTATATTAATCATGTATATGTTTTGGGAATTTCGTTTTGCATAGATTCCCAACCTTCTGAGGCTTATAAAGCTAAGATAATTTCAAATAAGCATACATAATTATTAATAAGTAGGTAGAAATAGGGTAACCCTGTTATTGCTTTATTTAAGTAATACGAGGTCCAGTTGAAGCAGTTGATTTGTTATTTTTACCAAAATGTAAAAATGTAGGACATGACAAGATTAAGGAAATAAAGCCCCACATTCTGATAGTTTCCAAGATGTGGTTTCAAATGTTAGTGGAAATTTGTATCTGTTTATGACATTGTCAATCAATCCAAATTATTATTCTCCTGCCCCATAACCATTTCAAGAATTATAGGGGAAAAGATCTTTTGCTCTCTAGGGTTTTATAGACTATGTGAATCTGACCTTACTTTTATTCTTTTGAGCATATTTTCTTAAGAATTGTAAAAACTTGGTAATAAATTGATACTACTATGCATCTTTGTCATCCTGGATCTGAAAGGAGCCAATTTTTTTTTTAAAAAGTCATGGTTTATTTTAAAGGGAAATGGTACGTTGAGGCCATAATCTAGGTTCCAATGTGTCTAGACTCACTGATTTTGAATTGATATAAATTTTTAGACCTTTTCAGTGGAGAAATCCAGGAAATGGGTGTTCTCTTAAAGATTAACTAATGAATTCAGAAGGATACTTACAATTTAAATCTTGAAGTAAAATGTCTTTATTTACTCCCTCCTCTTATATCTGTATTTACTTTCTTCCAATTTGAGAATATTAGTTGTAAAGAACGCAGCCTTAGCTTATTTGTCCTTAGCTGATATCTTAGTTGATATCTTATCACAGCATACACTTTCAATATATAGTTTCAAATTTTTCTAGAGAATTTTTAAATTAGTTACAGTTTTTATTGTTTTATTGTTTTGGTGTTCTACCTTGGGGACCTACATGTATACTGGATCTTCTTTGCCTACCCTAAATACCTGTCAATAACTATTGCTTACTTTTGATATTTATAAATAAAAACATTTCTCTTTACAAAGCAATTCACAAGAATTAAAAAATATAAGAGGCCTCATATGCATAAAGCCTCAGCTATTGGGCAGGATCGGGCATTATTTGGAGTGCCATATTTTCTATTCTGTGGAATCAGAATGCTTTGCAACAATACAGTGAGTATGCTAATTCTACACATATTCACAGAGAGCCTTCTATGTGCTAGGTAAGGTGTTACACCAAGTCTGAGCAGGATATATTAGAAATAAACTCTCTATAATGACAGAGACAGGTATTAACCCAAATATCTAATATAATTACTAACTGAACAAGTTCACCCAAATTTTTCCTATGACAATTTATACTAAAGGGATACATTAGTTTTCAATTCTAGCTATAAAAAATGACCACACACTTCAAGCTTCCTTGAATATGCATTTTTTTTTGTCTTAACATTATGACTGTTAGAGATTCAAAGTGGGTCTTACTGGGTTGAAGTCAAAGTGTCTGGAATGTCCACAAGAGAATCTATTCTTTTGCTCATTGGAGCTCCTTGAGGCCACCTTCATTCCTTTATCTTGTGGTTTCATCAGGGAAAATTTTTAGTTTTTTAGGGGTTAAACTTTCTACTGAAAGTTTACATGGGAGTTACCTAGGTGAAGAGAAAAGAGAAATACAGAAATGGATGCAGGACACCAAGTGGAAGCTGTCCTAGTCATTCAGATGGGACGGAAGCCTGGCTTAGACAAAATTGGTGGCAGTTTTGAAACTAAAGAGAAATAGACTCAAGAGAGCAATAATTCACCTTCAATCTCTGAAATGAGCAACTTTTTCTTCAGTTGTTTTCAATTTTCCCACTTTTAAATATATAACACAAATAGAGAAATTATCATCATAAGCATATTTAAATGTATGGTTCACTGGTATTAAATACATTTATAATGTTCTACCACCACTGCTACTATCCTTCTCCAGAATTCTTTTCAAACTGAAATGCTATGCGTATCAAACAACTCTTCATTCTCCTTTTCCTAAGCCCCTCACAACCATCCTTCTACTTTATCTTTATGAATTTTACTACTCCACCTGCTTCATGTAAATGGAATCATACAGTGTTTTTCTTTTTGTGAATGGTTTATTTCACTTAGCCTAATATCTTCAGGTTCATTCTTGTTGGAACAAGGGTTGGACATTTTTTCCTTCTTAAGGGTAAGTAATATTCCATTACTGATACATACTACATGTTGCTTATCCACTCAGGCATCAATGGACACTGAGTTTGCTTCCATGCTTTTAGTTATTGTGATTATGCTTTTATGAATATGAATATACAAATACTTCTTTAAGACTCCTTTTGAAACTTTTATATTCACAATTGAAATAGCTGGATCATGTGGTAATTCTATTTTTAGATTTTAATGGCTCCATTTCTGTTTTCCACCATGTCTATACAGTTTTACATTCCCATCAACAGTAGACAAGGGTTCCAGTTTTTCCACATTCTTTCCAACACTTAGTTGTTGTCCTAATGTTTATGAGAGAGTGAATATTCTATTTCTAATTTACATTTACCTTAGTGATATTGAGTATCTTTCCACGTGATTATTGGCCATTTGTATACACTGTTTTGGAGAAATGTTTATTCAGCCCTTTGCCAGTTTGGAATCAGTTTTGTTTTTGTTGTTGTTGCTGAGTTTTAGGAATTCTATATCTATCTAATCTAGTCTATACCTAATAGATATTTCTATATCTATTTGATATTAAATAGCTATTTATATCTATCTATTTTATATCTAATAGATGCTTCTATATCTATTATTGTAAATGTATCCTTTTTGGATATATGATTTGTAAATTTTTAAATTTTTTCTTACTCTGCCTTTTTATGTTGTTTATGGTATATTCTGATGCACGAAGTTTAATATTTTCAATTGTTTTTGCTTGTGCTTTTCATGTCATATCTAAGAAATTGTCAAATCTCATATTATGAATTATTGTTCTTATATTTTAATCTAAAATTTTCATCTAAGAATTTCATAGTTTTAAGTCTTACATTCAGGTCTTTCATCTGTTTTTGAGTTGTTTTTCAGTGTTGGCTAAGGGTCAAATTTTATTCTTTTATATGTGGATATCAAAATATTCTAGTATTATTTATTGTAAAGACTGCCTGTTTCTTATGGCAAGACCTTGATGTCTCCATAAAACTTCATTTGACTATATATCTGAGAGTTTGTCTTAGTATATTTTATTGTATTGATCCATATGTTTTCTTTGTAGAGACACCACATTGTTTTGGTTACTATAGATTTACACTAAATTTCAATATTGCAATGTGTAACTCATTCAACTTTGTTTTTTGTCATTTATTTTTATGTTTATTTTTGCAAATCAGGGTACTTTGAAATAGCAAATAAATTTTAGGACATTGTTTTATTATTTCTGCAGAAAACATTGATATTCTATTGGTAACTGCTTTGAATTTGTCGATTACTTTGAGTAGTATTGACATCTTACAACATTAAATTAAATCTTTCAGTTCATTAATGTGAGACATATTTTTATTTATGTATGCACTTAAAACTTTTTCAGCAATGTTTATTAGTTTTCATTGTATAATTCTTTTAATCTAATTAATGTCTTTTTTGTTTTTGTTTTTGTTTTTTTGGTACTGGGGATTGAGCTCAATTGAGACCTTGTGCTTGTGAGGCAGGTGGTGGAACCACTGAGCTAAACCCCTAGCCCTAATCTAATTAATTTCTAAGTATTTTACTCTTCTTGATGCTATTGTAAATGGAAGTGTTTTAATTTCCTTTTTAGATCATTAATTGTTAGCAAATAGGAATGTATTGATTTTATGTATTGTCTTTGTAGTTGACCACTTTGCTTAATTCATTTACTAGTTCTAACAGTTCCTTTGTGGAATCTTTAGTGTTTTCTGCCAATAAAATAATATATTCTGTGAGCAGAGATAACCTTACTACTTCCTTTTCAATTTGGATGTTTTTAATTTCTTTTCCTTACTTAGCTTCTTTGGTTAAAACTTTCAGCTCTATGTTAAGTTTAAGTGATGAAAGTGGGCATCTTGCCTTTTTCTTGATGTTAGATGAAAAGCTTTCAGTCTTTTACTACTGAGCATAATGTTCACTATGGGTCTTTCATATATTTACTTTGTATGTTGAGATAATTTCTCTTCTTTTGTTCAGTGCTTTCTTTCATGCGTGTTTGTTGAATTTTGTCAAGTGCTTCTCTTCATCAATTGAGAAGATCATTTGGGTTTACTTTTCATTCTGTTAATGTGGTACATGGTACTGATCTTTTTTTATGTTGAACCATTCTTGCATCAGGAATAAATCCCATTAGTCATGATGTGTAATCACTTTTATAGGCTTCTGAATTCAGCTTGCTAGTATTTTTGTTGAGGATATTTATATAAATGTTTATAAGAGATATTAGTCTATTTT
Organism: Fukomys damarensis; assembly: GCF_012274545.1. Taxonomy (NCBI): domain Eukaryota; kingdom Metazoa; phylum Chordata; class Mammalia; order Rodentia; family Bathyergidae; genus Fukomys; species Fukomys damarensis. The sequence goes on along the minus strand of NW_022900945.1, from coordinate 21,705,048 downwards.
TCTATGTCTTTCTTTGTCTGGCATTGATTTTGGGGTAGTTCTCTCATAAATTGAGTTAAAAAGTTTTCCATTCTCTTCAATTTTTGAGGAGATATAAAGGTTTGAGAATTATTGGTATTAGGTATGTTGTTGTGTGCTAGAATTCACTAGTGAAGCCATCATGTCTGAACCTTTTTTTAAAAATTGGAGGTAATGATGAAGAATTTTGATCATTTCTCCAATCTTTCCATTAGTTATGAATCTATTCAGCTTTTTTATTTCTTTGTGATTTAATCTTGGTAGCTTTTGTGCTTCTAGGAATTTGTCCTTTTCATATGGATTATCTGACGTGGTGTACAGTTTTTCATAGCACTCTCTTATGAGTTTAATTTCTGTACAATCAGTACTAATGCCCCCATTTTAATTTGATTTTAGTAAATTGAGTCTTCGTTCTTTATTTCTTAATACATAAAATTAAAAGTTTTTCAATTTTATTGATCTTTTCCATGAATCAAGGGTTCAGCAGTATCACACAATGGCTACCTGCCTTTCTGTATATATGTCTGTGATTAGAATTAAAATCAGCAGTCAGGTCACAAATCTGCATTATTTGGAGGACAGAGTGCTTTGTGCCCTAACTCTCATAAACTATATGCAAACTACCTCTGGGGTGTGAAGACCTGCCTGCCATGGGGCTAAGAATGGAAGTTTCTACTATGCTAAGAGGTGAAAGAGACTGAAATTACCCACAGTTTACCTTCCCCTGGAAGGTGCAAGTTTTCAACGGACTCCAGAGTACCAAAATAATTATATCAGATAGCTTCTGCCAGTCCAATTATAATGTAGGTAGGGAGACAGATTTCTCATAATTCCTATTCCATCATATGATCAAAATTCTCTGCCTTGTGTTTTTGTTTCCGTGCTATTACAATATTCCATTTCTGCTCTTATTTCCCAAGGATACCTATGAAGTATTGTTTATCTCAGAGACTGAAAGCTAACTCCAGAAAAATCAAATAATTAGGGTCTTTTTCAAAAACAATATTGCACATCCTTCTGGAAGGAGGTAACTACATGGATCTAAAAATACTGAATCCATTTATGGTGGCCCTGGGGAATACAACTTGGCTTCTGGTACAGAGGGGCTTAGGAAGTGTTGGATCTGTGAGTTGATAAGTATGCATGGACATTCTGTTAGTTTTCATTTTCTTTGGTCAGCCTGTAATGACCTCTATGTGACAAATCTCAGAAGGGCCCAATTAACAGGGTAGTTGCTTTCTGGTATACTACTGTTAGGTCTGGAATTGTTTGAAACAGAACAGCTGGGACTGATACACCGAGACATTTTCTTGTACATTTTGATGGAATTTTTCCTAGATGTGGATTTCAACATATCTTAGGCACTTATTTTATTGTCATTGACTTTCTCCCTTGTCCAGGTTTATCTAACACATTACTAGGGCGTATGGCTCCTCCAATTTATTTGTATGACTTAATTGTGTATATACAAGATACTTTCATTACAAGTGAAGTGGAGCAAGGAGAATGGATAATTTAGAAGGATTTGACACAGTTACCTTTTAGTAGAAAGGAGGGAATGCTCAGCCACTGAGTGCTGATTGGGGCCCCGATGATAGAATCACAGAGGGAAGCATGCTCTGCATTTCTACAAAAGCCTAGCAAATCTCCATTGTAGCGAGGACGGGGGAAAAACACCGTCTCATTTGAACGTCTGGGTTGGTTACTTTTCTCCCATTGCTGAGGCAAAATACCCAGCACCAAAAGTTAAAAGGGAAGGGGTTTATTTAACAGTCGGTAGAGGTTTCAGTCCATAATCGGTTGGCAGGGGGAAGGCAAACAGAGGGGAAACTGTAGGAATCAGCCTATGAGCTGAGCTCAAACCTGACCAAGGGCCGATGGAGATGAAAAATAAGGAGACACAGAAACAAGTTAAGATCTGGGGGTCAGGGGGCTCTTGTCTCCCTTCGACATAGAGACTCAAGCCCCAAAAGATTGGAGCACCTTGGCTTTATTCACTTGGACATGGGCACGAACAATTAGAGTTCCACAGGATTCATCTGTCTCCCACCCTCCAAGGCACTTCTCTGGGTAAACAACTTAACCTCAGGTGCCTTTACTTTTTCCTGCAGCGTCTCAGCACGCTTGCCCGCCCTCTTTCTTCTCAGTGCTCACCGAGGAGGCCAATTAGGCTTCATTCTTCCCATCTGATCTCCACAGAAACAACATGGCGTACACAAGAGAGCAAAGGTAACAAGGGACTTTAAGAGAGTCTTCTGCTCCTTTTATTTTATTCAGACTACCAGGATTAGGGCGGTGCCAAACCAGTCACTCGTGTCGTGGCGTAGTAATCACACGCCCCCAATCCTAGCATTGTATATTGAAGATTTATCTGCCTTCGAAAAAAACTGCATGAGGCTTTGGGGGGACATCTAGACACAAGCCAACAGGACATCTTTTCATGTGTAGTTTTGATTACATAAGAGAATCCTGGGCAGGGAAGCTTTGTTTTCAAAGAAGGCAGTTGAAATGATGCCCTTTAAAGGCAGGTGAAATTTGCTCCAAGTGGGTTCCTGAGCAATAGAAATCCAGAGAAGCGTTTGTTGTGGTAATGGGAGGATAAATAAGACAGCAGGTACAAGACACAGAATTTGTGAGAACATTTGAGACAGCCCATAAGATTCGTAGATACTTCAGGGGTTGAATGCAGGCTGAGTTCCAGCATTATGCAGGGAAAACAGTGAGATTTGGGTTGTTTTTCTTTTGGTAACCTTATTGCTGTAGGTAGTTTGCATTGGCTTAGGGAAAATTTGGATTATAATAGCTACATTCTAATTTCTTTAGAATAAGGGGATCATTGGGCTAGGGATTTAGCTCAGTGGTGCTGCCGCATGCTTTGTAAGAGCATGGTACTGAGTTGGATCTCTGGTACAAAAAAAAAAAAAAAAAAAAGAGGCAGAGGGAGAAGATCATTTTCTTTTTGTTTGTTTGTTTGTTTTCCTCTCATTGAGTTCATTGGTACATTTTAGGTATAGAAGATCATATTATACTGATGGATCATGGCTAAAGACAGACTTGGTGAATTATTGAAACTGTTACTTCAGTGCCTAATTCATGGCTAAAATCATCCTGGTATGCAAGGAATTGTGTTTTTAAATCTAAAGGTTGTTGGCATAAGCACAATTTGAGACCTCAGTTGGAAAACAGAGTAATTTTCACACTTTAAGACAGGCATATTCAAATTCTGGCCAGCAGGATGGACACACCAGTTTCCTGGCCCACACCGAGTGAAGAATTGTCTTGGAGCACATATAAATATAAAATATGGTTAATGCATATGAACAACAAATCTTCCTTTATTTTAAAATATTTCTTATTGTAACACGGGAGTATCCAATCCCCCTGGATGTTAGAGTTTAAGGAATCTAGGTGTAACTTGTTTCCAAAATAACAGAACCCTTCTCAAATGTCATTCAAAGCTGAACTAACCACATCCCTTAAAGCTAAGATCTATAGTTTACCAGGTTATAGTAGTTTAACGCATGTTGTCCTTTTAGTTTACACAACAGTTGAAAAGTAGACATTTCTCATTTTCAGATATAGAAACAGGCTCACACATTTTCAAAGAACTTGCTATAAATTACACAGGATTAAAGTAGGATTCAGTCAAATGTCTGAGTACTTCCATTATACCGGTTGGCTCCTCTCAGGCAGATGGGTAGTGATAGAAAAAATTGAACAAAATGAACTGATAACACATCTAAAAGTCAACAGGATTATTCAGTGTCTGGCAATATGAAGTTACTTTCTCTCAATATCAGTTATGTTCAGTGAAGATTCACATTCATTACGTTTCACAATCTATCCTCCTTGGGTAGGCTGTGATATTCCTTATGTATTATGAAAGTTGTATTAAAGATAGAATTTAAAAATCTTTTTCTTGCTCTTGTTCAATGTCTTTCTTGGAGTTATCATTTTTCCTTAGCATAATCAATACCTTTATTTCTTATAGAAATGAACACTTATTGAAAGTGGTTTGGAAGCAAACTGCTTTTTATTTATTTTATTTATGCTTTTAAAAAATTCAATACTGGAGATTGAATCAAGGTCCTTGGCACTGAGATCTTAAAAATTTCTTTTTATTTTGAGTCAGGGTCTTATTAAGTTACTAAATTGCCCTGGCTGGGCTGAAACTTGTGATCCTGCCTCAGCCTCCCAGAGTGCTGAGATTACAGGCATGCGCCACCACATCCAGCTGAGACTAGTTTTTAATATAACAGTTAACTAAAGTTTAATTGTTTCAGAAGTTAGGTTATCCTAATTTTCGTGCCTCTCCTTTGATAATGCAGTTGAATCTAGTCCTTTTGGCTGTAAAAAACAGATGTTTATTTAGATAGCCTCAAAAAAATCTAAAGAAAAAAAAGAAGACTTTTTCTTGTGTGGACTGAAATCAGAACAGGAAAGCATGGTAGTTCCTTTTTCTACTTCCTGTTGATAGACCAAAACTTTTCCTTATCTAATTCTCTATGCCTCTTCTGTTTATTCTTTAGCCACTAAATGGATTTAGCCTACTGTGGATCTTATCTTGAATATTTTTACACTGCGTTTCATGTCTAACTTGGTAACCATAGTGTCTCTCTTCCTGCAGTATTCTCCAAAATAGATTGCGGTTTTCTGGTGTATTTTTTTTTTTTCAGTCAGTCCAAAGGGCCATGGGCCCTCAGTTACATGCTGTCTGGTTTCTTGTTTCTTTGTTTCTTTATTTATTTTGGGACCGGCGATCGAACTCAGGTCCCTTCACTTGCGAGGCAGGCGGCGGAACCAGTGAGCTAAAATCCCTGGCCCTTGTCTGTTTCTTTTCAATCTTGTTTTGATGCCCTTTGATAACCTAAAAGGAGGCTAGCAGGGCTCATGGGGATTATGGCAGTTCTACTGCAATTAAACATCAATTTATAACTAAACATATTTACTATGCCTATGCTTAGGTATTCAAAGTGGCCATTGCAAACTTTCAAATAGACGATATTTGAGATGCTAAAGTGAGATGAATTTTTTTATTAGTGCGTATTTGTAATACAGATTGGTAATGTCATCTTTGGGAATTGGTTCATTCATATAATATATCTGGATCAGTTTTAATCCTTCCCTTCCTTATTCTCCCTCATTCAATCCTGTTTTCCATCTCTAAGAGTCTTTGAGTTTCCTATCATCTCTCCCCTATCTTATTCATTTACTTATTTCTTTTTTCATTAAATTTATTGGTACATTTAAGGTAAATAATACAGTTACATTCATCATGGGGATCTTGCACCTTTGCATGATATACCTTGGTTCTTATTTTTTTCCCCATTCCCCTGACCTCCCTTCCCCCCTTGCTCCCCTTCCCTATTTAGAAAGACTTTGTTTCCATTTTTTTCATATTTTTCTTTTCTATTTTAGGTATTTCATGTAAGAGAAATGATGTGGTATTTAACTTTATGAGTATGGTTTATATCATTTAGCATGATGGTTTCACATGGTCCTGCAAATGACATGATTTTATTTTTCTTTATGCTTGAATATTTTATTGTGTGTTTATGTGCCACATTTTCCTTATCCATTCATCTGTTGTTGGGTATATAGGCTGCTTCCATAACTTAACCATTATGAATTGTGTTTCTGTAAAGATGGGTAATGAAGATATCCCTGTTGTATGATGTGCTTAATGCTTTCAGAAATTTAACCAAGGAATGTATATCTGGGCCAAATGGGATTTCTAATTTTAGTTGTTTGAAGAATCTCTGTACTGATCTTCCTCCCTCTCTCTCTCTTCCTCTCCCTCTGCCCTCCTCCCTACCAGAGATCAAACTCGGGACCTTGCACTTGAGAGGGAGGTGCAGTGTCACTGAGCTAAGTCCCTGGACTCGATCCTGATTTCTGCAGTGGTTGTACTAGTTTATATTCCTACCAACAATGTAGAAGGGTTTCTTTTCCCCAACATTTTTGCTAGCATTTGTTGCTTTTGTGTTGTTGATAGCCATTCTGACTAGGGTAAGATGAAACATAAAAATTGTTTTGATTTGATTTCTGTGATGGCTGAAATTTACTGTTGAACATTTTCTCATATACTCATTGGCTATTGTACTTATTCTTTTAAGAAGTGTCTCTGCCCATTTTTTGATTGGTTCCTTTTTTTGAGGGGGTTAATTTTTTGAGTTCTTTCTGTATTATAGATGTTAGTCTTCTATCAGAAAAATGTTAGCAAAAATTTTCTCCCATTCTGTAGATTGGCTCTTCTTCTTTGATAATTGCTTCCTTTGCTGTACAGAATCTTTTTAATTTATCATAATCTCATTTGTTGATTCTTGATATTATTTCCTGTGCTGGAGATGTATTAAAGAAGTCTTTTTTTTTTCTTTTCCTCATTGAGTTTATTGGTACATTTTAGGTACACAGTACAGTTACATTCATCATTGGGATCCTGTACCTTTACATGACAAGTCTTGGTTCTCATTTTTTCCCCTTATCCCTGCCCTCCCTTCATTCCCTCCGCCCCTTCCCATTTACAAGCACTTTATTTCCATTTTTTCATTTTCTCATATTTTTTCTTTTCCCTTATTACCTTTCCCCTACCCTTCCCACTTTCCCTACACCTTTAGCCCTTTTCTTCCTATTTCACATTGTCAATTATATCATTAGGATCTTATGTACTATTATAGTTTTTCACACTAGAGAAACTATTCAGTATTTACACACGTGTGACCTATTTATTTCACTTTGGAATATATCCTCAATATGTATCCATTTTCCTATAAATGAATCTAATTTCTCATTCTTTATGGCTGAATGGAATACTATTCAGCCATTAAAGAAGTTTTTGCCTGTGCCTAGGGCTTCAAGTATTTACCCTGCATTACTTTTTACCAGTTTCAAACCTTCTGTTTTTATATCCAGGTCTTTGATTCATTTGGATTTGATTTTAGTAGGGTAAGAGACAAGGGTCTCTTCAATCTTCTGCAAGTGGATATCTAGTTTTCCCACTGTGATTTAATAAAGAGGCTATCTTTCTTTAGAATATGTGTTTGCTTCTTTGTAAAAATCAGATGACTGCAGTTGCATCGTGTTGTTTCTGTTTTCTGCTCTATTCTAGTGGTCTACATGTGTTTTTGTTATTATAGCTTTGTAGTATAACTTGAATTTTGGTATGGTGATGCTTCCAGGTTTGCTCTTTTTGCTCATGATTGCTTTGGCTATTCTGTGTCTTTTCTGATTTCATGTGAACTTTAAGATTGTTTTTTCGAGTTCTGTGAAGAACATTGGTGATATTTTAATAGTGATTGTATTGAATCTATGAATCTCTTTTGGTACTGTTGTCCTTTTCATGCTCTTGATTCTTTTGATCCAAGAACAAGGATGTCCTTCAATTTGCTAATGTCCTTTTCAATTTTTTTCTTTAGAGTTTTATAGTTTACATTATAGAGATTTTCACCTTCTGGGTTAGGTTGATTCCTAGATATTTAATTTTTTTGAAGCTACCATGATTGGAATTATTTTCCTGATTTCTTTCTTGGTGGATTCATTAGTAGTTTACAGAAATGCTATTGATTTTTGTGTGTTGATTTTGTACCTTCCAGTTTGCTGAATTTGTTTATCAGACCTACAAGTCTTCTGATGGAGAGTTTTTGGATCTCTATGTAAAAAATCATCTCATTTACTAATAAGGATAACATGCCTTCTTCCTTTCTTTCTCATCTGTGTTCTTTTTATTTCTTTTTCTCGTGATTTCTCTGGTTGAAAAGGAATGGTGAAAATACACACGTGTTTCTCATTTTGTTTTTTAAGATTAAATGTTTTCACTTTTTCCCCATTCAGTATGATGTTGGCCATTGGTTTGTTGTATATGACTTTTATCAGTTTGTACATCTATTTTCATCAGGGATGTTGGATTTTTGTCTAAGCCTTTTGTGTCTATTAAAATAACTGTGCAATTTTTTCCTTGATTCTATTTATACGGTATATTACATTTATTGATTTCACAAAGGTTAACCCACAGAATGAAACTGATTTGGTCATAATGTATGAGTTTTTCAATGAGTGATTGTATTCTGTTTTCAAGAATCTCATTGAGGAATACATCTGTGTTCAATAAAGATATTAGCTTGTAGTTTTCTTTTGTTGTTGTTGAATTCATATCCAGTTTTGGTATCAGGGTAATTCTTGTTTTGTAGAATGAGTTTGAAGCCATTCCTTCCCTTTTCATTACAAGGAGAGGCTTGAGGAGCACTGGTGTTAGTTCTGTTCAAATTCATCAGTAAATCCATTGGATCTGGGACTTTTCTTAATTGATAGAGTTTTTAATCACTGTATCAATTTCATTGCTTGTTATTGATCTAATAAGATTTTTATATAGAGTTGCTTCAATTTTGGTATGTCATATTCAGTTTTCAAGATCTCCCAACTTAGTGGAGTATAGATTTTCAAAATAATTCCTAATAATCCTCTGAATTGCAGGGGAGTCTGTCACTCATAATTATGCTAATTCAAGCCTTCTCTCTGTTTATTTTGGTCTATATAGCAAAAAATTCTTACTTTATGATCTAAAAGTATAGTCTATTTTGGAGAAAGTTGTGTAGGCTTCTTAAAAATGTGTATTCTGTTGTCATTGGATGTAATATACTGTAGATATCTATTATACCTATTTATAGTATAATTTAACACTAATTTTTTGAATTTTTTTGATTTTTAAAAAAATTTTCTCATCTGGTTGACCTATTTGTGACTATGGGTTATTGAAGTTCCCCACTCTGATTGTATTGGTGTTCATCTGTCCTTTTATATCAAGTAATATTTGTGTATGAAATTAGGTGTACCCATGTTCAGTGCATATATATTTATAATTGTGATATCTTTTTGGTGAATTGTTCTTTTTTTTCCAATATTTAGTGCCTTTTTTGGTCTCTTCTGACAAGATTCAGTTTGAAGTAATCTTTTCTGACATAAACATAGCTACTCCTGCTTGCTTTTGGGCTCCAGCTGCTCAGAGTATAATTTTCCATCCTTTCACTTTTAGTATGTGTATGCCTTGCAGATGAGGTCTATCTCTTGCGGGCAACATAATAGATAGATCTTGTTTCTTATTCCAATTTCCCAGTCTGCATCTTCTAATTAGAAAATTAAGACAATGTACATTAAGTCTTATTACTGAAAGGTATAAACAGTATGAATTTCTGTCATTTTGTTTTTTTCCAGTGTTTGACTGATTTTTGTTTCTTATTATTTAACTACTCTCTCAGTGAGATTTATCCCTTGACTTAATAACTGTTATTGTCCTCACCTTCTCTGTTTAAGATTTCTTTTAATATTTTCTATAGTACTGGTTTGGTGGTCATGAATTTCTTTAGTTTACCCTTATTTTGGAAGGTCTTTATTCTCCTTTAATTTTGAAGGACAGCCTTATAAGATATTAGTCTAGGATGGCAAGTATTTTCTTTCAGAGATGAAATATCTTAATTCCAAGACTTCCTGCCTTTAAGTTTTCTGTTGAGAAATGTACACTTATTCTGATGGGTTTTCTCTTATAAATAATTTGTCTATTCTAACAGCTTTTGATATTTTTCTATTTTTTTTGGAGTTTCTGTCACTTTGACTTGATGTGTCATGGGGAGGTTCTTTCCTTGTCATGTTTATGTGGGGTTCTTAATAACATACCTCCTTTATCTGGGTATCATCTCATTTCTCAGATTTGGAAAATTTTCTGCAATAATTTTAGTGAATAGATTTTTTTAATGTATTTTGAGATCCTACTCCAGACCTCTTGGTAGAGGAGCATCTGACAAATAAAAGGAAGACTATAGAAACAACAGTAATAACTACTGTTTGTGCACAATTACATATACACATATATCCCCCTGAAACACAAAGAAAGGAAAATATAGGTTTCGATGATAATATTTATATATAAGTAAAGAAGAGGGAGGAATGTAGATTTGAGAGTGTGTGAGAAGGGAAAGAAAGAAGAGACGGGGGAGAATATAAATGGAAACTAAGAGAAGATATAGGATGACTGCATCCAATTAATAAACAAAAACATAAATTTAATAAACCCTATGAAAGAACCCTCTGTATAGAAGAATGTAATGAGACATGGCAAGCTATTATAAAAGCAAAACCCATAATTAGTACACATAAGCACTTGTAAGCACACATCCAGCCCTGGCACTTACATAAGAAACAACAATAAAAACAACAAAACAAGCCAGTTTTTATATTCCTCCTTGAGGTGGTATTTATACTGGACTCAATTCTTGGTCTGATTTAAATGGTGGGGAGGTGTGTGTGTGTGTGTGTGTGTGCATGAAAATCCTTTTACTTTGAGGTCCACAGTTCTCTTCCACCTGTCTAAGTAGGAGAGGTCATTTAGAGCACACAGAAGGCCGAGCTCTGCCTCTCTGCGGCTGTGGAGGGGTACTTGGGTAGGTCCATCAGTGCTAGACTGGCTCTCCTTTGCTGATTTAATCTCTTCTGTATGTGGGAATTGAGAGCACCAGAAAATCTGTCTGCTGAAACTGTCACTCATGTAGTAGGTGGGTTGGACTGGATCATGAAGCAAACTGCAAATTTCCAGACTCTGCTTTTGAGGATGTGGCTGGCCAGTGTCTGTGTGCTGCTGGATTTACTCTGTGTACTTCTGAGCAGATTATATGAGGGATGGGCCCAGCAGATCTGTGTTTGTGTTAGTGGGCACAGAAGCCTACCTTGTCTGTGGACATGTAGGGAGCTCCAAGACTTAGGCTCTTCCACTGCAAAGCCTTATATGGTTGAACTTTTTGCTTGCGTATTCAAGCTGCTGCTGTTTCATGCTGTCTGCCCACCCTGTCAAGATTCTTCTAGCCCAAGTTTGATTTCCCATGAACTGACCCCTGAGGTTTTTCTCCTAAAATTATGTTTTTTGCTATAGGCAATCATCTTTTTCTTGGGCCAACGCTAACCACTAGGGCAGACGCCAGGGTAAGTGCCCCCTGTTGTGAGGTGGCAGTTCTGTCATGGAGTTGTAGAAGATGTGGGGGGATTTTTTCAAAGGAGTTATTCAAGATGACTTTTTGCTCTAACCCTGCCCATGCCCGTTTTGGGCTTGTTCTACTGAGGCAAGGGAAGAAGGAGCTTCTAAGATGGTTTGTCAATTCCACATTGTCTAAATCTGGAGAAGAAAGATGGGAATTTTCTTCTCGTCTATGAATGGGGTGTTCAAGAGCACAACTTAGTATGGCTATTTCATTTTGTATTGTATTTTATGATACCAAGCTCAGGCTTGATGATTATATTTACAAAAACTAGGGAATAATTTTAAAAACAAAATTAGAATAATGTCTGCTAAGGATGCTAATTCAAAACCTAATTTGAACGGAGCAAGGTCTGGTATTATCAGTCTGCTACTTGTCTACAATAACAAACACCATGTTTCATATCCAGAAGTGACCGAAGTGGCAAATCTAAGTGAAGCATGGTGAGTTTGAAAAAAAATTTATGCACCTGGAAAAGTACCTGAAGGACCTCTAGATCTTTCACATTTATTTCTGTGCATTGTTAACTTTTTGTGTTCACTTGCTTTTCATGACTAGTTTACTGATTTTAAAAAAAACATGTAGTTCTAATAAAGTTTCCCAAGTAGTGTTGAGTTCCAAATGGACTTGAATTCATTTTATTTTTATGGGCTGCTGGTCTTTAATCTCTTATCATAGAACCAGAAATGTACCTGTTACATATTGGTAAATTAGTTATCAATCCCTTGGGCAGTATATTTTAATATCAGTATTCTAGGGAAGATGATATAAATCTTGTGTACAGTATTATTAGCTTAGGCAGCTGCTGACTTAAAAAGGCCAGTTTAACAAGTCACCACTGTATTATGTTTAATTAGGTACAGTTTATATAATGAGGTGTTCAGTTCTAATGGAAAGACATGCTGTGAGCAGCACATCTGCAGGAATAACTATTACAATCAGCATTGCAGAGACCCATGGAACTGCAAATTAGACTTACTTATCTAGAAATAAATTACATCCCAATGCCTTCATAAAGCTCATTAATTAATTCCACTGGCATAAAGGTCTTTTTCTTAATTTCATGTTCCATTAGCATAATAAACACAATTTGAGTTACAACAGTATGATCAGTTTAATGGATGCTATTTATTTTAGTTTTTTATTTAAAGTCCCGGTAACGTAGAATTAACATCAATATGCTGCTTGGTCCTTTATTAAAAATTCCCATAGGATAACCAACACAGATGTTCAATACAGCATCATATATTTGCTGCATTTTACAACTCTACTAATTGGCCATATGGAAAGGTGTTGCTTGGGTGTAATTTTTTTTTAAAAAATCTGCTAAATTATATGGATTGTAATAATTACAATTAGTTTATATGTAAAGTTGGATAGGTTAATACATATTGCCTGTTACAGGCAAAATAAGAGTAAACAAACTTTGGGTGCCATGTTTTATAGTAAATACCAGCTCTTATAAAAGAAATTCTGACAGTATTTTAAATTCTTGTTAAAATGATTAATAAAGTTAACTTTGCTTATGTTCGAAAATTATGCAATTATATAGCACAGTCTGTGAAGTATGTGCTTTTTGACACTCTTACTTTATTTTCCTTTCTTTTAGAGGCAATGAATTAATTCTGTTCATTTTGTTAGTATGTATAGCATGAAAATATATACAATGTTTGTACTACACAATTTTGGATTAACTGATAGTGTCTACTATTCAAATATCAAGTTTTGGAGGGATCACTTTTATAGGGTCTAATAAATATCCCATAGTATTTTTTATTATTGAGATAAAATTCATCACAAAGTGTGCATAAAATTTCCTTACTTAATCTTATTTTGCTTTCATCAGTGTACTTTTCTGTTAAAAATGTAATTCATGCTTCTTTCCTTATATTTTTACTTTTGATAATTACTTATTTTCAATATTTAATTAGCTCTATTTCTTTGTAGGTTAGTATGGCTGTGTAACAAATTGTCTGAAAGCTTAACTGTTCCAAACAATAACAATCATCTGTTCTAGCTCAGTTCTCTGTGTGCCAGAGATGCAGGGTGAGGCATTCTCCCATAGGACCTCTTAGGCAGCTGTAGTCAAATGCTAGCTAGGGTTGCATTCATCCGAAGGCTCGACCGGAGCCAGGAGATGGCGGTATGAAGTGGCTCACTCCCAGGTGCGACAGGTGGCGGTAGCCTTGCTTTCTCTGTAAAGGAGCCTACAGAACTACTTCCATGTCCTCATGAGATGGTGACCAGCTTCCTTCAGAATGAGAGACCCCAGGCACTAAGGCAGAAACTGAGTTGCATTTTGTGACCTAGTATTGGGAGGCACACACCATCACTTCTGTCAAATTCTACTGGTCGTACAGGCATTCTTCATTCAGTGTGGGAGGGTGATGTATGCAGATATATACATTAGAAGGTGTGGATCTTGGAAGGCGGTAATTACAGTCTTCTCTCTGGCCTCTAAAAGTTTCACATCAATGCCAAGAGCAAACTGTCTTAGAGCCTTCAAAAGTCTTATTTATTACAATGTCAGCTCAAGCTATAGATCCAGGATCTTGTCATGTAAATCAAGTCCAGTTGTCATAGACTCGACAACTCTTTTTGATGCAGGTCTTCTCCCTCTCCCTCTCTTTCTCCTTCTTCTTCTTTTTTTTTAAAAAAAACTTTTGAAATGAAGAAATCTGTTATCTGACTTTCTACCAAATTAGCTTACTATAGAGTCCTAGACAGGAACAGCATGTTTAGATTCTCCTATTCTGCACTAGGGGAAAAGAGGCACACAAGAGTCCCTGCTCGAAAGCATTCTGAAGCCCAGACTGGCACATGTTGTTTGATTAATGCTTGGTTCCACTGTGTAATATAATTTTGCTTTGGCTTTGGGCTCTTGGTTCCACTCCCTGAACTGCCCTTTCTTTAAAGAAAAAATGGCCTCTTGCTGACTGAATCCTCAGCAAACATCTCACTGAACTCACATAAGTCACTTCAAATGACTACTGCCTGGCTGAGACCTACAAAAATTATAAGAGCTAATAAATGATAGTAATAGTGTTTTGGGGACATTTGTTACACAGCTGTAGTAAATGATACAAATTTTAGTACCAGAAGTAACATATTACTGAACAAAATTAAAATGTGGCAGTTGGTGGGGCTGAGTGGAGGTGAGTGAAAGCTGGAGTGGTCTTGAAGAGACTGTTAGTGAAAGTCCATGGGGAAACTATTTGTGAAGGCTTAAAGAAAGTGAAAAATATGTTATTGGAAGATGGAGAAAAATATGTTGTTATATATCACTTGCAGTAATATTGAAAATAGAAAATACACTTAATAAGCTGGATGATTTAGCTAAGGAGATTTCCAGGCAGGCTGTTCAAAGTATCAGCTGGATTTTTCTCACATTTGTAGAACAATGCAAAAGAAGCAAGTTAAGTTCAAAGGACTTCAGTTAAACAGTAAGGAGATGGGTTTAAACAAAATTGTTTCTCATTCCCAGGTTCTCTAAATGGCAAGCAGTGTTAAAATAAGAGAAGGATTCTGGAAAAATATTGTGTCCAGGAGTCCAGAAAACCATGGGCTAAAGATGAAGCCCAATTATGAAACTTTGTTAAAACTTCAGAAATATTTATAGATATGCCTTTAGTGAAAAAAGTTCCAGTATGGATTTTAAGGACATTCTTTTCAAAGCCTTACCCTTAAACAACAGGGCAGCTAAGAATCTTTGCGGTATTTTTCTGCTGCACCATTACAAGAAGCTTCAGGAAGTGAAGGACTTACCCCAGCAAGATGGGTGAGTGTGGCATTTGTCTAAGAATGTGAAATTTAATGACTTATAGAACACTTCCAAAATTTTAAAGAGAATTTTATAGATATAACCACACTGCCAGCTTGAACTAAAAGGCACAGGGGCAATTTTTAAAAAGGCCTTTGGACCCTTTAACTACTATGAATAAGAGGCAGGGTGAGAAAATTCTACTGCAAGGATCATTAAGGCCTTTTATAAGCATTTATGATTCATTATCATATTTATAATATTAGTGCTCCAAAATTCCACATTAATTGCACCTTTTAATGTCTAGTATACATAAATTAGCTGTATTTTTTTGTTGATCTCAAGTGCAGTGCCTTATTAAAACCCATATTACATATTGCTGCAGAAATAAAATGGCATTGCAGAACACATCTATAAATTGTTACTCTCTTACAATCATTAGGCACATAATATTTCTATTTTCGTTCTTTTTCTCATTACATCCTCCCCTACCATAAAATAAATTTTTGTGGTAATATTTGAACTTTTTTCTTTAACCCCATTAAATTACCTATATTCAATAATGAGTTAATTTCTGTATTTCTCAACCTGTTCTCCAAATCATGACAAATGTGCATGTTTATTATTTTCTACATAATACTTCTAAACGTGAAATTTTTATGATTTGGAGGTCTAATACAGTGTCGTATAGGTGTGTACCTATCATATACAGTGACGTTGATAACTGGCCATCAGCTTTGTAATCCTTGCCATGGAAGAGCAGCGAGGTAAAGTTGCTGGTTGATATTTCCTTAAGAACAAGATCAAATATTCTGACCCCCTATTCTCCCCTTACCTCGATCATGAATCCAGGTATGTGTGCACCTGAGGATGTGGTAGAGTTGAAATTTTCACTGCAGCTTATTGGAGCCCTATTTTTGTCCTTTGGTCTTCCCTACTCTGCAAAGTCCTCTGGTGGGATTTTGATTTGAGATATTTTTCATGGGAAATAAAATGGATAAGAATCGGGCCTTTGGATCATGTTCACTGACTTACACACTTTATTGGGAGCACTAGAGTTTTAGAAGTCTCTCTGACATTTCTGAATACCTTTTGGTGGCCATATACTATGGTAAGTACTCTAAATGTGTTATCTCATTTTATCCTTATAATACATTAATGTAATATTATTTCAACTTCATATATGAAGAAATTGAGCTCTGAAAGTGTTAAATGACCATTCTGAGGTCTGAGGTCATGCAATAAATACAAGACTGAAATTTCAATCCAGGCCTTCTATTAAATCCTATGTTCTTTAAGAAGTTCTTTAAGAGTGGCATTCAGAGGTGATTATGTAACAAAGTCCTTTTATTTTCTTAGGGTTTAATGAACAACTGTACAATTCATAAAACATCCTATGCCAGACTAGAGTTATTCCTTCTTAATATTATGAAGAAAGTAGTCTATAGCTACCTCTCATGGACTTGAAGAAACTCAGTCTTGCAAGTCATAAGGTTGTGCACTTTACTCTGTAGTGAAAACTTTGTACTCCACCAAACTCTGTATCAGAATAGAAAAGACAAAACAGACATCCATGGTTTTCAATATTACTTCCTTTGATTTTCCTAATAAGGCTCTGGTGAAGATGTTAATGCCCTGTTAAGTGGGAAGGAAGAAAAAAGGAAAGATAATGAAGGATCCTCGTGGAGATAGAAAGCTGAATGAACCTTTTATTTTCTTATTATTGGAAATATCTTCACTTCCATTTATGATGTTTTATATTTCAGAAAAATTTTAAAAACAGAAGTGGCATTCTCATTATAATTTAGAAACTAGGGACATGTAACTCAGTAATTCTGTCTCCTCAAAACTAAAAGGCATTCTATTTTCATGTTGAGTATTTGTGAAGCTTAAAATTTTCACAAAAGTGTAGAAACATTTAATACATTTCTTGCACTTTTGATCATTCAAGATGTATTAAACCAAGGGCTGCGGAAGTGAGAAAAAGTTTTAAACTTAATTTGCTGAAATAAAATGCTGACTGAAAAGTGAGTTCATAACTTGGCAAAACGTATTCATTTTGGCTGACTTCATTTAAACTAGAAACTACTTAGATGAGCAGGGCAAGAGCGAGCATTAAGCTCCAGTGCACTGTCTTATGCATCCTTCCTTTAAGGTGCTAGTTTCCCCACAGCATTATAAGGACCAAAAAACGTGCCTACTTTAATTCTGTAGACAGTAAGATGAGAACATGGTTGAATGGAGTTTAAGTGATGGATACAAGTTTGCAGAATTTCAGAATATGACAAAGAATCACAATTTTCAAGGCTCTCAAGATACAAACATCTGAAGTTCTTTTTTTTGTTTTTTGCTTTTTGCGTTGAATGGCAAAGTCAACATTACTATACAGCTGTATTGTTTTTACTGCATAGTAACTAATGAAGTGCTTCTATGCACCAAAGAACTATAATGTTGCAAAGTTAGAAGCAGAGTCACAATATGTATAATCACAGGGTCAAAATGGAATAAGGCAACTCCATTATGTACTGCAACTAAATACCATTTAAAACTTTCAAACTCAGTACATCTTTTGTTTGGCTAAAATGAAAGTATCACATTGAATTTAGAGTCAATTCACAGGGCTGCTGGACTTGATTATATAAATGGAGTTTTGGCCTGACTCTAGTCCTCACTAATAAGTTACGTAAACTCTTTGAGCTTTAGTAACCCTATTTGCAAATTGTGGATAATATTACTTAAAACTGGCATGAGAATGAAATAAAATAATATGTTTGAGGAGTTTACCATTCAGACAGAGATGGAGTAGATGAACCACGAGTATTTTCCACTTTTCCTTCCATCAAAATCTGTATGACCAAATCTTGGGCTAGAAGAAAATTAAATAAAGAGTTAAAATTCTGTTATGTAAAAGAACTTTGGATAAAAGCTTTGGAAGAGAAAGCTGATAATGTTGGCTAAAGTGAGATTTGGGAATTATCATTGGATTTTACTAATGTAAATTATTCCTACCTTCCACTTCTGTTGATAATTCTTCTGTTGATTGATTATAATAAATGAATCACACAACTTAATATTAAGTAGCTTAAGAAGCCTATCTGACTTTTATACTGGCTTATTCAATTGTTTTGATATTAATTTAGAGATTATATCCTCTATGTAATTAATATACTGTTGGGGAATACAATTTTAAAAGAAAAGTCAATTTCAAATGTCAGAGCTCAAGCAAAGATTGAGCAAATAGTTTCAAAATATTTTATGGGGGACAGAGTGGCATAAAAATAAATAAAACTTTGAAAATAAGCTATTGTTTAGCATGGCAGACATTTTATTTGTACCTTAGTAGCATATCCGTATAGATAAAAGATTGTTTAAAAATCTTGCAGCAAACTACAGGTGTTGCTTTTCCTACTAAAAACTGCATTTTCTTTCTAGTTTATGCTTTTGATCCCACAGACCAAGGGAAAATAAATGAAAATTTCTGTGCTTTCATTTGCGGCAATACAAAGCATTATTACTGATCTTAAAGAAACAATATCCGCTGCCACACTGAAACCCTAGGCCTCTCGGCACCTATTGTGGAAGATTGCTTTCTGTCTGTTTATTCTCTATATTCGTTACTTAAAAAAAAGGTGACTAGATAGAAATAAATCATCAGATGGTAATGCACCAGGAACCAAACAATAGCATGAATATGTTGATCTACAAGCTTGGTGACCTTTTGTGTTTGTTTAAACAGCTTGTTTTAATTAGTAATGGATATCACTTACTCTTATGAACATTATTGACAATTGAAAACAGCACCTTATAAGCTGAGGAATTGAAGAAATTTAATATGAGTGTTTGAGTTCAGTTTCTTTAGGGGCTTGCTTTGTTCTTGTCATAATGCTTGAAGTTAATGGACAACTACGATGAAATGGCTTCATGTGCCATGCACTGAGTGAAGAGGACTGACAAAAAGCCATTGATGTCCAGGGAAGAAAGACAAATGCAGAAATTCTATCATTTCCAGATGAGTCTGCACGATTCCCCAAACTCTTTATTAGCTTGACAGACAAGAGTCAAGAACATTAATGCAAAGGTCAGATAGTGTAATTTCAGTCAGAATTTGTTGTTGTTGTTGTTGTTGGTGGTGGTGGCAAGGTAGTAGAAAATGATCTAGAATGCTAGCACTATGGACTCTAAGAGATGATCTTTTTAAGTAACAAAGTTAGTGGCTCATGTTGAAAGTGATAATTGTATCTGTCCCACTAAAAGAAAAGAACATTACAAAGTCTTTGTAAATAGGGTAGGGTGGAGAGGGTGAAGGGAGGGTAGGGGTGTGGGGAAAACTGAGAACCAAGACCTGTCAGGTAAGGGTACAAGATCCCAATAATGGATGTTAACAGTACTGTATACCTAAAATATACCACTAAACTCAATAAAATAAAAAAAGAGTGTGGCACACATCTGACCCTTGTTGTCTGCCCTGAACGTGGAGCTTTTTCAGGTAGGTGCTTGCTTATTCAGAGAGGTGCTTGTGTTTTATTTTTTTCTATTAGTCCTTGGCTGAAAATAATGACAATGCTATTTCCTTTGGAAATTTAGCTATCCCGATTCTTGCTGTAGTGGCAACATTCAGACTTTTATAAAAAGTTTTGAGCTAGTATTTGAGAAGGTGTAACTGGGCCATGTTTCTAACACTCGCTGTTCTTTAACCTTGAGGGATGCTTACAGAGGGGAATCACGTGACCTGAATAAGTCATCAGGTCATTAGATAGATGACAGTGTGTGAGTCTCAGTTTGATGACTTTCATTTCATCTTCCATGGCATTTTTACAAATGATGGTATTAAAAATGTAGGTCTGGCTCTGCATGTGTTATTTACTACACAGGGGGAAAAATAAATGTAAGAGAGAAATAAAATAAATGAACCAAAAAGCAAATAAACAAGAACACCTCCAACCAGTGTCTATATCATATAAAATATTGAGAATATCGCTCTCTCCTTTCATACATTGTGGGTAACTGAGATGCTGAAGTGCATAGACTCTAGTGAAATAGTATTGTATTGGATGCCTGGGACATTTGGGTTTCATTTTTAGTTGATCAACTAATTAGTTTTGAGGCTTTGGATAAATAACTTCTCTGGACTCAGAGATTCCTTATCTCATGGTGCTAGTGCTCCAAGGGGTTGCAGATTGGTTCTTGCAATGAGAGAAAAAAGTCTTACGCGTTTAACTTGTAAAGCAAAAGTATATAATCACTACAAAATAGATATATAGCATAGCTGTGTTGTTAAAACGTCATACGCGGTGTTTAGGAATAAAATGTTTTAAAAAGGTTCTTTCATTGGGGGAACAATAATGAAAAAAATGTTGAAACATACTGCCTTATCTGACAGGTAAACAGATGATGTCTAATGTCTTCTTTGGCTTGAAATCCTCACATCTTCTATAAACAAAGCTTATATTCCAGGAATAATCCTACAAAAGGCCTGAAAAGTCTACACTCATGTACCTTAAGTAATAATTATCAGGATCTTCTCATGGAAAGAGATTTGCTATTCTTTTTAAATATCTTACTTTGTGTTTCTGTGGTTTGGGGCACACATTTGGTCTTATAGGAAATTTACAAAATACAGAAATGTAGTGAAAAATGAAATATCTTATAATAGCACATACTATTCTCTGGTTGTCAGTATCTTTCCCTCTCTTCCTGGATGTACTGCTATATTTGTGACTTTCATTGGTGGTACATAGATGTATGCTTAAGCTCTAGTCAATGGAATATATGTGGATGTGTCTGTGTCCAGTCCTGACTTACAACATCTTATGACACAAATTGCTCTATGCTCTCTCATTCCAGTTGAATCAATGACAGTTCTTAGAGGAGTCTCTGACGTCACTGGATCTTGGATTCGCTGCATGCCTTGTTTCTAAATGTTGATCCTCCACCCCCAAATTCATTCATGAGCTTAAATTCTAGCTCCCAAAGTGACGATATTGAGGTGGGAACGTTGGAAGATGATTATATTAGGGCAGAAGTCTCATGAGTAAGATTAGCGCTCCTATAAAAGAGGTCTCAGAGAGCTGCCTTGGCCTCGCTGCTCTGCAAGGACATAGAAGGAACGTGCTAATTATAAGAAAGTGAGCCCTCACCAGACAAAATCTGCCTGTGCCTTGATCTTAGACTTCCCTAGTTCTACAACTGTGAGAAATACACCTGTTTTTTAAATAACCCATCTGGTCTATGATATGTTGTTATAGTAACTTGAATAGTCTGAAAAATGGAAAATTGGTATTGAAGGAAGGGTGCTGCAATAATAAATACCTAAAATAAAGTGGCTCTGGAACTGGGTAATGGGGTGAAACTAGAAGAGTGTTTAGGTGCATGCTAAAATAAGCCTATATTATCACGAAGAGAACACCAAGGGTGATTCTTACGAGTGCTTAAAAGAAGCAGGCAGCTGAGAGAAAAACTTTGATCTTCATAAAGTAGAGGTAGGTGGTCTTAAACAGAATATTGTTAAAAACATGGATGGTAAAGGTCCTTCTGATGATGTCTCAAACAGAAGGCAAGAACATGCCATTGAACACTAGAGGTAAGGGAATCCATGCTATAAATACACAGAGGTTTGGTTTGAATTGCGTTTGTGCCTTAGAGTTTTTTTGTGAAAGGTAGAATGTGTGAGCTATGAAATACAATATTTAGCTGAGGAAACTTTGAAGAAAACTCAAAAGTTAGAGCTTGGCTTCTGTTGTTGAATACTTATAATAAAATGAGTGAGGAGAGAATCTGCTCTCAAAAATCTCTCAAAATTTCTCAAAAGAGAAGCAGAACTTAAAGATCAGTAAACTCACAGCCTATCTATGTTGTAAAATATGAGAAAACATATTTGGGAAAGAATATAAGGGTGTAGCCAAGTGACTGTTAGATAAGGAGATTAGTATGGATGAGCCTGGTGGTATTCATCAAGACAATTACAAAAAGACCCTGAAAAGGATTAGGGATTATTAGTGCTGCCCTTTCTATCACAGGTCATGTTTTAGGCAATTTTGTGTGGCTGAGCCAAAATGCAACAGACTGGATAATTTATAAAGAGAAAAATTTACTTCCCACAGATCTGAAGGCTGGGAGTCCAAAATCAAAGTCAACATCTAATGAAAGTCTTCTTGCTGGGTCATCATGAACTTTTGATTTTGGAATTTTTTGGGAACTGTTACAATCTTCTTTTTTCCCTCATGCAATAAGTATATGTATTCTACATATGTCCTATTATTGTATTTTGGATATGTATAATTTGTTTGGTTCTACAGTTCAAAACTAGAGAGAAATTTGACTTAGGATTAGTAGTTCCTTTAGTCTGATCAATGTCTGATTTAAATGATGTTTAGATGAGTCTTTTTTTTTTTCAGCTTTAATTGAGTTTATTGGTACATTTTAGGGATACAGTACAGTTACATTCATTGTTGGGATCTTGTACCTCTACATGACAAGTCTTGATTCTCATTTTTTCCCCTTACCCCTGCCCTCCCTTCACCCCCTCCTCCCCTCCCCATGTACAAACACTTTATTTTCATCTATTCATTATCTCACATTTTTTTTCTTTTCCCTTATTGCCCTTCCCCTACCCATCCCACCTTCCCTACACCTTTAGCTCCTTTCTCCCCATTTCTAAATGTCAGTAATCTTATTAGGATCTTATGTATTATTGCAGATTAGATGAGTCTTGATTTTGAACTTTTGTGTTGATGCTGAAATGAGTTAGATTTTTGGGACTCTCAGGATGAAATGGGTGCCTTTTGCATGTGACAGGAACATGGATTTCAGAGGTCCAGGGACTGAATACCATAGTCTGAATGCTTGTGCTCCCTCAAAAATTCAAGTTGATATTCTAACTCCCAGAGTGATGATAACAGTGCCCTTGAAGAAGTTATTATGCCATCTATCCTTATGAAACAGTCCTGAGGGAGCTTTTTCACCTCTTTCTCTATTTAGGACACAATGAGAAGGCCTACGATCTACAAACCAGGAAAAAGGTCCTCATCGGGCACTGAATGAATCTGCTGGCAATGTGATGTTGGACTTTTCAGCCTTTGAAGTAAACCACTTAGTTTATGGTAATGTTATAATTGTCTAGGTTATAACAAGTACCATATATCAAGACTACTATTGTTTATATTTTGAGATTGGTCTGTGAACAAACAGAACATTTCTTTGTGCCCATAGGTGTCTAATAAATTCAATGATCATCTACATGTGTTCTGCCCAATATAGTAGCCACTGGTCACATATTTTAATTTACTATGAAAAATTTCAGTCACATTAACCACATTTTGAGAATTCAGTAGCATCACCTAGCCTCATATAAGACTGTATAGATATAGAACATCTTCATAGTCACAGAAAGTTCACACAGATAGCACTATGCTCTACTATTGAGTACTTCGCTTTGCACCTTTAAGCACGCACACATATACACACATACATATAGATAAAAGTATACATTTTATTCAGGGAGGATTAATGAATTTAAAATTCACAAATTGTATTGTGACTACCCACAATGTTCTTTCTATTGTAGGCCAAATGCAGTGCTGTTTAAAGAGAAATGATGGGAGTTTACAAGGGTCATGATGAATGTTATCACTAGAGATTACAGTAAGAACAGAGCAGACTAAAGTGAATACAAGGTGCGATATTTCTAATTATTTTTTCTCTCCTTAAGCTGTCTACTATATTTTATTTTCTAAAAACAAAACAAAAATAAAACTATTGTATAGATAAGTGCATGGCCACTTAATGGGGTGATGATATGTGAGGATAAAATTATTAACCAGTCAATATTCAATATAATATCTCTTTTCATGAAATCTGTCCTGATGATGGTGGCAACAAATCCATCCTTTGTAAGAGAAAGACAAGAGGGGCAGTTGGGACATTTTATCTAATGCATAGGTTCTCAATTTTTATTGTGGAGATGTAATCCACTAGAGGAGAGAAATCATATCCCTCATCTTTCTTATATGCTCTACCTACCTTCCTCCAACAGCCCAATTCTTGCCCTTCATGTTATGGATCTGTGATCTTGTGATAGTGAGTAAAGCTTCCCTCCGCTGAATTTTAAACCATGTTGTTGCTAATAGCCATAATGTCTTGCACAGTTCCCAGAACAATGATAACTCTTCTGGTTCCTTCATGGTCTTCAGGGTTTGATATAACTTAAGAAAACAGATGAGTTGATACAAGTGTGTGGCACCCAAGTTACATGAACTTTCAAACAAACTAAACAACACTGGGTTTCTTTCTCTTAAGTTAATCTGCAGTTTTATGTCCAGGTATTGGAATCGCATAAGAGGATTAAAGTAGAACAATTAATTTAGTTCTTTGCCACCCCTACACTATAGTAATTAGGACTATAAAAAACTTTTAGGTGTTAGACTCTCCAGTAATTTTTTAGTGTTATAAAATCAGTGCCTAGTATTTTACTGGGCCTACATATTACATAACTATCAGGAAAATAACAATCTGGAGGGAGGGTCTGGTGCATGAACATGTAAAATGTATATCAGAGCTTTCTACAAGGCAACCTAAAAACTTATTCATTTCATTCTTATTTTTCCCCCCAAAACATGGACAACCCCTTTGGAGATCCTTGTTGCTAGAATAGCTATCTAATGTAGTATATGGGGTCTGATGCAATGAATTTTGAAAGGTTTTCAAACTGGTTTTGTGGGGCTAATGGGACACTTTTTAATAGGAAGAAGCACTTAGAATCCTGACATTTAGAATCCAGCCCCCCAGTGTGCAAACAATAGAAGAAGAAAAGCTGTGCCCTTGCTAGGGCTTCTGCTGTGCTAATTACAGAAATGTAAAGCCCAGCTGTGGTCAGACCAGCTCATCAGGGAGAGATGTGTTAGACCAAGAAAGCAAAAGAAGGACCAAAATGTTTTTCATTTTTATTCCTTGCATATTGTCTGTCACAGCATTCATTTTTCTTAATTATAAACTATTTCATTTTCCATTTATAAACATGTTCTTTTCCCTGCATGTAAAGTAAGTGAAGGTGGTTTAGAATAGAGCATGACAATGAAGTTGGGATTCGAAGGCTAAGGTAAAGTTTCTTTACCATAACTATATGCAAATGAATATTGATCTATATACTCAGTCTGTTTAAAAATGAAAGGTTTTTGTACCCTGTATCAAGTCTGTAAAAAATCCTTCACTACCCCACAGGCAAATCAAATCAACAAAATCAAACCAAAGAGAACAAACAGCTTTTAACTTTCCAAGGAAATTTTGTTGATATGGAACTCTCTGAATTCAGGGAGAGGGGAATATCATGAAATAGAGTTTCATTGTGTGTGAGAGAGTTCTGAAAAATCCTAGGACACAAGACCTCTGAAGACCTGCATGCTGAAGACACATCTGGAGAATCTCTTCTTTAGCCTGTTTTCTAAGAATAATGATTGATTTGTGAGGTCAGTGGCTCTCAACTGATGCTTAGTACTCTACTGATGGGATTCCAAATTTGGCCAAATGAAACTCAGGTTTTCATGATAATTACAGAAACTTGCAAAACTACAGTGAAACTAATTAAACACAGCAACCAAATATCTATATTTTTAAACATTCTTAGTAAAATAGACCTTTAATATGGCTCAGAGTGATCACACATAGAAACTATTCGGTACCTACTCAAGTGTTGTCCTATTTATTTCACTTAAGAGTATACTTAGGATTTGTAAGGAAATAAGTGGTAAACACAAAAAAGAAAAGTGTTGAAAAAATACAGGAAGGGGATGTCATTGGATACTCTTATCTTTCTCTTCTCCTTTTGTGAAGGTTAGTTTGCCCAGTTGGCAAATAAATATTTTGAGTTTTAGGAAAATAAGTTGAGCAGTAGACAACTGAGGATAGGAGAGGGGTTTGCTCTAAATCAAGGAAGTAATAAACTCTAGGTGCCAGGAGTTAGCTTGAGGTCATTAGGCATGCTATGAGCCTAAGGGAAACAAGGCTTACTTAACTCTCCTCTGCCCTGAAATGTGCCTTATGAAGAGCAAACCTCTCAATTCTTACCATGTAAGATTAATTCACTATTTCAGTTGAGCATGTTCCATTCAACAAGCAGTATTGAGTGCCTTTAATGTTCAAAGTATTGTGCTTTACCCTGGGGGATACAAGGATATGCTGTAAGAGTTATTAATATCTGTAGAGTGCTCCAGAATTTGCACATTTATTTCTCATACATCTTGTTAAAAACTTGGGAAGTAGCCATTGTAAGTAAACCCACTTAAAGAGGAGAAAACTGAGGTTCAGTGACTGGTCCTGTTTCAGTGTATAAACAGTGCCAGCCATGGAGGCTCAAACTCAAATTTTCCAATTTTGAAATTCATCATTTTTCCGTGTTATCAGATTCCCTCCCCTAAATAACATTGAGGATTAAGGTGAGAGAAACAAACATACATAGCCTCAAAAGTGGCAACAGTGTAACTGAAAAGTAAAATGTCATCAAAGTGGCATGGTTTCTCCCAAAATTGTATCAGTAAACACTAGATTAGAGTCCCCAATTGGGTTACAAATTCTGCCAATGCAGTATTTATATTTTAGGAGTCATGTTTTTTGCCTTTTAAAGGTCTAGGTCTTGTTTTTTTCAGTATGTTTTCAGAGACCATAGTATGTTAGCTTGATATATTTGGGAATTAGATTTCTGATTTTTTTTCATGAATACATAGGTTTGTTTTTCACACAAGTAGAGTACTTAAAAGAAGCCTGCAGTAAATTCCTCTTGACCTTTTCAATCTATTTCTGTGGATGTTGTCACTGATAGCGTATTAGTTTGTTGCCTCTCTGCATTTTGATACGTTTTGTTGATTGTCTTAAACAGATAGAACCTTTTAAGTAAGGTCTAATAGATCTGTTTGATTCATAAAGTTGAACAGTCTCCTGGAGGTGACTGACAATAAGTTCCTCAGTTTGAGAGACTTTTGGCAGATTTCAAGGCTGCTCTGATTTTAAATGTCTTACAAGTAAGAGCTATAGTGATAAAGATTTAAGCAATTTCAGCTCCAGAGACTGAAATTACTTGAGATGGTGGAATTCCATAACCCACCTGCTGGTTTTGAAAGGGTGAAAAACATTTTATTTTGCAGATACATGTTTCCAATGAGAGTTTTGTGAGCGTTTTCTACCTTTGATTCTCTGTGATACATTTGATGTACTACAAATCATTGTAAAATTATTTTTTTACTACTTTCCAAATCGATAATATTTCTCAATCAGTGAGACACATGCTGGAGAAGGTTAGATTAGAAAATCAAATTTTATCCTACAACACTCTTGAATAATTCTTTTAAATAATGTTTTGTAATTTCTACCAGTAGTCCCTCTGATATGTGTCTAAAAAATAGTTGATGAAACAACAAATAGAATAAAAATTGAGTCATCAGCTGTTGTACCAGCAGGTGCCCTTCCTCGGGGTTGCCAGTGGTGTCCTGGGCCTGGAACGTTCTTCTGTGTAGAGGTCAGGTGTGGACCTGCTGCTGGGTTCCAGAGTCTTTCCCTGCTGTGGGTACAAAATAAACTTTCTTAAGGTACCTGGTAGTCTAACCCTCACTCCTCTGGGAAAGAAAATGCGGTCTTCACCACCATGAGAGGTGACATGCAGGACTCTGGGTGACTCTGGGGAGGGATACGTTAGCCATGGAGACTGAGGCTCAGTGCAGAGCTGGCCTTGCTGCATCAAGCTTTGTTCCAGCTAGCGCCTGTGTCTTGAATCCTTCTGGGTGATGCTGAGCCCGCAGATGACACTGTAGGCAGAGGTCTGTCGGCTCCCATTTCTGATGGTTGGAGTTGTTATGCTCTTTCCCACCTTCCACAAGGTCAGGATTGGGAGCTCAATGTTCTTGCTTGACAAAAACACCTGTTTTTTTTTTGTTTTTAATTTAACAAAATGCCAGTGTAGGATTTTTTTGCTAAATTGTTTTGTACCTGGAAATAATGCAAAATGATCATTAAAATGTTTCTTTGTAAGCACAGAATATCTTGTTGGAAGTTTTGTAATTTAGCTTACTTTTGCTAATATCAATTTTAATATAATTAGTACGTCTAATTTATGGTGAGAGTAGGGATAAAGATACTGTGTGTCTGGTGTGGCTCTTGTTCTGCTTTTACAGGATTATCTTGACTTTTAAAAATCACAATGATTGCCACTTCCTCTTGTCAAGACACATGTTTACCCACACATCACCAGGTTCCAAAATACTTTGTGAATCTATCTGCTTTCGTCCATCTTCACCACTGTCATTCTGGCCCAAGGTACTATCCACTCTCACCTGTGCTGCTGAGAAGGCTCTTACAATTCACTTTCCATCTCATAGTCCAATAATCTTTTAGCAAATTAATCAGATTTTGTCATCTTCTTCATCAAAACCATGTACTACCATCCCATCACATTTAGAATAAAACCTCAAATCCATTTCATGGCCTACCTAGCATAGAATTTATCTTAAACAGGTTAAAATATGAGAAAAGGAGGAAACTGTCATATTCTTTTTATGAGGTAAATAAAACCTTGCTACCACTACTGGATAAGGAGAGGTCAGGAAAACGTTTATAGGTCAGTACTACTCCTGCATACAGATACAAATATCCCATTTAAAGTACTAGCTAACTAAATGTTGCACTGGGTTAAAACTATTATTTCATGACCAAGTGCTTTTTTTTTTTTAATCTGGAAATGAAATGCTTATTCAACATCAGAAGACATATCCATTCTTTCATTGCATTAAAGGACTTTTTTATTACTTTAATAACATCAATTTCAGAACCTTTATATCTGAGTGACAGAATCTTGATAGCCATTTACCTAATGAACATCTACATTTGATGTCTTCTAAGTATTCTCAAAGTGAACAGATACAAAAATGAGTTCTTGATATTCTGGCCAAAGTCCACTCCTTTTTTTATCTTCCCTAACTCAGAAAGTGGTCACTCTTTCCTCTGTTCCATCTGGAAGCTGACCATTCTCAATACCTCCCTGCTGCCACTGCAGTCATAGTTGGCATTATTTTGCCCACCATGGTCTGTTATATCGTCTTTCTGTTATCAGCTTTGCTCTCTTTATGGAACTTATGGCAGAATAATCCTGTTAAAACGTAAGTTAGATTATCTCACTTGGCTCAGAGCACTCCAATGGCTTTCTCCACCTCAGAAGCCAGTTGTAACAATAACATCATGGCTTCTAAGACCCCCAACATCTACCCTCTTTCCTGTAGTGTCTCATGTCCTGTGCATCTCCCTCTCCTCTACTGACTCTAGATCAGCACTTGGCTGTCACTAGTTTGGATTGCTTTGCTGTTCTTCCAGATATCCACATGACTTCTTTTTGGTCTTTATTGAAATGCTACTTTTCTAACCATCCTTGGATGCCCTATTCAAAATTGTCAACTTTTCTTGTCTCTTTTTAACATTTTTGCTTTGCACTACTAATACCTTCCTCTATTTATTTTAACAATTTTTTCAATTTTGAAATCTTGATCTGTCTATTATAAAATATCTCCTTCTAATGGCATTTTTATTGCAGTACATTGAAAGAGTTGTGGTCTTTAACTGTTTTGTTTTCTGTGCCTGCTAGTTCATTTCTCCCTGAAAGTGCCAATTATGCTGTTACATAATGCAAATAGAGAAAGGCCACACTTGCAGGTCAGTTCTATAGATCTTCCTCTGTGTTTTTGCGTGTGTGTGGATGTGCACATGTGCACCAGAGAGAGAGAGACAGAGATACAGTGAGAGATCTAAGGTAAACAGACTAAACACCAGAAAACTATAACCTACTAAATAATCACTTAGATCATACCTTCACATTTTGCGTTCGACGGGGAAGCAACTGAAGTGAAAGACATAGATTATAATCCATTGACTCTGGGGGTTTGGAGTGATCAGAGTGAGAAGCTGCTTGGCTGAAGTTAGGTAGTTCTCATGTTTCTCTCAGAGACAAAAACACAGGGCTTTTGTGTTGCTCTGCTACCCTGTGAGACTACCTGGATCTGAAGTTTGAATGATGCAAACATGGGAGCAGTGGGGATGGGCAGGAGTTAAAGTGGAAGGGAAGTAGGGACAGCATGGGTGTCCTGTTTTCTTTTATTTTCCCACCCTGTGTCAGCTGCCTCTTGCCTCAGGGCAATGCTAGTAGTCCACAAGCACAAGTTTAATGCTCCCTTCGCTGGCAATGCTCCTGTGGTTTTTCTCAGTATCTCAGTATTTTTAAAAAGTGGATTAGGGACTAGACTTGGGTGAGGAACCCAGAATTTGTGCTACTTAAGCATTTTCATCCAGGGTTATACTAATTAACTAATTTATTGATTATTTTTTCAACTGTATGGTTTGAATTTTGTTCACCATTGTATCCAGAGGTCCTAGAACACTGACAGTTCCACAAAACATTCTCAAAAGTTATTGATTAAAGTTTTCAGAAAAATAAGAATGGTAGAAATTCCTTACTGAACTCTACCTACTGGAAAAGTGCAGCAAATGTTATCCTCCTTAGAGAGATAGCAAAGCATTTCCTTTTGAGAATAGGAGCAAGACTAGAATGCCAGCCATTATTGCAACAAACATCAGTAGCATCTATTTAGATTAGCAATCTCTAACTGAAATAGGATAATCACAATTTACATTGGAAAAAGAGGCCAAACAATTTTGAGTAATATGAGTGAGATGGCTAATTTTAATTTTCTGTGTCAATTCGAGTAGACTAAATGATATTTCTGGGTATGTCTGTGAATGTGTTTCCAGAAGAGATTAGCATTTGAGTCAGTAGACAGAGGAAGATTTGACCTTGCCCATGTGGAGGCAACATTTAATGTTGGAGGAGGCCCGAATGGAATGAAAAGGTGCAGGAAGCAAACTCTCCCTCTTCTTGACCTATGGAACCCATCCGCTCCTGCCCACCTAGACATCAGAGCTCCTGAGTTTGGGCCTTCAGACTCTGGGATTCATATCAGCAGCTGCCCTGATCCTCAGGTCTTTGGCCTGAGACTGAGGTGTACTGTTATCTCCTCTGGTTTTAGGCATTTGGACTTGAACTGAATCACACTGCCAGCATTTCCTGGATTCCATCTTGCACCTCTTTCTTTCCTATTGATCCTATGGTTCAGTTTCCCTGGAGAACTCTGGCCCATGTACAGAGTGTATTCCATTAGGTTGTAAAATACAGTGTAAAACTACAAAACTCTATCTAAAAATTGAACCAGTCAAATGAAAGGCAAGTATATCTTTTCCATTGATTTCTCCATCCCATTTTTGCCTATGGTTTTGATATACTTGTGGTATATATGTTTATATATTCACACACACATACATATGATTTTGGTTATGACTGCAGTTATATCACAAATCAATGCAAAAGTAGTTAATTTTGATGTGGAAAACTAAAGCTCAATCCCTACCATGCATTAAAAATGTACCAAA
Source organism: Fukomys damarensis (assembly GCF_012274545.1). Classification (NCBI taxonomy): domain Eukaryota; kingdom Metazoa; phylum Chordata; class Mammalia; order Rodentia; family Bathyergidae; genus Fukomys; species Fukomys damarensis. The sequence continues at coordinate 21,673,803 of NW_022900945.1, read as the reverse complement.
TGGAAGTACAGAAGGAAAAGATATAACTGTAAAGTTAGTAGAAGAAAATACAGAAGAATATCTTTGTAATCTTTGAGTAGAAAGGATCTCAAAAAGGATGCACAAAAGACAAACTAAAGGGGAAATTTAATGAATTTAACAACATAAAAATTAAGGATTTCTTGTCACTTGATAATGGCATAAAGGAGGCATAATATAGTCTGGAAGAAGGTTTTGAAATTCTAAAACAAACAAAAATCTAGGAGTAAGAAATGTCTACAAATGACTATCACAAATACAATATCCAAAATGAAAAAAAAATAGGAAAGCATATAATCAGTAATTCAAAAAAGGGGAAATAAAAAACAACCAGTAATTCTGTGAAATGATATTCAACCTATGTTATAACTATGGTATTTCATTTTATATCTATCAAAGTGACAAAGATTAAAAAAATCACAATATCAAGTATTGGCAAGGATGAGGAAAAAAGAGAACTATAACCTGCTGATGGGAGTATGAAAAGTTCAGCCACCCCATAAGGAAATGTGACAGTACTCTGTGAAATTAGGCATACATCCAAGACCTATAAGTAAAAATGTATACTCACTGAAGAATTACAGATGGTAGCAAAGAATAGGAGGCCTTAAAAATGTGGGTAGGTAAACTGTGCTTTATACCTTTGATGGAATATGGAAGTCAAAAGTAATCCCTTCTACTTATGTCCATGCAAATGAGTAAAACTGAAAACCATTGTGTTTGGGGCACAAGAAATGTTCACTAATGAGTACTTTTCAAAGAAACTTGTACGTCTTGAGACAACTCTATCAAATGCATTAGAGTGAGTTAAAATAAAATGCAGTGGGAGGCTTTTAGTGTGTTGTACACTGGGATGTGTAATTAAATGGAATGCACCAGTCACTTAGAGAAAAGTTAGAACATAGGGGTGGAGCTGACAGTGTCAGTCACAGAAGCATTTCCAGGACTTCTGCTCTCAGACCGTTACATTGTCCTCTGTACTGAATGGAGATGGAGATTTTCTAGGATTCAATTACTACAAAGTATTATTTTCCTAATGTTAACAGTGGTTGCAGTTTCAGCCAGCTTGTTTGCTAGGTTGTGTCAAGGCTAGAGTGTCGTGTGAATTCCAGTCCACTGAATCACTTTCCATCCAGCTGGAAGACGTGAAGAAAAAAATCTTCATGAGAGTCTTAGGCCAGAAAACACTGCATCAACTGAGATTTTTGCCAGAATGGTGCTAGCCACTTGTATGTGAACGGTAGAGTAAGACAGAATTTCTATCTTTAAAAGCTTACAACCTAGCGGGGCAGACAAAAACATAGATAATTTCAATAATGTGCTACATGTAATGAAATGTATAAGTTGAAATTTAAAGTGTCTGATGTTAAAAATTCAAACTCTGTATTATCAGTCCTTGAATGATAATGAGTCATTGTTACCCTTTTTTATGAATCTAAAAAGATACCCACAGGTGAAGGATAGGAAAAGAAGAAACAAAAAGGCAGAAATTATAAAACCTTTGGCTTTTTTTTTTTTTTTTTTTAGGA
>NW_022900945.1:21667921-21672131 GCF_012274545.1 Fukomys damarensis | reverse complement strand
TTTTTTTTTTTTTTTTGAGGCAGGCTCTCACTGCATAGCTCAGGCTGGCCTTGGACTCACTGTGTAGCCCAGGCTGGCCTCGAACTTGTGGTGATCCTCCTGCCTGAGCTTCCTGTGTGCTGGGACTCTAGGCTTGCACCACCACACTCATCTCTTGATTTTTATTTACTACATAAATTAAATAGTCCTAAAAATTTCCAGGAAAAATAGTCTTATAGTAACAAAATGTGAATGAATACAGTATTCACTAAGAGAAATTTAATTTTTTAAGAAAAACAACCAGCTCTGCATTATTCTCTACATTGAAGCAACAAAACTAAACTACTAAAACAGATATTAAGGTAAAAAGTTTATAATTTTTTTGTATGTGTACTGGTTAAATTATTTTCACAGTTAATGACATTTTAAATACAGAATTCAATATTCTTCAAGTTGTGTTGATAGCATCAATGTTGGCTTGGTAATCCTTTCTTCCCTTTTTGATTTTGATTCATGTCAGTGTCTGAAGACATAATCAGGTCCTTCATCAACAAGCAGCGGCTCATTTATTTTTGTAGGTACTTACTTCTTGGTTGAAAATTTTATGTCATGATCTTTAGAAAATAGGGAAAATTAGTGTGAGGGGCACTGAGATGTCCCAAACTTGGGAAGGATATATTCAAACAAAAGAAAAAGCTGAATTCTTGTGCTTAAGATTGTGGATTGATAGAAATAGTACCAAAAACATTAAATCATTTTATCATTAACAATCCTACCTTTAATTTTACTTTATTTAACTTTAATTGTTAATAACATCTTCTGACCCATGATTTCTGGGCTGTATACTTTTACGCACTCATGCACCCAGCTCTGGTCTATTAGATTGGATTTATCATGTAAGACCTGCTCATTCTTTTGTGAAGACGCTATCAGTGTGAGAAGTAAACTTGTGAAAGAAACCCCAGCATTCTTGAGGAGTCTCTGGTCATTCTTATGTATAGGTCAGAAATTACAGTGGGAGTGCCTACTGCTGAATTGGAAACAGGAGGGCAGTGGGGTTGATTGGATTCAGGTTGGCAGAGGACATATGGTGGATCTAATCATTAAAGACAATATGGTGGTGGATGGCATATTGCATAGTAGAATCAAAGCCATAGTCAGAAGAATCTAACTCACAGAGAGCTGTGGTGCGTGCTACTTGATTATGGTTTTCCTAACAGTGAAATAAATAGCGTACTACTAAAATTTTACTTAATTTTTTTAAATGGGAGGATTCTAGGTCAAGTGAAGAGGAATCAAACTTGAATTATCAAAATAGAGTTACATCTCCTCAAATCAATTCCTAACCTTGAGCAAGTTCACAGAGCCAGACCTGTTGAATGAAGACTGCTATATACTACTGTACTGCCAAAACTTTATACTATTGGCGTCATTCCCAGCCTTCCCCTAAAAGGCCTATGGCTGTAACCTTTTTCTAGGGTTTCTTGGTTTTGAGGAAAAGAAATTGATCAGAGTTTGGGGGAAACATACATTGTCTCTGAACTGACGCTTATGCCAGGAGACACAAAATGAGATGTATTAGTTAAATGCTCCTTGAGATGAGGTGATCAATGAAATTTTAGCTGAAATCTATCCCACAGTTGGTCTGGTAGGTTCCTGAACCCATTTGGTGATTACTTCCCCAGTTATAGAATGCATGATTGGAATAAATATATTCAGCAACTGGCAGGATTCAGTTCTAATCTCTAAAATTGGGTATAATATTTTTGTGTTGAGGGTAGTGGAGACATGTCAATGAAATATCCCTTGAGCCAAAAACTAGGGGGAGGAGGAACATGGGACTCAAAATACTGGTTGATCTAACAAGTTCCACTCAACAATTGATTAATGCAGTAGAGGAACATTTACTTAGTTGTTTATTAATTTATAATATTCTTTCTTACAGAAAACTTTTTTAGCTAAAAAAGGCATGCAAAATCTAACAAACTGGCAAAGTAGGAAAAGGGTAAGTTAAGTGGAGCTGCTAACTGTTAATGGGATGCACCAAAGAGGCAGGATGGGTGAGAACAAATGTGTACTTTCTACTACACATTTCAGGCTTTCTACTGCAAAAACAGGCTCACAGTTTCCATGAAAAAACAAAAACAAAAACAGACATTCTTGGCCCTAATCCTCTTTGGATGGGGATTTCTTCTGAGTTAAAATATGTTAAATTAGTTTTTAATTATTTAACTAAGTTCATTAAATTTTTAAAATTTTAACCAGTTTTACTAGTGCTCTGGCATGGTGGAAGAAACATCCATTCTGGAACTAAATATAGATGGTTTGAAATTCTGGCTCTGTCATATTGGTTGGTTATGTGATCTTAGTCTAATTACTTAACATTTCTGGGCCTCACATTCCTTGCTTGTAGTACGGATGTAGTAATACATTGCTCGTGGGGCAGTTTTGACAATGAAATGTACATAAAAATTTTTGTACCATTCCCAATCCCCCTTTACTTTCTTATTAGAAGGAAAATAAGGTATTTACTAATAAAACAATCTAATTCTCTATAAAAACTTGTGAGAAACAGATTGCAAAATTATTGGTACAGGTATTATCAACACTGGGTGACTTCTGCTCTAGCCATACCTAGGCTAATGACAAAATAACTACTTGTTTAAGAACATAAACACTCAAAGATCTACGTGTATCCACCCCCGCAACCAGCTCACGGTATCTTATGTGTAGGTCGGTCACACGTATTTGATTCTTTAACATTCTGGCTGACATCCTTACTTTCTGAAGTATGAGTCTTTAGATACATACTTCTTAGATACTGTAGTTTCAAGAAAACAATGCCGTGCAGCATTGCAATTGAGCAGAGACAATTCTTTTCCTGTAGTGCACTTGTGACCGGGTGCTTTTCAGAGTGCTTTTCTTCTGCAACTATCATGAAATAATTTTCCCATGAAGCCCAAAATAAATAGATTGTTCATGTAAGAAGTGCTGTCGCATTGTAATACTTGAGTTAAGTCCTCGCTGTCTCCTCACATCCATCCCTTCACCTCCCTTTACATTTTTATCCAGGAGAAGTTAGCTTCAAATTAGCATCCATGAGACGTCCAGGCATCAAGAAGGCACAAAGATTTTCTTGTGATGTGTGGATGGATTGTTCTTGGCATTTGGTGGTAGTGGTAGCTGATTACATGATTAAAATCTTAAGATCTCTTTTAGTTCAGGGTAATGGAACCACATTCTTCTGCTCTTATGGCCAATTTTTTGCATATCCCCTCTAGCTTGTGATATTTGGCCTAATTGGCTGCTTCCTGAAAATGGCTCTGATAATTGGTATGGCGTGTACTCAATAGGGTAAATTTAAGTACTTACAGTTTTTTTTTAATTCTAGATATTGAGAGAGTATTTAAATTTAGCCTGTTCTGATCACTCTGTTGTATTTCAGTTATCTTTATGACTTAATTTCCTCTGCATTTCAAACCATTTAGACATTGATGTATTACCACAAAAAGGTAAAAAAGGAATATCAGATGTTGTATTAAAGTATCAGTTTGAAAATGTCACAGTAGTATACTCCTATATTTTGTAAAAAAGCAGTAAAAAGAGTAAACTACAAAAGAAATGACTCAAAATGTCTTTTAATAAAAGTTTAAAGTCTTCAAAATATATTTGCCCCTGGAGCAATCTTTTTTTCATTTAATATTGTGTCTGTTAATTAGTGCTTCAAATTTGCAAATTCTTTATTGGTTTATATCAATGCAATACCCAAAGCTCATCTCATTGCCAGATTTGAATGAAATATGATCCTGTTTATTCTATTAAAATGAAGGCTTGAAATTGTTACCCAAATGCCACAGGAATTCTTGCCATTTTCTCATCAAATTCCTCATCAGATTTTTTTGTTAAAGTCACATTGTTTTAGATTTTGTGTCTTGGCATTTAAATGAAATTCAATGTGCCCCACTGGAGGAAACATCTGTAGGGACATATTATGTACAATATCCATTCCAATCAAGCAGGAGTGCACTGAGTGTCTGAATGAGGAGCACATTCTTGCTTCACTTTCCTCTGATGTGACTATTGAGAAGATCTATGAGAGAGAACATTTATAAAAATTAAACCAGCAGTGGAGCACAGTTTTTTAAATGCTCAAATCAAACACTTTTTAAAGGCACAATATCAGTTTCAGTGAATGGATTCCTGCCTCTTTCTTTTTATATAAAAGAATATA
>NW_022900945.1:21648504-21667686 GCF_012274545.1 Fukomys damarensis | reverse complement strand
ATATATATACATACACATTCCAATGTAGGCTTTGGACAACTCAGAGAGTGGTTAGATTGTAGTGAGGTTCAAGGTCCATGTGTCCTAGGAAGCTTCTATTTACTTGATTTTAACAACTTACCCTGTCCCTCAACAGAATCAGCTTTAGTTCCATACACTCTACACAGTCCTTTGTGTTTGCAAATCTGCCACAAAATGCCTGCAACTAATGCTGTTGTCAGATGGTCAGGGGATGGGAACAATTCCTGTCCTATCTATAGACGCTTATATGAATGGAAATTTTCTAAAATAGTTTTTCATTTTCATTTAGAAGAGGGAAATGACCAAGTATGATGGCCAAGACTCAGAAAAAGTGGAGAAAACTATCAAATTGACCCAACAGGACTTTAAGATATGTCAGGAGTTAAATTACATGTGCAAAGTGCTTAAAGCATTGTTCGTAGCAAGTGCCCAGTAAATATGGATTCATATCTACTGTCACGGTATTTAGACTGATATTTAGACCCTGTCGAGGATGAGCTCACAGAGGAGGCGGAATTTGAGTTAGGTGGTATTTCCTCAGCCTCGTAATAGAGTATTCTCATAGCAGACATGTCTTACAGAAAGGTGTAAAGGTAGGGGAACAGCGAGGTGCTCAAGGAGGGTGACTAGACCGGGTAAGTTTCTGCTGAGGGCTCATGATTGTCAACATAAAGTACACAGAGCGCCTATTAATATGGGCAAGCCACTGAGCAACGTGCTTGACTACAAAGAGAAACATGTAGTTTCAACAAAGCCATGTTAGGTATGTTGTACATGAAAAGAGATATTTCATTTCCAGGTACTTCAGTGTATAATTAAGGAACTGAAAATACTGTATCGTAAACAACATGAACCACTCTGTATTCGCCTGTCAAAATGCACTTAGGTTCCTGTTGGAAGACAGAGCTGCTTCTAAAAGAAATAACTCAATCTCCCAGTACACACCAAAGTGAACTGTTCTCTCATATTTTCACTGCTCAGGTCCCTGTTTACCTTTGCTATAGTTATGACATGTATTATGGCATAAATACAGAATTATGTCTTTACAAAGGCAGATTGTGCAGCACATTATAAAATGTAATTTATAATTTTCATTTCTTTCCTGAGTTTAAAATTTTTTTTCAAATCTAAGGACTGGCTTTGTATGGCGAGTTTCTTTCACTCAAGTAAAAAAAGAAAGAAAAATAAACAGAAACTATTGAGTGGTATAATTTGGAAAATACTGGATTATATAAAATTATACAGATTATTTTAGAATCTTTTAGTATCTCTAATTGGTTGAGGAGCATTTTAAATGCATAAGAATAAGGTACAGCATGTATGGTTTCTGTCTCTTATTTGGCATGGTATACTTTTTATATAACATGCAAGAACTTCTGCATTTTGCATATAATTTGGGGAATGATGATCAGTTTGTGACCTCAGAGGTGGAGATATTTTTCTAACAACAGTGGTTGCTAGTACAGACTAGAAATGAATAATAAATTTCTGAAAATATTTCAAATAAGTAGAAATATATTACTCTAATTTTACACAGCTTGAGTCACCCAAGAAAGATATTCCATTAGACGTGTGAATTCTTTAAATGTAGGATAGTGTCTTATTCACCTTTCAAGTCTCACATCGTGCACAATCATTCTTTTCATTGAAAATGCTGAGTTTATAGAATACAGATGGCCAGCAGCCATTTTCTTTGCTACACAGAGAAAGCTTTGCTAAAGAAAAGAAGAGGAAGAAGATGAAGAGAAACACTGTAGCACTTGTTTAAGCTCTTGGACTTAGTTGAACTTGAAGCCACTATTCCCTACACTTTTAAGGTAGGTAAATTTATTCAGTTTCCTCTAATATTTGTTACTTTGAGTTGCTTTATAAATTATAATGCGGTGTGTCCTTACACAGCAGAGCTGCACTTAACGGACTCTAAATTGTGGATTTGGTTAAGAAGAGGCAAGGCACAGCAATGTGAGGATTTGCTCACACTCATGCATAACTAATGTGAGTGTGACAGGTTGAGGATTGACCCCTTCCTTACTTCAACTTTCTCCTCCTTTATTGCCATCACAATCCAAACTTTTCCAGATGGCAAAGTGCCCGACTAAAAACGACGTTTCTTACAATCCCTTTCAGCAGAGGATGACAATATGATTCTGTTTTGGACAATGAGATATAAACAGAAATCTTAAGAGTATGCCTCTCAGGGAAGTCCCACAGATGAGATCCAGGCTGAACCATCCCTTTCCTTTTATTTTGCCCTTCTCCTTCTTCGTCTTTGTTTTAATATCATAGCGTCTAATTTTATGGAGACTGGATCCACACCCCAAGCGAGCAGTGAAGCAGAGACAGAAGGGGGCATTGCACCTACATCTTCATGCTACTGACAAACTGGCCCTAGACTGCCAAGGTTTTGATGTCTCATTATTTGGATGAGGGAGGGAGGGAGGGAGGGGGAGAGAGAGAGAGGGAGGGAGGAAACTGACTTGGCAAAGATGTCACGAGTTCAGTTTTCTGCTATGCATTGTTGAACCTGCTTCTGAAATGATACATTAAGGCATTTGCTTAAACTCATGAGTATGTCCTGGGATTCCAGCCAAAGCTTGCTAAGCCTGGGGTATTATAGGGAAGCTGTATGGACAATGTCGGGATACAGGATCTTGATGAGTATTTGAAGTCTAGTAAGTTCTCTAAGAAAGAGAGGAGCTTTAGTTCACATCGATGCTCACAGATGTTACAACTAAAAAAATGTCAAATAATTACGTGTCTTGTGGATGAAAGCCAGTGATGAGCAATGCTAGTCTACCTCAAAAACTAGTAGCATGAAAAATGAACATTTAGGATATACATTGAAGACACGTTGGTGAATTCAGGAAACTTAAATGACCCAGTCTCTGGTTTAGAAGTGGAAATTTTGATATGTTAGGTTGATTAAATAGCATCATAGCATTGCTCAATTATATGCTACACTCTTTGTTGAGTCTTGTTTTGCACTCTTAAAAATTATTCCTATAATTTTTGTCTGTTTTGGTAGGATGAATGCTTAAAGATTATTTTCACAGTGTAATGGTGAAAACCACTCTGAAGAGAAATTCCCTGTATTGGCTACTTAGCCATTCGACCTTGTACAGGTTATTAAGCTTCTTTGCACCTTATTTTTCTCATCTGTAAAATGAGCGTAGTAATAGTAGCTACTTTACTGAGTTATGATGAGGACTAAAAGTGCTAACACATCCACAGGGCTTGGAACAGCAACTTTAGTAGGCACCAAGTGTGAGTTACCATTTGTGTTTTGGGGTACCAGGGATCAAACTGGGGTCCTTGCACTTGTGAGGCAGGCGACAGAACCACTGAGCTAAATCTCAAGCCCTCTGTTTCATTTTAATAATTTAAAAAAACTTTTAGATTTTGTTCTGAATTTAAAATTTAAAGTTGTTATTTACAAAGTTAAGTGGTTCTCTATTTGGTGTATCAGCTGAGGATGTTTCCTTGGTGGCCCTCTTCTGTCTGCTTCACTGCTTGCTTGGGGTGTGGATCCAGTCCCCATAAAAATTAGACACTATGATATTAAAGACAAAGAAGGAAAAGGGCAAAATAAAAGAAACATGCCAGTTGAGCTGGGGAAAACACTCTTTGGAGGTTCCCTGTCTTAACTGTTCCCTGTCTCAAGGATTTGTCCTTCAAGCTGCTCTAGAGAAGCTCTGAAGAGATGCTACCCAAGAGATGACTGGTTGCACAGAGCACAAAACATAGAGTTTATTTGTTTCTGATAGTCACTTTATTTCGTAGCAGGATAATTAAATCTCTTTCCTGGATGAAATAAACTGGGGGCCTTGGAACCCACAGGAAAGGTCCTTCTGTTGAAGTAGCCCCCAGGTTTACCTCTGTGTGTATGGGTGGTATGCAGCCGCCCTCCGGATGTGCTTCCAAGGGAAAGGCTGGCATTGGCTGGCACAGTGGCCCTTTCCAGCCCCTAATGGAGAAGCACTCTGCTTGATGACAGAAAACATGCCCAGGACTGGTGAAGGACAGTGACAGAAGATCATCTGTTCATATGTGATAATTTTGTCTGCTTGCATTCTCTGCCTTGTTTAGTCTGGGCTTGCGGGGATTGAGCTCTCTATTGAATGTTTTTTTTTTTTTCTCTAAGAGTAATAATGGAGCCATTATGATCAACCGATAATATAACCTATCATAAATTAGTGATGTTGGACCTAGGTTTCCTGTCTAATATTGCCTACAGCATTTGTGGCAAACCTATGGTTCACATGTCATAGTGGGCTGTTTGTTATTTAAAATTATTCAAAGGTTCACCATCACTCACCTGAGTATTGCCCAATTTTGTGTCTATCCATTCAACTTGCGTGCTTTAGATTTTTTTTCTTGGATAGAATGTCCAGAAAGACCTAAAATACTGGTTTCTAAAATATCCAGTTAATGTTGACCAAGGGTTTGTAGTCGTGTTTTTAAGTACCTAATTAAATGTGCATAGACTTCAGTGTGTTATTGACTGTGACTGAGATCAGCTTCATCTTTACTCCCTGCTGTGGCTCCATGGATAGCAGCGTGGAACTTAAGGCATTGGCTCCCAGGGTTACAGCTCCAGACAGAACATCTTTCAGTCGGGCAGGCCACTCTTAGAGCAGAGCTGTATGAAAGGCCATCCAAGGGCTTCATTTGAAGATAATAGATACATGGGGAGACCCTGGGCAAATAAAAAGATATTAGCAAAGTTAAAAAAAATTATAAGGAGCAAAATTCAAGCAAGTAAGATCTTCCTATACTAGAAGTCAGAGCAGCCCTTTTAATTTATACGAATGAGGTCATGGCTTCAATAAGGTGTCTCTTGACTCTTTTAGATGAAGAATCTCTATCTGATTTGGGTTTCAAAATATTTCAAACTTTGAAGATTAGTGACTTTAGAGATGTAAGACTGTCTTTTTAAAGAGGCACAGGTGCTATGGTTTCTCCAGATTAAAAAGATTCCCCTACTCTATTGTTCCTTTTTCTAGAAAATAATAATTTAAATAGCATCTACTAATGAACATAGATCGATGATAAATTTAACTTCACAATTTGAGGAGGCTTTAATCCATTTATATGACAATCAAGTTATGACTGAGCTGGGTTTTTCCTTTTTCTTTATTTCTTTCTTTGTCTTCTTTATCTTCTGCTTAAAAACTGGAAACGATAATAGATAACATTGCATCAGAATACATTAATACAAAGAATTAATTAACAAAATCTAATATCCAGTAAGCGTAGTCTGGAAAAAGATTTCATGGATGGGTGATTGTGACATTAAATGGAGGCAGAAAGGTAAAGGAACAAATAATGTTTCCGAATCCAATGTTTTTCTCCTTTTATTCATACACTCATTGAAAGAGCAATCGAGGGAAAGCCATGAAGTAGAAAGACTCAGGTCTCCATGAGAAACAAATTGGAGGCTTTAGGTAGCATCATAAAATAGCCATTTAGTACATTGACCTCGTGTATTTAAAGATTATGAGATTTTACCGTAGTTGGGTTATAAAATATCAATTTAGAGTAGCAGCAAATTTCCTGATATTCATTTCAGTTTATTGGCAATTCCTGTTTTGACATAAATGTATAGGCCTGGGTGACCAGGTTTTCTGAGCCAATCCTGCATTTTCCTATGGGGTGGGATGTGTGGGGAAGCTCAATAGCTTTTACCCAGAAAATCAGTGGGCCAAAATCTCCTCCTTAGTCAAGCCATTTATATCGTAGGAGTCTTTACAACAGTTCCATTACTTATTGGAGCTCACAGGTTTTCCCTTTTCAGCTTCTGGGCCAGCAGAGCAAATGGAGACCATAAGGGATGTTGAGTTTATATTATTCTACCTTGAGAGGTTTATACAGCCTCTGAATCCTGTACATCACTAATTGCGACAACTAAAAATAAAGTATGACTGAAAGAATACTGCCATTATGAGCCACTTGCTGTGTTAATATTCAGATGAAGAGCCTTTTTGGTTCATACTTCATTGCAAAATTAGGGTATTTTTTTCCTGCCTTAAAGATGTACGCTTATTGAATGTATTTAAATTACTAGCTAATTTTTTTCAGGGGGAAAAAAACCCTTAAGCAAGTGTAAAACTAGTAGCTACAGAAAGCTGGAGAATCAGATGTCTGCTGGGCAAATTGACAGAACTCATTAATCTTCGATGCAGTGTGCTATAGAGTCTGTCCTCTCGCGCACCTGTGCAAGCCTGAAGTCATTACACGATGGCACTATTAATACTGAAGAGCTTGAACGGGGGAGAGGGTTATCTTCTCTTCTTAGTAATTGATTGCCAGTTGATTAGTGGACAACATTTTTCTTGCAGCATAATTGCCTTTGTACTATCGTAGCCTCTCCGACCTGGGTTTAGGCCATCACACTGATTTTTGAGGCCCTGACAATAGGATCCCTGAAAGTAATGAACTGGAACTCAATCACTGCAAATTCCCTAAACAGTAGATGCCTAGTTAAATGTATTTCAATAATAACAGCAATCAGACTGTAGATCACTTTTTCTCCCTTGTAGGAAAACTATAGAATCCCATTTGGGAAAGTACGTATTTGGCAAGGAATAAGTAGAAGTCATACTCTGTGTGTTTTCATCTTTCCGGGCTATGATAGATATATTGGAAGCTAGACATGTGGGATTTTAAGGACCTTCTGGATAAATGTGGTGCTAAGTAGATTCTTATTAACTCTTAGGCCATCACTTTTGTCTTGGGTTTAAGACTGCTGAAAACATATTCGAGTTCAAGGAGAAAATTAGAATATTTTAGTGTCATTTTATTACACTGTGGCTACAAATGTCAAATAATGACTTCTTTCTTATCATAAAAATATTTGAGTGTTTTTTTCCTGCCCTATATAAGATTCTGGGCTAAGAAGGGTGGAGAAATATTGTTTAAATCTATGAATTTAATAGTTCAGGAAATTGGGAGTGAACGCTGGGGCTTCCTGTCTAAATGTCACTAATGCCAAGAGGCCTTACCCATGGGTAGCCTTGGCATTTAGGCAGATAGAAGTAGAAACATAACAATCCATGGCCTAACTTTAAGAGCATTAAGCAGTAAATCTCTAAACTTTTAAAGGAAAAAAAAATACTACCATATAGAAGAGCATCAGGTAGTCATTAAAACAATTAAAACAATGCTCCTTAGAGCAGGAGGTCAAGGTTTCCTCATGTGAAAGATGAAATGAAAAAAAGACTATTGTAATGCCAGTACTATCAACATTTACTCAAATATCCTAATGCTTTCAGGAACATACTCAGCAATATTGGCTCATATTCTTAATTGAGATCACTGACCCAGAAGAGCTCCATAACTAATAAATTAGCAGTATTATCAAATTTACTTCCAAGCCTCAAACATGTGTACTCTCATACTCTTAAAAAAGAGAGCTATATGGAGTGACAATACCCTAAACTAGCAGGGGTAGTATTGGCAACAGACAGACAACTTAATTTCTGCCTTGTGCTTTGTGTAAGTCTGAAGATGTTCTTGTTTAGTTTTCAGGAGTTTAAGGTGTATTATCAACCCCAAGCTGTCAATAACACCAATGTTGAAAATTCTAGTAAGAAGGAGTACAGGTTATGGTGCAAACAATTGAGATAATTACAAAATGGGAAGGGGTGAGATAGTAACAGGTATTATGCATTGTGAATTAATCAGTTGACAGCGTGAAAATTCTGAAATATGGAATCATTATGTGAAAAATACAGCATGAATGTATTGCATTATTATCAACAAGAGATGAAAAATGTGATGGATGGAAAATCTTTTGAGTGTATAACTAGAGGACCAAAGTAAATTCTGAGTTCACATTATCTTAATGTACATTCAGTGGAAGGTTGAGAATTTGAGAACCTAAAAGCTAAGCACAGTGGAGCAGATGCGACTTTCATCAAGCCCCAGATGGAACTTACTTCCATCTGCACAGCACCAAAGTGACTGGTCAGCACATTGAAAGAGGAACTGTAGCTCCCGAGGAGTTCCCTGTTACCCTTGCTGTGATTATCGCAAAAAGGGTTATTTGCTTCAATGGCTCTTCAGCATAGATGAAATTGATCTATTTTAGAGAAAGATGTCTGAAAATATGATAGAAACAAGGTTTAAAGCTATGATAGGCCAAGTCAAACTCCTATTTGATGGAAATGATTTGAAATGGCAGCTAAACACCTCATGTATTGTTGTTGTTGTTGTTGTATTTTTTTTTTGCAGAAAATGTAAGACCCTTTCAGAGTATTGCCTAAGCTATGATGATGAAAAAGCTAAAAGTCTGAATAACAGTCACTATTTTTGAAGATTGTTTTTTCCCATATCATTCTTGAGATTAAAGTATATTGTAACTTGAATATACTACCTTTTAAATGTATCTATATCCAGATCATTCCCATGGTGGTTGTCTTTTTTCCTGTTTGTCCTTAAATAACTAGCATTCTAATACCCATGGTATTTACCTATGCTTATGTCCCAATTCTGCCTCAATTTTATAGACCAATGGAATAAAATTTCTTTTTATTTTTGGTTTAGGAAAGATGATCTGGGACCCATCTCTAAAAAGTAAAAGAATTTTCCTAATAATTCTTCAGTAAAAAACTATAAGGATATAAACTGAAAGCACTCCCTATAAAAAATTCAAGTACCACCCACCATTGTAAGCATATCTGGCTGATGTGTACCCTGAGTCGGAGTTGAAAAGGAGCCTGAGAGCCCACGAATGCTACCTTGAACCCAGAACATAGCCCGTGAGTTCCTTTAAAGTAAATGAACTTCGTTAAACATCTTTTCATTAAAGATGAACTCAAAGAGTGTGAGTAGGCTAAGAAATAAATGAGGAAATGGTACCAAAGGAGACAATTTGTCCACAAACTGTCTTCCTCCCTATTTTGTAACCATCTGTCTTAAGGAAGTAGTGCTATAAGGGACAGATGGTGGTGAAAAGCTAACGATGATAATGTATGTACGGTAATGGACCAGCGTGGTTTGAATATTCACCTTTCCATTCTAACAGGAGCAGACCATCTCCAAAGTCTTTTTGTTATAGAAGTGATGTCAATATAGTCCTTAAAATGCTGCTGAAAGGTGCTAGTTTTTGAGGAGCATACTCCAGCGCAGACTACCTTTGCTTACCACAATAACAGACTTGTGAAGAGTGTTTAACACACACGCCGTAGAAGCTACTGACTACTTTGTCTCTTTTCTCTGTACACCTTTCTTCCATAAACAGCCATCTGAGTGACAGTCACAGAACTAGCATGGGGCGTACAAATATGAACTACAAAATAAAAGCAAAAACAACACAATCAGAAAACAAAAGAAAAACATTCTCTAAGAATAACTAAATAGGTAAAGCAAAAACATCAGGCTTAAAAAATACAGGATACTTCATCTCTATTTAAGAAAAACTCAAATAAAACATGCTAGCCTTCAAAGGAAAACATAATAAAGACAAGGAGAATGTGACCTGAGAAGTGGAAGAGAAAATGAAAACATTGCAGAGATGAAAGTCATAGAAAAGGGAAAAACAATGAGTCAACATGACGGAAAACAATTCTACTTATTGAAGACTGAGAGTGGAACAGAAAAATCTACATGAAAGGCTATAGTAGCAGATCTTATTTTTGAAATGACCTAGTAGGTATACAGCTAACCCTGTCTTAGAAAGTGAAGGATATAAAACTATCAACACAGTGGTATATGTTAGAGAACTTTGGAAATAAGCAGTCATTTGCTATCAGAAAGGGTATATTAAAACACAAATATACACAAAAATAATAGTATTAGGTTAGCCTTAGTACATTATTCTTTAAATATATTACTCGAGGAGCTGTTTTAAGTCAAATTAACAAAGCACTGTAAGATATATGAGGCCAAAAAATATCCTGATGCTTTCTCATGTGAGATTGCAGACCAAATGGAATATATATATATATACATATATATATATAATATGTGTGTATATATATATATATATGTATATATAATATGTGACTTCATTTTATGAATGACAGTTTTTAGGAGTTTAAAGATGAGACTAGTCTCTTTTAGAAATAGGCAAAGAAGTCAAACTTATTTGATCTGTAACAAGATTAACTAGATCGATCCAGAAACTGACAAAGAGGATTAAAGATTCTACTGAATAGCACGCTGAGGAGTAAAGATTTTATTTTATTTTTTGCCTGTTCTTCATTATTCTGTAGCAATTTCCCTGTGGCTTATTTTAATGTTATTTCATGTACAGATACTAGGTATTTCCAGTGACATAGGTGGTATGATGAAGTTAAAGGCCAGTCCTTCTGGTTTGCAACTGTTTGCTTTATAAATATTTATGGTGTGCAAATCACACAACAAGATGCTGTATCAAACCAGATAACTAGTTTCAGACATTTCCAGCCCTTCGTCTTTGCAACCTAGAACTCAACAACTTCCTGGAGAACAAAAGTGGTGCAGACGACCATTGTGCACAAAGTTCTCTTTTCTCTGGGATCTTTGTCCCTCCAGTCCTGACGGATAAAGCAGCCTTGGGATTACCCCTTTGAAAATGTCAAAACTCTGTGCTGTTTTCTGCAGTTCAGCCTCTGCGCACTGTGCTGTGGAGAGAAAAGTGCGGTGGGGAGCAAAGCAGAAGGAGCAGACCCAGCCCACCTCAGTGTGCTTCCCCTTACTGGAGTCTTGCCCATCACACCCTGGCTCTTGGGGTGCTCCCTGCTATCCTTGAGCAGCTGTGTTCTTCATGTCATCTAGATTGGCAGAGACGATCTGCTCTGTCGTAATCAGAAACAGAATTTGTCAGTGAAAGTTTTTAAGCAAGCCTGTAACAAGATCATGTTTACACTTCAGAGAGGTTGAGAGGGGTAGGCAGTGTGCATGACAGAAGAGAGTGAGAAAACGCAAGTGTGAAATATTTGTTGAATCCAGAGCAGGGCTCATCAGACTGTAGGTCTGATCTAACAGTCTGGTTGTTGTTAGTTTCATGTGGCAGTTTCCCTGGATAAAATAGCTGGTAAAGCCTTATTTTTGGGTATGTCCCTGAAGATATTTCCGATCACAGTTCAGGACAGATAGTGCACGTAGGAGAGAGGGAGGCTACTGTTCCTAAAGGTACTTCCTTCTCTTTCTAGTGCTTGCAGTCATTTAAATATTTAAACATATTATTTGTATCAAATATACATATGACAACAAATAATACAAGTTATATCAGTTTCTATTTTTTCTATACTTTCCCAAGTTCCAATCCCCAAAGTCAGTTTTTTTTAATTTTCTTTTTGGTAATCACTTCCAAAAGACAAGATAATATATTTATGCTTCTGTTTCAGGACTCATAATTTTTGACAATATCTATTAGTTCTCAGATATGAAAGATGAGGACGTCACCCATTTAGACCAACTTCAATCTCTGGGAATACTTGACATTTATATACTTTTCAGTTCTTACCCTGATTGTATCTATAATTTTAAGTAATATCCTTAAACTTTTTTTAGTTCATGATTTTTTCTATTATCTCGACTTTCAAATGTGTAAGAAGTAAATTTCTGTCACTTCCTTCTCCTTTTCTCTTCTTTCATATACTGTTTACTGACAGCTTTACTTTTTTATTCATTAAGTTTATTGGTACATTTTAGGTATGCAGTATGATGACATTCACAATTGGGAATCTGTACCTTTACATGTTATATCTTGGTTCTTATTTCAGATGGGGGAAGAGGATATCTCCTTGTGGTTTTTGATTTGCATCTCCCTGATTATTAATTAGATTGAATAATTTTTTATATATTTACTCCCCATTTGTATATCTTCTCTTGAGAAATGTGTATATAGATCTTCAGTGTATTTTAAAAAATAGATTATTTTAGTGTTCAGCTTTTTGAATTCCTTATATGGTCTAGGTATTAACTATTGTTGGAGGAATAATTTTCAAATGTTTTTTTGTAAGTCGAAACTTAACTTTGTCAATTACTTCTTTTGCTGTACAGAACCTTCTTAATTCTTGATACAATCCAATTTGTCTTTTTACTTTTGTTGCCTTTGCCTTTGGGCTCTTACCTAAAAGTTGATTGCCCACACCAGTATCCTGAAGTATTTCCTCTATGTTTTTCTTTTCTTTTTCTTTTTTTTTTTTTGTAGTAATTTCAATTTTCAGGTTTTACATTTAGGTCTCTAAATGTTTTGTTCATTTTGATTTGATTTTTGTGTATGATGAGAGAAAGGGATTTAGTTCTTCTGGATATATATGTGTATATATATATATATATATATATACACATATATACATATACATATATATATATACATACATATATATCTGACTTTTCTAGCTGTACATTCTTTGCATGTTTGTTGAAATCAGCTCTCTACATGAATATGGACTCATTTACGGGTTCTCTTTTCTGTTTCACTGGACTATGTATCTCTTTTATGCCACAACCATGTTGTTTCTGTTACAATAGTTTTGTAGTATGTTTCTAAGTCAAGTATTGTGACTTGACTACTCCCTGCTCCTGCAACCCTGTCCCAGGATAGTGTGATTATTCTGGATTTTTTGTGTTTCCATACTTTTTTTTTTTCTATTTCCATGAAGACATTGGTATTTTTATGGGAATTGCATGGAGTCTGTAGGCTGCATTGGGTAATATAGTCATTTTAGCGATATTAATTTTTCTGATCCATCAAAGTGCGATATCTTTCAATTTTTGTTCACTTTGCCATTTCTTTTGTCAACATTTTATAGATTTTTAACATTCTTGGTTAATTTATTTCTAAATGCTTTATTTTTGTAGCTATTCTGAAGGGTATTGTTTTGTAAATTTCTTTTTATGCAAATTCATTATAGGCGTAAAATGCTACTTTTTTGTATTTTGTACCTTTGTTGTATTCATTTGTCATGTATAGCAGTTTTCTATAGAAAATTTAGGTATTTTCATGTGTAAAATCATGCTATCTTCAAAAATGAATAATTTAATTTCCTTACAATTCAGATTACCTTCATTTTCTTCTCTTCCATAATTACTCTTGTTAAGTCTTCTAGGATTATCTCATTTGAGGGTAACACATGCCTTATAATTCCACCTTCTTAGGAGGCTGATGGAAATGGTTACAACTTTGAGGCCAGTCTATGCAAGTTAGTGACACCTTGACTCAAAATAAAAAACTACAGAGGTAAGGGGAAAAAATGAGAATCAAGACTTGTCATGTAGAGGTACAAGATCCCAACAATGAATGTAACTGTACTGTATCCCTAAAATGTACCAATAAACTCAATTAAAGCTGAAAAAAAATAAAAAACTAAAAGAGCTGGAGATGTAGCTTAGTGATAGAGTGTCTCTGGATTATATCCACAACCCTGGGGTGGGGTGGGGTGGTGGTGGTGAAAGTGGACATTCTATCTTGTTCCTGCTCTTAGAGAAAACACTTTCAGATTTGCCTCACTCAGTATAATTTTGGCTTTGTGTTTTAAAATATAGTTTTCAGTATTCTAAGGTATATATCTATCTTGTTGACAGTTTTTATTATGAAGAATGTTGACTAATACCAAATGCTTTTTCTACATCTATAGAAATGATTATATGTTTTTTATTCATCATTCTGCTGACATGTTTTATCACATTTATTGGTTTGCACCTGATAAAATATCTTTACAGCCCTGGGATGAATCCATCTTGATCATGGTCTTTGTTGTGTCACTGAATTCAGTTTGCTAGTATGTATGTATGAATGTACATTTTTTGAGACTGGGTCTCTTCAGTATAGTCCAGCCTGGCCTCAAACTCATTATGTAGTCTGAACTGAACTGGCCTTGAATTTTATGTTGTCCTCCTGACCCAGCCTCTTTAGTGCTGAGATCAGAGGCATGTGTCACCATGCCCAGCTCCGTTAGTTTCTCAGTTACTGAGAATTCTTGTATGTATGCTCATGAGAGATATGCATCTGTAATTTTCTTTGTTTTATTTTTTTTCTTTGTCTGGTTTGGTTATCATGGTAAAAATGCTGTCCTCATAAATGGTTTTGCAGAGTTCTTCCCATTTCAACTTTTTACAATGGATTTAAAAGAATAGGAATTATTTCTTTTTTAAATATTTTTTAGAATTCAGATGTGAAGTCATCAGGTTTTTTAGATGGGAAAACTTTACTTACTGCTTCAGTCTCATTATGCAGTATTGGTATCATTAAATTTTGCATATCTTCTTGATTCAATTTTTGTTAAGTTGTGTATGTTCAGAAATTTATTGATTTCTTCTGTTTTTTTCGGGTTTTTGACATATAACTGTTCATAGTTTCTCATGATCTTTTGTACTTTGTAGTATCAGCTGTAATGCTTCTGTTTTCACCTCCAATTTTATTTATCTGGTCATCTCTCTTTTTGATTAGTCTACCTAAAAGTTTCTCAATCTTCGTTAGCCTTTTAAAACACCAACTCTTTGTTTCATTGGTCTTTTATATCACTTTTTAAAATTGAATTTTATTATTTATCCTCTGAGATTTATTACTTCTTTCCTTCTACTAATTTTGAGTTTGCTTTATTATTGCTTTTCTAAGTATTTGAAGGATGTTTATTTAAGATCTTTCTACTTTTGTGATGTATGGATTTCCTTATATGTGACTTACACTTTTTCGGTTTTTAGAATTCTTCATAATTTTTGATATCTTAGGTATAAAATGTTTTGGCAAAAGTCTTTTTGTTGTTGTTGATTCTAGTTGGGGTCCTCACTGCTTCTTGTATCTGCATATCTATGTGTTTTATAATCTTTCATTATTCTTTTAAATTATTTATTTTTTAATTGTATGATTATTTAATTTAGAAAAAAAAACTATCGCCATGTCTACAAATTCCTCGAATTACTTGTTTTACTCTGTTGTAGAACCTTTCTGTTGTATTTTTTTTTCTACTGATTGAAAATTTTTGCTTCAAGATTTCTGGTTGACTGATTTCTATCTTTTTGGTGAATTTCATATTTTATATGAGTTGTTTTTCTTATTTCTTTATATTTTCTGTCTTTGTTCTCTTGCATTTCACTAAATTTCTTTCAGATCACTGCTTTGAATAAGATTCCAGGTATTTCCTAGATTTCCTTCAACTTCGAATCTACTTTTAGAAAATCATTGCATACCTTGAGAGATACCGTATTTCCATCTGTTTCTTTTTGCCCTACTTTGATGTTTGCATTTACTACAACAGTTGCTTCTTCCAAAAAAGTAGGTTTTATAGGAAAATGCTTTTTCATTTAGATGGGACATAGGGCCTCAGTTGCATAGATGCTTTGGCTTTTGGTTATAGGTGAATTAAAAAGTGTGGCCTTTGTATGATTTCCTCAAGTTTGAATTGTATTATTAGTGTCTATGGGTATCTCAATAATCTTGACTGAAGTTGTTCATGAGAGTAGTTCTAAATTTTGAAGTCAATGTAAGGATCTCAAAAGTACATGTCTTCCATCTCCAATGAATTGAGCACTAATGGCACTGGAGCTTAAGGCAGCAGATGCCACTGTATTGTGGTACAGGAGGTGAAAATGACTGTTCCCAGCCCCCTTAGGACAAGTACAAGTGACACCAAAGTTTGAGCACCAATAACCATAGTTTCTGAGCCACAGGATGAGACGTTTCTTAAAATGACTAAGGACGATACCAGTGTCTGAGGCAGCAGTAATCACAGTTATACAGCCACAGGATGGGATAGGATCTTCCCCAGGACCCTTATGATTGAGTGCAGGTGATGCTGGGGTTTGTGGTGCTGGAAACTGCTGAATCAAGGTTTTGTTTTTTCACACTGGTATCTGATTTCCTGGAGCTGTGTGACTCAGATGAAATCTTCTGTAGGTGACAAGGGATAGACACAAGTGAAGCCAGGACTTTTCTCACTAGAAATTGTGGTCCTAAGTCCATGAACTGCGGAGGAGACCTTTTCTTGTTCTTGTATGTTAATTGTAGGTTGTATCTGGACTTACTGTATCAGTGGCTGTAGTTCCAGACTGTGAACTGGGGAGGGACTCCTTTCTAATTTCTGTGAGGCATGCACAGGCTTTGAGGTGATGACTTTATTTTATTTTATTTATTTGATAAATGTTCATAAACATATAAGATATCCACATGTACTTCCTTGTATTTGAAGACTTCATGTCAAGGTATTCATTATAGTATCTGTAAAATTCATTGTATGTAAAACTACTGTGGAAATTGTTATTGAAATGTAAGCTAGTATTATTTTATAAGAAAGGGAAAGAGGCTGAGCAGTAGTGAAAGGAAAGCATAAATCATTTTCAGCAAGTTCAGGAAGGATGAACACCGGTAGAGGTAAGAGTAGAGACTGGAGTTGTCTACACCTGCCTGATGGCCATAGGTTTGTTGTTGCTAGGGACCTGGGTGGAGATGCTGGGAATTATTAAAAAGCCTCTTTGTATTTCGCCAAAACATCACTTCTGTTTCACAGGACAGAAAAGTCAGCTGTCAGATTATATTTTATGATGTCTGCTGAATTTTGAAATGGGCCAGTATATTTAGTGTATTTGATACTAAATATATCAATTTCTTTAATGTAACTCTAGAAGAAGATATTGAGTTGCCCTGTAAATTAATGGGGTTTGTGATTCTAAGACTTTATGATAATATTCCAGTTGGTCATTTATTGAACAAGTAATTTAAATTCCATTTTGGTTTACTTTTATGTAAAACTAGTTAAAAAACTGACTTACCTCACAAATACAATCCGTTCATGTAGTGATGGAGAACAATGTTGAGGTGGCTATACAGTATTAGATGTTAAGATCAGAATGTAAGGAATCCTGACTGCTGTGTTTATAGGTTTACAGATTCTTTCCCCTTTCAATTGTGTAAAGATTATTTGTAGATTCATAACATGAAAAAAAGAGTATAGCCTTTATGGTTTCTCATACAGATAATTCATTAATTTAAATCTTAAACTTTTTTCAGTAGCAGAAAACAGGTTTACTGAAATATCAGATAATGTGCCATTCACTTGGGGTGTGCATTAACTTGTATTGTTCTTTTCTTAAAAATTCTGGCTCATGTAGTATGCATGGAAATGTGAATATTCTCATAGTGTTCCAACTAGTTATATGAAGAATTTCCCAAGAATTGATCTTTTAAAAACCACATATGTATTGCCCCTTCTGATGAGAATGGGTAAAAAAGATATTCTTTTAGTTCTGCGTTATTTCCATTTATTAAATAACAAAAAGCTCCACTTAATGTAATTAATTAACTTTAATTCCTAAAATTCCTCAGCCTCCAAAAATTTTGTGAATTTGCCAACTGTTCACCAACACTTGCTCCTTATAGTTGTCATGGAAATGAAGAATCTCAAGAGGGCAAATTTAAAGGATTTGAAAAAGCCTTGACGTGTTTGAAGACTCATAGTATATCTTTCTAGTTGACTCCAGGAGCAGGCTTTATTAGGGTTATGGGGTGGGATTTTGATGTTTAAATTCTATCACCCACTCCTAATCTGTCCCAGTGACATTTGAGCTATGACATGATGGCAATAACCAAAAGTGAAATGAAATACAATTTTTATTAATAGCTAGGATGTGCTCATTACATCCTAATGCAGTCTTTTTCTGATAGATGGATCTGCAGCAGAAGTCAGTCAAGCTAAGCAGAGATTCCCACTCTAGAATCCAGAATGCTGAGAGGTCAAAGTACCAATGTCTCCCATTGAGTTCTGCAGTAAGCAGCTGCCGGACAAAATTACAATGTCAAGGTTGTTTACTAGTGAGAGCCCATGGGATCTCACACATGGAAGTCAAGGCAAAGAAGCAAGAGTGGGCAGAGGAAGAAGTTGAGCTGTGGTGCAGGCCAAGTGGCATCCTTGGCTGCCTCCGTGGGGAGATTAGAGCTGGACTGGACCTTCAGAGGTTTCCTGAGGCAGGCTAAGATTGTCAGGATTTTCTCTTTCTTTGTTATTGGATGTGGGGTGTCGTGGAAAACAAGGGGCTGATGATGACTCTCTGTAATTAAGGCAGGCCCCAAAGTATCTCTGGGTGAAGGCCATTTGCGTATGGCAGTCCCAGTAGTTAGATTCCTTTATTGGTGGAGAATCTGAGCAGTGTCCATCACACCAATGTGGACAAAGCTGGCTGTGGTGCTTCTTAGAGATTGAACTTCTAGTGGGAGTCAGATGCAGAAGAGACCACCTGCCTGGATGCAGGAAAGGCAAAGAAGATGGAGCCTAGATTTCTTTTTGAGTCATCATGAATATGACTGCTAGTTAAATATGATTGCTCCATACACCAAATTATAAATAAAGTGATTAACCACTTTTGTATGCAGGGGAGAGGCTGTTAAGGAATGAACTGATTGGCCCAAAGTGTTTAGTCTCACATATTTTCTCCTGTAAACTGAGGTGATATGATGAGAGGAGAAAAGAAAGTGCACTGACTACTCTGTGGGTCCAATCAGCATTACATTCTGGCTTTATTTACTATTTTCATTTGTATGTCCTAATTAAAATTGAAAAATCAATAATTTTGAAACTTAAAGTGAGTTTTCTATACACATAGTTTATAGGTTTCCTCTAAAACAGCATTTCAGAGAATGTTAGCGTCTTGATTAGTGGTATCTACCTTTAATAAATTCAAATGGAGATTAAAATGGGCTTTTTGGCTAAGGCTTACCATAGAGTTCATTGTTGTGCTTTATTTCCTTACTTATCCTAAAAAGGAAAAGAAAAGACTTATGTCATCTAAGTAGTGAATACTTAAATCTGGTGCTCTTGAAAATACGATCCTTTAGATTTTGGGTAATGAATATAAGCAGTAAGACTAGACTCCCTGGCTTTTATTTTGTACTTAGCAGTTGCCTTTTGCCCTTTGTTGTAGGGATTATTGAGTTTCCATTTAAGTAGACTCTGGAATAATGGGAAAGCATATTGAAAGAATTTTAAAGCTGTCTTTATATACATCTAGCCCAAATAGCCTTCAAATACCACCCCCTGGGATACAGACTTCATTGTCTTCAGACAGAATCTGGGCTATTGACTGTTTTTAAGAGACACTATGCAAAAAAGTAGAAGCTTATATTTTTAACGTGCTGGGGTTAATGATATCTATCTGCAGCATGTAAGAAACTAAGAAGTACATAAAAGCTACTTTGAGTCTCAGCAACTGTTAATGATATAATGGAACATCATTTTATAT
>NW_022900945.1:21505522-21648110 GCF_012274545.1 Fukomys damarensis | reverse complement strand
AAAATTTATATGTGCTCTCTTTACCATTTTTGTAATTGTTTAAGAGCTATAACTTGGTCTGGCTGTCCTTTTCTGTCATGTTGAATCAGATGTTTATCTTGAACAGCAAGTATGAGAATAACAAACTGAGCTTGTCATTAGTACATTACTTGCTGCTACAAAGCCTTGTGTTCAGGATGAGTTCTTTTTTACCTACTGAAAAGTGTTTCTCTTGGAGAGCAATTACATCTGATTGACATGTTTTCATGTGCCTCCAGCCTTGATGTATTTTTTTCTTTGGTACACTAAACAGGCTTAGATCAAGGACTGTTATTTTATTTTTTGCTCTTGTCATTATTTTACTGCTATTAAGTAAAATCAGTATACCAAAGATACCAGAGAAAAACTTAGAAACCTTGTAAAGTATAACTTAAAACAAACTATAAAATATGTATAAAGAGGCATATATTTTGTTGTAGGAGGTCACTAGACTGTATCTGAGCTAGAATTGCTAAAAGTCAATTGAAAGGCAAGAACACAACAGTTAGGTATGTTAATGTAAGAAGCAATTTATATTTTCTGTACAAACGTAGGCATTACCTTATTTCTTAAAATATATCCATTCTGTATCTTCAAAAAAGAAGGCTGGAAACTATTGTTCTTTCACAGATCTATTACCGAAGTTGTATGTAATTTTTGAATAAGGCACTTAACTTTTGTGGAACTTCTTTTTTAATATGTAAAAGGGGAGAGGAGCAAGATGATATCTATTATTCTTCAAACTTTTACCATGTCATCATGATGCTGATTGTTTCTTGGAGATGAATTTCTGACACAGGAAAGTAGAAAATAAATGTGAGCAATTCTTCATAAATATCATTGAGTCGATAACTTCATACCAACTCTGACTAAGAAAAACTGACACTCCAACTATATCCACCCTGTCTTTTTCAGAGTAAAATCTTCTTGGGATATAAGCAATGTTGTATGTATGTTCATAACCCTAGTGATGGCTTTTTGCCTTCCTCTAACATCAGTCTTGAAAGTGTATCACAAATGAACAAGTGAGTAATGTCTGTTATGAGTTAGAGTTACAATGATCCAATTCCTATATTTGAATAATTACATTGAAGAGCAATTTACTACATTCAGCCGATATTTCAGAATAAGTAACTTAGGTTTTTTTTGTGCCCCAGCATTTAGTATCTCATGTATTATCAGTTTTCACTTTATTTTAAGGGTGCTCTGTAGACAAAATTCTAGATTAAAAGAGGAACCTATTTACTGGCTTTCAACTAAGTTCTCTGACATCACTCTTCCTTTATCCTCTATATTTTATATTGAAAAATATGATGGATGCAGATGATTTACATGTGAGGCATTGAAAACTTTGTAATGTTGGCATGGTATACTCTACCTTGTATAATAAAATGCACCTTGAGATCATAGTCTTAGTGAAGTAATTGGATACACATGGTTCAAATATCACATGGTTTTTCTAGTGTGAGAAACCAAAAGTGATATTAAGAACATGTATAATAAATATTGTGACATAGGAATAAAATATAATATATTCTAATAGTGAGAAGATCTTGAGTGCACACTAAGCAAATGCAAATCATTATACAAGGCAGTCAAGGAACATGTTGTGTGTCTTCTCACTTTAGGGAACTTCTAATCCATGGAAGGAGACAGACATGTAGACAAAGAGGGTGTCTTAGTCACTTTGTCATCACTGGGACAAAATACCTAAAGCTCACAAGTTAAAGGAGGAGAGGTTTAGTTTGACTTATAGTTACAGCCCATGTTGGATGATTCTAGGGCAGAACAGCATAGAAGAGGAGCATAGAGGAGGAAAAGTTGCTCACTTCATGGTGTCCAGGAAGCAGAGAGAATCAAGGGAGAAGTTAGGAAGCGAGAGATACCCTTCTAGGTGATACACAGAGTGACCTGCCTCTTCCTACTAGACCCTACTTCCTAAAAGCAAATTGTTTATAATACTCCCATTTCCCAGTCACCTTCCAAAAGCCTGCCTATGAGCATGTGAGGCTCCTGGGGAGACATTTAGATAGAAACAATGTTAGGGAATATGTAGAAGGCTATGACCCCCGCAAAGCTCATAATCTGAGTAGCAATGAATGTCATTATAAATTCTGCCCTTCTACTTTCGATCTTGAGAATTAATAATTTTTTTCCTAGCCCAAACTGTAAATGTTAGACATGGCAGTCCAGGATAATTCCTATGGTAGAAATCTTTTGTGACTTGATAATGGTAAAAGTTGTTTTGCAGTTTCTTCAAGAAGACATGTGCGATATACTTGCGTTTTGGGTGTAGTTACTGTGCAGAACTCTGGGTGTCAACATGGATTTGTATTGTGTTTCTATGCTAATGTCTCTGCAGGGTTAATTTAAGAGTACTGACTTCTTTTTCTGTTGCTCAAATTAACTGTGAGAGTGATTAGCACATATCTGGATTGATTAATCTTTCAGTGTTTTTGTCACTTCTTTAGGGAAAGCAGAATGCTGCAGTGTAGCACTGAGCACTAGGAAATTGTGATGCGTAGTTCGGACTTCTAAATTACCTTTACAAATTTTACTCCACTTTCAGTTTCCTTGTAACAGAAAGTTTAGGATTTCATAGTCATAACAGAATAGCTTTGACAAGCACGTATGGAGGTGTCTACTGCATACAGAACTCTTTATAAACCCTAAAATTGCAGGGAATAAAAGTATGGCCTACAGGAGCACTTGGTTTCATGGGAAGACATACTGATTCTTCAAAGGAATTCACAGTCTGGTGGGGGTGGTAAACCACTTCTGCTAAGTATACTCATTATAAAATATGAGCGCGTTAAGGGCTGTGACACAGGAGCTCAGCATCACTCGTGGCGAGGTGGTGAGCCAGTGGGTATTCAAGTGACAGCAGCCAGTGGCTGTCACTGCTTCTTCTTGCTTTTGAAATTGCTTATATCATAAAGATTTCCTGATGTAGAAGAAATTCACGAGACTAACTCCAAAAACAAGATGAGTAGTTGACCCTCAACATATTTTTAATTCATTTTTACTAATAATATTTATTTAGTAATTAACTTTCTGTTCATGTTAAATAGGGATTATAAACTGGGGGAAATCCATAAAATGTAGCTCAGTGTGTGTACTTTGTTTTGACAGTACATCGTTGAACAATTTGGACAGTGTTCAAGATCTGAATTTTTGGTTTCTCCTGAAAAGAGCCAAAAATTGTTAATACCAGAACCACAATTTTGCATAAGAAAACTCTGCTAGAGCCACCCTCCCTCAACCTGAGCAATGTCTCCAACCTGCACATGCTTGCTGTGCTCCTGTTTTTTTCCCTCCATTCTGCCCATGCACCTGCACTCCTCTGACCTGTCCCACCTGGGACCTGTACTGTCGTCCTTTAATGTCTTGGGTGTGGCCTCTAAATTCCCATTCATCCCAGGGCCTGTGTGCTGGTCTATCTAAACTCTATGTAAGGGTCAGTCATCAACCCTCTAAATGGATGCATGCCCTACTAATAGTTTCCTCAGTTTGCTGTGTTTTTATCTGCTTTTTATTTTTCTGAATAGTTTTTCCTTTTTAGTTTTTATTTACTTGAATCTGTTCTTTTACCATGGTGTAGTTTTAGTTTTCTCTCTCTCTTTCCCTCTCCATCCCTTTATCTTTTCCTTTTCTTCCTTTAAATAATTATTTTCATTTATAAATAATTTCCACCGTTTTATCCTGTCTTTTCCTCTTCCTTTTTTTCATATCTCAATTTTGCTTTAGAGGCTTCCAATAACTTTTTATTCTTCGGAAGCTTAAAATAGAGTGATCTTTTATTCTTCTTGTACTTATTTTTGCTTATAATCCTACCTTTCCTCCCACATAGCTCACCTGTCTACGCAAAAACTGATAATATACGTTTAAAGGAGTATGTTCGGAGTGAGCTGTTTTCTCCTGCTCTATTTTTTCTTATTCTTGCCAATAAACCCTCATTATTTTAGTTTATGCTTTATTTTCTCTAGTTGATTTTAGAATGATTAGGTTAACTTCAGACAAGTTTCATGGAGATTCAAGTTTAAATTTTATACTCAAAAGAAGGGATATAAATGGTTGATTCATATAGGAAAAGTTCTCAATATCTTTAGCCATTGGGAAATTCATATCAAAACTACAATGAGATATAATTTCATACCATTTAGAATGGCTGTTTTCAAAATACCAAAAAATAACATGCTGGCAAGGATGTTGTTGTAGCTCTACCTAGATGTCCCCCACCCAAGCCTCATGCAGTCATAGGTAGGCTTTTCAGAGGCGGCTGGATTTAGAGTTTAAGGATGGGATGCTAGGAATGATTCCTTGTGTGATGCGAGCATTAAGTTTCCCACCATGG
The DNA here is from genome assembly GCF_012274545.1 of Fukomys damarensis. Lineage (NCBI taxonomy): Eukaryota > Metazoa > Chordata > Mammalia > Rodentia > Bathyergidae > Fukomys > Fukomys damarensis. The sequence continues at coordinate 21,643,738 of NW_022900945.1, read as the reverse complement.
ACAGAATATAAGGGACAGAAAGAGGGCTGCTGTTGTTGCTGGCTGCTTGTCTGCTGTTGCCTCCCGTCTGCTCTGTGCCTCTTTGCCATGCCATCCTGCCTTGGAGCCAGCTGATTATGGACTGAAACCTCTACAGACTGTGAAACAAAATAAAACCTTGCCTCCTTTAACCTAGAGTGTCAGATATTTTGTCTTAGCAATGAGAAAAGTAAGACAGATGTAGAGAAAAAGGATCTTGTGCAATGTTGGCAGGAATGTAAATTAGTGAAATCTTTATGGAGAATAGTACGGAGGTTTCCTTATAAATCTAAAACATGGCTCAGCTGTACATGGTGCACATATGGCACTTCCGGGTATATATTCAAAGGGAACAAAAGCAGCATCCTGAGAGACACCTGCATGACCATTGTATATTGCAGCACTGCTCACTTTAGCCAAAATGTGGAATCAGCCTAGGTGCCCATCAGCGGATGAATAGATAAAAATAATGTGGTTTATGTACATAATGGTACATTACTCAGCCACCAAGAACAAAATCCTATGATTTGTGGCATAATGGATGAACTGTATGACTTTGTGTTAAGTAAAATAAATGGGTTGCATGTTCTCTCTTATATGTGGAAATTTAAAAAAAAAAGTTGACCTGAATGTAGAACAATGATTATGAGCAGTTGGAAAAAAGGTGGGCAGGGTGGATAAAGGGATTTTATCAATGTGCAGTATATGTATGTATTGAAATGTCACACTGACCTTATAATACAATTAATACATGTTAACCAAAAATAGAAAAACATATTTTATAAATATTAATCTTCTCATTTAAGAACTCGTATTAGCTATGTGTACCTGACCCACAACTGAAGGGAGGAGAAGTTTAATTTGGCTCACGGTTTCAGATGTCAGCTAACTCCAAGGTAGGCCTAGAAGCAGAGCAGGTGAACAGTGTCAGGTAAGAAGCAGGGAGGCACCGGATACGGACCCCAAGGCCACGTCCCGTGACCCAGACACCCGGAAGTGTGCCCCACCCATCCCCGGCACGGCTCCTATGCCAGGGAAGCTTAACCAGTGTAGAACAGTTTAGTTTCTTCTTTCTTTCAATTTTTTCCTTTTAATCTTTCAGTGTTACATTTACCATCATATGACACATTTCTTGCTTTAATAGATTACATTTTACTTTGTGACTGTAAGATCTCTTTATGGTTTACTTTTTTATGTCACATTGTTATGTAGTATATAAAATATTTTATTTGTTGTCTTGCTAGTATACAAATTTTAATAAATTCAAATAAATAGTCACATGATTTCTTTGTTTTTATATCCTAAAACCAGGTCAGCTCTAAATAATATTTTAATCTTCCTAATGTTTCTAATTTTGTTTGTCTTTTATGCCTCAATAACTCTTGCAATATTACATAATAAAACACTTATACATTTGGCCAGCGCCTCAAATATTGTAAGAAACTATTTTATAATATGAATTAAATGAATGTTATTAATAATGTCAATATTAAATAAAATAATAATTTAGCATATTTGTATCAATTAGTTTTTGTAAATTATTAATTTTATCACTGTTAAGTAAAATGTTGGCTGGTTTGAATTAACTATCTTTAAGATAAAATATACTACAATTTGAGATTATTTCTTTTTAGATTTATTTCATTGGAATTTAAACCTACTAATGACATATACTACTAGACTTTATAATTTTTTTTCTTTTTATTGAGTTTGTTGGTACAATCTAGGTATACAGTAGAGTTACATTCATTGTTGGAATCTAGTATCTTCACATGACAGGTCTTGGTTCTCATTTTTTCCCTTTGTCCCTGCCCTCCTTTCACCCCCTCCTCCCCTCCATTTACAAACACTTTATTTCCGTTTTTTCATTATCTCATATTTTTTTCTTTTAGACTTTGTAATTTAAACCATTCTTGGATTCCTAAATAGTGTTTGGCCAGAAGAAAAAGATTAACTTTTCCTGTATTACTGAGTTTTTTGTTGGCAAAAAGTATTTATACACTCATTAAGTATTTATACACTCGTAAATGAATTTCAGCTGGTTTTCTTTAGTATTTCAGTTAAATGAATAAAAATTATGATATAGTTCTTAGAATTACCTGGATTAGTTTTAATCTTTCTGAAGGAGGTCCTTTAAGTTGGGAAAGTTCTCTAAAAGTTTGAAGGGATTTGAGGGCATTTACCAGGAAATCTATTATGGCACTGAAATCCTTTTCTCAGGACAAGGATACGACTCATGGATAACTTCTTCAATTTATTTTTACAATTTTTAACCCCTTTTGCTAAATTTGATATTTTTAATTTACATAAAGCATTAAATTCATTAATGTTTTAAAATTTATTAACACACAACCATATGAACTCCAGGATCTTTATTTGCTATTTTCCATTTCTAATTTTAAAAATCTGTGAATTTTTTATCCTTTTCTCTTGATTAGATTTTTTTCTCATGTAAAATGTCTCTGAATATTTTCACTCTGCTTTTGTGCATTAGAGTATTTGTGTGTGTATTAGAGTTTTTTATAAAAGCCTTTTTAGACTTTTTTTTGCAATAATTTCTCAGGACTACATGGAAACAATTCAAAACATTTCATGAAAATTAAAAAAAAATGTATTAACCTGCTATTCACTATTTCAGAATTTTTCCAAATATCTAGGTGTGCTGGTTATTTTGGGAGGGACCTTATTCCTATTAGTACTGCTTGAATATTTCTAAGCTTGAAATTTCAGCATATGCCCATAAATGTAACCCAATCAAATCTTTATGGCTCCATTAGCCTATAATACTCTAGTTCTTATGATTAATGTGCAGGCCTAGACCTCATAAAACTATATTTTAATTCATCTTAAGACACCTTCCCTAACAAGCACTTGGTATGCCTTGAGATATCCTTCCTAATAAGCATGTACGTTTAGATGCTATCCTCATTCTTTAAAATGTGGTGAGTGCAGCAGTTAATTAACTTATTATAATGCCATAAATCCCGGCTCTAGTCGTGACCACTGACTCCTCCCCCACCTTTACCAAGAACATTTTCATTTATGATGAATTATACCCTGGGCACTGGATGTAGAGGTGTGTGACCATGCAGAACTCAGGGTCAGATGCAATAACACAGTGCTTGCTGCTGGGTAATGACAAGTCTTCTCTTACCATTTGCCTTCCTGTACTTAGGTGGTTTTATGCTTCACTGAAATCAGGAGACATTGATGACAAAATGAGGCTGTTTGCTCCAGATTTCAATTCTCTGGAAAGTAATATTTAGGATAGTTTGTATGTTTGTATATGTGTAGGGTCAAATCCCCATTTCTATGGTAATTAAACTGCTCATTTGAATACAGACAAAATATAGACACAATAATTTTACTCTTTTTTTTTTCTCTACATTTGAGATGCTTTTTACATAGAGTGAATACAGTTAGCAGCTGTTGTGGCTTTTAACTTTCTTCTTAACCTTGCCACTATAACATTTTAAATATTTACTTGTGCTGAATGATGGCTACTGACAGAAGTGTAGTTCTCTACAGATATCACTTTCCTTGTGATTCTATTTATAAAATTGTTCCTTTTATAATGTGATTAATTTGATTAATTTTTCAATAACCTGGGTTTTTGAAGATTGGCATTTTTCATGGGTTAAATTGTATCCTTTTAAAAAAGACAGGCTGGAGTTTAATGCTCAGTAGTTCAGACTTGTGACCTTAGTGGGAAACAGGGTGTTTGAGAATGTACTTAGTTCAAGTGAGGTCATAATACAGTTTAATGCTAAGTAAATAACTTCACCAGATTCTGACATGTGACCACGAGCAAGCTACTGCACCTGTTTCAGTATCAGTTCCTTATCCATAAAATTAGGGTAGTGTTTATACTTCAAAGTAAAGCGATAATGTTTGTAAGGAGATCGATATAATGCAACTACTCAGTGTTTTTAGTGCACTACTCAAGTTTTAAGACCTTTGTTCAGCCAAATATAAGGAGTTAAACTTGTTGCCCATTCCTCAAATCCCCTTCCATATAAAAATAACACTGCTTTAGAATTTTGAGTGATAATATATATAATATGTGATCTATTTTGGATATTAAAATATCATAGATGTCATGTTATTATCTTTTTTGTTTTTTGGTACCAGGGATTCAAATAGGCCCCTTACACTTGAGAGGCAGGCAGCAGAACCACTGAGCCAAATCCCCCATCCTGTTATCTTAATTTTAAGGATAAGTAACTGAGACTTTTAGTAACAACTCACGTAATTTATTCATTCAAGGTCATAGTGTTAAGGGGTAATCCTGGACTGAAATGCTTGATTTCCAAACCCATGCTTTTTTATTTTACTCCACCCAGTATCATAGAATGCTGAAAGTAGGAGAGTCCTTCAACTTTATTACCTTTCACCATCAAATGTGAATATCTTCTCAATTATTCACACTTCATATCTAGATTATTAAATTCAACGTATTTTGCTAGAATCATTATTTTCATTTTCTGATGTATTATATTTGTCTAAACCAATTACACAATTTTTAAATAAGATTCATTAATTGAAATTTATTACAATATATCTACTATGTTCCCAACACTATTATCCCCACTGAAGATATAGTAGTAAACTCTGACTTTTTTATGGTACAAATAATTACACAGTTATGATAACAATATAGTGTTATTTATTTACATCTTTAAAAAATTAAAAGGAAAGTATGTACATACTCCCTAAAGAGCTTGCTTTCTTTGCTGCTTCTTGGTGGGAATTGTAAGCATTCAATTTCCCCAGTTATTCACACTTTTAAATTTGACAAATATGTAATTTTGTATTTTCTTTCTCCACAATTCTTAATTTAATTAAATCAACAGATCTGTCCAGTCCCCATTTCTTGGACATGTACCCAGTTTATAGCCCTTGTGTAGGCTCTCATTGGTCCCTATAGAGTCAGTTTATTGTTCTCTGACAAACATAATCTCACTTTTCTGACTGCAGTCTACAATTATTGCAGGTTTACACTGTCCTTTTTGGGTTGTGAAGGTTTCTTTCCCACATGATTGTTCAGCTCAATTGTATTTCTTTTCAGACTTCCCTTCACTTTCTTTCTTGTGTTGTGTCTTTACAATGCCCCGTGGCTCTAGTGACTTTTCCTCATTTAATACTCTTACTAGATTTCAGTTGGACCTTTGATTCCAGTCATGATTATTATTCAGCATGTGGAATACTACTTCCTTGTCAACCTTCTTTTAACCCCATTCTGCTTTTGAGGAACAGCTAAGCCAACTGAGCTGAAGTGTTCCCAGCCATAGCGAAGATGACCATGGAGTTAGATCTAGTTACTTATAACCAATGTAACAGAAACAGAAACAGACAAAGAGAAAGATAAAGTAAATCTTGTTTGGCAAGTAAACTTGTCATAAAATTAACTCATTTAAAAAGGTATTATTGAGTCAGGCATGGTGGCACATGCCTGTAATCCCAGCACTTGGGAGGCTGAGGCAGGAGGATTGCTGTGAGTTCGAGACCAGCCTGGGCTACATAGTGAGTTCCAGATTAGTCTCAACTACATACTGAGACCCTGTCTCAAAAAAACCATTTAAAAAAAAATAAATAAATAAAGGGCCAGCAATTTAGCTTAGTGGTTCAGTGGCCTGTCTTGCAAGTGCAATGACCTGAGTTCTATCCCTGGTACCACACACACACACACAAAATAAATTAAATAAATGAAATGAAGACAATTACAATGCCTCCTTCACAAAGTGTTGTGACAAATAAAAAGGTATTATTGCCTTTTCTGATTATAAAAATCATATATATTGTAAATGGTAGAATATGTACATAAACAAACATATATCTTAATACAGTAAATTATTTTCTAATCTTTTTTATTAGAGTCACACTACCAGAAATGAACATTTCAAACACTTTGGCATATATCTTCACAGACTCTTCTTATGCATATATCACTAAAACAAAATAACAAAACAGATCGTGCTTTGCATATTTTGTGACCTTTTTTCCTACTCTTTTACAATATGGATATTTTTTCTATATCAATAAATAAAGATTATCATCATTTTGAGTGGTTGAATTTTATATACGGACCATCATTCTTTTCCCATCTCATGGTCATTTGTGTTATTTAGAGTTTTTAATATTATAAATTTTACTCTAAACATTCCCAAATAAATATCCATACACATTTTTCTGTTGAATCTTAAAGAAATATGTCAAAGTGTAATTATGTTTAATGAGATCTTCTTTTCTGCCCTTCTCTCTTTCTTACATGATTAAGTCTGGGTTTCTTAGCATGCTTACACGTCTTTCATAGTTTTAGCCTATTACTCTTTCAGATTTACACCAGTATCCCAAATGTACACTATATTGTATCATGCTGTTTTCAAAAGCCAATGGGCTTCCACACCTTATTTCTTACTGCTTTTTGTACCTGGAGTGCTTCTTCTGCATTTTCCTGCTCACTTAAATTTCTAGCTATACTCTAAGGTTGAGCTGAAATGCTAGTTCTTTTCTCTCTCTGTATCAACTGCTAGCTCTTCATAAGCAAATTAGCTTCTTTTCTATGCTTCTGTGCATCACTGATTTATTAGGTGGCAGTATTTCTTGAAGGTTTTTCCCTCTATCATTCTGTCATCAAATCCTTAGTAAGAATCCACTAAGTGCCAGGCGTTGTGTTAAAGGAGCAAAACAGGTTCACCTAGCTGACTTTATTATGCAGCTTATATTCTTGCACATTTTAGTAATTTCTTCGATGAAAAATTTTTTGTAATGTCAAGAAAACTAGAAGCAGCTATGTGTTTCACAGAGAATTCACTAAATTCTCATAACACAAGCGTGCCAGAATTACAGGAAGATGCAACTGTGCCCAGCTCACAATGTCATTATTAGTTGTCGTGACATTAGTCTAGGCCAAGGTTAAAATCAGGAATAAACAACTTTCCTTTCCTCGGACAGTAATAATAAATCACTAATGGCTTCTTGGGTTGTGTTAAGAATGAGTCCGGGGTACATTCTGCTTAGTGGAAGCAAAGGTACTTATGTGTGGGCTTGAGAGATGCATCTGAAGTAATTGCTTAGGGCTTGGGAACTTAAGAAGAAAAGAGAAGACTGGTCTAAAAGAAAAATAATGGAGGTAAGTGAAGGGCTAGGGCAGTGATGGCGAACCTTTTAGAGCTTTCAATGACGCAAACAGCCTGCTGAGGCACGCGTGCCATAGTTTGCCACCACCGGTGTAGGGCAAAACCTTAGGGCCTTGAATACTATACAGATATGGGAATTTATTCATTTTGGGGAAACGAGAAGTAGACAAAATGTGTATTATATATCTCCTCTCTTGTTCATGTGCCTAAGTACCCTTTTAAGCATTCATCATGATTCTAACAACTTCATGTGCTTTGGTTTCCACTGTCTTTCACTGCCCTGTTCTCTCATGTTGTGATACCCAATCCTAGCCTCTCTTTGCCAAGGATTACTGGCCTGTGATGTGGGCCTACTATTCGTAGCAACTGGTCTTGCTCAGATATTATGAGCCGTGGTGCTAAGAACATTCCTGAAGCTGCAAACTTTGATGTTTAGTTGCTCCAGGCCTGAAAGGATGCCTGTTGATAGAATAACTATACATCGAAGTTTGCTGGAGAAAAATCCTGGGTTAAACCCATTGTCCTGGCATATTTATTAATAATACTGTCTTTCATGCTGCTATCAAAGTTTGCCCACAGTGTAAATTTATTTTTAATGGTAGGAACTTTTGATATTTTTGGGTAAGGGGCCTTTTCAAGTTGTCTTAAATCACTAAATAGAATAAAACCTTTCCAATACAGCCTTTAAGTCAAAATAGTAAAAGAATTGTCATGGCTGAGAATTAAGCTTTTATTTTCAGGTAGAGAGAAGGAGCTATGGAACAGAAAGTGATGTAAAGTATTTTTAATATGGAAATACATCTTATTAAGAGAGTGCATTTAATCATTTAAATTAAATCATACTGTGCAATGATGGCACAGCAAGTACTTTGTTCTTTGGAGAAATGTTAATTTAAGATTATTTGGGAAAGTCTAAGACTCTCGTAACTGTTTTTGAAATTCCTTATCATATATTAGTATAAGACAATAATTAACAAATTATATGATATTCTCAGGAATAACTCTTAAGTGCCTTAAAATCAAAGTAACTCCATCAGTATCAATACAGTGGATGTGTGGCTTAGTTTTAATTGCACTTAGGAGAACCTATTTGTTTTTAATGTTTGAAAGCAAGTCTAAATTGTGTCCAGTGGGGGCACTTAAAGTAGCAGGTTTTGGCACCTGCCTCAGGTAAGGAAAGTTTTTGTTTATTTCATTAGTGCTTGATGCTTTGACAGACTACGGCTTTCCACTTACTGCGCAAAGAGCTGCCAGCCATCCCTGCTGGGAGAAGCTAGTATGGGACTAGCAATGAACTTTTGAAAGAAGTTATTATGCCTTATATGGTTGATCTGCCATGCAAATAAAAGAAGAATTTTATACTGTAGCTAAATGGAATTGGTATTTTATCCAATGTAAATGTAAGCCAGCATGCTTTCTGGCTTTTATCAAACACTGCACCTCTCTCCAAAGTAGACTCCAAGTTTATCTGTCTACAGGGTGGCTGTGGCGCTGGGTTGGAGTAATGCAGACTCATGGATCTGTCCAGAAATAAAAAGGAATCAATCAAATTAACATATATTTACCAATAATTCCTGAAGCACTTATTAAAATGCAGATTCCAGGGATCCAGCCTCAAAAGTTTTGTTAAAGGGGGGGTTCTAAATAAGTGGGGTCATTTTGATACATAGTTAAAAATTTATTCTAAGCAGTGTTCTTTTATTTTTCTGTCTAGTACTGAACTTAGCCTCATGAGAATTGAAAGAAAGTAATAGACCTTGTCTTTTCTCTTAAAGAAGCTTAGGAATGCAAACATCTCAAATACTAGCAGCTAGTATTTATTGTGCTATTTCTTGAACACATCGGCATGCTCTGCCTCAGGGCTTTTGTACTTGCTGTTAACTTTGTGCAAATCACACTTCCTCCAAATGTCTTTTTTGGTTCATTCTTCATCTCCATCAGGCCTACACTAAGATGTTACCGTCCCAGTAAGGCCTCCTGTGTCTGCACTCGTGATCACAACTTCAGCGTTTTTCTCATAGCCCTACTATCTTAATTTCTTCTCTGTAGCTTTCAAGCTATCTAATATAACATGGATTTTATACTAGGATATTTAATTTATTTATTTATCTATTATCTGAAATAGACCTCAAGCATGCAGATATTTTCACCAATTTTTCTAAATCTCCAGTGTTCAAATAGTGTCTAAAATATAGTGGGCAGTGAATAAATATCAGCCCATTGAATGAATAATAACCACCATTTATTGAGCCCTTCTTACTTGGCAGGTACTGTCCTAGGGGCCTTACTTGAAATAACACTGTCAATTCACTCAAGAAGTCTAGGAGGTAGGAATTATGACTATGTTCATTTCACTACAGCTAAGGAAATTAACATCAAATATTGCACAAGGTCATCCAGGTAGTACATGATTGTGCCAGAATTTGAATCTTGGTGATATGACTACAAATCTCAACCTTTAATCCGCATACTCTATGGGCATAGATGATGTCTTTAGTATTCTTTTTGTGGGAAATTCAGAGGCAGAGTTCTTATGTTTCTTTCTTGTTGTGACATTTGGGGGAAGCTGAAGACAAAACATTAAGCAAAGGTTAATACAGGAAATGTTGCAGGGTTTTCACCCTTGCTTTTCTAGCCTGGGGTGATCTTCCTCTCAACAGTCTGATATTATTTTTAAAGAAACTAAATTTTTAGAATAAAGGCAATCTGAAGTTTTTAGCTTTAGGCTTGAGCAGGATGATAGGCAAAGGAATGTTGGAGGGGGGAGGTGGAGGAGTTTATATGACTCATTCTGAAACAGACCTACCTGGAAGTTCCTAGATTAGAGGATGGATACATCCCTTTGAAGTATGTGGGACAAGATCAGATCACCGACTGACTTGGATAACTGTACCGACTGATTTAGGAAATGTGACTATCTGCGTCAGCTAGATATAGTGAGTACAGTTTTCCAAGTTGGTAGAGCCAAATTATTTTACCACTACATACATATCTTTTCTAAATAGAGAATTTAGTCAAAGACAAATTTGGCCACTTATGCTTTTCAACTCTTGCAAATATTTAAATATTTTTAGTTTGAATGGGTCATTTTGATGATCTTAGGAGTCCTAGAAAAGCCAAATACAGTCATGTATTGCTTACCAACAGTAATATGTCTGAAAAAGGCATTGTTGGTTTTGTCACTACATAAACACAATAAGGTACAAACAGAGGCTCCCATGGCATCACTGGATGATATGGTCTTATTGGACTGCTGTCATGGTTAGTCCAGGATAGACTGAGAATCACTGTGGCCGTGACTGTACTCATTGGAATTAGGTGTGTTGGGGGAAATTTACTATTAATGATAATCTTTATAAATGCCACAAGTGAGCAAATGCATAATAACTTACAACTCCTGAAGCATATATCTATCTTTTCATATGGTTGACCAATACTTAAGTAAGCCCCACCACCCATATTGTTTTAAATAGTATGTGGAAGGTACAATTTGATTACTGAAGAATCTAATCCATCGTATTTTTAAAATTTATTCCCTTTTTATAATTCACTCAGTGACCACAGGCAGTTTTGTTTCACCTTGACTAAAAACCAATTGATATTATTGTCCAGCTCTAGACTATCCAAAGGAAAGGAAGCATAAAGTTCTTGAGATTTTAAAGCCTTCACCCAGAGTCCCATATTTTAGCCTCATAAATCTAACTATTATAACGAATCAAAAAACCACTTAACACAAACAGAAAGAAGCCTATGGAAATCTCATCTTACACTGAGCAATATTGCATGTGTAAAGATGATATTAACACAAAATTTTAATGCTCTGTGGATCATTTTCTGGCAGCAGACCAACAATACAGCACAAAACATTAACAACTAAAAGCAAGTTCTGAGTCCTTGGAGTTTCTAATTGTTGTTCATTACAAAAAGCCACCAAAATCATCATGGAGAATTAAATAGATTTAGTTTAATAAAATCTTCAGGTCGCTGAATAAATTATGAATGCATCTTGACTGCTAGAAGGATACACTGACATTAGGAAATGGCAATAAACATATTCGAGGAGGGGCCCTTCCTCTGATCATCCCATTTGAAATCGATTAAAAGCTGATGCAATAAAAGTTTTTTGTGAGTAGATGTGCAACAAGTCATGAGTAGTGGACTTTAATAATATAGTTTCTTTACAAGCAATAGCACAGCAATTAGGAGATGCTCATTGAAGTAGAAATAATGGTAACTGCTGTGCAGATTAGGTGTGCTGAAGGGAGATCTCAGACATACACTAAAACAACATATTCCAGCTTCTGGTTGGTGTGTAATTTCTACTTTATTTACTTATCATCTCAGTTAAAGAGGACTCTTGGCAGTAATGAGGCTACATAAAATAGTTTAAGATGCTGCAAATTATATAAAAGATAAATCTAATGATTACCCATTCTAATGACAGTGCAATCTTATCTTTTCTCTTGGGGAAATTGTATGGTTGTGAGAAACTCATAGCTGGAGAGAGTGCCATGGTACAAATATATTCATTATTTTTCTGCCTGCTTTGCTTCTGCATGGCTGTTTATGAAAGCTGGGTAATTCATTCAAGCAGGAACCACTTGCCAAATGGTTCACAAACCTTTCACTGGTCTTGTAGTACCTGTGATGAAACTGGAAAATATAGAAAAATAATATGCTAGAAATAGAGCAGAAAATGTTTCAGCAATGGGAGAACGACATCCAATGTTGTCACCAAAATAAAAAAGAGGAAGGTAGGATTAAAATAGTGCATTGATGTCTCCTATTTACTATAATTACCTTCAAAATAAACATTCATGAAAGACACATAATGAAACTTCCAGACAGACTATATTTCTGAGGATGTCTATGATCATTGAGGAAAGAAAGATGGAGAAAACACAAAAGACTTGAGCAGTAATCTGAGATCTGCATTTTGTTTGGTAATTTTAAGTTGCGGAAGATGTAAATACAATTTGATTTTCTTTTTCCTAGTTGTATTTTGTTCCAGATACAATGAATTGTTCATCCTTTGAGAATTCCCTATCTAAAACTTTCCCAATTAAATGCCGAAAATCTTAGGAAAGTAAATAATAATAATTATAATAGCAATCACAATAATAAAAAAAATAATAATAACAAACCCCTCTACTTATGAAGGAAGATGACTCAGAGAAATCTATATCTCCAGGACAGAGTGGCTTCAGTAAATTTTACACTTTAAAATATATTGTGTTATTCTCCATGAAAGAAAGATATAGCTAAGGTTCTGTTATGAAGCCTAGGATTTATTACTCATAAGCGTAATTTAGTGTGTGTGGTCTTGTACTTTTCATTTTAAAGTATTTTTAATTTTCTCATTCAAACACCGCCTCTGTTGCGCACATTTCTCCAGTTCAACAAGGGAAAGAGCTCTACATTTTGAATAAGAGATATAGGTTCTGCTGTTGTTTTAAGATGAAGTAATTGCTGTTTAAATCCCAAAACTTTGATTAGATTATTACAATGAAGGTTTATTTTTCAGTAAGGCCTAGACAAACACTTATTGTTGTGAGGCTCTGCTGTAGATTACCTCACTGTATCCCATGTAGTGGCTGGTTTCTCTTAAATTCTTGGAGTCCTTCATTGGGTCCTTTGCATTCAGTCTCAGAGAAGAGAAGGGTGAGTTCTTGGATTACAAGGGAAGTTTTAGAGAAATGCAGTTTAATTGTATGTCTAGGACAAGGGTTGGGAACTTTGTAAAGGGCCAGATAGTAAATATTTTAGGCTTCTCAGGCCATGCAGTCTCAGTTTCTACCACTCAGCTCTTGCTATTATAGCATGACAGTAGCCCCAGACAATGTGTAAATGAATGAGTGTGGTTGTGTCCTGACAAAATTTTGTTTAAAATGACTGGCAGCATATTTGGCTGGATTTAGCTAGTGAGCCACATCTAGTCTAAAGGAAAAGAAAATTGTTTGGTCAGCACATAGCAGGGTTTCTGCCCATGCGGTGTGTCATATCGAGCATGCAACTCATCCTCTCTGAGCTTTAGTATCCTCATCAGTTAAAAAAAAAAAGTATATTCCATCTGCCCTGATTTTTCTTAGTGTTGTGATCAAGTGGGATAATGAATTAATCATTAATACTTTGTAAAGTAAAAAAACTAACATATCACATATTCATGAGTGTACAGAAATGCTCATTAAAGACAGCTGTGTCCCTTGGTTTCTCATAGACACAAGACCCCTATAGATTGGAACAAAACAAGGGGAAAGTATTGTTATTGTTTTAAGACACTTGAGTATTAGTTAAAATTATTTCTCAAAGTCCATTGAGCTTAAACTAATCAATTCTTGGTTTATTCTTTCCATGAAAAATTCAGTGTGGATTAAGTATAGTTAGAAAAGTAAATGAATGGTTGATTAAAAAAAAAGCCCTTTTATTTAAAGGACTTGGTTCTTTTCCTCATTGAGTTATTGGTACATTTTAGGTATACAGTACAGTTGCATCCAAAATTGGTACCTTTATTTAAAGGACTGTTACAGATGTAACTAGAGAGTAATAGCCTGGTATTAATTTTTTTTTTTTTTTTTTTTTTTTTTCCAGCTACCACACTTTTTTCAGCACACAAAAAAAGTACCAGCTAATACTTGTTGCAGCACACAATCTATAACATAAAACTAATCTAAAACATATAGATTGTTGCACACACACATAGATTTTGTGCTTTCATCATTTTATTACCAATATGAACTGGGATATAACAAAAGGCCTAAAATGGTATTATAAGTATTAATTAATGATTAAAAGTACTTTGAAGAAGCATTCCTGAGCAAAGACAAGACCATATTACCACTGCCAAGTGAGCAGAAAAGCATCGTTATGGTTTCCTTGCTACCATCTACTCTGTTTGAAACTCCATTCTTAATGTATTATAATGCATGTATTTCCTGTTAAAAAATCTTTATTACCAAAAGGTTCACCATAAAAATGTTTAAAAACAAAGAATTATGTAAAATTAGACCTATTATGTTATCTACTCAGCTATTTTCTGTATTGTGACTTTCAGATAAAGTATCACCCTATGATTAGCATTTAATAATAACGTGGAGTTTATTTTACATTTACATACTCTTCCTATCTAAATTTCCTCCTCATTCATTCAGCATACATGAGCTAAGTCCAGGAATATAACTATGGGGAAAAAACAGATATGACAGAATGAAAGAAATACTTGAGAAATTTTATAAGCCTTTAGGACCTAGAATATGTAAGGAATTATTATAACTCAATAACAAAAAGAAAAACAACTCAATAAAAAATGATAAAAACAATTGAGTGTATTGTTTTCTAAAGAAGATCTAAAAATACCCAATAAGTAGGTGAAAAGATGTGCAACATAATTAGTCATAAAGGGGTACAAATCAAACCTCAATAAACTACCACTTTATATCCACTGGGATGGCTATATTTTTTGTAAATGGAATGTGAATATCGATGAGGATGTGGAAAAATCGAAAATCAGATATTGTTGGCAGGAATATAACATAGTACAGCTGCTGTAGAAAAACTTGCTGAAAAAGTTAAATGCAGCATTACTCTATCACCCAGAAATTCCACCATGAAGAACTGAAAACAATTACTCAAAAATCTGTAAGCAAATGTTTACCTAAGATCTGTTTATAACGGCTAAAGGGTGAAAACAAGACAAATACCCATTAACTGATGAATCGATGACCATCATGTGGTAACATCCATACAATGGAATTCAGCCAAGAAAAATAGTGGAGTACTGATTTATGCTTAAATATGGATGAGCCTTGAAAACATGCTAAATGAAAAGAGCTAGGCATACAAGGGTACATGTTATCTAATTAAATTTACATGAAATGTCCAGAATAGGTAAACCTAAACAGATAAAGAGTAAATTAGTGGTAGTCTTGGACTAAGGAGAGAGGACAATAGGAGTAACTAATTAGTAAGTATGGGATTTCTTTTAGGGATAATTAAAATGCTTTGTTTTTTGGGGGGGTCCTTTTTTGAGACAGGGTCTCACTATGTAGTTGAGACTGACTTGGAACTCACTATGTAGCCTAGGATGGTCACGAACGCACAGCGATCCTCCTGCCTCAGCCTCCTGAGTGCTGGGATTACAGGTGTGTACCACCACGCCCAGCTAAAATGCTTTCAAATAGATTGATGTGATGGCTAACAATAGTGTGACTGTTACAAATGCTACTAAATTGTACCCTATAAAAAGGTTAATGTTCTAGAAGTTCTATCATAATAAATGCATTTAAGAAAACAAATATATAATCCCTGCCTTGATCAAGCTCACCATCTGACAGGGGAGACAAATATTAATAGAAATTATTTATTTATTTTTTTCCCCATTAAGTTTATTGGTACATTTAAAGCAAACAATACAGTTACATTTATCATGGGATCTTGTACTTTACATGATGTTTTGGCTCTTATTTTGTCCCCATACCCCTGCCCTCCCCTCACCCCCTTAACCTTTCCCTATTTATGAAGACTTTGTTTCAAGTTTTTCCTTTCTTCACATTTTTTCTTTTCCCTTATTTCCTTTCACCTTATCTTCCCACTTTCCCTTTATCCATTTTCTTCCTACTTCACACTATCAGTTATACCATTTGAACCTTATTTACACATTTAGTTTTTCATGCCAGAGAAACTATTTGGTATTTACTCAAATGTGTCCTATTTATTTTACTTAAGAGCATAGCCTCAATGTGCATCCATTTAACTATTGCTGCCTCTAGTTTATCATTCTTTATGGCTTAGTAGTACTCCATTTTCTAGAAAAACCACATCTTCTTTATCCAATCTCCAGTTGATGGGCATTTGGGTTGTTTCCAAGTTTTAAACTGTGCCACTATAAACATGAGTGCACATATATCACTTTGGTATGATTCTTTTAATTCTTTTAGAAAGATACTCAGCAGAGGAATAGCTGGGTCAAATGGGACCTCTAATCCTAGTTCTTTGATAGTTTTCCAGATGTTGATTTCCACAGTTGTTGCACTAGTCTGCAATCCCACCAACAGTGGAGAAGGGCTCCTTTCTCCCTACAGCCCTGCCAGCATTTGCTATTGGTTGATTTCTTGATAGAAGCCATTCTTTCTGTGGTAAGATAGAATCTCAGTATTGTTTTCATCTGCATCTTTTAAATGACCAGTGATGTTGAACATTTTTTCATATATTTATTTGCTGCTTGTACTTGCTTGTCTGAGAAATGTCTGTTCATTTCAGATGCCCATTATTGAAATGGGTCTTTGTATTTTGGGGGGTCTGATTTTATTGAGTTCTTTATATATTCTAGATAGTGGTCCTTTATCTGAGGAGTAGCTGGTAAAAATTTTTTTCTACATTGTAGGTTGTCTCTTAGCTCTTTTGGTGGTTTCCCTTTCACTGCAAAAACTTTTAATACAATGAGATCCCAATTATTCTTTTTGCAAGTTCTTGTGCTTCTGAAGATTTGTGTATAAAGTCTTTTCCTATGTCATTATCTTCGAGAGTTCTACCTAATTTACTTTCCAGTAACTTTAGTGTTTCTGTTTTGATATTTAGATCTTTAATCCACTTGGATTTCAGTTTAGTGCATGGTGAAAGATGAAGGTCTAGTTTTAATCTCTGGCAAGTTGAAAGCCAGTTTTCCCAACACCATTAATTAAAGAGGCTATCTTTCCTCCAGTGAGGATGGTTGGCTCCTTTGTCAAAGATGAGATAGTTGAGTATGTCTGGTGTTATTTCTACCTCTTCTAAATTATTCCATTGATCTATGGGTCTGTTTCTTTGCCAGTGCCATGCTGTTTTTATCACAGTGGCAATGTAGTGTAGTTTTAAATTGAGAATCATGATGCCCCCTGCCATGTCTCTGTTACCTAGAATGGCTTTTGCTATTCTGGGTCTCTTCTGATTCCAAATGAATTTTGAGATTGTTTTGTCAAGTTCTGTGAAATATACTGTTGGGATTTCAATCAAGATTGCATTGAATCTTCATAGCAGTTTTGGAAATATGGCCGTTTTCATTTTGTTGATTCTTCCTACCCATGAGCAAGGGATGTCTTTCCATTTTCTCATGTCCTCTTCTATCTCTTTTTTCAGAGTGCTGTAGTTTTTAGTGTAGAGGTCTTTTGTCTTCTTTGTTAGATTTATTTCTAAATATTTCATTTTTTGGATGCTATTGTGAAATGGATTGTTTCCCTACTTTCTCTCTCAGTGGGTCTTTTTGTGTGTGTACAAGAAGGCTATTGATTTTTGAGTGCTAACTTGTATCCAGGCACTCTGCTGATGTGTCAATTAAGTATAGAAGTCTTTTGGCATAGTTTTTTGGGTCTTCTATATAGAGTATTATATCATCTGCAAATAGTGACAGTTTAACTTCTTCCTTTCCTATCTTTATTGCTTTTATTTCTTTCTCATGTCTTATTGCTGTGGCTAATGTTTCTAGAACTGTATTGAACAGGAGTAGTAATAGTGGGCATCCTTGTCTTGTTCCTGATTTTAGTATGAAGGTTTTCAGTTTTTGACCATTTATTATGATATTGACTGTGGGTTTTTCTGAGATAGCCTTTATCAGGTTGAAATAAAGACCATCTATTACAATTTTCTGTAGGGTTTTTTTTGTTGTTGTTATCATGAATTGGTGTTGAATTTTGTCGAATGCTTTTTCTGAATCTGTTGAGATGATCATATGGTTTTCATCCTTGACTCTGTTAATATAGTGTATTATATTTATGGATTTTCATATGTTGAAAGATCCTTGCATCCCTGGGATAAATCCAACTTGGTCATGGTGTATGATCTTCTTGGTGATCTTCTGTATTCTGTTTGCCAGTATCTTATTGAGGATTTTTGCATCTATGTTCATTAGGGAGATTGGCTTGTAGTATTTCTCTTTTTTGGTAGGGTCTTTCCCTGGTTTTGGAATCAAAGTAATACTTTCTTCCAGGAATGAATTTGGAAGTATTGCTTCCCTTTCAATTTCACTGAAGAGTTTAAAGAATATTGGCAATAGTTCTTCTGTAAATGTCATGTAGAAATCAGTGGTGAAGCCATCAAGACCTGGGCTTTTCTTTGTTGGTAATGTTTTAATGATATTTAATTTCACTGAATGTAATTGGGGTGTTTAGACTTTTAATATTTTCTTCATTCAACTTTGGAAGTTCATATGTATCTAGGAATCTGTCCATTTCTTCTGTATTTTCCATTTTGGTAGAGTACAGGTTTTCAAAGTAGGTATTGATGATCCTCTGGATTTCTGGTGGATTTGTTGTGATTTCACCTTTTTCACTCCTAATTGAATGAATTTGAACCTTTTCTTTCCTTTTTTGGATAAGACTGTGAAGCGTTTTTCAATTTTATTTATTCTTTCTCAAAACCAACTCTTTGATTCATTGATTTCTTTTTGTATCTTTTTTAGTCTCCATTGCATTAATTTCTGCCCTAATCTTAATAATTTCCTCCCTTGTATGAGCTTTGGGTTTTTCTTGCTCTTCTTTTTCTGGGGGCTTAGTGTTAAGCACTAGGTTGTTTATTTGAGCTCGCTCTGTTTTCCTAGTATGGGCATTTATTGCTATGAATATCTCTTGTAGAACTGTTTTCATTTTGTCCCATAGATTTCTGTATGTTGTGTTGGCATTATCATTTAATTGTAGAAACTGTCTAATTTCTTCTTTAAAGCCTCTGTGACCCTTTGGTTGTTCATCAAGGTGTTGTTTAATTTCCATGCATTTGTGAAGTTCTTCGGGTTTCTTAGGTTATTGATTTCCATATTAATTGCACTATCATTTGATAATATACAGGGGATAACTTCCATTCCTTTGCATTTGCTTAAGCACATTTTATGAGCTAGCATGTGGTCTATTTTGGAGAATGACTTGTATGCAGTGAAAAGAATGTATATTTTGATATGGTGGGGTGGAACACTGTATAGATATCTACTGAGTCTGTTCTAAGACTTGGTCAAGTTCTGTTATTTTGTTGTTGATTTTTTTGTCTAGATTATCTGTCTATTTGTGTTAGTGGAGTATTGAGGTCCCCCAATACAATTATATTAATGCTTATTTTGATGCATCTCTCTTGTTTAGGAAGTGATTCCACCAGGAGATGGACTTTGGACTTGAACTGTAGTTCTTCCCTGAGTTTCAGCTTGCTGGGAAATCTCACCAGATTTTGTACTTGCCAACCTCTATGATAGTGTGAGCCAATTCTTAAAATCTCTCTCTCTCTCTCTCTCTCTCTCTCTCTCTCTCTGTATGTGTGTGTGTCTGTCTGTCTCTGTCTCTTTATCATCTATCATCTATACATAGACACACACATCCTATTTCACATCTGTAACTCTGAAGAATCTTAACTAATGTAGGAAGCTACTACTAACTCATAAAGACTGAGGTAGGGGCTCTTTCTTTGTGCTCCTATGGCATCTCATTATGGTCACCATAACATACAGTAAATGCCTGTTCAGTTGTTGTTATCTCCTCCTGCACTTGAAGCATCATTGGTACAATGCCATCTCTTGTTTTGCTCACCTTTGTACCAGGCCCACAGTTGTAAAATTGGAGGTATGTTATAAAAGCCTCTATATTCAGCAAAATGTTGAGAAAGTCTTACTGCATTAATCTATAATTGGATTGTATATGATCCTTTGAACATTAGATTCTAATCTGAGTTCCAAACATTCCCCAAGATGGTCTCACTAAAGTTAAGGTCAGAGGAAAGCCGAGAGCAATAGAGATGTAGGACTGCCTAAACCAATTTACCTTTTTGTTTCTAAGCCCTCTATATTCAGCAAAATGTTGAGAAAGTCTTACTGCATTAATCTATAATTGGATTGTATATGATCCTTTGAACATTAGATTCTAATCTGAGTTCCAAACATTCCCCAAGATGGTCTCACTAAAGTTAAGGTCAGAGGAAAGCCGAGAGCAATAGAGATGTAGGACTGCCTAAACCAATTTACCTTTTTGTTTCTAAGCGCATATTTGTTTCCTTAATTCAAGAATTATATACAATAATGCATGGACCATCCTGTACTCCTGACCATCTTCAGAAGAAACTGCCATCTCCCACAGCCTTAGCTTGCAGAATCCTATTGCTGGGCCATCTGGTCAATGTCTAAAACCGATCTCTGCCTCTATATTTGAAGATGTTTCTTTTAAAAAATGGAAACTTTTCTTAGTGACCCATTAAAAAACACATGTAACTGGATCACTGTCATTACTACCCCAAGACTGAGGCATAGAAAAGAGAAACTGCTCTCCTGATAAAACAAGAAACCACTTGAGAATTTTCTGGTAACTTCATTCTATATCTGGGATAAAGTTAATCATCGTATAGTGTATATATTTTGAGAAATACTTTACCTCTTGATTATTTCAACATCAGAAGGGCCTCTATACTCATGAGATTCCTCCTGTAACAGGGTCTCTTGTCTCCTCTTAGGGCAATGCCGCACTCGATTTCTAAACAACTGATGAGAAATCTGATTGCCTGCTAGCTTTCTATGTAATTGGTCCCTTACCTTGGAAAAGCTGACTTCCTGTTGTCCACAGTTTTAGTCTGTCTGAACTCAGGAAGTTAACCATTCAGGAAAGAACCATGGACATGCTTTCAGCTTCTTGCTGAGTACAAATGATGGAAAGTAGTTTACAATACAGAGAAGGCTGCTGGTGTAGCTATGAGTCATTTCTGCCCAGATCTCCTGTGACTCATTTTCTTTCATTAAACTGAGCAGAGTCAATAGCCCTTCAGTTTTCTGCACAGTAGCTCTACTGCACTAATGACTGGCTGTTGAACAAATTTAGCTATGTTCTAATTTATTTATTAAGCAACAGTAAAACAAGTATAAAGTACCCATCAATGGATAATGGGAGGATGTTAGTATTTCTGTTCATGAATTAGACCTAAAACACAGCTTCTTTTAGTTGGAAATGGAGAAGACTGGGCTAGGCCCATCAGCAAAGTAAAAAAAAATACAGTTTTCTAGGCTGTCTTTTCTCTTATTTTTATTTTTTCTTCTTCCTCTTATTTTCAGATGTTTTTTTCTACACTAGTATAGCTGTTTGAGAAATCCTATTGCCTGGGCTTCCTTTTCTTGGCCCTATGTCCAAGTGATTTTCATCCTGCCCCACTGTTTTCTTGCCATATCTGTCTATCCTCTCCTTTTGCCCCACTTATATTTCTCCATCTGAAATCTCCTTGCCCCTCACCCAACATTCTCCCTCCATTTATGCATTTACATCTTGAAATTTAGATTTCAAGATGTAAATCATAAAACAAATTTTATAGTGATGCTACACTTAAAAGGTAATTGTTATAAGACATTAGAGGAGTGTTTTTTTCCCTTTTATTCTCTTTGCAGTATTGGGGCTCAAACCAAGGGTCCTTCACATGCTAGGCACATTCCGTGCCTTTGAGCTCTACCCCAGCCCTAGAAGAGAATATGAGAAGAGCATACAGTTGGATTGTGGTTAGATTCTGTCAAAGATGAATGGCAATTTACTTAACTTTTCTAGGCCTTGAGTTTCCTCAACAGCAAAATAGAGATGATAATAAAGATTTGTAGATTACAGAGGTAACATATGTGTAAGGGTATTTTATCAAGATGAGTAATCATAATTTTCCATCATAGACATATGATATCTAGCTATATTTGTTTTCTGATATAAAGTATTTGGGATATTTCTTAATCATTAAACAATTTTCAGTGGCTTTGAAACAAATGTCCAACCACATTTCTTGATTTTCCTGCACAGATGCCAGAAAGCCATTGGAAAAGAAATTGAACCCGTCAGTATGAAAGTGATTCATTTGTATTCACTGGTAGGTGAAGTGCTGGGTCATTTACATTACGTATAACCTGCCACCTTGTGTCTGGAAACTAGTAGACACTTAATGTGGGATGATAGTTAATATTATAATTGTACCAGGAGAGAGGGAAGGTTTTTAAGGGGTAATTGACTTTTAATTTCCTTTTCAAACTATCATTTTCTCAAAAGATATTTATCAATACTATTAATAGGTACTGGTACTATTAAGTACATGCTTTATTGTACATTGCTTTATTTCTTACACACGTGTTATTTTGTTTATTCCTGAAAACAACTGTTACACTCCTGTTTAACATTATTTCGCATCACAAGAAACTGAGTCTCAGAAATAAAGATAACTTCTTGTCCAAGCCAAGATAGTTTGAGAATGAAAGAGGCATTAAATTGGAATTGTCCTCTGTAAGCTGGGGTGTTTGTTCACTTTATTGAGACAGGTTATGACTACTCCCAAAGTCATCTGTCTTGAAATATGACAGATTTGAGACTAGAAGGCAAGTCTCTTAATGACTCTATCTGAGACTCGGCTGGAATTTCTAGCTAGGTGCTAGTAAGATAGAAGAAGTTAGTACCTTGAGATCTATGTAAACAATATAAAAAGGAAGCACAGATTAAGCTGTCACATCAATAGGTTCTAAGTTGCTCTGCTAATGCACTTGGCTACAAGGATGAAGGATTGAAATCGTATGATGTGATTTCTATTCTTCTGAATTAATTGTTTCATTTATTTATTCATTTAACAAACCTAAGTTGAATGCTCACAGGATCATTTATACTATTCCAATCGTGGTCCCTTTGTGGTACATACCTGCAATCCCAACTACTCTGGAGGTTGAGTACAGAAGTTTGATGCCAGCCTGGGCAACATAGCAAGACCCTATCTCAAACACAAACAAACGCAAACACAAAACTATGTCTTAAAACAATAGTTTTATTTATTCATGGTTCTATGGGTTTGCTGTTTGACTGGACTCAACTAGGTGGCTCATCTGCTGGTCTCCCCTGAGGTTGCTTATGTGGATTCAGTCAGACTTGGCAGCTCAGTTAGTTGTATAGCTTTGGCCTTAGGGTGCCCTCACTTACATGTCTGATATTGGCTTTCACTGTTAAGGATACTCTTCCAGAGTGGCTTATTTTTATTCCCTGTGCTTTCTTATCCTTTCAAAGGCTTCTTCACATGGTGGCAGTATCACTTTCAGAGAGTGAGGGAAGAAGCTTCATACTGTGGGGGGCCTTGGCTAGGAAGTGGAACATCTTTACTCAGTGTCACTTTGTTAATCAGGACAAGTTACCAGGTCAGTGTGGACTAAAGGGTTAGGAAAACATGGCTTCTCCCTCCCTGTCCTGGGGATGAAACCCAGGGTCTCAAGCTGCTAGGCAAATGCTCTACCACTGAGCTAATGCCAGGCCCAAACTTCTCTTGAGGGGCACAGCAGCAAGGCACCCTTGCAGAGAGAAGGGCTGTACATACTAGATTAGAGGAATTTATTCTTAGTTGTTGCAATCTATCACAATGTTCATATATCAGTTTCTATCCTGGTTGGTAAGGACCTGAATATTGATAATAAGCACTCATTTGCATGGGAGCTATCAGAAGATAGCAATTCAATGGAAAGTAAAAAGCATTTTGACAGAAGGGCAACATGGTGCTGCGAGAACATAGAAAGAGATAACTCAAACTGAAAAATTACTACTAGAAAACTAATCCTCTGGGTGAGAGGGTAATTTTCATCATGCTTATTGTATTTGCAAGGTCAGGAATCAGATCTGAAGGCCCTGGAATGGCTTCTTTCATCCACTTAGAGGATTGAGGGTAAGTTGGTAAAAGAATGAGGAAAATTCAATAAGAAGACAAGTGGGGAGGGGAAATACTTTCAGATATTCTTTATGCACATTTAAATGGGTATATGGAGCTGAAGTCAATAAGTAGGAATGGAGGGAAGGTCTTTCTTGCTACCATTATCCTTAAATCTAATCTCTGCTTTCAAAGCTCGGGAATCCTAATTCACTTTACATATATGACGAGAATATTCAAAACCTTCAAGAGTCTTTTCATGGAAACCAGGTTGGGAACAGCCACTATTGGGAAGTTTGGCATTTTACTTGGGTGCCTTCAATTTAACATTGCAGAAGTAAGATTGAATTAAGAGTGTTTGGTGAATGGCTTTAAGCTCTAACCTTGGAAGCCTTAGATTGAAAGAGAAAAAAGTTGCTAGATAATAAAGCCAGTAGATTTATTGTATATCTGACAGTAGGGAATTCCTTTAATCACATATTCTCTAGTGCCTTTGGGAACTTGGATGATAATAAAGTATATTCTGAGTGGAATCAGTGTCAGTGTTCTCCCAAAGGAGGAAAAAAATAATGTGGAAGCTCATCATTCCAGTGTTTCTGGAGGGACTCAGGAGAGCAAATCTCACAGCTGCCCACAAGCAGGATATGTGGGGCACTGGTCTAGAAACTCCTTAGGAAAAGTGTTATGTTGCTTGGCTACTTCTGTTCCACAGTTGGTATATTTATCTATGTAAAGAAGCAGAGACTTTAGAGGAGAACATTGAATTGGATCCTCTCGTCCCGAGTGGGCAGATTGTTCTAAACCATACCTTCATATCTCTGGGTGACTTTGTGGTTTGTCACTGGTCCTAGCTAATGGGGACCAGACTGAGGTCAGAGGGAGTTCCAGATGGTTGGGTGCAAGCTACACCACTTAGTGGCCCAGATGGCTCTCATAACCAAATTAAATACTGGCTATCAATCAATGAGCATATATTTAACACCTATTATGTGACTGACATTATGAGGATACATGGGAAATATAAGACTATTTTTTTAAATCTCATTCAATTCTAATTATGAGTTATAAGATTGTAAGAAGACTTGTCTATTTCTATAAAAATGTGTAAGTCAAACATATGGGGAAAATGATACATGTGTTTATAAAAATATCCCCTAAAAAACCTTTCCTTTATCTGTGATGAATCAGACAAGCTGTTAAAATTTGGTCAAAAGGTTTTCATTGCTGAGGAGGTACAGTGGGGAGACATGCAACATAAGCAGAATAAAATTACAACCATGAGGTCTTGGAGTCTCATTTGTTAGCCTTGCTTCATTTATAAGAGCCAATGATCATAGACAACCTGTATTGAGCGCTATGTGTTGTGAACTCTTCTAAGTACTTTATATTCATTATATAATTTAATGTTAAAACTGTCTGAGATCACTGCTGTCACTGTTCCTAAGATCTGGGAACAAGTTGCATGCTCAAGGTCAATTGCAAGGAAGTATCAAGGACCTCATACTCAGACAATCAAGAGTCTGGGTGACAATTACATAGGCATTGGCCCTGGTCTTGTACTAGTCAGGGTTCTTATTTGAAAAGAAGGGAGCCAACTCTAACTGAAGCAGAAAAGAAGTATGTCATAAGGATTTCGTAGAAAAGCTAGGAAGTCTTGAGAACAAGGCTCACAATATAGTCAAAAGCCAAAAGACACGTGGCAACAAATTCCATATAAAAATGCCACAGAACCAGTCAGTGTGGGAAGCCACTACTGATACTACTGCCAATGGCTACTTGCCCCTGTGTCTCTGGACTCTCCAAAAGCTCTGCCAATGGCCACCCCCAGCACCTTTATCTCCATAGCAAGACTGGATCTCATGTCTTCCACCCAGTGTCCTTGACGAGAGGAAAGGAATTGTATATTCCCCTTTTATCCCTGAGTCTATTCTCTTTGGAGTTATTCTGTAGTAGGGAAGGTGTTTGTACATTGGGTAGTTCAACAAAGGACAACTAACAAATGCCTGCGTTGTGTCTCTTCAGTGTATTACTACATGTTTCTGGGACACACAGGCCAGTTTTTTTTAAACAGAACCAGGAGATTCTGAGGTTTCCTTCTTCTTAGTGATTGTTACTGTTTTCTTTCTTGTCATCGGCCCCTGCATAGCCATATCTGTGGCCTAGAATCAGTTCTGTGGCCCTGTGGAAGTTCCCTGATTCTTGCTGTTGGTGGAACCATTTTTAGGGTAAAAGAAAACTTTTCTTCTTGAGAATTATGTGTGTCTGTTCAATCAAGCTTAAATGGTCAGGCTTTAGAACAATTTTTCTCAGGAATTGGAAGGTGTTTCCAAAATACTATTTATGTTAAAAGTATGTCAAAAGCTTAATAAATTCAGCTCAGTTCAACCAATAACTGTGTACCTACTTGGATAAAAATACCTTGGGTACCTACTGAGTTCTATCACTTTGTTAGTATCTGAGGATATAGACAGGAATAGATATAGCTCCTGAGACTAACTTCACAATTGAGTTATGAAAACAAATACGTACTCCTATTATAGCCATCTTTACTTAACACTCTTGCTGTATGTATAATTCTTTGTAGTTAACAGGATCTTTCCATAAGACAAATACAGTCTGGATAAAAATTATAGTGTATGTGAATGGGGTCTTACTATGCAACAGCCTTTAAATGCTTTGTATTATTAACTCATTAAAACAGCAGTGACAGTGATTTTTATCACAATTTCCACCACCCTGTGATGTTTAGCAGAGTGCTGAACATAAAGTACGTGCTCAATAAAAATCTTCTTTAGCCATTGATGATACATACAAGAGTATGAAGCTAATAAAGGCAATGAAACCAGGCCTTTTTTCAGATCTTTCGGGGTTAAAACTTCTAGGAGTTTCTAGGAAAGTGGAAGTGAAGGAAGTAGCTTGAATGTGACCTTTGGCAGCTAGGTGGCTCTGCTTTCCCACCGGGTGTCCCATCTTGGAAAAGTGAAGACCACCCACAAAAGGTCCCTGGGCAAATGCCCAAATTCCCAGTGGGATAGGTTGACCTTGGAGGGGATTAATCTTATGTAAGCAGGATTATACTCATTAATCATTCACAATAAGCTCTTATTTATGAACTAATTTCAAATAGACATATTGAATCCATTTTCCCAAGTAAAAATGGAGTTGAATAAATCATAAGCAGCTAAATTATAGTTTTGGCACATACACATGTTTTTTTTCATATTTAGAATTATTTGCCTCCTAGAGTAACTTAATACAATGGAAACACTCTGCAAAACACTATAGAGAGTGAGTGTTTATAGAGACTTACATCTGATTTACATTTAAGGAGCATAAAACTAATTGCAGCGAGACTGCTACTAAACCTAAGGGACAGCTGTGTACAAATGCTTATAGTAATGCTGATACGGCTGCTTAAAGTGGAGACCTTCAAAATTAATTTGCACAACTAGAATACAGGTATCTTAGAATGTCCTCAGTGGACACAGATATATTATAAATGATTCCCAGACACAGTAGTTGTTATACGAGGACATCTTTCTAATATGAGATTAAAATCTGGAATTGCAAGTAGTATTAAATATATCCATCTATATTAGCGTAAAAAGTGACAGTATTGTAACAGCAATAAACAGGTAGACAACTAATGGTCAGTTCCTATGATTAATTGCCTTGTCATTACTGCAATTGCTTTTATTTTCACTAAATAGCCTAATTTTTCTTTTTCCTATGACCACATATGTATATGAGGGGGAAAAAATCTCCTCCAAAGATATTATTATTTTTAAACCATTTTTTGAAAGCAATTAAAAATACCTTCTCAACTTCTGTTGTAGAAGTTAGTAAGTCTAGAAGTCTTTTATGACGCAAAAGGCTCTAACTTGGAAATTATATAGTGTTTTAATATTTTCGTTTTCAAACATTTTTGGTTCTTCTTTTAGTAGTAGTTTCATATAGCAACAGTTACTCTGAAAAGTAATAAAAGTAATATTTTTATGCACCGGGAGTGTTATTTATCAACTCTCATGCACTGTACATAATCTCTTCAAACTATTTGCATCCATGGGTGTGCCTATGTGTATAAAAACACACAGAATGGCTTGTTTTCTCTGAATGTTGTTTGTAGATTTGCTATTTTGTCTTGCTTTTCTTTTGTGATGGTGTCTGTGAAGGTTTAAATGAAATTTATAGCATGCATCATGTATTGTAAGTTTATGTGTCATATAATAATCAGCATGCAAAAAACCACATATTTGGACTGTATATTTAAGCCTAGTAAGTAATCATATACAAAACAATGCAAAAATGTGAACATTGTATGGCAATTAATAACATCTCTGCCAGTGTAAATACGTTTTTTTCCCCATAAATCATTTCCAGCTTGTCAAAATGGATCTGTGCTGGCAAAGAAACAAGGGCAATGTTTCAATTTTCTCCATCTGGCAAGAAATTTTCTGTTAGATTTCCTCCTTCCCTTTACCAGTTACAGAATTTATATGAGCAACTACATATAGTGTGATTAAGAAAGGGTGCAGTTCGATAGGATGAAGAACAATGCAGAATATTAGGGACTTGACTTTGAATAACTGTCCCAAATTGTACATTCATGTCACACATGCATATAACAGAAAATATTTGGTTGTTGAAGCATAAAAATGATTCTCTTTGTAGCAAAACATTGCTCTCATTAAATAAAGCACAACTTTCTTTTAAAACATTTTCCCACAAGGACGTGAATATATTTTAACTTGTTTGGCATAATTTCTTATAGTGATTGAGGATGCATTTAAATCTGAAAAAATTTTTTATCATGTCATTGTAGATATCCCAATAGCATGGACACACACATTAATTCCCAATATCGTCTACAAAGAATTTACCCTTTCATGACTGAATATTTAAAACAAAACTCCATAGAGAGGGCATATTATAAACAAAGAGTGCTTATGGATGTCGAGCAATAACAAAACACTGGTATTTTCAATCCCAAAACATATAATTTGCTGTGATCATCAAGAAGTCAATTCATGCACAAACACTGAAATGTACTTATGTTCGTGTACACTGGTGGATAATTTTCAACTTTCTGTTCTTGTTAATACAAAAATATTCTTAGAACTCATACAGTGTACTATCCTTCCTAGCCACTCAGATGTCCACAGTATGCATGGTACTGTGTGTATTTGAGTGTGTGTGTGTGTGTCTTACAGGAAAGCAAGCACAATAGAATCATGCCGATAGCTGCCTGTGTGGCAGCCCTTCCCAAATATCTTCACACTTGGAGAGGCGCAAATAATCCAGAGGCACAGAAGACTCTTTTAGAACCATTTTTGAACTATGTTGTAAGATGCCTTGGGAGGTTAATGTTTCTCTAATTTTTTTTTAAAAAATATGGCAGTTAATGGATTCGTTCAGTAATTACACCCTGATAAGTCAGGGGAGGGAAGGAGGCGTGCTGGATTTTGGCTTGGATATTTCACAGGGAGATAATCAATGACTATGGGCAAAAACCTCCAGATAAACTTGCACAATGTGTGAACTGTGAGCACTCTCGTCCCCAGGAGGGTGGAGATCAGTGTGGTTGCTCTGGGTCATGCAACCAAACCAGCCCTGTTTTTTTTTCTTTGTGACTTTTCCCGTCAAGTAGGTCACTGAAGAGATGGCTCCAGTGTGTTGGTATTAATCACTTGGAGCCAGGGTGCTTCAGTTGTCACTTACCCTTGTTGCGGATAGTTTTAGCTGCACATATGGAACATTATTTGTCATGCACTCTTCTGAGACCCTTAGAATGTCAGGACATAACAGATGATTAAAGGATTGAGAAGCAACCTTCACTCTGAATATCTTTGTCTTAAATTGTCAGATCAGAGCTTTAATGGAATTTGATGGTTCAGTTTTCTTGCTTGTAAGTTTCATGGACATGTGCCAAAAATAATTTGCACAAAACTTTACCTGAAGAGGTGGCTAGGAACAAGGTACTAGGAATTAAAGCATAATTCAATAAATAGTTTCTTCCTCTCCCCACTGCTAACTTCCTTCTTTTCACTTTCTCTCCACTGCCCCATCCATTGGAGGATCTATTATTTAATCTAAACCTTTTATCATCCACTTTTCTTTGGATTAACTCTTACACTGAGGGAATCGACCTCACTTCTTGCTCCATCATTCCATTCCAGTCAAAACACTGGGTATGTAAAGTTGTGTGGCATCCCTCAACCTGTACAATGAATGAATTCCCTGAGCTACCTATACATCAATTCTTCAGAATCAAATCATAATTTCCTATGAATATCATAATGGAAAGTATTTTCTTAGGTATTTTGAAAAGATTTTAGGCTCCAAAAACTTAATAAAAATCATACTGATAAATGGAACTACTTTAATATTAGGAATTTAGAAATAATACTGATGCTATACTTTTAAATTAAGTTGCAGAAATGTCCGATATGAAACTGTAGGAAAGCTATGGTTACCGCGGTGAGGGGCTGTGTTGGAAAATGGAGAGGTTGACACTGGTATCATCTACCTCACCCTGGAAAGAACCATTTTGCTGTTTCAGGCTGTTACCCAGAGCAGGGCAGAGAAGAGAGAAAGGACATTTGGTTTCCCATTGAGCATCTTCATAAAACTTTCTCACTTTCTTTCTCTGTGGCTGGACACTACCCCTTAAAATATTCCGGTTGTAAAAGGTCAGATTCTCTCCCTCACTTGCCTTGAAAGGTTTTGACACTCACTTGCCAGAAGGCAGTGGGTTGGACCAAATAGGTTCTCACAGTTTCTTCAATCTCATAGTGTTGTTGATTCTTAATCTTCCTTAGTCTGTTGTTGTTACCTATAAGCAGGAAAATGGACTTGTATGAGTCTGCAATGTCTTAAGGAATACAAGTTAACACTACTTATCTTTCCATATCTTCGGGTTCTCAATACATGTGTGGAAAGGCAGGCCGAGATCTGGGAAAAGATGAATCAACATCTGATTTTCTTCTTGGTTTGGGGCTACTGACAAAATTCATATGAGGAGGCTTCACTTAGATTCATAATTATTTTGTTACAACTTCCTCCCTTCAGAACATTCCAGAGACAATGGCTATTAACTCAAAAGTCCATAAGCTCAAGGAAATTTAGATGCATTTTCCTATGCTAAAAAGTATAATCAAATGAAAGATAAATTTAGGAACAGTAGAACATTTAATGAACTAAAAGACAGGGATGCTGTGTCATTTCTACTCTAGCTCTTATTTGGAACAGACTTGACTAGGCCTCTCTACGGAGGATAGGTATCTGTATTGCATTTTATAAATGATAAGTTAGCTTTAACCTGAAGCAATTGAAAAGATACATTTGGAAAATAACGTGATCTAGTAAGATGTTAGCAATCTTACTCTTTTAATGACATAGTTTCTTTTTTTTTTTTTTTTTTGCCACTACATTTAGTCATACTCTAAAGATTTAACTTCTAGTGGTCCAAATTACTTAGGAGGTTGTGATCATTTAACAAAGCACTCTGAGATCAATCTATTTTCATTTTCAGTATCAGGGAAACTGAGGTGTGTGCAGTGCTTATATGATTTGGTTAAAAAAAGTCAGTGTTTGAGACATTTCTAGGATATATCACCTAAAAGGCAATAAAGCAGAATGTTTATAAGCTCAAGCTTTGAAGTAAAAAAGACCTAGGTTCTAAACTCAGCATTGAATAAACACCCTAAGCTGTGGTTTCTTTGACTATCTTCTGACAAATAGCACTTGTCTTGTAGGATTTTTGTATGTATAAAAAAATATAAAGCTCAGCATAACAATTGACATATAACCACTAAGTATAGCTAAATAGAGCATACAGCTATATTTATTAATATAGTCTTTCCATTTAATGCTATTTCATTTAAACTGTGTGCCTAATTTACTAGACTTGATTGATCTATTGATAGCATCTTTTCATTCTTAATAGTATTAATTAGAACAGAAGAAGAAAAGAATGAAACTTAATTTCCCCTAGAGTCCTAAGGGATTTGTGTGGGTCAATTTATTAATGAAATGTGAAGAACACTTGGCAAACCTACCATATGAGACAAAGCATTGTGAAGAGTCTTTAGAAAGAATTGGTATCTAATGTTAATGTCTGTGGAATGGAACTGTCATGGGATAATGGCCTTTTGATGGTACAGAAAATGCCAAGGCAGAGATAAGACATTTATTTTGAAAGCACTAGACAATCACCTTTGGATAGTGTCCTTCTACCAGGTCTTTATTTCTAATAGACCAATAATTGATATGGATGTAATTATTTTTCTTGATGGATTTGATATATTAGGCAATGGCCTTGCTCACTCTGTACTATCACTGAGTTGCTGTATATTCACTGGTTATCAGGACAAACCTTTTACCCTGTATTCTCTGAGTAGCTGTGATTTTTCCCCTCTAAATACCATTTGTGTCAGTTACATAAACAAGGGGATTTGGAGTATTCTGTAACCCCCAATCCTGTGGTCACCTTAGCAATGATAACTATAAACTGAGATTTTTTTTTAAGTTGCTTGGATATAGAAACTTACTTTTCTTGTGTAAGATATAGTAGATGTTTTAAACATGGAAAATCAGATTTGCTGAGACTGATCTGTTTGTAAACCTAACATACTCAAATTCTGTGAAAGTTTCACGGAACTATCTCTGTTACAGAAAAATATTTCCTGCAGGGTAAAAAGATTAACTGTAGAGTCAGTTAACTGTAAACTGCATAAAATTAAAGTCCCTTTTAATCCAGAAATAACTGTGTGTGTGTGTGTACCTTAGTGTGTGTGACAGTCAAGTGTCCAGCATCATAACTGGGTAGATGGGTTTTGTTGTTCTTTTACAGAGTATAGTGGAAGGCTGCTAGGATGTCTTTGATTTGTTATTATTAATCTTGTTTCAAGGAAACCTGAGAAAAGGTGGATGGCTTGGATTGACTCTTTATTTGCTATGAGCATGGCAATTTCATTCACGTACTATCTTCAATGTATACATTTTAACTTAATGGATTTCTCAAGAGTCAAGTTATGGCCTTGTTACAATGAACTTCATCCTGTAGTGCTGTAGGACAATAATACATAAATGAATGAATGAATGAATGAATAAATAAATAAGCGAGTCCCTTGACCATTCTTTCCAGGCCTACTTATAAACTCCAGTAGAGGTTGAATGACAATAGAAAGATTTCATCTTTTGTCTCTTGTCCTGAACTTCTCTGATACATGTCTTGAATTTTTATTCAAATTACTTTGGGTTTTAATTTATTCAGTCAAATGTCAACCAAGTGTTGTTTATCCTGTGGATTACACTCATGCTCACTGCAGAATTCTCTAACATTTTGATTTCTAATTATTTTCTTGTTTATCCATGTGGTGGGATGTTTTGAATATTACCTTCTGACCACTGACCAGTTGGAATTATAATTTCCTCTCTTTCCTAAGCATCTGGTAGCAAGTGTGTATGTAGTCTTAGCAAATCTAACGATTGCATCGCCACAGCTTTATTCCATACAGCACTGTCTTCTTTCATTATTTATTATACTTAAACAAATCAGTGTAATTTAGTTATTGGAACTGAGCTTTGCAAATGGTGTGCAGCTGCAGCTTGCCTAACATTCCTGAGCACAAGTCCATGAAAAAAGGTACTGAGGTACTGCTCCAAAGAATTCCTTCCCAATCACAGTAAAACCAAGTTTGTTCAAGAAGCTGTGAAGCTGGTCCTGCAGCAGAGATAGATCCCAAAGTCTTACCGGCTCTATGCTACTGTCTCCCATTATATTTTTAAATGTCTTTCCTTTCTCCCTCTTCGGGGCCCAATCCTCCCTCCCTCCTACTATATGATATTTGTGAATTATGGGGAAATACTGAACCTCTCCCCTGTTCCACACATCCAGCCTGATTTAAACTTGGGGTGGGGAGAGAAGCATTGTAATGGACAATGGCAGGGAGGCCATTTGGAAAAGGCATTAAACCAAAAAACACCATATACAGGTTACATAAGGGTGAAGAGATCAGGCAGTAAGGTCAGTGACATAAAAGACCATAGACTATTTAAAAATAGAGTGTTTTGACATATTTAAAGAAACAAAGTAGAGGCAAAACTGAAAAGCAAAGTTGGGTCCAGATTATGAAGACCTTGAGTACTGTTTTAAGAAATCCAGCATTAACATCTGGTAAGGTAGAGTCAATGGAGGTTCCAACCAAATGGAGATGCAATTGCACTTATATTTGAAGGGGACTTTGATGGGAGGCTGACCAAGAAAGTTCTCAAGTTCAAGCCCAGCCTGGGCAATTTAGCAACTTGGTGAGAACTTCTGACCTTTTCTCTCTCTCCCTCTCTTTCTCCCTTTCTCTCTCTCTCTTTTCAGACAGGTCTCACTCTGTAGTTTAGTCTGGCTTTGAACTCACTATGTAGCCCAGGCTGGCCCCGAACTGGTGGCGATATTCCTGCCTCAGCCTCCCCAGTAGTGGGATTACAGACGTGTGCCACCACACTTGGCTGATATCTTCTCTTAAAATAAAATAAAAATTAAAGAGAAGGTAGAAAAAACAAAATGAGTTATGTTGTATATTAGTATACCATGTAGTATGGTACATGTAGAATAGCACAGTATAGTGATAGTACTGAGGAACTATTATAATTATTATTTTAGAGTGGAGAAAATTGGGGGTTAAAAATTGGCTTCCTAATGATCAACTTGCCCTAATAGTAAATCCAGGAATTGAGTCCAGGAACATCTGGCCCTCATCCTAATATCTCATGGTGTATTTTCCATATACAGAATTAGCTTGCTCACATGGGGATTAGAAATGCAAAATTCATTGATATGACTGAGGCAGGGAATAGAAGCCACCATAGATAAGAGCAGAGGATCAGTACCAGGATGTCAGACAAAATTTTGACATATAGTTTTCTGCTACCTCTAGCATGATGTCTGCCCTTCATTCATTCAAAAATATTTACTAAATGGCATTATTGCCAGGCATTGATCTAAGTAAATGGGTAAATAAATCTTTAAATAAGGTGGGCAAAGAGCTCATATTTAAACTCAAATCCTAGATAGTGAGGTGAGTAAACATAACCATAAAGATGAGAAACGTAACAAAAAATAATTACGCAGCATACTGTAAGTCAGTCAGTGGCGTATACAAAATAAAATCTAGCTGATCATGGTGGCTCAGGGGTCCTGTGGGAGGTGGGAGGTGGGAAGAGCTGGGCAAGGACACTCAAAGTGAGAGGAACAACCTGAGCAACGACTTGGAGGAAGTGAAGGGATCAGTCAGGGAGAGATCAGAGGCATAGGCACTTTCCCCTGAGTGAGGACACTAAGGAGTGTGTCTGGAACGTTCTAGGGCTGGTAGCGAGGCCGAGACTATCTGAAGCAGACTGAGGAAGTGGGGGAAGAGCAAGAGATGAGGGCAGATTGTGGAGGGAGGCCCGTCAGCACAGGGCCTTGTAATCCTTGAAATAACTTTGGTTTTTACCGTGAAGTGGGAAAATGAGAAGCATTGCAGAGTTTTTGAACAGAAGGCTATGATCTAATTTACACTTTTAAAAGGATCACTTGAGCAGCTGTCTTAAGGAGACAGTAGAAGACGAAGAATAAAATCAAGGATAAACCATATTAGTAATGTAGGCTGGAAATGATGGTGACCAGGACCAGGTGGCAGCAGTAGCAAAGGAAAAGGTCACAGAATTCTGAATATATTTTGAAGATAAAACAGGAGGATATAGGACAAGGAGAGGAATTGATGATGCCCACAGAGATTTTGTCTGAACAACTGGAAAAAAGTATCAATAGACATGGGAAAGGCTACAGGTGAGGCAGATTTTAGGGGATACTCTGGAGTCAGCTTGGGACACATAGAGCTTAAGACGTATGTTATACATCTGAATAAAGATGTTGAATAGGCAGGTAGGTATAAAAGTCTGGAATTTAGAAAGGAAACTCCTAATAGAGATGTTAAGTTGGAAGATTCAACAGAAAAGCATTCTTTTAAGCCATGACTCTAGACAAAGGAGAGAGGAGGCTCCAGGATAGATCCCTAGAATTTCCCCAATTCCTTGCCCTCTCCTGCTAGCTCCTTAAGAAGTTAATAAGAAGAGAAACTAGCAAAGGATAATAAGAAGGAATGACCAGTGACGGTGGAAGAAAATCAAGGGGGCAAAATGCCTTGATGCTGGGTGAACGTGGAGCGAAAACTCGTGTGCATTTCACATTTCCACTTACTGGCTGTGTGCAACGGAGTCCAAAGACCTAGAGGAGGACAGAGTCATAAGACAAAGGGGGCCTGGTTACTGACAACTGCATGGAGACACATAGCCGCAACTTTTCTGCCAACCTCGACTATACTGAGGATAAGAAGCGATTTTATGAATCAGGGCTCTGAGATTTGGGGACCCTTTTTTCCTGGTGCTAGGTACCCAACTTGGGGCATTGATACATGTTCTACCACTAAACTAGGTACCCAGCCTAGCAATTTTTAAAAAATGACTATTAGCCTGCCCTGAGAAGAATTTCTGTCATTTTAAAGATATCAACATTTCATTTTGAGACTTTTAACAAGTTTTAATTGTTGGTAGACACATGAACACTCTTAACTATTAATAAGTCATTAAATAAGTACTTTTACTTAGGAATGTTTTATTAGAAGTTAATTTGTATATACACGAAAGCAATAAAATACTATTTTCAGACATTGATTTTCCACCAGATTTTTGCTTTGTTGAAGTATGTCTGAAACAATCATTCCCACGTTGATGCTATGACCATGCTAGGGTCGCATTATGAGTTGAGCTGGTATAACTAAAGTTTCAGCAAAGACTAATTTCATCTTGGACTTTTTTGAATGGAGTTGGCTAATGGCTTCTTCCTCTTTCTCACCTTTAATTGTATCTTAAAAATAACCATTATTGATGGGAAGCTGTCAGTTGGTTTTTAAGGTCCATCACTGAAGTTGATAAATCTTTGAGAGATTGCTGTGGTTAAAGGAAAATGTCTACCTTTTTTCAAGTGTGGAGTTTTGAATTGATTTGGAGAATTGATTGAAAAATTGTTGTGAGCCTGAGGTTGATGGCATGAGCACTGTTTGAGGCATGTAGGCCCTGAACTATTCATTCTCAAGTTTATAAACTCTAGCTATTGAAGTCTGCCTGTGTATTAAAATGGTTTCCCAGCACATACAGCAAAAAGTCAAGGTTATTACCTTGGCCTTCAAGGCCCTTTTCTTTCTGACTTCCTGTTCTTTTCCCCCTTCCTTCATGCTGGCTCCTTAATTCTCCTGAAGTACACATCACACGCTTCTGGGAAGATCCGCTGTGCTCCCCTCCTGCTGACCATACTCACATGCCTCATTCTTTCACTTCTGACTACCGGTCTCCCCTCCACTACACCTGAAATGACAGCTCTCATCACCCGCCATTCCTTTTCCTGCTTTATTTTTCTTCATAAAATCGAGACTGACAGACTTTAAATTGATGTCTATCTGTCTCTTCTTTTC
Organism: Fukomys damarensis; assembly: GCF_012274545.1. NCBI lineage: Eukaryota > Metazoa > Chordata > Mammalia > Rodentia > Bathyergidae > Fukomys > Fukomys damarensis. The sequence continues at coordinate 21,606,447 of NW_022900945.1, read as the reverse complement.
TTATCTGTTTCTCTTGTTAGAATATAAGCTGCCTGAAGATGCAGCCCTATCCTGTTCACTGTTGTATCCCCAACACTAAGAATTATGGTTGGCCACTGTAGGAGTTCGACAGATACTTGCTGAATAAATGAATAAGCGCTTATAGTTATCTGATTTCTCAAAATAAGTACCTTAGGAGAGACAATTCTTTTCTCACAGTGCATGATGATAGCCAATCTAGATGGAATGCAGCCTAAGAAATTTGGATAAATTGAGCATCAATTCTTTTCCTAATTTAAAAATCTCATCTAAGCTCATGAGTCCGACAGGCTTCCTTCAAAAGGACAAACGCCAGTTGGCCATTGTTCAAAACTTTTTGGGGTGTTCAAGGGCAGGGGAAACCCTGTCTCCAGCAGTTACTATCTAATTTGTAGCCGTGGAATCTATTGATTTCCACATTTCCACCTTTTTGAGCCACATTAACAACCACAAGGAAAAATATCAAGGGGAAAATGGGTAGATAAGTGTCAACAGCAAGTGTTCTTAGGAAACACTCCCTGTCACAGCAATTCACAGAGTGCTGACTTACATGATTTCATAAACCCGGTTACTCGCTTGCAAAGTTATCTAGTGCTTAAAATGTAATAAGCGTTAGAGGCTTTTTTCTTTGTTTTTGCTGTGAAAAACTGTGTATCCTTTAGAGAAGCTCACAATTTATATACTGAAAATATATAAAAGAATTATGTGTCAACAAAATGGTGTTTAAGGTTTTAAATCATCCAAACAGTCAGCCCTGAGACTTCCTCACTAGAACATCTCAGAGTCTTTATGAAAGTTTTATTCTACAATTCCCTGCTTGCCTTTACTCTTAGCTGCTTCTTCTAGCTATTCATAGATTTTGAAAAATAGAGTTTATATACTTTAAGTTGCAAGGCATTTAGAATTTTCATAATCTCTTTATTGTGGCTGAAGCAGTCAAAAAAATGAAGTCTACTGTTGATAATATTTCACTGTGCCTTTGCTAGATTAAGTGGGGCAAGGAGCTAGAATTTATGACATTTTTAAATACTACATTTTTAGGAAGCCTTTATTATGAGCAAGGTGCTGGATAATTAAATTAGTTTCAAAATACTTGGTGAAGATCCGAAAGCAGGGTGATAATGAAGCTTTATAAAGAATAGATGTTGAAAATGAGGTTCTTGAGAACAAAGCTCTTACATTCTCTGTTTTGTATTTTTCATGGCATGTAGCAATGTGCTAAGCAAGCAGTACATGATTATTGGTTCTTGTTCAATTAATTTATGTAAGTGTATAGTTTCTCCTTATTCACATTGGTACTTTCCATGGTTTCAGCTACCAACTGCATTCTGAAAATATTAAATTCAGAATTGTAGAATTAAATAGCGTATAAGTTCTACTTGGGTACCGTAATGCGTAGCATAATGAACTCTCACACTGCCCCACTGTGCCCTTCCCCCAGGATATGAGCCATCCCTTTGTTCAGTGTTACCAAGTGGTATAAACTACTCTCCTGTTAGTCACTTCGCTGTCTGCTTATCAGATTATTGTGGTATTACAGTGCTTGTGTTCAAGTATCCTTTAGTTTACTTAATACTGCTTCTGAAGTACAAGAGTACAGAGGCTGACATTTGGGATGTGCTGAAAAGAAAACATGAAGTACTCCCTTTAAGTGAATAGGTGAAAATTCTCAACTTAGGAAGGAGTGACAACACATAGTTTATGGAGAGTCCTCATTGTCTGTGGGTTCAGGCATCCACTGGGGAACCACTGTGTTTGAGAATCATATGTAGCATTTTTTTACAAGATTAAGGCAGGTTGGAAATTTTTCTTGAGTAATTTATTTATGTTTTATTTTTGGTACTGGGGATCAAACTCGGGCCCTTGTGTTTGTGAGGTAGTTGGTGAAACCACTGAGCCAAATCTCCAGCCCGAGTGATTTACTTTAAAATGCGATATCTTTGGGTGAATGTTGAAACAAGTGTGCTATCTGACTGATTAGTGTACAATTCTTTAATGTGTACAATTTCTTTAATGTATGTTTACTGACAGCAGATTACCACCTGCCCCCTATGACCCTCCTCTTAATTCCTCATTGGTAGATTTCATATCTATTCAGTGTTTGCTGTGTTTCAGTTTCTTTATCTGTTCTTACCCTTAGGAAGCTTTTGGTCTAGTTTCAAGCCAATTAAAAAATGGGGAAAAATCAATTCTGTTTTGATTAGACTCTTTTTACTAGAACTAAGCTTTAGCTCTTACTTTCTCAGGTGTTAGAAAGATTATTATAGGGATCATTTTAAAAGGATAAAACCACAGGAACCTAAGGAAATCAGAGCCTTTTGCCTTTAGGAAGAGCAGAATTGAATGCTGGCTCTGGGTCCTGGTATCCTTGGGCTTTCAGTATTCTTAGAGTACAAGATCATGTGCCTTCATTGGTCCCTTTTCATGTCTCTCTATTATGTGTTCTTGTGTTTTCTACTCTTAAAACTTATTGTTATGAGGGTCTTGTTAATCAGATTTCTATTGATGTGACAAAATACCTGAGATAATTGACATAAAAAGGAAGGTTTCATTTTTGATTCATGCTTTCAGAGGTTTAGTCCGTGGTCACTTGGTCCAGTTACTTTAGGCCTGTTATGGCACAGTACATAATAGTGGGAGTGTGTGACATTTGAAGTCTGTTTACTTCATGATAGCAGGGAAAAGGGAAAGTGGCCAATGTATTAATATATCTTCAAGGGCTTGTCTTTAATAATCTAACTTCCTCCCATTAGGCCCCAACACCTCTCAAAAGCACCATTAGCTGGAGAATAAGCCTTTTGCCTACGTCTTGGTGGGACATTTATAATCTAAACCATTAACAGGAATCAATCATAATTTTACTCCAAATAATGACTTTTCAGAATAGAGTTTTTTTCTTGCTGCCAACTTTGCCTGTGCATACCTTAGATCAAAATACTTAGAAAGCTTGAATTAGTCTAGACTATGTTTTTTTTTTAAAGCAACCACAGCTACCCTTAGACATTCTGTGCTCACCCCTAATTCAGTCATCTGTGAAAAGAGGATTAGGTCACACAGTAAAAACAGGTCTGAGAGCTATTTGTTCTCCAGAACTACAGCGAAGGCATAGTAGAAGCTTTGTGTTGCTATGTCTAGTTCATTCTAGCCTTGTAAGTGCTAGATGTTATGGTGCACAGGATTTCTAAGGACAGAATTGGACCATTCAGTCAAGTCTGAGAATAGTCAGAGCAGAAACTTTAGGGAAGATGATATCTAAGTTTGAGATAGAGAGGTAGGTGAAGAAGGGAAGAAGTAAAGACCTGAATTAGACAAATATAAAAGCATAAATAAGGAAAAGGGACATAAGATATAGCGGCACAGTTTGTAATAGCTAAATCTTGGAAACAGTCCATTTGCCCATCAGTTGGAAATGGGGTAAAGAAGATGTGGTTTTTCTATAAAATGGAATACTACTCAGCCATAAAGAATGAGAAATTAGAGTCTTTCATAGGAAAATGGTTGCATATTGAGGATATAATCCTAAGTGAAATAAATCAGTCACACATGTGTAAATACCGAATAGTTTCTCTGGTGTGAAAAGCTGTAATAGTACATAAGATTCTAATGAGATAATTGACCATGTGAAATAGGAAGAAAAGGGCTAAAGGTGTAGGGAAAGTGAGAAGGGTAGGGGAAAGGTAATAAGGGAAAAGAAAAAAATATGAGAAAATGAAAAAATGGAAATAAAGTGTTTGTAAATGGGAAGGGGAGGAGGGGTGAAGGGAGGGCATGGACAAGGGGAAAAAAATGAGAACCAAGACCTGTCATGTAAAGGTACAAGATCCCAATAATGAATGTCATTGTACTATATACCTAAAATATACCAATAAACTCAATAAAAGAAAAAAAGATATATGTTTCAGGGACTGAACCACATGTGATTTAGTAAATATTCTTGAAACTTGAATTATTAAGTCCAGAGTAGTAGGAAATAAGAATAGGGAAAGGCAGGATCCATATTATAGTGCAGTGAAAGTAATGAGAAACCATTTCCTGTTACACAGGAGTGACTAGCAGGTCACATACATTTTTTAGATATGGCCAGTGGGAGATGCATTTGGACATGGTAAGACTGGAGATAGGAACACAAGATAGTTGGGTAGTTCAGGCAAAATATTGAAACTATCCTAGCCAGAAAGTAGAGGAGAGTGGAGAAGAGGTCATATGTTAAAGGAATATTTCTTGAATAGAATCAACTATGTTTGACCACTCATTATCCTGTGGTAGGTGAAGTAGAAAGAAAAGTCTGCAGTTTTATTTAGGCAAAGTTGTGGGTGGTGGTATCATTGGGTGAGATGAGAAATCGAAGAAGAGTAGATTTGAGTAGATTTGGAAGGGAATTGAGACACAAAGGGATGTTATGTTGAGGGTGCCTGGAACGAGGTATGAAAGAGGAAGAGAAATGAGCAGTCTATTCAGTTTTTCCTTATTTCTCTGAGAAAAATTACAGTTGGAAGTTGAATAGGTGGGGCAAGTATGAAAGAGAAAACCAAAGGCTTATCCCAAGAGCGATTTAGATTCAGTCATCCCATCATGGATGACCACACCATCTGCTGTTTCAGTAGCCATGTTTTCCCAACCCACGGCTTCCTAGACCTCCAGTTAAATGTATTCTTTTGATCCTGATGATGTAATTGGAAAATATTCATTAAACTAACAAAGGAGGAACATTCCTTCATTCTTTCAATAAATACTTACTATGTGATATGCTCTGTGAAATAATTTAGAAAGCAAAATTTGCTTACTGCCTGCACATGATTTTGATAAATTGGAGCACTAAAAAACAAGGTAAATGAGGAGACATTCAGATTACCAAGCAAAGGGGAAAAAAGAGACACATCTTCAGTAGAATGGTAGAAATGATTGATTTACTTTAGGAGAGCATGGCAGAAAAAGATGGGCCAGTTGACTACGTATTGAACAGGATTCAAGAAAGTAAATAAAAGTAAGTACGATTTTGAAATATCTAAATAGAAGTATAATATTTAAAATCAAGCAGTGATTCATCTTTTTTGGAAGTCAGATTGCTAATTGAATTCTATATCTGTTAAAGTTCTTTGGTTTTTAGCAAGAGAAATAGACTTTGATTATTACCTATGATAATTTTACTCTTAAATAATAGGAAATCCAAATCAAAGTGACTGAAATCATAAAAGGAACCTAGTACCTCCTAAACTAAAAAAGAAAAGCTTCTGGCCTCTTACCATAACCAAGAATGTGGCATCTTTCTTTTCTTTCACTACAGTTTCAATGTTGATTTTTTTCTAAAGCTGGTCCCTCTTGTGATAGGTAGATGCTTCAGGTTTTACATCAGGGAGAAGGAGAGTATATTTTAAAATAATTTCCATGATGATAGAGGCAACCTCTCCTAAAATCTCCCACAAACATGATATATTTGATGGGCCCAAATTCAGTTACATGTCAACTTTCAAACCATTTGCGGTGGCCAAGGGAAGAAGATATGATAGTTAACTTGAGCTAAACAAGCTGCACTCCTAGTCAGATAGATGGAGTCAGTTCTATACCAGTCGCATAGCTAGTTGTTTAGAGTTCTTCCTGCTAGGAAGAAAGCAAAAAGGAAAGGAGGAGGTCACATGTGGGAGAAACAACCAGCTAATAGCCACTATACTGATGGGCAGAAAGTGGTAGTTTGGGTAGCCTAGGTGGTAGCTCTTCCTGAGGCTATAGATTCCTAATAGAAATGTGGGAGAATCTATCATAAAAAAGGACAGGGAACATATAAACTTCTGGAGCCTAAGGGTTGAGTTTATGGGAGCCAGTTGACACTAATTGCAGATCATATTGCCAGAAAGAACCCATCCTATTGCCTTTTCATTCTTGTTTCACTCTGCACAAAGTCACAGAAAAGAGGATAGGGAACCAACCTTGGCTCATGTGCTCACGAGTCAGGGAGGAAAATTAAGCTAAACTTGGTGCTGCAGAGGATCCCTGCACAATTGTTCATATGGAGGAGAGATCATTGCTCCCAAAGATTTTGAAGTTTTCTGAGTAAACACAGAGAAAGATGTGGCTTGTCAAGCATAACTGTCCAAAGTATTATATTTTAAATATATAGAAAAGAGGTAGACTATAAGAGATAATACCAAGAATTAATAAATGGGATCATACCAAAAACAACCAACAGAGTGGGAAAACAACCTACAAAATGGGAAATAATTTTTGCCAGTCATTCCTCAGACAGGACTAATAATATCTAAAATATATAAAGAACTCAAAAATTAGATTCTCAAAATAAAAGACCCAATAAAAACCATGGGCAACTTAAATGAATAGACACTTCTCCGAAGGGGAAGTACAGAAGGTCAATAAATCCGTGAAGAAATGCTCAACATTTTTGGCCATTAGAGAAGCTCAAATTAAAACGTTACTGAGATTCCCTCTTACCCCAGAAAGAATGGCCATCATCAAGAAATCAAATAATAGCAAATGCTGGTGAGACTGCGGGGAAATAGAACCACTCTACACTCTAGGTGGGAATGTAACCTATTTAACAATCACTATGGAAATCTGTATGCGGATTTCTCAGAAAACTAAAAATAGGAATTCCATTTGATCTAGGTATTCCCCTCCTAGGACTCGTCCCAAAAGAGTTAAAAACATCATTTTGCAGTAATACATAATATCATGTTTATAGCACCACAATTTATAATAATAGCTAAATCTTAGAAACAGTCTATATGTCCGTATATGTATATGTCCATCAACAGACGAATGGATAAAGAAAAGGTGATACTTACACACCATGGAGTATTACTCTACCAAAAAGAAAGGTAAACTTGAGTCATTTGGAGGAAAATAGATGCACTTTGGAACCATAATGTTAGGTGAAATAAATCAGATACACAAGCTTAAACATTGCATTGGTTTCTCTTATATGAGACGTCCTAGGTACTATGTAAATAAAGATAAAAATAAGACACAGATAATAGGATATAGAGAGATCTTTCTCAAAGGAGACAGGGATCAAGAGATGGAGGGAGAGGAGATGGAGGGGAGAGAAAGGGGATGAAAAAAGGAATTAAGATGTGTTGTGTGCATGGACCAACTTTATACAAGAAATATAAGCATTGTGTACTGCAAACATATTCTAATAAAAAATAAAATAAAAGAAGTATAACCAACTTAGAATGATAGAATTAAATAAAAACATAATTATAATATGAGTACTTTTGACTGAAAATATATCTGTTGAAACAACTTGTTATTGAACATCTAATATATGTAATATGCTAATGTTAATAAATGGATTTATGAAACATCCTCTTTGCCCTTCTGAATGATATAATGAATTTTAAAGTGAGCAGGAAAGGTGCATAAAAATCATGCAATCTTATTCCTTATTTTTAAACTGAGGAGAACTAGCTATACCAGGTGAAATACCAAGTATCTCACTCCACTGGGACTAGAACCCTACATTGTACTCTCCTGAACTATGTAGAGGGCTCTTTCTACACTTTACCTACCTACTCCTTTATTTGCAGAAATGATCATAAGCAGAATAAAGTTTAGAGAAAGGACCATATCATTATCTCGTGTTGGGGGAGGCATGAAAAGTAATTGCAATGTCTTTTTTATCATCGTGAAAAAGAGAGTCGTCAAAATCTGTTTTTAAAACCCTCACTGTGCATTCATTTCAAAATGAGAGTCATCAGTTAAGGGAACCAGAGAATTTTCTCCATCAGAGATTGCTCAGGAAAGAAGCAAAGGCCAGTGTTTGGTGCTACTTTCCAGAGGACTAAAATGACGATTATCTGTGTAGAATGATTTCTGTCCAGTTATGCTCCATACAGAGAAAGGTGAAAGACACGGAGTCGATTCAGGTTCTCCAACTTCTCAAGATGTCTTCAGATCTTAATAGGCTGCAGCTTCCGGTTCTTTATTGTACTTTAGTTTGATTAATCCTTTCTTCCTGTTCTTGTTTTAATCCCTCTGCTACTGTAGTACATGTAAGAATCAGCAGATGGGGCCCTTGTTTCCTTTGAAGACTGTCAGGGCTTGAATTTTGTTAGTATCTGTGGTCCACATGAATTTTTCTTTTTGCTTTTATAGCATGTACAATTTGCACTCTGTGTAGTCACAACCCTTTACTTAATCAAGAAAAATAAAATTCACTAATGACAAAAATTATCTTTCTTCCTTTTCTCCCATGCCTCTGTAGAATTAGATAAACTAGATCTGTTTAGAAATGTAAAAGGGAGTGTAACACTCAAATAACAGCATCTTTCAAAGAGCAAGAAAAGTCAATGTCAAGATTAATCTGCTGTTCTTAAGTGAGGAAGCTGTAGGAAAGGCTGCTACATAGGACCACAGGTGACATTCTGGTTGTAACCCAGGTTATCCTGATTCTGCGTTATTTTATTTCCTCTCTCATGAATCTCAGTTTAGGAAGACATTGTGTAAAATGACTGTTTTTTAGCACTCACCAATGATTATTATTTTTTAAGTGATGTTTGTCGATAGTCCATAAAGGAAAGAAACCAGTCATCTGGTTTTTGCACCTGTTCAAGTGGGTAAATTTTAGCTTCTTAAAGGTGGGATCCTTTTCCCAGCAGAAATCTAACAGCACTTGGAGAAAGGAGGATAGTTCACTGGGCAGAAGAGATGACAGCATTTGGTCCTCATGGATTCTTCTCTTGCTTTTCTAATGTGACCTTGCTCTTGAGAATTAATCACTATTTTTCTTGAGCCCTGAAACAGGATGATCTAGAATTTTATTTTTATTTCTAGGAAAGTACCTCTGAGATAACCAGAGCAAAAATGTTTATGTGTAAAGCTTGATTATGTGAATACTTATTTCAATGTGTTTGTTACAGCTCCGATTAGTATGCTTTAATTGAAAGTATCTTCCTTGGTGTAATTGATATTTGTACTGTACATAAGCTCTTATGCTTGGACAGATCTTATTAGCAAATTTAAAACATTTCAGTAAGAAGATTCAGGGTATATCACTGACTGATGGGAGAGATAAAATTAGGCCTCTTTTTTGTCATTATTCTGAGTTTAAACAAATAGGTCTGATGTCCAGCATTAACGCCACATCTTAAGAGCTGATGTTTTTAGCTTGAAAGACATCCTATTATTTTAAGGTACATTACAAATCACACACATTTCCAAATTCAGATCTTAAGTAGCTCATAAATCAGTAAGAGTGAAGTGTCTTCATTGATAACATCCTTTATATTTTTATAAATTTGTAACGTACAGTGGCAAATTAGGATGCAGTTTGCAGATTTAGGATCCACAGAGTTTATACTGATGAAACTAATGTATTACTTCTGGGTAGAGACGATGCTTGCCTGTGGTTAGCCTGAAGCAAATTTGAGGAAGGAATCACTCTTCTTCCCTTTTTTTGTGCTGACATGCTAAGTGATATATACAGAAATTGTGTGTGCAACTTGTGCCTTAGTCTGAGGAAGTGTTTACAGGCAAATTTCATTAGTACTTGATTAGTACTTGTGTTAATTAAGCGAGGCACAATTTTGCCTCAGGTTGTAGTGTGACGCGTTAAGGCTGGACTCAAAATGTGGCCCTAAATGCATGTGTTGGGAACCCATAAAGCCCATATAATCCCATAGAGAATTCTCACTTGACTCCCCCATTAAGGGTCTAAAAAAGTAGAACAGAGCACTCTGTTCCCAGTGCAATTTGAGTTCACTCAGATATGTGATATGCTAATATTTAGATTAAGCAGATGGCAAGGAAGGCAGCTGTTAGTTGAGGATTGTTTTTCCCTTTCTGCATATTATTTTCAAACAAACAGTTTGAGAGGTAAGTTACTCTACCTCCTCTATCTGCTACTCACTGAGTTAAAAGGAGAGGGGTGGGAGTCTGGAAGAGAAAAGCCCAGTTAAATTATGATCACCCTCTGTACAGACTGTACCCATCTACTTTGGTTTAGTGAGAAACCTTTGCTGTTTTTATCATTTAAAGAAAAGGGAGAGGTTCGGGGATTTAGCTCAGTGGTTCCGGTGTCTGCCTCGCAAGCTCAAGGACCTGAGTTCGATCCCTGGTACCAAAAAACAAAAACAAAAACAAAGAAAAGAAGAAAAGGGAGATAAGTCCTGGCCAAGGGGAGGAAGTGAATTTGAAAATAAAATCTTGGAGCAGAAGAACTCATGTCATGTCTTACCCAACATCTGATTTCTCCTCAGGGCTTGGCGTTTCTGACCCTGATTCTCCTACTTTTCTGTGGTCTTCCTCTTCTCTCTTCCTTGATCAAAATCTCTTTTCCCTATCCTACTTTCTTTGTAATTTTGAAGTTTTCCACTTTCTTTTTTTGTGACCCAAAATATGAGGTGACATCTTAGTAACTTTATTTTTAAAAAACTTCAGAGTTACTCCAAGCTTACCCAATTTCTTACAAGTAAAAAGCTGAAATTTTAATTATGAGATTCGATCATCTATAGAATCGTAACTTTTTAGACCTCAGATTAGATATCATTTAAATTTTTTTTTCAGCTTTAATTGAGTTTATTGGTACATTTTAGGGATATAGTACAGTTACATTCATTGTTGGGATCTTGTACCTCTACATGACAGGTCTTGGTTCTCATTTTTTCCCCTTGTCCCTGCCCTCCCTTCACCCCTCCTCCCCTCCCCATCTACAATCACTTTATTTCCATCTTTTCATTATCTCACATTTTTTTCTTTTACCTTATTACCCTTCCCCTACCCATCCCACCTTTCCTACACCTTTAGCCCCTTTCTTCCCATTTCACAATGTCAGTAATCTCATTAGGATCTTATGTATTATTACAGTTTATTCACGCCAGAGAAACTATTCAGTATTTACACATGTGTGACTTATTTATTTCACTTAGGAGTATATCTTCAATATGTATCCATTTTCCTATGAATGCATCTATTTTCTCATTCTTTATGGCTGAGTAGTATTCCGTTTTATAGAAAAACCACATCTTCTTTATCCAATTTGCAACTGATGGGCAAATGGGCTGTTTCCAAGTTTTAGCTATTAAACTGTGCTGCTATAAACATGGGTGTGCATACATCACTGTGATATGATTCTTTTAGTTCTTTTGGAAAGATACCCAGCAGCTGGGTCAAATGGAACCTCTAGTCCCAGCTCTTTGAGGTATCTCCATATTGATTTCCACAGTTTTTGCAGCATTCTGCACTCCCACCAACAATGGAGGAGGATTCCTTTCTCCCCACAACCCTACCAATATTTGTTATTGTGTGATTTCTTGACAGCAGCCATTCTTTGTGGGTTGAGGTGGAATCTCAGTGTTGTTTTCATCTGCATCTCTCGAATGATAAGTGATGTGGAACATTTTTTCATTTATTTAGTTGCTGCTTTTACTTCTTTGTCTGAGAAATGTCTGTTCATTTCAGATGCCCATTTTTGAATCGGGTCTTTATATTTGAGGTGGGGGCTGACTGTTTTGAGTTCTTTATATATTCTCGATAGTAGTCCTTTGTCTGAGGAGCAGCTGGTAAAAATTTTTTCCCACATTGTAGGTTGTCTCTTAGTTCTGCTGATGGTCTCTTTTGCAGTACAGAAGCTTTTTAATAAGATGAGATCCCAGTTGTTGGTTCTTTGTGCTAGTTCCCATGCTACTGAGGATTTGTTCATAAAGTCTTTTCCTGTGCCAATGTCTTCCAGAGTTTTGCCTAACTTATCTTCCAGCAAGTTTAGTGTTTCTGTTTTAATGTTTAGATCTTTAATCCACTTGGATTTTAATTTAGTGCATGGTGAAAGATAAGGGTCCGGTTTTAATCTGTGGCAGGTTGAGATCCAGCTTTTCCAATACCATTTATTAAAGAGGCCATCTTTCCTCCAGTGGGGATGGTCAGCTCCTTTGTCTACCTCCAGAATGGAGGCCTGCTCCCACATATCTCTGCTTCTATTCTACTGGTGATCTCCGAAGTTGGTATATTTATTTTCCTAAATAATATACCAAGGAAGACAGATCAGAAGAACAAGATTAAAATGCGAGTTCTGACTCCCAGAATTTGCCTGGAAAAGTTTGCTGCAGAATGCCTGGAATCTTCTAGAACCAAACATTTGTACCTTGGATCTCTGCATACTCTATGACCAGAATTCAGGAAGGGTGCCTTGAGCAGCTTATAGTAAGAGTCCACCCCCATTCTACAAGTGAAAACTTTGTTCCTTTTGCTCTGATAGCACAAAGAAATGCTGGTGTTTTTATCCAGCTGGGAGAGTACCCTAAGCTCGAACTTGCCAGTGCTCTGTGAGTGGATCCTGTAAGTAGCTTTATAAGGGTATTGTTCCATCAATGTCCCCAAACAATAGTACCCCCATCCAGAATTCTCAGTTGAATCTCAAGAATGCAGGAAAGTTAACTTCATCTTTGCAGGGACTGACAGAGTGTCTGAAGAAGCACTTCTGCAAGTACTTGTCATTTGTAGTTTGACATTTCTGACTTGCTGTGCCCCATAAGCGTGAATTTGGAAATACCTTTAGGAAGGATTTACATGTCACAAAATTTTGAGAATAAGTCTGATTTTCATTTGTCATTTTAGACTCAGATTTTAATTTTTTTTTATTTTATTTTAAAGGGAGACATTCTGCTTAGGTCAGCCGTAGTTTCTATAACGTGAACTGGTTTACTAGGTCTTAACATAGCAAGTGCTTCTGAAACACCTGATCAGGGATTTATTAATTTTATGAGTAGCAATTTTAGTAAATTATGTGTGAGACACCCTTTAAAAATCCATTAGTGTAGCAAGAACCCTGATGCCTCTGTTCCTACCCTCTACAGTACCAGACTTAGTTACCGCTAATGAATTTCATAATGAGTTGTTCTCTCTCTCCCCCTTTCTTTCTTTCTTTCTTTCTTTCTTTCTTTCTTTCTTTCTTTCTTTCTTTCTTTCTTTCTTTCTTTCTTTCTTTCTCTCATTCTCTCTCTCTCTCTCTCTCTCTCTCTCTCTCTCTCTCTCTCTCTCTCTCTTTCTTTCAGGCTGGCCTTGAACTCAGAGTGATCCTCCTGCCTCAGCCTCCCAAGTGCTGATATTACAGGCATGTGTCACCACTCTTGGCATCATTTTCCAGAGTTCTTATGGTGACTTCTATACATTAGAGGGTTTTAATTCAATTTGACATCTACTGGAAGCAGGATTTTGATTCAGTTTCACATTGTCTTTTGTTCAGAAGTGATTACGAAAGACTGATTTCCTTATTTCTAACTTTCCCATCGCCTTTCTGATCTCTGCTCACCAGATTATGACTGGAAATCAGTGGGGTCCTCCAGCCCCTAGTCTGAAAAGACTCTCCTTCTCTGGCTGATGGTACTGTATTGAACCGGGAAACTGGACATCTCTATGGAACGTGCAGAACCTTTTCTGGAAGACATCTCCAGTGCTTGCCCTTCTCAGTAGCTGAGTGTGCCATCTCCAATTGTAAATTACAGGGTGTATTCTTTAGGCTGTAGGTGCACAAAATCGGGATTACCATTGAATTACAGCAAAATTTTAAATCGGACATCACAAAACATGGCTAAGTCAGTAAAACAGATGAATTTGCAAGCCCTTCTTGCAATACTATATTCATCCATACTTGGCTTTTTAAAAAGCTGGTAATTTTATAACTTAAGATTGAAAAGATGAAATATTTTCCTCTTTATTGCCAAAATAGCCAGAGAAAGGAGAGGAAAAACGACTGACAGACAGCCGTCTGCTTCCCTTAGTGAACATATTAAAGACCCTTGATAATGAGAACGTTAGTTCCGGAGACAAAGAGTTAGTTCATTTAAATGATTATTACTTTGTCAAACTTGTATGCTTTTTTTTTGTATATTTAAAGAAAATTTCCTTTGAGCCTGTTTCCGTCCTTACCAAGTATTTACAATTTCTTTCAAGTCAGATCAAATGGGATTGCACTTCCTGTTTCATGAGGCTTGGCTCTACCATTGAAAATTATGGGTGCCAAGCAGAAAGAATCGGGTAACTGAAGGGAGGTTTCTCCCTTTAGAAGGAAAAGCTGTGTTTTAGTTGAAAAGGAAAGACAATGCAGCTGTTTTGAGTAGCTTACATCTTTAGAAATGCTAATGAATGTGATTGAATCTCACTGAAAGTGGGGCTGAGCAGTGCAAGTCAAAAAGAAAAAGGAGTTTTGAGAAACTATTCTCATTTAGAGACAAAGATCTTATTTACAGTAGCTTTATCCAGAGATCTTCATTTGTAGTGCTCCTAATTTAAAAATGTAGAGCCAAAGCAAAAATGTGCACCTAAAATTTTGGCCCTTCTCTGTTTTCTCGAATTGTCTTTTTTTAGGGAGTGGAGCAATGATTTCAAATAATCACAAATTCAAGAAATTGGGTGTCAGATTTTGCTAGCCCATCCTTATTTAACTGAAATCCGGTGTGTGCAATTAGGAAACAATGAAGGCAGGCAAAAGGAGAGGCTTGTGTCTATTGAAGTTCTGGTGATAATGCTTAACTGAAGCTTGAGAACAATAGAGCTGTGTAATTACTGAGGATTATAGTTGCTATTCTGCATTCTACATGGATTTTTAAGGCTAACAATTGATCTATCCATCATAGGCAACTAGTTTTCAATTTTCCAGGGATTTGGAGGGAAATCTTAGATACCTATCAAGGGCAAACTTGGCCTACTTGGAATTCTTGGGCTTCCTCCAGAGGAGCTGCTGATGCCTGGGTGCTAATGAAGCATCCAAAATAATAAAAGGAGGCTGGAACGCAGACAGTAGGAGATTCTTGTAGGGAAAACGAAAGTATCTTTTACCACCATCCATCACTGGGTTCATGACTGAGAGTCTATTGTAGTTGGAATGTATTCCCCAAAATTCATGTTGGAAACTTAATTCCATGAAGTGGTGGAGTGTTCAGGAGGTGATTAGGTCAGGAGGGCTCCTCCCTTCTGGATGGATGATGTGACCATGGCAGAGCGGGCTAGTTATTTGAAGAGTAGGCCCCTAATAAAAGGATGAGTATGGCCCAGATTTTCTTTGTCTTTCTCACCTGCATTCTCTGGCCCTTGAACCATAGTATGGAGCAACACCAAGGCCCTGGCCACATCCTGTGCCACACTCTTGGATTTCCCAGCCTCTGAAACTCTGAGAAGAATCAATGTCTATTGATTACAATGGACCTGGTCTGTGGTACTATGTTACAATAGCAGAACATAGGCTAAGCCCCTGTGACAAAAGACAGATAAACAAGAGAAAAGGATATAAATTGGTTTAGTAAGTTGTATGTGACACCAGACACTTGAGACATGAAGATCCAAAAGGAAAGACAACATGAGTATTTTTATGTTGAGGTTTGATTTAAAAAGTGGATAGTTAGAGATAACTGGTTGGACGAAGGATGTAGGATCTAATGTTAATCAACTGAGAGGACTTAGCAAGGCCTGTCCAGATTATTTGCTGCTTCTGCTTGTCTTCAGAGATAAGGTCGTTTCTTTTTCTCCATGTGTGCTGTGAGTACCTTTCTAAAGAGGGCCTCATGATTTGCTTTAGAGGAGAAGGGAGGAAGAAAACCAGAGTGACACCTTTAAGTTTTATGGCTGTTTCAGGGGAGCAGCAGGATGGGCAAATGAGACTGGCCTTCCTGTTTCTGTTTTCTCAAATGTCAACCTTCCCTATTTGTAGGGTAGCATGAGGAAACCTCTGACCTTTAATAATTCAGGCTCATTTTCCTGACTTCCTTCCTATGGTTCCCTTGCCATCATACTTTCTTTGCTGTTTTTTCAACTTTTTTCACTGTCGGAATCAGTTCAGAGTCCATGAAATCACATGTGGAAATAAAGAAGTTGGAGGGATTGCCTGTGTATATGTGCTGCCATGACAGAAAGAATTTTCTCTCTGTTTTATATTTTTATGTCCTGATGGAACATGGATGCTTAAAATAGGTCTGATCCTCAGTAAACACATATGAAATAATGCAAAAGAAACTTTGCAGGTACCCTGTGAACTCACCTTTATCCTGCTATTAGAGCCTACCTGGAGTACTGTAGCTAAGGTACACATGGCTTTGCGCAATATGATGCACGTGTTCTCCATGTTCTTGCACATAGAAGAACAAAGTGGATACTAAAGGAAAGAAGGAAAAAAAGGAAGAAGAAAGCTAGGTTATATTAGCTTTATACAAGCTGACACAAATTTATTTGTTTGGATGAAAACCTCAGAGAAATAACTGAGATATCAAGAGTGAACATGTTAATACACTTCAATATTAAGTACAGAAAATGCTCCACATATTTTGGACAAATTCATTTCTTAAAAATAAGTACAGTTTTGCTTTATCTGTTTTGAATGTTAGTTCTATAATTGTCTCTGAATATACAAGCCTTCTGACCTTTGTTTGCGCTGTGGGACTAAGTTTGGTTGTATTCAAAGATGAGAATGTCAAAGAAGGACTTTAGAATTTCTTGTGGGAGATGAAGATATTTAAATAGAAATATTTATCCATATTATGCTGAAACTTAATGAGTGAATTTAAATTTAAATTTGCATGCAGTGATGTGTCTGAATACAGACTTTTGCTCATGTATGGTTGTTTCGTTGGCTCAATCATTCATTCATTCACTTGTTTATTTATTTACTATGATCATTCATTCATTTATTTGTTCACTTAGTCACTGAGCAAGCACCAGAGAGTTCCTTGAAAAATGCATTTTGATAGACTGAATGGGAGAAGAAATGCATCCAAAATGCTTTTCACTATCTCTCAAAATAGTGTTTTCACTCCATTTTAAAAGCTATACAGTCCATTAGAGTTAATGCTGTGATCAGGCCTGGTGATTTTCCTCAGTGACTCTGAGAGTGAACTTGAGAACATGTGCGTTTTGGAGGCACATGCAGCCTAACTGAGTCAGCTTGCAGAAAATGTGTGGAATTCCACCTGCACCGCATGACAGGAAGACGAGGGAGAAGTAAAGTGACAGGAAAGTAGTGGGAAAATAAAGCTCGCGGGGAAACAGAAGCTGAGGCACTGACTACTTGTATCTGTGCATGACTCTGGCAGGGAAGTCTACCAGACAAAGGCATGTGATCGTCTGCTAGCTGCTGGGCAATTCATTGAACAGCAGAGCAAGAGCCTGGGACACTCATCTTGCCTAACAGAATGGCAGGGCATCTGTGCAAAAAAAAAAAAAAGTGTTGGTCAGGGCCAAGGATGGGGCTTCTCTCCTCAAGGACAAGTTCAATAGAATAAATTAGGGAGAATATAGAGTGGTGATTCTTAACCATTGCAAGAAAATAAAACCTCCTAATACATTAAAAAAGTCTTATTGGCATATTAAATAATGTTTGGCTTTCATCTATGCTTGTGGTGACTTATTCCTATCTACCTTTTTGTCACTCTGGTTAAGTGGAAAGGCGATGGGAGGATTAAAAAGGGAGCAATGTTACATGTCCTAAATTTTGGAAAAAGGACCCTGGCTCCAGAAATACTCGTAGAAGTTATTTGATCAAAAGAAGAATCATGTTAAGTTTATTAAAAATAGCCACATTCTCTTCATCTCTAGTGCTTATAGAAGGGGACATTGCATTATGTGAAAGTAAAAAAACCAGTGGTATTGAGAATGTGGATTTAGATACTCTGGAGGGATTCTGACATCTCACCTCTGAGCATCTTTAAGATCACAATTCTTGCCTGAGGCATTGCTTTACTTGATAAACAGAAGCACACATTTGAGGTCATATCAGTATTCTATACAATACAGTGATTTTTGTGAGCTGAAATTGTTGGATAATTAAATCAGAAACCAGAGATAATTGAGTTCAAGAAATAGCACTGGTGAAAAGCAAGGTCAAAGGGCAGGACGAAAGAACCCAACAACACACCCAGGGATCTGCTGGATGCAACTATAGTATTAAAGTGCTGTTATCTGAGCTGGGGATTTAGCTCAATGGTGGTTCTGCTGCCTGTCTATCAAGCGCAAGGATCCAAGTTCAATCCCTGGTACCAAAACAAAACACCAAAACCAAAACCAAAACCAAACAAAAAGTGCTATCAACTACATGGGCTCACTCACAGAGAGCGCAGGTGCTGTTAACAACCCTGGTAGCCAGAGCAAACAACAGTATGTTTACATAACAACTACATCTGCATTTCATCTTTCTGTCCACCAGCATTTGTCTCCATCTTTTGGCTGTGGGTGTGTCCTCCAAACTTCTTATGCCCCACCTAAGAGGTCACTTGGCTTTGCTGTATGCAGCAGCCTTTGGAAATCTACCTCTGTGTTTTGGAGCTGCTGCCAACTTTTCTCAACATACTTTAAAAGTCACAAGGCTTTGCTACTTCTCACCGTGTGTTAGAGTTGCAAATATAGCCATTCTGAGTTCACTCTCCTTAAAGAGTCCCTTTTATTCTTCACATTGAAGCTGTCAATTCAAAAAAAGGCTTGTTATAAATGGATTAATTTAAGGCAAGATTGTTGATTGACAGGACAAAGTTTGTTATATATGGATTTGACATCACAACTGTGCATAGCCAATTTTCCCACTAACAGCTTCTTTATGGAAGAATTCTTCCAGCCACATTGCATAAACAGCTGTTGGAAACACCTTTGCATCGATCATTTGTAATAGTTTATTAAAGTGGTACCTGGCAACATGTCTGTATAGTTAAAGGCTTGCTCATTACCAAACACCATTTTTCAGGAGTTTATTACTCAAGCTTTTCAAATCGTATCAAACTCAAAGCTCACATGTGAGCACTCACTCTGGGCATTGTTTTGTTAGTGTGCATTTGGAAGAGGGGACCCCATTTCTGAGAGTGACATGGACTATGATTGATTCTCCCTCAGATGTTTGAAAGAAGTTTGCTTTTATAATAATTTTTTATTATAATGAGTTTTTGAGTAGTTATAGTTTTTCTTCTCCGCAAATAAATATTTATAGGAAGAGACATCCTAAATATCATAAGGGTATTTTTATGATTTTTAATTTTATACTTTTATGTTTCAGCACCATGTTTGGAAACCATGTTTGGATTATATGGATGCTGGCTGCTGTTTTCCCTTTTCTTGCCTGTTACCCTTTGTTCCCATTACAAAGCCCTGCTTTACTGGCTTTCCTCTTTGAATTACATGGCAATATTCCTTCCTTAAGGTCTCTTCTGTATAGTGGCTTAAGAGGCAGGCATACAGTGCTGGGTCTGTGGTTGGAAGCCTAGCTCTTTCAAATGCTGTGTGCCCGTAAGCAAGTTATTTTGCTAACCCTATTGCGCATCCTCACCTAAATGATAGGAACAGTGAGAGTACTTCCTTCGTGGGGTTCTTTTAAGATCTAAGTCATTCCTACGCAGAAGGGCTTGGCAGAGTGCTTAATATAGTGCAAGAGTTTAAGCAGATAATTGCCACTGGCCAACTAGTGTAGAACAAGATAGAAATAGTAGGATGGCTTCAATTTTCCTACATACTTGGAATCTCTGATAGCTTTCTTCTGGGGTCAGGTCACATTTTTTTAATTGTTATTACAAATATTGGCCGGGGATTTAGCTCAGTGGTTCCACTGTCTGCCTTGAAAATGCAAGGACCTGAGTTCTATCCCCAGCACCAAAACCAAAACCAAAACCAAAACCAAAACCAAAAACAAACAAACAAAAACAAATATTGACAACCCTGACTATCTCCATGGGATGCTGGCAGCTCTTTTTGGCAGCTTCAGCAGCAGTGGTACTTTCTGCCCCAAACTTGGTATTCAGTGACTCTTCCTCACAGGGGGTAGAGGAGGAAGGTGCATAATGAACTGTGATACTCCATTAGCCTGGATGAGGCCCAGAGCCTATGAGGAGCTAAAGGAGCCAGCTGGCTCCCCAATAAGCCCTAGTTTTGCCAAGACAACTGATTGCTGATGAGGAAGCAAAGACAAAAGTCTGGTGCCAGGGGTGGAGTAAGGATGGCATTTCCCCCCAAGATTTGAAGTTACTGGCTAAGGCAAATCTTGAGGATGGCTTGAGCAAATGAATGCTTTAAACTCTGCAGAGAAAGGTTCTAATAAAACTCACCCTACCAATGTATCATTTCTAGTTTCTAAGGTAGTGGGCCCTTTTATGGGATGGAAATCAACTTTCTTGTGGATGAGTTGCCACCATCCCTGAAATGACTACCAGATCACACCCGACACTGCACGCAAAGCCCTGAGTGAGGTGAAGTTTTCCTCTCCAACATACTCGGGCTTCCATAGCTGGTTTCTGGGACAAAAAGAAAAAAAAAAGTTGATTCCCCAAATGTTGCCCGGTGAGGAAAGAAAGCAATTTATTTTCTTTCCCTTAAAAAAAGTTTATTAAGAATGAAAAGTCCTCTGACTTATTTTCCACAAAGTTAAGAGAAGGTACTCATAGGCAATGTAACTAATACTTTCTAGCCAAAATGGAACATATTTCTTTCTGTCCTTTCAGAAATGTTCCTATGTGCATCAAGAAGGTATATCACTCTCCTTTCTTCAGAAAATATTCCTTTTGCTGGGGGTAAAAATAAAAATTCTCCTCCCACTACATATACAAATTCTTAAGGAAATATGGTTTTATTCCCAAAAATATCAGAAAGTAGAAATAAAAAATATCACCTGCTAGAAATGCTCATATGAAGCAGCGCATAGTTTTGGAATTACTGTGGAAACATTGTGGAGTATGTACTGTCCAAAATTATGATTTTTGACACTATGCTTCAGTATGTGAGTTCAGTATGTGAATTTTTTTTCTTATTTATTTTCATGAAAATTAAACTTCAAGCAGATATAATCAAACCAGGCAGTGTTCACCCAACACCTCAGTCTAGGCAGTAATAACAGCAAAGGAAACTTATGTAAACGTACAGGTAACTTTTGAGCTTTGCTGTCCTGACACAATTTGGTGTTCTTTTGAGATGTCATTCTTCACAGTGACAAAAGGTTGAAAATCAATATGCTTTGACATTATTCCAAAAAGCACTCAGAAATAGTAACATTTTTTGAGATGAGGTAGGTAGAGAAGATTGGCATTTTAAAAAACAAATGTATACTGTTAGGATTCTGCCAACACCACCATCTTTGAATCCTATTTGGGCAGGTTGCAAAGAAAATTATGGCTAATCAGAAAACTAATCAATTTCAACTCCTTAATATTGAGGGGTCGCCCAATATTTTAAGTAATTGCTGATGGAACCCTCCAGTAAGAGGTCATCTCAAAGTCTTCTGCTGAATGCAATTATTGCACTGATGATTTGGGGTTACATTCTGTTTTCATGAGTCTTTAGGTTGTCCCAAATGGCAGCACGGGGAGGTATTTGGACCAAGAATGATTGACAGTGTCTGTAAGTACTTATTATGTCAAGGCTTTAGCTCGTCGATTGATGGGAAATGATGTATAATAAATTAGAATGATCACACATCATTTCCCATCGATTGAAATGCCAAATCCTTGACGGAGTAATGAGTTATGGCCAATACCACTCACTGTCTTAGGGGGAGATTGATTGCATATCCTTTCGTCAATGCGATCAAACAACTAAGAAATTCTAAGTACACATATAGCTCTCAAATTTTACTGTCTTTCCAGGGCAAGGCATAAAGTTAGTGTTGCCTCAGTGAGCACTGTGCAGTGCCATGTGTGTACTGGAGCAAGGGTATTCGTCATCATCTGAAGCAATGAGAACCTCACTCCCTGCAGGAATATAGATGCATCCAACTGCAGAGAGACCCAGTGAAGCACCATCAACACACCCCAGCTACAACAGAATTCATTTCTTCTATATAACAGAAAAGGAAGGCTCCCAGCTCTCTTCACAAAAGCAAAGGGAGAAAGTTGACAGTCATCTCAAAGGAATGAATGCTCATGTAGACAGTGGGTGAGCATTTCCCCCATTTCTCTTGTGTAGTCTCCTGCCCAGTATCATATGCTTTCTAAATCACGCAGTGGGAGAGAGTAATACATGTTCCTTCCTGGTAAGAAAAGGAGTTTTTTTTTTTCTCATCTTATAATTGAATACCAAAAATCATCAGCTGTAAAACGTTTTTATTTATTTAGGTAGCCAGCCTGTCTGCTTTTCCCAGTGGAGGTGGGAAGGCTGACATGATGCATGAAATTCACATTCTTTGTTCCCCAATCAGCATTCAATTACTATTTCTAAGGCCTTTGGACTTATTATGTCTTCATAGGCATTTTAAAGCTAAACTAAATAATGGTTCTTTAAAAATTTTATTCATTTAGTAGTAATATTTTGAGTACAGCCACTACATACAAGACATTCTAATAACCTTAACAAATTCTTATGGGAAATGACCCAATGTGAAAACTAACTTAGTTACAGAATGTCTTCAAATGACAAAACAACTTTTCTTCATGCTTAGAAAATGTAAATATTTCCCATCTTTGTACATGACAGAAGCACTTTATTTCTTCATAAATTGAAGACCACTGGACTGAAAATCCTATGAGGGTAGGGAATACTGTCTGTCTTATCAACTGCTGCCTACTTAAAGCCAAGAAAAGTCCCTGGCACATATCTGGCATTCAATGAATATTGCTGAATGAATAAATGAGGTATTTTGGAGTATACACTTTTAAATGCAAGTGAATTAATCAGTATTTTGAGAAAACTCTACTTGTATACTCATCTTCTCCCCAAGGTAGAATTATAGTGGCCATTATGACTTCTTCCAACACACAGTTCCATTTATTGTTACTATTGAAGGAGGCCAGAGGTGAAGAGGGAAAGCAGGCAGATACAACCAACATTTATTTAGTCCACCTTCAGGATGATATCTATATCATCTATATCTATATCTATATCTACATATCTATCTCTCTATCTATATATAATTGCTATGTTTTATATATATATCATTGCTATGTTATACAAATCTATATATAAATCTATATTGTATATGTTATATTTATTATATATTATATACACACACGCACACATGCACACATTATGTTGTTCCACTTACTATTGCCTTGTGAATAGGGATTTTCCTCATTTTAGAGATGTGTGCACTAAAAGTCCAGAGAAATTAGCTTTCTCCAATTGATACAGAAATGATAATCTGCTGCCGATCCATTTTGGAGGAACCAGGCTTCCATAAGACTAAGATGAGTGAGTACTCAGAGATCTAGAGAAGAAAACTGCTTGAAGATTCTCATGACAAGCTTGAGCTACCACTGTTCCAAATAAGAAGCAGTATGAGTACTGCAGAGTCCATCGTCTCCTGTCCCTACAACAGATACAGACAGCTGTGAGCACTTCTCAAATTCTCTCACTGAATGAGAGAATAGGTTGGGTTAGGGAATATCCTCTGAGGCATACTAAACTGTCAGGGAAGTAAAAGATCATAAGCACAATGCTTGAATTTCAATACTCCTTACTTATACATTCCGAAAGCAACTGTCGAGTATTTACTTGATGTAGTTGATTATATAGTTACTATTGAATAATCTATTCTCTGCCCTCCGTGAGCAGCCTGGAAGCAAGTATTTGTAAGACTCTAAGGTAAATACCGGTGGAATGAGTACAACATGGCACAGAGAGCAGAATGTGGGACAAAAGAGATTGCATTTTGGCTAGAGAAGAGAGGAGGATATAGGGAGACCACATAGATTAGCTTGGAATATATTCTAGCTCAGAGTGCTGAGAAGAATAGGAAAATTTCTGGTGGGAGGCAAATACAGCAAGATTTCAGCCCAGGGAACAGAATATGCAAAGATACTGTGGCATCTGTGTGAATTACATGGCATCTTTAAGAAACTGAGAAATATACTCCAGCCTTTATGATTTTTTTTCCTAGTAAAAAAGAATTAGGTAGGGTCTAGAAATCTTAAATAAGTAGATTCTAATATGACACCATAATATTGGTATTCATAAGAATTACTCCACACTGCCGCATGATTAATTCATAGCTGTTAATTGACAGAGAAACAGCTGAGGTGATCAGATTGCCTGGGAAATAGTCATTAACTTCATAGTAATTTTTTAAGTAATATTTTTATTAGTTTGCAAAAGACACTAAGCTTTAAGAGTGGAGTCACTTGACAAAGAACGAAGAGGCCAATCTCACTGGCTTCCTCTTATTCAAACAAGTGGAATATTATATCAAAAATTATTTTATCAGCACTATGTAAAGTAACAAGACAGCAGCCAAATAGCGTTATTTGCACCAAAGTAGATTTATATCATTCCTATTATGCTAGAATTTTCAGCAAAGCATCCTAGGGTAGCAGTTCTCTATTCCTAAATCACTAACAAGCAACTGCTTGATTCCATCCTTAGGAAATCTAATCCTGGTAGAGTTTGTAACAATAAATAAATAAACAAACAAACAAACAAACAAATAAATAAATATATAATAGACATGAAATTATGAAGAAAAAAATTTATTGTTTTTGGACTTCAGACAGCTGTACAAAAACAATAATTTTTTTTCTTCATAATTTCATGGCTAGAATATTTCTTCTTGCTATAGATCCTAGCAGCTTCAATATATAAGTTTCTTTATTAACTTGAGAACTTTTACCTTTTCACTTAAAGGAAGCACTTGATGGCATCTCTTTGGAATACTGAATTGCCAGCATCACTACTCTTGTGCTTTGGCCAATATTAAATAAAATAAGGGATACTTGAGTATAAGCTCTGTCTCCAAATCTGTGACAGTTGAGCCTATAACTGAGATGGCTACTGTATGACTAATTGGAGGGAAACATATTCAGTGTATAGACAATGAACAAGGGATTGATTTGTGTCCCAAGTAGAATGGAGGAAGATAGGCAAGATTTCCTTACACTACTCAGAATGGCATGTGAATTAAAACTTGTGTTTTTAATTCTGAAGTTTCCACTTTCTCCAAAAGTGTTGTCTCCTGGACAAGGTTTCTTCTTATGTGGATCCATACTTTATAAATTATCATTACAAATTGTTGCACCCATCCCTTCTATTCTTCATAAAAGTAAAAGCTCATGAGGTAATCTTCTTATTGCATATTTTACAATAGGGGCAAAAAGTACAGTAATGTTTTTGGCAGGAGGAAATAGTCCCTTCTCCACAGTTTTTTTTTTTTTTTTGAGACAAGGTCTTACTATGTAGTTGAGACTGACCTGGAATTCACTATGTAGCCCAGGCTGGTCTCAAACTCACAGTGATCCTCCTGCCTCGGCCTCCCGGGTGCTGGGATTACAGGTGTGTGCCACCATGTCCGGCTACCACAGTTTTTATAAACAGGTTGTTTGTAAACCATATAAGGATGAGCAAATCTGAGGACATTAATACACAAGGTCACAATAACATATATTCTCCCATTGCAAACCCTGAATTAATTTGCTCATTATATCCATCCAGTGTATCTGAAAGTAAACATTATACTATAGTTTACATTTGTATGGTGATTTGTAATTTATAAATCACTTTTAAAACATTGTTTTATGTAATGCCAACAATAACTTTTTCATTAAAGGAATTTTATTTACTGAGGTTATCTGAGATTGTGAAGCAAAGAAATAAGCCCAAGGATCCACCATTATGAAATGGTGCAATTGTGAATCTAAGCCATATATTTGATCTTCAAGTTCATTGCTCTGCCTATAACATCAGACGGGCATAGCCTAATTTATATTGTCAAACTTCTAAAGGTTCAAACACTAAAATAGATTAGAACATGTGTACCAGTCTTTTTCTTTTCTTGTTATGAAAATGGAGAATCCTTCTCTATATTAACTTTGGGGTTCTCTTAAGTCCACCATTATGGAAACGATTGGATTTTCTGACAAGAAACATTAAAGCTGATTTGACAAGGATGATGAGGCATTTTAAGAGTTTGATTGACTGTTAGCACAAAGCTTTTAGAGCTTGCTAAAACTGCATCAACTATAACTGAAAGGAATGGAAGCATCTATGCAGAGATTCCAGGGAAAGCCTGTGACAAAAAACAAAGGCAGATTGGTCAAGTATATATACATTCATCCAACAGGTTTGGGGTTCCTATAATATACAGTTAGTTTATATACTAACAACTGTTTAAGGTCCTCATATTCAGAGACTCACTGAGGCCTAAATAGGTCAGGAAGAAAAAAAAAAAGCATGTGTTTATTGAAAGACTTCCGGCGGACCTATTTAGTTGCTACTCTTGTTGAGTTACATGTTTGAAATTCTATGTTGCTACTTCCAATGTGAAAGAAATGTTCGCTCTTGTCACCACATCAATGAGGTGTGGCAAATCAGAGGCCAGTGCAGAGCAGCATCTTTGAATTTGATGGGATGTCTGTTGAAACCATTATGATGAGTGGTAGAAACTTCCATTGTTAAACTATACTTCTTAAGGATCCATGGTGACAAGAATTATTTCACAATTTTCACAACTTTAAAGAGCTAAAATAAGGCAGACTTTTTCCTCCATTTTTTTTTTCTCAGATAAACTTCCTGAGCTACAATTTGGGTTAATATAGCTAACAGATTTTTCACTTTTCTACAGTTAAAAAGCAACAAACAAATGAACAAACATAATCTTTTATATACAGCTTCTTTAATCTCATATAGCTCTAGCTTTTAAAAATACACTCTTAACTATGGATTTTCCTTAATCTTTGCATTTAATTAATGATGGTTTATAGTAGGATCTTCTCTGCCCCTTTTAAGAATGGAATCCAAACATGAATATGTTATCATCTAATCTTCCTTTTACTGCAATAACACTCTTGGCCATTGGCAAGCTCAATGTTAGAAAATAACCAAACTCAGGGTTAGAGAAATAACCAACTAAATGGTCAACTATAAAAGTACTTAGATTTATAGATAAGCCAACACTGAATTTCAACTTATGCCACCTCAATGATGCTATTGCATTTGGTGGTATGAAAACAGATTTATAAACTGCCTTTACTGAGATAACAGACAGTGAAGCTGGTCCTTCAGGTGTAGAAGACTATTTTTTTGTGAATATCCCCACATTAAATTAAGCAATTTTGGTAGCTGAAATCAGTAGTGACATTCCAGGGTTTTCTGTCTTTTAGAAGATAAATTTTTACCAACCATCACCTGATATTGATCAAAGTTCTGATCTATCAGTTAATAGAAATGTATCTCCTATGGTGCAATAAAAGCAGGGATTTTTGAAGCTGCATTAACATTTTGGATCAGATAATTCCTTGCCTGTAGAATGTACTATGCTCTGCAGAATGGTCAGCAGCATCTCTAGATTCCACATTATGTGCCAGTAGCTTCTTTTCTTGAGATGTAACAACCCTAGACATTGCCACACTTCTCATGGTTGAAGAGGTGTGTGTGTGCGTGTGCGTGTGCATGTGTGTGTTCAAAATCATCCAGTCATGAACCATTGGAGTGGAATCACAGGCTCTGGGCTTTTAATCTTTCTAGCTTCGGTGAATATTTCATTTAAAGATGAATGAGCTCAATGACATGTCCTAGATTACATAGTTGATTGACGTAGAACTAGACCCAAATCTAAATCTAGTTATCCCTACAGTGAACTTTATACCTACACATGTTACTTTAGAATACTGCTTGTGGAAAGAATAGTGTGCTGACCCACAAATAAGTGAGTTATTATTTAAGAAAATTCTGGGAGCCTGAGATGATAACCATCAGAGGTGAGCAGAAAAAAACAACTCATTTATATGAATGGAATGGAAATAATAATAAAATTTTCAATTTGCTGTTATATTCATTTAAGTTTTTTGGGTGATGATAACCAAGCAATACTTAATTCTTGACCAAGAGTCTGTCACTGACCAAACTCTACTCAGGCTACTCTGCACTCTTTTGAACTAGGCCTGAATTTTGGGCTCCTAAGCTTGCCTTTATGTTGCCAATTTCAAAAGAATCCTAAGTCACCTTACTGGTTGAGCTCCCCACTCCTATATGAGATCACTGTCCATATTTAAATAGATTCTTCACCTCCACAATCCCCCTGGTAATATTTGAGCACACTAGCCTGCCTTAAATAGGAATCCTGTTATATTGGTTTACCCAGAATCTTCCTTAATCCTAGATCCTTTGTCTTAGTAATTTTTCTTCCATTGACCTCTATCTTACTCCTCAGGTATAAATTCCTACTTTCCACGCTGTAGGTGGCTCTGAGCATGATATTTTCCCTCCCTGTACAATCCCATTTTAGTAGTCCCTATATGAGTAACTATCAGGATAGTTCCTCCCCATAAAACTTGAATACATTCTGCCTTATTATCTTTACCAAGTGTTGTGATGTTTTTCTTTAATATTTCTCATATAATGTATATGAAGTTACAGCTACGTGAGACCAATCTGCTCACTTCTTGCCTACTATTGTCTCATCTGAGGCAGGAATTTGTTGCAAGTGTCCTCTGACACCTCAACATTTTGTAACTGAAGATAAAAAAATGTGCCTGGCAAGAACGATAAATTAAAGATTGAATTAACAGCTCAGCTCCACTCATTGTAACAGGAAATATGTATTTTCACTGTGGCAGAGGCTGGGATTTTAGATTGCCCCTACTGGCCATCTGTGATCTATCAACAAGACAATAATGGAAGCCATCCTCCTCCTTTAGTGAAGATATTGCCAAGAAAGTACACTGCTGCACAACCAGCTGTTTAAAGAACAGACAAGGATGCAAAGATGGTGAAAACAGATGGAATATATTTTGAATTTTTTGCTTTGATATGAATATGTACATCTGATATATTAGGGCAACTTTCTCACACATATCCCTCTCTCCTTCGCACATTATGCTAACTAAGCATTAGTCACTTTCATGTATCAACTTTATCAAAAAGTTTTATATGTCTTTTGTTTCTTGGATTTACCACCTTCTTTAACCATTTTTACTGAGCTATTGGGTTAAAAACTCGTTAACGTTTCATACATATCTCATAAATTATGCCTATGGAAGGTGTTTTGTGTGCAGGATACATTTGTTTGAAACAAAGTTTATGAAACATAGTTTGCTAACAATCCTGATAGGTTTAAATTTGGCAGAAATTCTAGATATTTTAAGGCATATGAATATAAGTATTTTAAAATAATTTTTAAAATCTGATGAACAAAGAATATATATTCCTTTTGTCATTTTGGAAAATGTAGAAAAATATAAGAAGAAAATCATAATTGATTACAGTCTCACCACTAGATATTATCCTGCTAATGATTTTTTATCTCCCATGTACATATATGTATATGTGTTTGTATACATATATACATTTGTATTGACATTTGAAATTATATAGTAGGTACTGGTTTTGCTACTTTTGCTCACATTGTTATGGCTAGACTTTCATATCTTTGATTATTTTCTACTTGTGTAAGATACTCTAATTTTATACTTTCATGCTATTGAACTTTTGTTTCCAGTTTTATTTAGCTATTATATAATATAATAAAATACTATATGATACAACAATATATTAGTGACATAATTGATTTTGTATCTTTATCTTCCTGGTATGTTATCTTCTAAAAGTCAAATGCTGAGTCATGAACATTCATAGAATTCTTAAAACATTGTCAGCCTGTTCTCTCCCATGGAGATTTATTAATTTAAACTTCTACTAGATATGTATGATAAGATTTTAATTTAACTTTAATAAAATGTAATTGCTGAATTACATGTTAAACATTTAAGAACTAAAGTAAACATCTAAGAACTCAAGAATATCTTTATATGGTCCTGTATCCTCTTTAGCACTAAGGCTGTTTTCTATCTTTTTTTTGGTACCGGGGATCGAACTCTGGTCCTTGTGCTTGTGAGGCAGGCAGTGCAAACACTGAGCTAACTTCCTGGCCCTAACATGTAATAGCTTTTAATGAGTAGGCATGGATCAAAATGAAGAGAATTTGCCATGGGCTACTAAAAATAGCTTTCATTTGATAAATAGCAATAAAATATATGAAATATTAAATATGAAAATATGTTAGTTACCATCAAGCTCAGTTTTGTTTTATTGAAATTTATTCATTTCTGAAGTAACTATTATATGTCATGTCTATAGTCTTGAATACATTTGGAAATATAAGAGAAGTGCAGAATGTGCTATAATACAGTGTCATAAACACTAAAGGAAATGATGGGCCAAATGCACTAGAAACATATGTCTTTAGGAGAATTTTTAACTTTATTTTTCTACAGGATGGAGCCTAGAAAAACTTTGCAGTAGAGGTAATTTCTCAAGGATTATTAATTTTTTTTTCAGAAGACAGAGAGAAATGTTTCTGGAACAGAGCAGCTTTAAAGAGATACAAGACCGTGGCATCCCACATCTTGTTTGCACAATGGTGGCACAAGATACAGCTCACTCATAGAAGACAGTGGCATTAATATCAAAATTTTAATTTCATGTTAAGAAATTTTGACTTATTCTGTAGTCAGAGAGGAGCCGTGGGAGAGTTTTGAGTGGGGGACACGATTTTTTTGTATATGAACTCAAGTAGGAGGATTTTGGAGACAAAATGGCTGGCTGTTAACACGAGTTGTCAGGATAAGGACTGAACTATATCAGCTGTGGACAGAATACATGTTAGGACAGAGTCGAGTGTGTGTTAGAAATTAAGTGAAGAGTAAGACAGCAGATTCCCCCACGTGAACCTTCAAGGTGTTTAAGAGAGTCAGGCAATGAATAAGTAAATAAATGTATAAAACTAAGTGATTATGATGAGCTCCACAAAGGAATTGATCAGGGTACCATGGCAGAGAATAAGAGAAAAAAGGGCTCCTTTGTTAGGAGGACATAAAGCCATCACCTGAAGAGTGATTTTAAAATCCACTATGTGAAGATCTAGACCCCAAGTAAGAAGGCTTGAAGCAAGAACTTCCTGAAGCAGAGCAGGTAACTGATTTGGAAGGCTGCTGTATTGCAGGGGCAATCTCATTGCGTCAAAATCAGAGAGCCTTGGATACAAATCCAGGACCTGCTGTTCTCCCATCCTAGCCTTAGCTTTCTCTATAAAATAAGAACAATAATGCACATATTACAGAGTCACTGAAGTTTATATAAAGTAATATATGTCAAATTTAGCACCCTGACTTCAGATGGTAAAACCTTAGTAGAAAGTAGTGGCTATCACCACCACTATTATCATCATCAGAAGCATTATCATCAGTAAGAAGAACAGGGAGAAAGCTTTTTTCTTAGGTCATTGAAGAAGTAAGACAGGCAGTCTAGAAAAAGAGCTAGCAGGGCTGTGTGGATAGTGAATCTGCTCGGAGGAATCTATTGGAAATCTAGCAGGAATTTGGATCTAGAGGTCAGGAGCAAGGCCAGCATATAAAACTTACTCAAGTGTCAACGTAAGGAATCTCGGAAGGAAGCAGCACTTCATGAATATAATTTTTTAAAAAGAAAGTGTTGATTATGTGAGAAAAATTCTGTCAATTCTGAAATCTACCTACGATTTATATTCTTAGTTCTGATGAACTGTTTCTGGATACGCATAGAAGAAGAGCAATTGCTGTTCCAAATCAGAACATTTTACATATCTGAATACTCACCGGTTTCATCTGAGAATAATGTTCGCCAATATTTCATACTTCACTCATACAGAGGTATCTTTATTTCCTCAATATTCTAATAGTTTTTGGACACAGTTTAATTTGTTCTTGCACCAAATGAAACTCAATATTCCAATTTTGATTTGATCACCTTGTGAGTTTCAATCTATTATTTTCATCTGTCATTATTATTTTCATTCTTTGTAATCTTGGTTCTATCATCTAGCATATTAGTCAAATTTGTGTCATACACCAGTTTGATGAGTATGATTTCTAAAGCATTACCCAAGTCACTGATAAAGATATTTACACACTATCCCAGTGTAAACTGGACAATCCCTGCTATTAACGAGTAGGTGGGCATGAAACCCTTGGCTTCACTTGAGAAGGACAAGTTATGCTTGAACATTTAGGTTGGGTTGAATGGGTGTGAACATAAGCAAAGAGGAATTGAGAGAAGATAAGATAAAAATTATTCAGCATAAGGTGAGAGCTACAAAATTTTGGGATATCTTTGGTGAGAGTTATTCGAGGCCACCAGAGGGAACTGTAGGGAAGAATGTGTGAACTGTAAATGATGCGGGGTTGCAGGACAAGTGACTAAGAGGGCTTGGTCCCCCTAATTTTGAGAACAAACTAGTGACAGTATGTATACATTTTTCAGATAAAGTAGTACAAATGGAGCATGTGCAAGCAATTTCGTTATCTAGAAATCTGTGTGCTGGACTCAGGTAATGGATCCAAGAGTGGAATGAAACTTCAGCCCTGGGAGAAGCATCAGAATGGTGAAGATACAGGAGCCAGAGCTCCCTCTGTATCTCTCATCATAATTGGCCTAAGGTTCTGTTTGGCATTTCTATCAGAAAGAGTAATAAAGGAGTAGGGGGTCAAATGTAGAAATGTAGTCCTAGGGACTAAGCCAGTAGATAGAGGAAATAAAAGCAGAACTGTAGTTTGAAGGTTGACTTTAAATGGGTATGAGTTACCCTTGTTAGGGTTGGCTCTCAGTGCTGGCAGGGGTAACCATGCAGAGACTCTGGACATTGTGAGAGAGCTAAGAAGTCAAGAACGGACCAACACACTGTATGAAGGACCAGCTCGGGTCTCCCAGGTAACTGAGGGGCTGAGACTGCTAGTATCTAAGTGGCATCTTCATTTTCATCAGAAAGTGGGTGAGGCCAGAACATGAAAAGGAGAGTGGGAGTTGTCATCAGTGGCTCGGCTTAAAAAAGACAGATGAAACAGGGCAGCTTTAAACACAGTACGTATATGTATATATTTTCTACCTGTACTGAAGGATTTTTAAGGTCAGTGATCACATGAAGAAGCCTGCAAGAGGCAGCATCTTTTAATATAGATTCTTATATTCAATGAATATGTAATAAAACACATATTTGCTGTACAAGTAAAACAGGATTTATCTTGAGATCCTTGAGAGTATTTTCATATTCACCTCTGTAATTTCCTCCTCTTGATGATGACAATGATGATGGTGATAGTGGTAACAATAGTATTAATAGTTCATGGGGCACTTATGTTGGACTCTGACAAGTGCTGAAACTCATTTAATTCTCATAGAAACATTGTGATGAGGCATCCTTATTATTTTTGCTCCCTTTTTTCAGATGAGGAAATTGAGCATTAGAGTAATTAAATCATGTGCCCAGGCTCACACAAGTAGAAAATGAATGAATCTGGGATTTGAACTCAGGTAGTATAATTCCAAAGGCTTCGCACTATATTTCTCCTTTGTTTTATGACTGGTAATGATGAGTTTTTAGTGTATGTTACTCTCAGCGTTAGTTACCTTTCTCCTAAGGATTTTTATTTTTACAAAGAAACACGTCATTACTGGATACATAAATGCGATTGGAAAGCAGTGCTAAGTGTGTAAATTCCCTGAGTAACTGGCAAGATTTGCAGCCATTCTGATTTGCAGCTGATTTCAGAATGGACATGAACAAAAATGTTTAACAGAACCACTCAGTCTTGAGGACAAGGTAAGTCTTGAATAAGTCTTAAAATTTGGCCTATAAATATCAAGAACTGGACGTCTGTGCTTTGGGGGAAAGGACAAAAATTTGATTTACATATATTTTAGCCTTAGAAATATTTCATTGTCTTCATGTTTATAGTAAGGGTTGGACAACTAAAGCAAAATCATAAAGGTTTCCTCTGACTGTGAAACTTGAACACAGGTTATAATCAACTAATGAATATCTATTAGATCAAATAAGGGAGATCAGCATTCAACATATACTCAGAGATTTGTGTTCAAATGAATTTCTTGACCTGTTTAAATGCGCTAACTCACAAAAGAATGGAATCAGTTCTTGTGACAATAAATTGAAGAAATCAGAGACTTCTATGAATATTGGTGATGCCATTTGTTGTATAATTTAATGTAAACACACCTTATAAGTGTCAGCTCTTAAATTAGAAAATTTTCCAAAATCTTTACAGATGAATATCATATTTAGGTGAACAAAAGGAGAAGCACTTGATGATCCAGTGCTTTTTTTCAAAAACTCTGGTGAACTGAAAAGAATATGGCATTCAAAATGCATATCTAACGCTTCTAGGTAGAATTTAAATAACTTCATTATTTTTACCTTTTGCTTCAAACTACTCCAAATATTCTGACTATATGTGGACCTATCACTTGGCCAATTTTCTATATAATTAAAATCATCGGCCTTCAAAACTATTAGGAGGGAAAATGCTTCTAAGATGCCTAGCTTTATCTTTTTATACTTGTGTAACTTAAAAATGACCAGCCAGAAGTTTTTTCTTCTCTTCAAATTGCTTTGCCAACTTTCAGCTTTGAGCACATTTTCATGACTGATTTATTAAACCTGGAAATGAAAAGTTTATAATGGAAATTCTCAAAAAATCTTAACTCTAGCATTGCTAGCAGGTACCCTGAAGAATGGGAACAGCAAGGAGCCCTCAGCTGTGGCATTTCTAGAACACAACCTGAGGACTTGGTCACGTGTGCATTTACTTATTTTTAGGTGAATAATCTTCAACCATTCTAGCAGAAATTCTCATTCTGTTGGCAAAAAGGAAGCATGCAGTATTTTGGCTATGCATCATACCTTCTGTTGCCATGATTAATTTTAAGGACACATTTAAAGAAGTTTCTTCATAACACTACACTCTGAGAAAAGGGGAAAAAATGTACTCATCATTTAGGCTGATGGAAGAGATTTATTGCAAATAAAATGATTCCAAGTTGACTGGAGAGATTTATTGGAAATGAAATTGTTAGAAATCCCTATTCCTTTTTAAGATATTTAGAAATTATACCTAAGTGGAACATTTTTGTTTTAGTTTCAGAAATACAAACTTCTGGCATTGCTCATCATTAGAATTTTCCCCTGCAGGCTTTGGCTTTATTAGCAGTTTAAGAGTATATTTAGCACTGTCATATGTGAAATCTCTTCACTCTGTTACACTAATATGAGATAAAATGTCTTTTTTTACAGTGTTACTCATTCATTATATAAAAATGAAAGCAACTACTTCTGTGTGGATCCAGAGCCACTAACTATTTTTATGACAAAAGAGAGGTGACAATACATATCCCTTAGGCACATGAGAATATTATATAAGTCATTAGTATAATTGATATCCATAGAAAGAGTGTTTTATCCAACGTGATTAAAATGTGCAATACATTATGTTGGTTCCAGTGTTCCAGCTGCCGTGTTGTAATCTTTTCTTTGATAGATATCTAGTGAAAAATAAAATTATGCTCATTAAAAGGATAATCTTCTAGTACTTACGGCTGGGGGAATGTGAAACAGTTGTATGTCATGTGCGCCAGCCATTTACTTGTGACTTTTACATGGGTCTTGTTTTTGGTTGAGGGGTCTTCCTCACAGAAAATAAATAGACAAGACTTTTTTCCTGATAGATGTGGGAAAATACAGAATTATAATTCTGTGCCTAAGTCTTCAATTCTCCTTTTTAGGCTCAGTTTTAAATGCTTACAGTAGTGAGGCTAATCAAGAAAACAAATTACAGAACCTAAAAGTTTATTTGTTTTTTTGTTTTTTTGAGCCAGGGTCTAACTATGTAGTTGAGACTGATCTGGAACTCACTATGTAACCCAGGCTGATCTCGAACTCACAGTGGTCCTCCTGCCTCAGCTTCCCGAATGCTGGGATTACAGGCGTGAGCCACCACACCGGGCAGAACCTAGAAGTTTAAATCCGCTTAGTTGAGAGTAACTTCTACACTCTCTTAGCCAAAAGGCTGAGAAGCCATGGGAGTAACTTCTTAAAGGTAATGACCAAATAATTACTTTAAAAGGGTGTTTCTATATCCAATGCATGTATTGTTTCATTGGTTCATTTAACAGGTATTTATCAATCATCTACTGTGTACGAAGTGTTTAATTAGGTGCTGGGGATCCATGGAATTACATAACCTAAAATTTAATTTTTGCTGATACGTTGTTTGTTGTTCTTTTTGATTTTTGGTACTGGGGATTGAACTCGGGTCCTTGTGTTTACAAGACAGTCAACAGAAATGCTGAGCTAAATCCCTGGCCCTAAACCAGAGTGAGGCCCATTTGAGTTTTTTTTTTTTTTTTTTTACTCGGCGAGGGGGCGTCGAACTTGGGCCTGTGCACCTGGATGGAGCCACTGAGGCAAATCCCCAGCCCCAAGATTTAATTTTTAAACAATAAACCAAGTTTAAAAAAAAAAAACAAAACAGGAACAAATCTTGTTTTCCCTATTCAGTCTTCAGAATCCCGCCTTAATGAAATCTAGGGCTAGAACAACAGATAATGTTGTGTCTACATATACATAATGGGCATCTCAAAGAAGTTAGAGCAGGATATGTATACCACAATCCCAACACCTATAATAGTGTTTCTGAGTTACTGTCATTTTTCCCCTTTTGCATATATGCGTGATAATGGCAATGCTAAAAGCTGAGAAAAAGGTCATATGCTGAGGGTATTGCAACAAATTCAGGAATGTGAAGTCAATGGCAAAAGAAGCAATATGTCTAAATCTTAATTAAGTGTCATGTCTGTTAGGGCAAAGAGGTCTGTTGGAAGCTTCCTTGGTAATTAGGAGTTCCATTTTCTTCTCGTCAACTGACCTGCAGTATTGTTGAGAGTATCACATGAAATGATAGGTTGGAAACTGCTTTGTAAACAAAGCATAAAGTGCTTCAGAGATTTGTGACAGCATTTTTTAAGTTTTTCACCTAGCATCCGCAGGTTGTAGGCTGTACTTGTAAATAAAAGATCATGCTTATGCTTTTGCTATTCATGTAAATTACAAATGCATCTTTAGTGGGATATCAGCTGCTTTTAAAGATCCTGAATATCAAGAAATATTGAAAAGATTAATATCCAGAAATTATATAAAATGAGTGAGGTGCTTAGACATTCTGTGGTCTTATCTATCTTTGATAATATAGGATAGAATGTAAGTCATCAACATTTGAGAAGATGAATTACCTATTGGGTCAGCAAAAATAAATAACAGTATTAGATTAAACTGATATCCACATAAAAACATTATTGAATGAAATAATCATGGACCAACCTGCGTTCCACGGAAACTGATTCATCTGTACCTGAGCCATGTTGTGTGTGTATAACTGAATTCTGCCATTTGTGAATAGTCCACTAGTGCCATGATGTAGTGTTTCTGGTTTCCCACAATCAGACTCCAGGAGGTGGTTAGTTGACATTGCCATCTTCATGTCCCTCTCCAAATACTTTTCACAATGCTAAAATATTTTGCTAGAACGCTACCACCACCACCACCACAGCATTCTCTCTCCTAAACTTTTCCTTCTGATATTTACTCTGTCATCTGTAGTCCTTGAATGGAATAACTCATCTCTATCAGCGCTCTAAAATGTGTTTATGTCCCACTTATAATTTTTTTCATCATTGTCCATGATAATTTTATGTTATCGCCACGGTGTTACTAGTCTACATGATGTCCTCTTGTGCCTTTGAGATGATGAGATTTCCTGGGAGAAGTTTTCAGAATTTTCTGTACAGCTTTCTGATCACAAAGATTGAGCAATGCCTGTGGTCTTATAAAAATTATAGTAATGAGATTGTGATTCTAATGTTACATAAACATTGTTATTATTAGAGTAATAATAATAGATGAGGATAATAATAAAGAGTTGGCATGGTCTTTTCCTCAGAGTTTTCAGTGATTCTAATGCACAATTGGTGCTATCATTTAGTATACTAAGAAGATCTGTGATCATTTTGGAGCTATTATCAGTCCCCGTTAGAGCCTTTTCAAATACAGTGCTTATTGTGTATGTTATGAATAAGGGAGAACAAAAATTATGCATGCAGGGCCAAATTCTCATCTTGTTCTGGACCCCCATGGACGCCTCTTTGAAGTCAATAGAAACTCAGTTGGGGGTGGAACAAGATGAGAATTTGGAAAAGGAATGTGAAGAAAAAGGGATAATTTTCCCCGACCATATCATCATTTGGTGTGCATTAAATGCTCACACAGTGCCTAACCCCAATTCCTTTTTACTTCAGTCTCAATAAAATTGCATAACAGATTTTTTTTTTGCATCTCTATGTGTATGTACTGTAGGTCATTTTTAATGGGCAGAGAATTGGATAACTTCAATTACTGTCCTGTAAGCTGTTATTATTGAACTGAGCCTGAAGTGCTTTATTTTCAATAAAGAAGCATTTATATAATACAACTTTTATGCAAATTTAGATGCTATAGGTTTTCAAATATTTACCAGAAAAGACATTTTTCGCTGGCCCAGATAATTAACCACTCCTCATTGTGCCTGTGCCTTTGTTCAACTAATTTTTGAAATCATTTTGGTCACTGTGGAATGGCTACACAAATATATACTCTCCCAGGAAAACACCGTTTGAAATCAACAATGCACTTTTTGTTTCTGTGTTCTAATATCCACCCCTCCTCTAAGGACTTGAATTATTTTGTGCAGACAATTTTAAATGAATGTCCAAAGGGGAACTTTGAAAGACGACCTGCCTCAAAGATAGAAGCCACACCTTTCACATTCAAGACGTTGCCTACCTTTTGTTAGATTGGCACTCACCTTCTGAACAGAGCCTGCTCTAAGAAACTTGTCTCTCAAGATAAAGCTCATTGAAATTGCACCATTTTCTTTCATGAAGAAACTGAACTCCAGAAGAATTTCACACCTGGATGTGTGTTGATGAAATGTCCTGTAACTTCAGGCCGTTAATATTCATGGGACATCTAACATAATTCACGATGGTCTATGATATATGATAGCAAACAGTGTCGTTTACGCTGAACCTTAAAAATATTGACAAAGACAAGTTCCTAAACACTGATGAAACCTTGTATTTTGTGTTATGATTTCTTGGTTTTATACTTGGTGCAGTTTTTCAATTAACTGTTCTGTATTCAGAGCAATTATTCATTTATTATAGTCAGCTTAGATACGGAAAAGATTAGAAGAGTAAAACAAATCATTTTAGTGACACTGGATAGTGATACATTGTTATTATTCTGATTTTTATTTATTTATTTATTTGCCTTTGTGTGACAGGATTTATAGCCCCTAGTTTTGAATGCTAAGTCTTATTCCTTCCTGCTCTCTATTTTTATGGTTTTAAATAAGCCAAAACAGCCATAAGATTTGAACTGAAGTTACATATGTGATTTATTAAACAATAGGCACATGTATAAATACTAATTTTTACAAATAAAATAGTTTTTAAAATTATTTTTTGGTCTGTGACAAGATTTTCTCAGTTATACAAAATAAGTGTCTGGTCTTTTTTAAGTGTGAAGATTCCCAGAAGTGTTGAAGACAGAACTGAATTTATGTAGTACATAAACTAGGCATCAATGTATGAGGAATCTCATAAGAAATAGCATGCAATTTTCAGTGCAAGTAAACCAAGGTAACTACACATATTAGGTATTTGGGAATTAATGGCATGGAGCACAATGCTTTCCATTAACCGTGCACTGTGGTTTTTCCCAATGTACTGCAACCACGTACCCTGTAATGTGCCAGTTTGCCTTTAAAGGGGTTTTACATGCTTTTAAAAGCGCCTCAGATTTTGGCAAAGTTTATTTTATGCATTATGCATAAAAGTTGTCATCAGGATTTAACAAAGCATTTTGCAGAGAAAGATTAGAAATAAAATCTCTGCAAACCAAAATGATTTGGATGGCTTTCCTAGATGGTGCGAACTTTAAACAAATTAGCATGTATCTTACCCCTTTTCCAAATTTCAGAGAGATGAAAAAGCCCCATGGTGAAGAGAATCATAATGCATAGTACTGGAGCGGAAGCTCACCAGTGCTATTTTATTTTCCTTTCAGCTAGTAGTTTCTTGCTTATTGGTTGTAACATTAGTGATTCGGAAGCCAACCAAGCTGCAATATTTAGACAAGGGGTTGTCAGGTTCAGTAGTATATGGGAGGTGCTTCCTATTTGAGAAGTGTGGGTACTGAAGGAGGCAACTTAGCTTCTGTGTCTGGGTTTTAAGATGTAGGACCCTCAGCGAAGATCTGGGTGAGAAGATATTGGTGGAGAAAACTGACAGGAAGGAGAAACTATTTGAGTGTTAAGTTTAAAATAACTATTTTACAAGATTTTCTCTATTTTCATATTTGATAAACTAGGCACATTCTGGTCCATATTTCAACAAAAGAATGAAGTTCCACAGGAGCAAGCAGGACTCTGGTAGAGCTCTGTATGTGTAATGCAGATATACTGCAGATGATCCTCAAGAAATTTTTCTTTGAAGGCATATGGAGGATAGACTTTAAAAAACAAGAAAGGATTAATTTTGTCCCAAAACATAAACTTTGAAATGTCTCTTCTGTGGTTTAAGTGAATATCCTGACTTCCCATCTATCTCCATCTGCTACCAGGGTAGGGCTAGTTGTGTGTTTCCCTTTGGAGTGTGTCTTTATAAGAATGGTTCCTTCACCACTGGTCTTACTGAGGCTGCTCCTGGGAGCTGCTAATATGTCAGCTTTCCTAAATAACTGATATCTTCACTCAATGAAGTGAAACTCTGCTTTTTATTGTTAGTTTTGGAAGTGACATTATTGCTGAATTTAAGGTGTAATCCTTGGAAATCCACTAGGGTGAGGGGTAACTACACAGTAGCACTCGTTGGAGTATCCTTGCAAACACCAGGTGGATGAGTAGCCCGTGAGCAATGCTTGCAGAGAACTCAGAGCTCTTGCTCTTCTCTGGTCACTGGTGTGTCTTAAGAGTGTCATTTCAGGTGACAATTAGCATATTGTTAGTAATTATTATTTTTTTTCTTTTACTATTCAACTTCAGTGGCTTTTTCTGTACTGAACAGGTTTAAAAAAATACACATATAA
This sequence comes from Fukomys damarensis, assembly GCF_012274545.1. Taxonomy (NCBI): domain Eukaryota; kingdom Metazoa; phylum Chordata; class Mammalia; order Rodentia; family Bathyergidae; genus Fukomys; species Fukomys damarensis. The sequence goes on along the minus strand of NW_022900945.1, from coordinate 21,565,601 downwards.
CTTACTCCCTTATTTTTGGTTCTATAGTTCCAGAAAAGTTATTTAGAACTGATTGGTTTTATTTGCTGATTTACCAAGCACCACAGAGCAGGAAACAAATGAAGGAACATTAGCTTTATACTGTCTGCACCAGTTTTTAAACTGTGCTCACTCTTCTCAGCTTGTCTTTTATCCACAAACCATGGTTTGGTTTTGTTTTTAGAACAGGAGTGTCTGGATAAGAGAAGAAAGTTGAATTGAAGGATTGTAATCATAATAATAATGCTTTACACTTGCATAGATTTTTAAACTTTTTTTCAAGCATGTTCATTTCAACTAAAATTGGCTTTTCATAATAGCCCTTTAAAGCAGAAAGGAAGGAAAAGAACATTTATTGAATATCTTCTGTACCAAGTGCTTCCTCCACATTATCTTATTTAGTCTTTGCTATAGCACTGTTGAGGTAAGAATTACTTCCCTGAATGTCAGGAGGAAATATAGGCTCAGCATAGTGTTATTTGTCCAGGCTTCTACAGTCAACAAATAGGACATCAGAGGTTTAAATACTGATCTTTATGGCTCGGAAACTTTTAGTTCTAGTTTGCAGACTGGTGGGAGATCAAATTATTATCTTCATTTTTGGGTCATCAAAATTTGAGATGTAGATAAGCAGTTTCCATGTAATTATTCAGCTAAGTTTATGCCACCAACCAGACTTGCTTATATATTTGTTTTCACTTGTTTTCTGCATCTACATATGTTCTGTAACTTATACTTTCCTCTGACAATCTGGGTAGAAGTTGATACTTTGTTAGCTGGTTCAATTCCTCAGTTCCTTAGCCTATGAAGTCCCCCCTTGCTGCCTTATCCAGCTTGAGGGCCCCTTAACAGACCACCATAGAGTTAGACAGAATCAGCAAGGGTCCCTGCTTTGTTCTGCTATAACAAAATTCCACTGTCTAGATAATTTAGAAAGATAATAAGTTTACTTTTAAAACTTCTGAAAGCTTGAAAGTTGCAAGTCAAGGTGTTGACATCTGATCAGTGCTTTCTTTGTCATTACCCTGGCAGAAGGTAAGAAGTTGAAAGATGTAAAATGTGCATATAAAGGAAGCTGGGGGGAAGGAAGGAAAGGGAGAGGGAGAGAGAAAAGGAGGAGACTAAATACATTCTTTTGATCAGGAACCCACTCTTGCAATCACTAACCCTTTCCAGCAACAATGGCATTATTATTCATTTGCAAGGGCCCTAATCATCTTTTAAAGGGCCCACCTCTCAACACCTTTGTACCGAACTTAAGTTTTCAACCCATAAACTTTGGTGCACACATTCAAACCACAGTAGCAGGGAAAGGGCTGAGAATTAGCCTGTCTGTGTTCACAGACTGCATTATTGCAGGGTGGGTTTTATGGTCAATACCTATTTGAATCAATGTTGCATTGCAGCATAGCATAGCTAATATTTTTTTGTGTGTGTGAGTGCTGCCTCTAGAAACCAGATCAATACAATTAAACTTTAAGCTAGTGATTTTAATGTGAATATCTTAATACTTGGCGCCAGAGTTGATATTTTAAATCTGATATATTGGAAAGAATAAATATCTCAGGGAAACACTAATGGGAAAAGAGTAGAAATCAGGTAAACCTGATTTGGATAATAATCAGCCTGTCAATGAGTCCACACCACAGAGACTATTTTGTATCCATTTCCAAGGCCTCAGAAACATCATTTGTCACTGTGGTTCAGCGATATCTGACAGGATTCAATGCACTGTCACCCTTTTGTGCCTAAGTAAAAGGATGTCAGATTACTTGACCCCTGGAAAATTCTTCTCAGCTTTCCTGAATAGGATGGGACTGAATTCTAGTACTGATTTCAAGAAGTCCTTAGTTTCTGGTGCTGACACCAACTGGAAAAAAAAAAAAAATCAAAGAGACCCATTTATTAAACAGATATATTTTCTTCATCCACTTACCTCAAAGAGGCTGAATAGTTTGCAGGACTTCTTTTAGGAAGCCCAATGGAGAAGGGGATGATATGGAGTTCTGGGGACATATGTGATTCCCCATTGCTTCCATATATAACAATAATTGTAGTGATTATATAAAGCATAGACTGAAATTATGCCAACACATGTACATCTAGGGTTAGACTACTGCTTACCTACACTTACATAAGCTTTTCTGACATTACAAGTCTTTGTTTACAACTGGACTAGCATTCAGGTAGTAACTCAGGATTTTGGTTGTAAGTTAAAACTAAAATTTTGGTTGTAACCCACGTTGTTCTTATGTAAGGCAAGTTGTAACTAGAGGGTCCACTGTAATTGCTAGGTAGTGTGTTAAGTCCTTTAGATATTCTATGTCAGTTAATACTCAAAATAAGAGAAAGCATTATGCTTATTGCATACATAAATACATTTGGGTTCAGGAGGTTAACCAATTTGACTAAGGTAACACAACTATTTTGTACTAGAAAGAGAAGTAGAACCACAACTCCCTGACCCTAGACCCTTATCATTAAAAAAACCATGTTTCCATCCCTGCTTCTCTGATTTTACTCCTGCAAAGCCTAGAATTCCCTAGCCCCATTTCATGTACATGAACATTTTTCATGTGGTCCCAAGCAAAAGGAGGCATTGAGATGAGCAACAGAAGTAGAAAACAGAAAGCAGTAAGAGCAGCAAATGTGACTGTCAGAGAACAGGCAGACAGCATCAAACCATTATTTGTTTATATTTCTCTTAGTAACCTATTAAGTTAAAATAGTCTCCTATGTGTCTGTGTACTTTGGAAATGGTAATTCCTGGAGGACCCCGGTTTCTGATATATTGCTCTGTATGTTCTGATGCTCAGTACCAAAAGGTTCAGCTCTTTTAGTGACTATGCAGGAATCTCTTTTCCCAGAGGTATGCAACTCAACAATCATGAATGAGACAGTTGAGAGGAGGGATGCTCCTTTAGTGAAGCCAGGATTTGCCTTACAGGAAGTTCTGAGTGACAATGGGAGAGGTTCTGCAGGAAAGCCAAACCTAGGAGACTGAGTTTGAGGGTGAGGGGTGGAGGTTGGCAGAGGGGATATATATGGCAAAGCAACATATCTGAGCATCAGAGGACCGTGCAAAGTTAGAGGGCCAATACAAAAGGGCAGTCATTTGGGTTCATAAATTTTTAGATATTTGAAAGGTGTTCTAAACATTGGACCATCGATAGCAAAATTTACACTAGATCCAATTTCCAATCTTAGAATACTATTGGCTTGTTACTAAGTATATTTTTAAGTCACATCGCATTAACTGTACAATGTGCATATTAAAAGATTGATTTTCAAACCAACCCTCTTCCATATTCTTTTCTATTTTAGTTTCACAATGATTCTAGGACAATTTTATGATTTTCCAAAGTGTTTTCAAAGTGTTTTATGGTTTTCCAAAGGTACGGGGAATTGCTGTTCAGTTAGTGCTGTGCCTATTAATGAAAAATGGGGCAGTACTTGTCTTCAAGTAGCTGCTTGTTGAAGTAGAGAATATTTTCTTATACATGAAAGAAACCAATAACACAAGACAACTTGCAAGATGAATACAGGTGAGACCACAGGGTTGTTAGAGGCATTTTGGTGATGGAGCAATATAAGTGTTGATTGTAGAAGAATCTTCACAATGGAAGGTGCAATTGGCACTAGTTGGGAGACTAAATTGCAACTAGCCAGTTAGAAAAGAGTAGCGATGAGCCCCAGGGTGTTGGCAGGACAGATGTAGACAAGGCTGTTTAAAGGAAAGAAAAGAGACTGGGCCTTAGGTATCAGAAGCCCATGTCTCTGATAAAGCACTGATGTACGAGGGACTCATTTTCTCTTCCATGAGCACAGGCTAGAGGTTTCAGCATGGGTCTCCAAGGAAATTTAATTTATTCTTTTCTCCTTTGTTACATTCTCTTGGAAATTTTGTCAGGGGAAAAATTAGTTCTGTATATTTTCTAAAGTTAAAAGCTTAATTTCTATCAACATACTGTTTGGTATAAAGAAAAAAGTTGATATGAATATTTGATATGGGACCAAAAAAGGTCTTAAAGATTAAATGTTATGTAGGCCTTGTAGTCTTCTGAAAACTAATTTTTGAAGGTCTTGTTAAATTGTGGTAAGAGTCTTTATTGTTCTTAGTCTGTTGTGAGTCTTTGGATGCAATTTGGAAAAGCATCGGGCAGAACAATTATACAAATAATAATCATTGGCTCAAGCTTTTTAATGATAAAAATATGACTTGATTCTCTGAAGAAGTGAACAGGCAACATTTTCTCATTGCTGTTAATTATAATTTAAGACAGACTCAATTTTGTATTAGTCACAGATGTTTCATTTCTCAGTTCATATATAATGTGGTACATGGAATATCTCCAAAGAGATTTTAGAAGTGTTTGCAGTCTTGTCCATCTCTTTACCACTTGGTGAGGTCTTTTCCAAAAAATCATGACATTTGGAAAGAAACTTAGAGAAGTTTTGTAGACATTTTCAAGACATTTTGCTTTCAATGATCTCTAAAAATATTCCTATTGAAAGTGAAAATTGGGAACATACTCTGAAAAACAAAATCAAAATGTATATTGTGTCTTCAGAAAGCCTGGCTTGGGGAGTGGCTGGGCTGTGTTTCAGTTATGCGGGGAGAAAGGGCAAAAAAGCATGATTTCCAAATTGATGTTTCTCAGAGAAACCTTTAAGAAGCCCCCGTGCTTCTATTGCTATTAAGAAAAAGTGTATTTCTAATAATTAGACTAATCAGCTAGTTCCTAAATTACTCCATAGTGAATTGTTCTAGTCAGGGAGAACTTATCCATAGGACGAAACACTTGAATTCATGATAGATTTGAGAATGTTCCCGGACATGGCAGGTTTGGAATGCAAACCCTTATGAGGCTGCAAAGCCTGGGTTGTGTCTGAAGGCTGCTAAGAATAAAAGTTTATCTTTATATCATATCAGCCACAAGGAAAATTTCAAACACAGTAAGATGTATATTTCCTGCTATGGTAAAATAATACTATTTGGAAAATAAAAGAATTGTTATCTGTGCATTATAAAGACTTTTTCTTGGGTTATGGTGGTAAAAGTTGAAGTTGCATGCTGTATGTCAAGCTTTTCCCCAAAAGAAAATGATATGTTGAGAGAGTATCCAAAACATAACCAAGTGGTTTAATTTTTTTAAATAAAAATGTTTATTATTCACTTAAAATATTCAACATGATGTTATGGGACATACAGAGAGAATAAAAAGATTACTGTATGTAAGCAAATTAACATATCTATCATCTCATAATTACGTTTTTCTTTCTCAAAAGAATAGCTAAAATCTTATTTAATGTGAATCCCATTCATATACTGTTTGGTATGATTAATGATATGATTTGCTATCATTATCTATAGGCTTCATGCTGTACATTTGCTCTCCAGACTTGTTCATTCTACACCCTTGGTATTCTGTATCCTCTGACCTACATCTCCCCACTTCCACCCTATGTTACCCGTTAACCACTATTTTAATTTCTATCTTTCTTTATATAGGAAAAAGGGCCTCCAGAACTGCTTTAGAGTAGTAAGCACAATGGGTTAACTATATGTGTCAGGTGGATTAATGGCAAAGTGTCGTTTATTTTAAAACATTTTTAAAAGTTTATTCATTGTACATATTGCTCACACCTCCTACTACATTGAACATGTATTTATTTGGACCTTTGAACAATGGTAATTTTTCTGATCTATGAGCATAGCTATCTTTCTCTTTGTTTATTTTTTTATTTCTTTTATCAATGTTTTATAGTTTTCAGTAAAAGATCTTTCACCTCCTTGGATAAATTTATTCTTATTTTTGTGCTATCATAAATGATTTTTTTCTTGATTTCTTTTTAATAATGGTATTACTGTGCATAATAAGGATACTACAGATTTTTGTATGTTGAGTTTGTATCTTCCAATTTTACTGAATTCATTTATGACTTCTAATAGTTTTTATTTGGAAATTTTAGATTTTTGAAAAAATATTTAAGATCATATCAGTTACAAAGAGAGATATTTGACTTCCTCCTTTTGATTTGAATGCCTGTTTCTTCTTGCATGATTGCTCTTGCTAGAACATCTAGTACCCTGTTGAATAGAAGCCAGAGAACACATCATTGCTTTGTACTAATCTTAGTGGAAAAATCTTCATTGATTATAATGTCAGTTTTGAGGTTTTCATAAATGGCCTTTATTATGAGCAACTTTCCCTCTAGATCCAAGCTATTGAGAAGATTGTTTATCAAGTAAGTATGTCAGTTTTTGTCAAATGCTTATTGTATGTCAATGGAGATGATGATGTGGTTATCATCATTCATTCACTTAATAATGAAATGTGTTCACTGAAATTGATCAATTTATAGACTTTTTAAAATGCTAAGGCTTGAACCCAGGTCCTTGTGCATATAAGGTAAATGTTCTGCTACTGAGCTATATCCTTAGTTCTGATATTTAAAATTTAAATCTGCCTTACCTACCAGAAATGAATGCTAATTGCTCATGATTGATACTCTTTCTTATGTATTGCTAGATGGAGAATTCTGGCATCAGTGTTCATCCAAAAGATGGCTTAGAGTTTGCTTGTGATGTTTTTTATTTAGGTAATACGGCTTCTTAAAGTATTTGGAAATATTCTTTATAGTTGTACTGTTGGGAAGAGCTTAGGAAGTATTTGTACTTATTCTTTGAATACTTGATAGAATTCAGCTGCCAAGTCATTAGTGGTAGTTCTTTCTTTTGAAGATTTTAATTATTTCTTCATTAGTTATATTTAGATGTGATATTTCTTCTTGACTCGATATTGGTGGTTTACATATTTTCTGGTCATTTGTCTGTTTCATCTAGTTCAACTTGTTGGCATATACTGTTTCATCATAGTCCCTTATAATCCTTTTTATTTTTGAGGCACCTGCTGTAATTTCTCCAGTTTCATTTTTTATTTTATTTGAGTTTTTTTTTGTACCAGGGATTGAACTCAGGACCTTGCACTTGCGGAGTAGGCATGGTGCCACTGAGCTAAATCCCTGGCCCTTGAGTCTTTTCTAAATTAATGAGTCTATGCAGAGGCACCCAAGCTTCATCCAGAGTCCCACCATACCATCCATAAGTGGGCACAGATCCTGAGGAGCAGCTGTATGGACCAGCTGTGTGGAGCAGCTTTGTAGACCAGAGTGGCGCAGCTGAAGGCAGATCCCAGCCAGGGCCCCACTCTGACCTCAAAGGTGCAGGCATATGTGCCCAAGCCACAGGCCCACCTAGAAAAGAGCTGCCCAGGTGCACAAGCTTCAGCCAGGAACCCACCATACCACCAACCACAGTCAAGGATCCTCCTGGAAAAGAATTATGCAGACACACAAGCTACAGCCAGAGGCTACCCCCAATACCAGTAATGAGTGTGTGGAGACCCAGCCAGAAACCTATGCAGAAAACAGGAAGTGGGGTACACAGCCCCCAGGCAAAAGGCCCAACAGCTACATAGGGTCCCCAGCCAGAGGCACACCTAGATACCATCCCAAGTGTGCACAGCCCCCAGTCAGAAGCCCCAGAAAATAGGTCAGCTCAGAGAACTAGAAGCCCACCATTCTAAACCCAGGAATAGATGTACTGGTGAGCAGCAGAGTAAAAGCTGCTCAGTGGCTTGCTGAGAATTGAAGACCACTAGGTAAGCAAAAAGTTGCCTCATCAAAGGCACAGAAGGCTGCATCTGTTGAAGTGAGAAGACATGGAAATAAGTCTCAAAACCAGACTTCCAGATGAACTAAGGCAACCCCAAAGAGTAACGAAATGGAACAATCTGATACTAAATCACCTGAACTCCCTAAACTGGCAACAAAAGAGGACCTAGAAAAAATGAAATCAGAAATAATTTCTCAGATAACAGCAGAGATTGTTGCCATAGTACACGACATGATTAATCTAGAGTGGACACAGATAAAAAAAATTGAGGAGCTGAGAAACATGATGGAATCCCAACATAGAAAACAATTACAATACATAAAACAACAATGCAAACAGATTTCCAGGGTATTAAAAAACTCCACTGAAAGTTTACAAAATAGAGTGAGCCAATGAGAGGACAGAATTTGAGATATAGAAGACAGGATTGCAGTTAGTGACCAGGAAGAGAAAAATTTCTTAAAAATAATAAGGGACCATAGGAAATCAATCCTGCAGCAGCTAGGTAATTTAAAGAAGAATAGCATAAGACTGATTAAGTCAATGAAGAAACAGGAGAAAGTGCAGAAGACATTAAAGAAACTGTTCACAGAAGTAATGGCAGAAAACTTCCCAAATAGGGTAAAAGAACTTGATATAAAGATGAGTGAGGCTTAGAGGATTCCAACTAGCCATGATTAAAAAAAAAATCTACACATAGGCATATAATAGTTAAGATTCCAGAAACCCAAGAGAAGAACAAAATTCTATAAGCAGTTAGAGAAAAGAAACAAATCATATATAAGGAAAGCCCATTAGAATCACAGCAGACTTCTCAACACCCACAAAGCAAGAAGAGTAGGGAGTGGTGTATTTCAAGCCCTAAAGGAAAACAACATCCAATGCAGATTGATGTACCCTGAAAAACTATCTTTCTAAATTGATGGAGAAATAAGATAATTTCATGACAGAAAGCAGTGTAGGAACTTCATGTATACTAAACCAGCACTCCCCGACAAAATTTAAAAAATACCCTAGGAAAAGACAATGAGAAAGCCCCAGGAAGCTCAGCAGAATGAATCCAACAGTCATGACAAGAAATTAAATGCAAAAAAGGGAGAGTCAAACAAAAAGAAAAAGTCATGACAAGGACAAGTCAATACATATCAGTTATACCCATCAATGTCAATGGTCTCAACTCATCAATCAAAAGAAATAAACTGGCAGAATGGGTCAAGAAACAAGCTCCAACAATATTCTGCATACAAGAAAAACACTTAATTCAAAAAGAAACTCATAGACTAAAAGTTAAAGGGTGGAAAAAAATACTCCATGTGACAGGAACCCGAAAAAAAGTGGAGTAGCTATCCTCTTTCCAGATCAAATAAATTTCAAACCAGCACCCATTGAGAGAGACAGAGGAGGACACTACATCCTTATAAAGGGAACAATCCAAGAGGACAAGATGACAGTTATAAATTTATATGTACCAAACACTAGTGCCACCAACTATATAAAACAAATACTAATGGACATGAGAAGTCATATAAACACTAATACAATAGTAGTGGGGGACCTCAATATCCCACTGTCACAAATAGATAGATCAACTAGACAAAAAGAAAAAAAATACTAGAACTCAAAGTCTTGAACAAATGAATTTAACAGATGTTTATAGAGCATTCTACCCCACAAAATCAGAATACACATTCTTTTCAGCTGCACATGAATTCTCCAAAATAGACCACATACTCACTCATAGAACATGTTTTAGTAAGTGCAAAGGAATTGAAGTTATCCCCTGTATATTATCAGACTATAGTGTGATGAAACTCAAGATCCATAGCAAAAGAAACTGCAAAAGTTTCATAAAAATGTGGAAATTGAACAATATGCTTCTGAATAACTGGTGGGTCACAGAGGAAATTAAAGAAGAAATGAGACCACCATTCCTACAATTAAATGACAGTTACAATGCAACACATTGGAATCTATGGGACACAATGAAAGCTGTCTTATGAGGGAAATTCATACCAATAAATTCACATAGTAGGAAAACAGAGTGAGCTCAATTATACAACCTGATGCTGAATCTCAAGCCTTCAGAAGAGAAGAGCAGAAAAAACCCTAAAGCTCATACAAGGGAGGAAATTATGAAGATCAGGTTAGAAATCAATGCAGTGGAGACTAAGAGAACTGTACAAAAACATCAATGAAGCCAAGAGTTGGTTCTTTGAAAGGATAAACAAAATTGACAAACCCTTAGCTAACCCTATCAAAAAAATGAAAGAAAAGACCCACATTCATGCAATTTGGAAAGAAAAGGGTGAAATTACAATGAACCTAGCAGAAATCCAGAGGATCATCAATATCTACTTTGAGAACCTATATGCCAATAAGATTGAAAATGCAGCAGAAATGGACAGATTCCTAGATATGAATTGCCAAATTTGAATGAAGATGACCTAAAAATTCAGGAAGACCCAATATCAATCAATGAGATTGAAAACATAATTAAAAACTTACCAACTAAGAAAAGCCCAGGTCCTAAAATGGCTTCACTGCTGAATTCTACAAGACATTCAGAGAGGAACTACTGCCACTATTGTTTAAATCCTTCAATGAAATTAAAAGGGAGGCAATACTTCTGAATTAATTCCCAGAAGCAAACATCACCTTGGTCCCCAAAGCAGAAAAATAACCAACTGAAAAAGAGAACTATAGACCAATCTCACTAATGAATATAGATGCAAAAATCCTTAATAAGATACAGGCAAATAGAATGTAGAAGATCATCAAGAACAGCATACACCCTGACCAAGTCGGATTTACCCCAGGGATGAATATATGCAAATTCAACATATGCAAATCAATAAATGTAATACACTATATTAACAGAGCCAGGGACAAAACCCATACAATCATCTCAATAGATGCAGAAAAAGCATTTGACAAAATCCAACACACATTTGCGATAAAAACCCTCAAAAAATTGGAATAGATGGTCTCTACCTCAATCTCATGAAAGCCATCTATGAAAAATCAACAGCCAATATCATACTAAAAGGTCCAAAACTGAAATCCCTCACACTAAAATCAAGAATGAGACAAGGTTGTCCACTGCTGTTCAATACAGTTTTTGAAATATTACCCACAGCAATTAGACAAGAGAAAGAAATAAAGATAGGAAATGAAGTCAAAATGTAATTATTTGTAGATGACCTTATACTCTATTTACAATACCCCAAGAACTCCACTAAAAGTCTTCTAGATTTAATAACCTAATTCAGCAAAGTAGCTGAATATAAGGTCAACACACAAAAATTAATAGATTTTCTGTACACAAAAAACAGACTTACTGAGAGAGAAGTGGGGCAAAAAATTCCTTCACAGTAGCATCCAAAAATTGAAATATCTAGGAATGAATATAATGAAAGAAATCAAAGACTTGTACTCTGAAAACTACAACAATCTGAAAAAAGAAATTGATGAAGATATCAAAAAGTGGAAAGACATTCCTTGCTCGTGGGTAGGAAGAATCAACATAATGAAAATGGTCTTACTTCCAAAACTGGTATATAGAAACAGAGCAATTCCAGTTGAAATCCCAGCAGCATACTTTACAGACCTTGAGAAAACAATCAAAATTTCATTTGGAAGAAACAGAGATAGAATAGCAAAAGCTATTGTAGGCAATAAAGACAAGGTAGGGCGTATCACAATCCCCAACTTGAAACTATGCTACAAAGCTACTATGATAAAAACAGAGTGGTTCTGGCAAAGAAACAGACTCGAGGACCAGCAGAACAGATTAGAAGATGCAGAAACAAGTCCATGCACACTCAGCTACCTCATCTTTGATAAAGGATCCAAACACCCTCATTGGAGCAAAGATAGCCTCTTTAACAAATGGTGCTTGAAAAACTGGGTTTCAACTTGCCAAAGATTAAACCTAGACCTATACCTTTCACCATGCACTAACCTAAAATCAAAGTGGATTAAAGATCTAAATATTAAAACAGAAATACTAAACAAGCTGGAAGAGAGGTTAGGTAGAACTCTTGAAGATTGGTGTAGGAAAAGATTTTATGAACAATTGCCTGTGAAACCTAGTATAATTGTTAAGTGGATGTCTTCTTATTAAAAAGCTGCACAGCAAGAGAATGTGGAGAGACAACCCACAATGTAGGAAAAACTTTTCTCCAGCTCTTTCTCAGACAAAGGTCTACTATCTAGAAAATATAAAGAACTTAAAAAATCAAACCTCCCAAATTTAAAGACCCAATCCAAAAATGGGCATCTGAAATGAACAGAAATTTCTTAGACAAAGAAGCAGAAAAAGCAAATAAACATGAAAAAATGTTCAACATCACGGGTCATTCAAGAGATGTGAATGAAAACAACACTGAGATTCTACCTCACCCCAGAAAGAATGGGTGCTATCAAGAAATCAACCAAAAACAAATGCTGGTACATGGTTGTAGGGAAAGAGGAAACCTGCTCCACTGCTGGTGGGCATGTAGGATGGTACAACCACTGTGGAAATCAGTATGGAGATATCCCAATGAACTAGGCTTGGAGGTCCCATTTGATCTAGATATCCCTTGCTGGGTATCTTGCCCAAAGAATGAAAAGAATCATACCACAGTGATATATGTGCACCCATGTTCACTGCAGCACAATTCATGATAGCTAAAACTTGGAAGCAGGCCAATTGCCCATCAGTAGGAGACTGGATAAAGAAAATGAGTGTTTTAAAAAATAAGATAGAGTATTACTCCGCCATAAAGAATGAGAAACTAGAGACATTTATAGCTATGGATTCACAATGAGGCTATACTCTTAAGTGAAATAAATAGGACACATATGTGTAAATACTGAATAGTTTCTCTAGTGTGAGAAACTGAAAGTGTAAATAAGGACTAAAAGGTATAATAAATAATGTAAAATAGGAAGAAAGGGTTCAAAGGGGAAGGGGATGCAGTAGGGGTAGGGGTAAAGAAAGAGGGCAATGGAATTAATATGAGAAGAATTAAAAATAGAAACAAAGTCTTTGTAGATAAGGAGATGCAGAGGCATTGAAGGGAGTGCAGTGAATAGGGAAAAAAATAAGAACAAGATGGATTATGTAAAGGTGAAAATTTCCAATTATGATTGTCATTATATTGTATACCTTAAATGTACCAATTAAATTAATCAATTAATAAAAATGAGTCTAGCTACGAATTTGTCAATTTTATTTTTCAGAAAAACCAATTCTTAGTTTTCTCAGTTCTTTCTGTTGTTTTTCTGCATTAAATTTGTTTTATTTCATTCTGATTTCTATTATTCCTTTTCTTCTTCCAATTTTGGATTTAGTTTGTTCTTTTTTGATTTTCCTTAAGATGTAATGAGACTTTTTGGCACCATTGTTTTTAATGTAGGCTTTTATACCTATAAAATTCCATCTTCATACTAGAAATATGAATAATTTATCTATCACCATTACAACATTGGTGAATTCTGGTTTGATTATAGATTTACCTTTACCATTGAATTTTATACTTGGAGACATTCTCATATTACTAAATATAACTATTTTATTTTGATTTTTTGTACTCCCTTACACATTTCTGGCAAGGCAGGACTAGTAGTAATGAATTCTCTGTTTTTGCTTGCCTGTGAAGGTCTATTTCTCTTATTTTTGATGAGATCAGGCATGTTCAGGGTGATATGGCTGGAGGAGACTCTCTTATTTTTGAAGGACAGCTTTCGAGGATATTGTGTTTTTGGCTGGCATTTTTTTTTTTTTGTTTTGTTTTAGCACATTGAATGTGTCATCTAATGCTCTCCTGGCCTGCAAGATTTCCTCTGAGAAATTCCCTGAACCCCTAATGGAGATTCTCTTTCATGTAATTTTGTCTTGCTGATTTTAGAACTCTCTGTCATTTTTTATGATACTGTGACTGCACTGTCCTTTGGAGATCTTTCCAATGATTCGGCCACTTTTGAGCTTCGTAGGCCTTGGTGTCCATATGATTTTAAGACTTAGGAAGTTTTCAGCAGTTATTTCATTAAATAACACCAGTTATTTTCATTAAATAAGCTTTCTGTTCTTTTTTCTGTTTCTTTTCCTCCTGGAACTATCATAATGTAAATATATGTTAATTTAATGGTATATTATAATCTTTTATTCTTTTGCAACCTAATTTTTAAAAGAATCATTCAACATTAGTATCATCAAGTTTACAAATTCTTACTTCTTGATGTAGCCAGTCTACTACTGAGGTCTCAATTGTATTTCTTATTTCATTGATTAGATTCTTCTGCTCTCAGATTTCTGTTTGGTTCTATTACTTAAATTTCTCTTTCAGATCATGAATTGCATTCTTGATTTTGTCCAGCTATTTGTATTGTTTTATATCTCACTAATTTTTACTAAGATTATTAATTTGAATCTTTTCTCAAGGAATTCATAAATTTACTTTTATTTGAGCTTGGCTATTTAAGGATAATTTTGTTCCTTTGGTAGTGTCATTTTTCTTGCATTTTCATACTTCTTGTTTCTCTGCATTGATTCCCTGGCAGTGAAGTCACCTCCTAAAAACTCTGTGGAATTACTTTTACAGTAAAAGATTTTCACTAGGAGATAGACTGAGGATGATGGCTGGGTAGGAGGCAGAGAATCTGGTTCTTTGTGGATGCAGATTTATAGTTTTCTTGCAGTTTCTTTCACTGTACTCAACATTAATGATGACTGCAATTGCTGCAGTGATCTAGGATTTTTCTTTTCTCACAGGAAGTACTTCCACCTTGACTAGGAGTAGGAGAAGTAGAGGAATGTGCCTTCTTTCTCTAGGTAGCCATCCTGGTTTTTGTGGTATTTACAAAATGTAATGACTTTATATGAATATGCATAAGGCTATTTAAATATTGTTCTTATTCATTAATATTTTGTTTTATGCAATAACTGTGACCCCAAAAGATGTATGAATATGCATATTCAAAATTTGTGTATTATGTCATTTACATCATTCTCTAAATTCTGTTTGATATATTCATAACCAATGAAATTCAGGATAAACTATGGAGTAAAGTTCTTGAACAGTTTCAGCATAAGCTTTTGAGTTTTTTTTCCCTAAAATTTGAAATATAGAGGTTATTCTTATTTGACACTTTTACACAGAAGGCAAAGGGAAAGACCCAAGGGAGGGAGGGAGAAGTAGAATAAACTATATATCTTACTGAAAATTTAAAATGATTATAGAAATGATTGTGTTAACTTCCTACTTTTGTAAAGAAAATGCCTGACATAATAAATTTGAAGAGAAAAAAGGTTTGTCTTGGGTCACAGTTTTTGAAGTTTCAGCCCATAGTTGCTTGGCCTATTTGCTTTTGGGCCTATGCACAGCATGGTGGGACCATGTGGCAAAGAAGCACATTCACCTCATGGTCATGAGCAAGAGAGAAGGAAGAAGAGGAGAATGTAGGGGGTCCCAGTATCTTTTTCAAGAGTGCATTCCTAGTGACTAGAGACGTCTTACTAGGCTCTAACTTTTACAGGTTACTGGGACCAAGCTTTAACACATGGGCCTTTAGGGAACAGTTGCCCAAACTATAGCAATGATTAAGTAGGAGAATATTTCACTGGGGTATTTATCAAGCATGTACCTCTGGTTCAAAAATAATACTTTCTTTCCACTTGCAAATGGCATGTTAGCACAGTTTATTATACTACTTTCTCACCAGTGAATATCTAGAATTAATCATGGCAAAAGCACTGAACTGGAGATGGGTGTTTCAATTTTCTTTCACAGCATTGTTTTTAACCTTTTTTCAAGGGTAAAAACACTTGATACTTGTGGTCTTGGTTCTTAAGATTATAAAATAATGACAATAACATTAAATTTTTCACATAGATGAGTAAGCTTGAATTAGTGAATTGTCAAGAGAAGAAACTTTAAGGTTAAGAATGTCAGTGGAACTAGTGAGTTGAAGGGATTTTGAGATTTTCAAGCAGAGATGTTACCAAGTCGATGAGAATCAGTATAATCACACCATCTTATTTTCAAAAACACCCAAAACCCATCTTTAGCTCATTATACTTCCTGGCTAAGAAGACATATGACAGCCTTCCTACTGTTCTAGACTAGCAACTCAAGTTTAAAGGTACAGTTCAAGGTCCATGAAATGTTGTCTACTATCAAGTAAAAGTTTTTAATAATATGATTTGGCAGGTTACTGAACTTGTATGGTATCTTGTGCTACATAGGTAGTCATTAAAGGTTTGATCCTTTGGTATGAGAATGTTCCATTTCAGAGCCATTGAATGGCAAAGATTGTGAGCACTGAGTGGAATCCTGTTGCTTAAGGAGCACAAAGGAGAATATAGTCATCCATCTTTAAGGTGGTGTGGTATGAATGAGTTCAGTCTCAGGGGGTCCATCAGAAACATTTTCTGGGGACATCTTAAAAACCATTCTCATCTGGCCAGATCTAGGACATGAAAATCCTAACTGAATAAAAATTGGTCTAGTGGAATAGCTACCCTGACTGTTTAACTTTGAACATATTTGCATGAAGGTTCTTTCCATTCCTTCACATCATCTTATCTTTCTTTTTATGTGTATCTATTTACTTAGGAAAAAAATAGGGAGATGAACGATTTTCACAAGCATGTTTGCTTGCTCAATATGGTAAAATGACATTTAAAGAACATTCTAAATTAATATTTTTTCCTCTGAAGCTCATAATGTATAACTATGTAACTGCATAAGAAAATTTTGTACTGACAGATTTTAATACTAAATTTAGGCAATGTGAATTCTATTGTCTGGCATTCAATGAACTCTGTTAATTGTTCAATGTATCAGTTATCTACTGCAGCAAAAGTGTTGTGTAACAACCTCAAAACGTAAGTGATGTACAACATAAATATTTATTTTTGCTCATGGGTCTGTGGGTTGACTGATGATTCTGCTCATCTGAATTGGGATTGATGACATTATCTTCTGCCAGCAGCAGGTCAGCTAGGCAGTTATGTTCTCTACCATGGCTGAGGCACTGGCTAGGAAAATTGAGTTGGCTTGGCTGGGCTCCACAAATCTCATCCTCTAGTAGGTTAACCTGGGAATATTCACACAGTGGTGGTGGGAAAGCAAGAGAACAGAGGAAAATGTATGATGACTTTTTGCAGCCTCTGTTACTGCTAAGTTTGTTTTTGTTTAATTTGTTAAGGTAAGTTTCTCAAAAGTCACAGGTAAGAGTAAAAAATTACATGATAAAAGTTATGCACACAAGGAAGTTATTAATTGGGGTCACTAATAAAATTAATTTGTTCCTTATTTCTATGGTGTAATAGTTTCATAGAGAGAAGTTTGTGGTTCATTGTGGTCTTGAAGTATAATTTTATTTTTTCGGTACTGGGATTGAACTCACCTTGTGCTTGCAAGGCAGGCAGGTGCAGTGTTGCTGAGCTAAATCCCTGGCCCACTAAGTACACTTTTCAATGAAAAAAGTATATTGTTAATTTTGATATAAAAACATTTCATCCTATTCTCATTCTTTATATATTGGTAACCCATTGGTAGATTTTATTGAATATTTGGTTAATCACTTATCATATTTCATAACCAAATTGTGCAATCAGAATTTCTATTTTACTTGGTATTGATAGGCTTGGGGTTTCAGTAATCACATGAAATTGTTAAATTTTTTTCCTAATTTAACAGCTTCAAAAAATTACTTTTTAAACAAAAGAAGAACTGCATTTGTGAATATGTTGGTGTATGATCAATTAAAGTGATTTTAATTAGACAGTTACTCCAGGCACTAAGTCTAGCATGATGGAATGGGACGTTAAAAAGGGGGTCAAGGAGAGTGTAGTGAGTGGACAGTCAAACTTGAGAGATCAAAATTCAAGGTCAAGCTGAAGGGCATCGATATTGCTTAAGTTTGACAGCCTCCCCCTTCCTTGGTCCACCTTTGTTTTGAGCACAGTACTGTTGGTTTTGCTGACTGTGGATGTTAATGAGTTATTGATGAGAGTGAGTGCTAAGTGAATAACTATTTCTTTGAAGATCTCTTCAGACTGGTAACTGAAAGCAGCACAGAAGGAAAAATTGATGGCCCATATTCAGCTTTTGAATAGTAAAGCTTGAAGGGATTTTAGGTACTGAACAGCTTGAGGAAAGGCAGGATAATGGAACATAATTGTACTGATTATGCAGTTGAGGTATGTTAAAGAACAATCTGCTAATCCTGCCAAACTGTGGCATTTTGTATCTCCTGTTAATATTTCAGTAGAGGAACAAGAAATTAATTTATTGAATTGCTTGCAAAAAGATGATCTCTCATATTGGCTCTAGCACCTTGGTGTTTAGCAGTTTGAGGTTCTTCTCAAATATTATCTCAGTAACCCTTCCAATACCCTGCAGTGTATGTGGGTGTTAAACGTTTATGAACAGGAAAACTTAGTGAGCACTAAGTAACTTGCCCAAGGTTAGGCCTAAGTGAAGCATTAATTTCTCTTCTGTGCTAAGCCTAACTCAGATATTTTCTGCAGCTCATTTTATCTCAGGAGACTGCAGAGCCTGCTGAGATAGAACATTTACAATTAATATAAGAACAAATAAAAGATCTAAGCATTAAATCATTTCATCTGAGACATGTTTCCAGATTAAGTTCTGTCCTCTGGTAAATAGCAGACATGAAAGTGAAAAATACTATTTTTTTCTAAAGTATAAAATTGATTTGATTCTTCTGCTTTGAGTGGACTCTTTTCCTTTTCATTTCATAGCTTCATGATGCCTATAATCCAGAATCTCTGTATGAATGGGTTGATGTGAGAGAAAATTTTATTCCTTTGATTTGTTATCACTTCAGTTATTAAAAGTTTGTTTCTCAGTTCTCTCTGTTTATTCACTGCAGTTCATCAAGTCTATCCAGTTCTCTTTTGGGCTTGTGGTAAGGTTGCATTTTCAACCTTTCTGAATTTTGGTGTGGCTATGTGGTTTGCCTCAGCTTATGTGATGCATGCAACTTCCAGGCAGTTGCTTTAAGAATAAGCAAATGTTTAAGCATCCTCTCTCTTTAAGCCTGGCATTTTGTCTAGCAACTTTTGGTGTTTGTTACATCTGTGTGGGACCCCAAATGATAGAATATTCCTGGCAGTCTGCAATGGCTGCGCAAACAGAACAGGAAAAGATAGTCTTTTTTTTTTTTGGCACCTGAGATTTGTGTTCTATCACTAGCATACCTTCTTAACCCAAGTGGTGTAAATTTTAGGTACTGCTCTAATAAGTATCCTAAAATATAGGAAACTGCAGCATGTATTTGTTGCTATCGATTGTATTTTTTTTTTGAGGCACTGAAAGACTGTTATTTTATTTTTTCCTGAAAGGTGAGGTATATTTGCAAGCAAGAATAAAAGAATAGTAAAAGTCTAAAAGCTTAGGAACTTCTCTGACTGTTTCTCCAATCAAACAATAAAAGAAAAAAATAGGAAATTCTTGTAATTGTTGCAAGGGCCAACTGTTAATAAAACTTTGGATGGATGAAGCTGATAACATAGCAAATACTTTCGAATGAACTAAAAGGCTAAGACAAAAGAGACTGAACCTGTGGACATCCCAGTGAAACTCAGTATTCCCAAGTGCCGGCAAGGAAGATAAGCAAGAGGTGAGGCAAAGAGCAATAGAGCAAAGAACTGGAGAAAAGCTAACAATTCTGTGTAGAAAAGAGTTATGGTCTTGGTAATAGCAACGATTGGAATAAAAGATGAGGCTAAGTTTTTAAAAATCATGTGCTGTCAAAGAAATAGCAAGCCCGTAAAACTTGGTACTTAAGATGATCCTTGGAATTGCAACTGACTAAGGGCAAGAAGGAAGTCTGAAAACCTGCACATTCCTCCATGGGAATGTTCTCTGGTACTCCTTTTATGTGTAGCCAAAGAGTATAATAAACAAGAAACAATCTTCCAGAACATAAAGCCAAGTACCATAGAAAGCAATGGAAAATAAACAAATAGAGCTCTAATTAAGAAATATTCCTCATTCCAGGAAAGGAAACCTGAAAATACCTGCCCAGCATTTGGGACTTCTTTTTTTTTTTTTTTTTTTTTCACTTCTCGCTGACTGGTAACTTCTTTGTGCCCCCTGCTTTCTCCTCTTTCTGGATAGAGTGATGGCGAATGATGAAGAAATCATCTATGCTTTATCCCAAGATCCAGAGCTGTGAGGAAGATGCTGTTAATTATGATGCTCTTTTTCTTTCTATTGGACGAGGATGAATATTTTTATATGTAAGAATAAAAGTAAACCAAATAAATATTTGTCAACTAGAGGGGCAGATTTTGTTTGTCATGAGTTCTATTTTCTTTTTGGATAAATTGTTCGATTGTATTTTGATTGTTGGAGACAGGGTCTCACTATATAGCCCAGTCTGGCCTTGAACACACTGCTATCCCTGCCTTAGTCTCCAAAAGCTGGGATTACAGGTGTGCACCACCACACCTGGCTCAAGGTTTGTATTTTCTTGATCCTTGTCTTAGCTTCTATCACTATTTTCATGCTCGGTGGCTATTCTGAAGATAGATAAGACAAGGTTAGGCTGACTCGGACTGGTTTTTTTGATCTCTAGTTTTGAAGGGTGATTGTTTTCCAGTTAGGTCTTATTTTCAGGGAAACAAGGAATTACTTCCAGGAAAAAATTTAAGAACTGCAGGGTAGTTAGTCATATTTTCTTTTTCCTTTTTCCAGCAGCTTTTAAGATTCATTCTCTCAGTTCATATCTTTCAGGAAAGGGAAGACCTGAAATCTGTGATAGATCATAGTATGTTTGAGAAATAAACCCTTGTTATTTTTAAGTCATCATTATTTTGGGGATTGTTTGCTACTGCAAGATGGGTTACCTTATATTTTGATGGAGTCAAAATCAGCTATATTGATATCAAATGAATATTGACAAAGTACATTAATTTTAAGCATCCTGCTTGACTTTTCAATATTGCCATTTTAAAAAATAAAAACAAAGCATCAAAGAATACTTAAGGTCTTCAAAAACTCTTTATAAAAATGTCTCATTATTTTTGATGTTATAAATTTACATTTCTCAGAATTTGAACTGGTGACACAGTAAAAATTAGAGACATTAGTACTTGTAAGTATAAAAACCAATTTAAAAGTTAATCAAATTTCATTACTTTTAGTCCTGAAGCTGGTTCCCTACTGGGATCGGAAAGAATTCTATTCTAAATAAGTCACTAAGAGCATAATCCATATGTGGCTGTGTATTGAGTTCTACTGAATCACTGTGCATAGGCTATGCTTGGAGGCAGCCAGGACCTGGCTTTGAAAGCATCATGTTTTTATCTAATATACCAATTCTGTGTTCTCCAGTAATTATGGATAGGTGAATGTAAATTTCTCTGATATGAGAGTCAGCCTTGATTTCACCCTATTCTTCAAAGGTTATTAATAGCATGCAGTGTTCAGTGCTTGTACTTAACAATATAACAGCATTATATTCTGTACTTATACTTACAAAGCAATTTTATAATGTCTCTTATTTACTTTATGGTATCCTGCAATGCCTAGGGAACAGTAACTTAGACAGAATCAGCCAACCACAATAACTAGCGAGGCATGTTTTATTATTGCTCTAATGGTACACTTTTGATATTCAATTACTCAACAGTTGCCTGGTGCCTGGGTTTGAGACTGCTCTGAGCAATCGATTTCTACTTCCCTCATGTTCTCTCTACATGATATAATCAGTAATCATTTGGTAAATGCTAAATTCCAGTAAAATAAAACTTTTTTGGCCACTTCTTGACTTATCAACTAGTAATAAATTTATAGGAAGCAAAAATATAGCACAGTACATTGATTTTCAAATGTGTCTGCCAATTTATATTACCTGTGGGATTTTAAGAGATGCTGTATTGGACCCCCAGAAATTCTGATTTAATTAGCAAAGAGATTTTTGAAAATTGTAACTTGTGACAAAAAGTTATGAATAACAAGTATAGTGATTAAAAGAACAATTTTTTTGGAGTCACACAAATCTGGATTTATATCCTGCCTCCTTTTTTACCAGCTGTGTAACCTTGGGCAAGGTTTTACATTTTGTAAGCTTTAATTTCCCTGTCTTTAACATTATAATAAAATGTTATTGTATGTTTTAAATGGTTTAATACATGTAAAGAGCCTTAAAAGTACTTGGCATAAAGAAACCATTCAATAAATGTTTTGACACTAGATTAACTCAAGATTGGAGTTGGTCTTGAAATTTGGACAGGAATTGACTTGAAGACAAAAGAGTTAAACACTTCAGAGAGGCAGTGGCAAATTTAAAGATTTGAGGATGAGCAAAGGCATGATGTGATCTGGGAATGAGGAGAATACACTGAGGTTGAAATACAGTAGGCATCACGTGGTCTGAAGAGATATAAGGGTGGAGACAGTGATGTAATTCTCAGAGAGACATAGATTCTACACCTTAGGGCTGGTCTTTCAACTTCCAATGATGTTTCTTAACACTTAGTATTTGGATAAACTAATAACTGTATGGATTTGTACCCGATGATGAGTTATGTAAAAACTAGACCTGCCTTTGGCCCTTCCATGACATTATCCCTCCTTACTAGCATTTTGGTACTTTTCACTGAGTGTGAGAGCATAGAGTTGGATGCACTGAGTTTGCTGGTAATACTTCATCACCCATCACCTAGCTTATCACAGGTCACGTTTACTGATGAAAAATTACTAATTTTGGAGGTGCAGAGTTACTTTTACGTCAGGAGTTGTGGTTTTAGAGCTACACTTATTGCTTTTATCTGTGGAAGAGCTGCTTCAAGCCACTGGTTCTCCTGCCAAAAACGGGAAGCAACTAAAATAGTTGGCACCTGTTTGAAACAACTCTTTCTAGACATTATGCAACAATCCATGTAAGAGCCATAAAACATAGAAAATAAACAAGGGACACTTATTACCTTGTTTTCTAACAAGAGGCGTTTATAGGCCCCAGTGAAAGAAACTAAATCCAACAGAACCCAATAGTCTTGCTGAACTTGGAGCCTGAAGCTGACGGAATTTTTAAGGATGCAGTAATAATGAAGAGGAAGCCACGAGAAAGCTTAGAAAATCTTGGGTTCCCATTGAGTTTTGGGCTGAAAAGTAACTTGCATGTGTGCACAGAAGGACTTGCCAAGGCATGGCAAACAGCTACTGAGAGAAAAGCTACTAAAATACTGTAAACCAAACAAGTACCAGGGCTCCTTTAGGGATCCAAATGATATCTAGCCAACCATTATAGAATTCTCATAGAACACTAAGGGTATTTGATAAAGATCTCAGAAAACCCAAGTCCTAGGTGTAAGATCAAATTAACCTTTGAGTGAAGACTACTCTAAGCCTTTGCTGATGACAAGCAGCCTCAAAACAATTATGTTGTTCTACAAGTAAATTAGCTGGTACCAGATCAAGACTAATATTTATAAAGGAATAAGAAAATTCAGACCCTGAAATTCACAACATCCATTCGGTCTAGATACAACAAAAATGTCTCATGACATATGAAAAAGTAGGAAAATACAAACTACAACAATAAAAATAGATTCAGAAAGGGGAATGTGGAAAAATAAGATGCATCATGTAAAGGTACAAGTTCCCAATGATGAATGTAACTGTTTTGTATACCTAAAATGTACCAATAACCTTAATAAAAAATAGAGTCAGAAATGGGCGAAATGATCAAATACACAGAAAAGAAAATTGAAATACTTATTACACATATGTCAGTAATTTAAAGAAAACATAAAAAATGGAAATGGAAGCTATTTAAAATAAGTGAATCTTCTAGAGATTAATAATTCAAAATCTGAAATGAAAAAGTCACTTAATGGACATAAGAGATTTCTTAAAATTAAAGCAGTGATTTTTAGCACAAACTAGCTATACTGAAGCATAGAAGAAACACAATCCTGGAAAACAAAAAGAGATCCTTATAGACCTGTGGCCAATGTCAAGTAATTTTGTGTATATGTAATGAAGCCCAGAAAAGGTGGAGAGTAGGGTAGAAATAATACTTAAGAAAATGTAATGGCTGAAAACTTGACAGATTTGATAAAAGCAAATCAACACACAGATCTAAGAAGGTGAGCAAAATATAAAGAAAATAAGCACAAAGAAAATTCTACAAGGCACATCATAATAAAATTGCTGAAAATCAATTACAAAGACAAAATCTATGAACAGCCAAATAAAGAAAGAAAAAATGTCACCTACAGGCAAACAAAGATATGGATGACCAGGAACAATGTAAGCCAGAAGACAAAAGAAAAATATCTTTAAAGTGCTGGGGGAAAGCAAATAACATTATAAAACATAAACCAAAACAAAACAATGTCTTTATCAAACAAAAGTACTTTTCAAAAATGAAGAGTAAAGACATTTTCAAAAATTAAAAACTGAATAAATTATTGCTGGAATGTGCCTTGACAAGGAATATTAATGAAAATTCTTCACATAGAAGGAAAAATGCTCTAGATGGAAATCAAACTTACATAAATTAATGAAGAGTGTTAGGAATGGTAAACGTATAGGTAAATACTAAAACTTTTTTCATTTAAAATCTTCTTTAAGAAACAATGTACTGAGTCAACTAATATAAAAGTAAAATGTGTAATAATAAGAATGACATGGAGTAATGAAAAAATTCAGTTGCATTGTCTTTCAGTTATTCATGAAGTACTATGATGATATATGAAGGTAGATTGTGACAAGTTGTTGATGATATTATAAACCCTAGAGCAACAACTGGAAAATAAAACAAAGAGATCTAGCTAATAGACTCAGAGAAGAGTTTATTACTGAAAAGTCAATTTTTATAAGAATGAATAAAAAATGAAGAAAAGAGTAGATAGTAGGCTTAAATTCAACTATGTAAAATTATATCTACCATATGCAAAATTTGAATCAAAGCTAGAGCTGTTAACTATCACTTATAAAATGTACGCAGAAAGTGTAAATGGAAAATAACAAATTATGCCGTGTAAATAGCACAAGAAATTTGGAATGGCTTTAATTATATGAAACGTTGTAGATTTCAGGACAAGAAAACAGTAGAACTTTAGAGAAATGACCTGGGTAGAACGTGTCCCCAAGCTTTCATGTGTTAGAGAGTTCCTCCCTAAAATCATAATAATTATGACTGGAGTGTTTGATTAATGGGTAATTGTGTTAACGAGGGAATGACTGAGTTATGAAAGTGAGTTCTCCAGCAGGCTTGCTGTGTCATGTCGTGAGATTCTTCCAGCACATTTTGAAGCCAAAAAGACATTTACCCCTACCAAAAAGCTAAGTGGGACATGTGCTCTTGGGCTTCCTAGCTTCCAGAATTCTAAGAAATAAGTTAATTTTCTTCATAAATTATCATATCAGAAATTCTACTATAGTTACAGAAAATAGAAAAAGACAGTGGATATTTAGAAAAACAATTCATTTATAAACATATGTTTTTGTTCACAAAAGTAATTTCAAAATAAGGATCAAACCTGATAGAACTAAAAGAAGAAATGGAAAAATTTGCAATAGTGATTGGTAATCTCAATTTTATTCTTTTAGCAACTGATAAAATAAATGGATGGAAATTCTGTCACTTTAACATCTTGAAAAACAATATATGATATTAACCGAACTGAACTCATTGATGTTTATAGCATACTGCATTCAAGAACACTTTTATACAAATCCTTTGCATGTGATATTCTGGGCTACATTATATTTTGTAAAATAAGCTTTTGCGTATTTAATATGATTGAAATCACATACAGTGTATTTTATGAATATAATGGAATTAAATTAGATATTAGTTTTAAAAAAGTCTAAAAAAATTCCAAATCCTTGGAAATTAAACAACATAATTTTAAATCATCCATGGGTCAATTAAATAAGTAAAAGAGAAGCTAGACACTATCTTAAAGTAAGTGATTATGAAAATTCAACACATCATTTTCAGCTAAAATAGTACTCAGAGGCAAACTTGCAGTGCAAGCTAATATGTGCCTGAAGGAGTATTTATAACTTTGGATGTCCATGTTAGAAAAGAAGAAAGGTTTAAAATCAGTGATTAAAATTCCACCTTAGCAGGCAGCAATAAAAATAAATTATATCAAAATTAAAGAGAGGGAAAGAAATAATAATAAAATACTTGAAACAGATTGTAGGCCTAAACATAAAAGCTAAAACTGTAAACTATCTAGATAGAAACAGAGTAGAAAACCTTCAGCATATTGAAATAGGTAAAAATTTCTCAGGGCACAAAAGCATGAACTTAAAAATATCAATAAATTGCACTTTATCAAAACTAAAAAAATCTGCTGTTTAAAAGTCACCATTAAGAAAATGAAAAGGCAAGATACTGACAGAGTATACTTGCAACTATTTTAGGACCTATGTCTGGAGTACATTTAAAAAAAAATCACTTGAAATTCAATATTAAGAAACTATATAATCCAATTAAAAGTGAGCAAATCATACAATACATAAAACACCAAGAAACACATGAAATAATATTCAACTTCCCTAGTCATCAGGGAAATGAAACCAGATCATAGAGAATGTGCCACTAGGTACATACTTGAATGATAAGAATGTGGAACAATCAAGATTGTTATGTATTGCTGGTAGGATAATAAAATGGTTCAACTACTTTGGCATATAGCTTGCCAATTTCTTGTAAAATGCATCTACTTAACACAACGATTCAACTCGTAGGCATTTATCCAATAAAAGTAGGAAAATATGCCTGCATGAAGACATAGATATTTATAGTAGCTTCTTGTTGTTGCTATTGTTATTATTACTAGATCCAAATGTGAAACATGCAAATATCTACTGTCGGGTAAGTGGTTAAATCAACTTTCACAGAGATAAAAAGAACCAACTTATTAACACAATGTCACATATGACAATATGGAAGAAGTTTAAAAATATGCCAAGCAAAATAATTCATAGTCCTATACCACGTGGGTATAGGACAGTAAGACTTCCTATCTCTGCATTTCTTATCTGTCTTAGTTTCTATTTTGGTGTTGCTGAGATAAAAGTCCTGATGCCCAGAGTTAAAGGGGGAAGGGTTTTTTAGCTCACAGTTTGTAGAAGTTTCAGTCCAAAATCTGCTGGCTCCAAGGCAGAGGGGTGAAGTAGAAGAGAAACAGTGCATAGCACCAGCACTGTAGCAAAAGGAACAAGAGGACTTTACCAGAGTCTTCTGCACTTTTTATTATCTAGATCACTGGTATTAGGGAGGTGTCAAACCAATCAGTGCACTGGTTTAGCAATCACACACTCCTAATCCCGACATCACACTCTAGATTCAGCCACCTCTGAAAAAGCTACCTTTGACAGCATGAGGCTTTGGAGGGACATCTAGACCCAAACCATAATAATATCCAAGGATTCAACCAACCTTGGGTTGAAAATATTTTTTAAAAGTTACATTTATACTTAATGTGTACATGTTTCTTGTCATTATTTCCTAAATGGTACAGTATGACACCTGTTTACATAGCATTTACATTAATTAGATGTGAGTAAACTATAGATAATTTATAATATACAGCAGGAAGTGCATTGACAGATGTGAATTCTATACCATTTTATATGAGGCTGGAACATCCACAGAGTTTGGTATTCACAGGTGTTCTGGAATCAATTATCTGAGGGAAGGTTGCATGATATCTGATTCTATTTATATAAAATTCTAGAATGGAGAAATCTTAAGCTATATGAAGAAACTGTTTGGAGTAGTAATTCTATGCCTTGATTGGATTGGTATTATACAAATATATTTATTTGTGAAAATATATAAAACTGCGTCTTAAAGTGTGTTAGAACTAGACAAAATGAGTGGAAGGAATTTTGATAATGCATCTACTCGCATACTGGAGATATAAGCAAGAGAAGTTCTATGAACTATTTTTGTCACTAATAACAAATTTATGACAATCCAGACATAGTCATACCATGTCAGTTTTTATGAATTTCAAAACATTTTCTAGATTTAAATTTCACATTGGCAGGAATGATAATTCTAAACTCCAGAATATCCTCCTCTTCAAATGAGCACTTAGCTATGTTGAAAAAGTGTTTGACATTATTATACAAAACACAACAAGTACTGTCTATCACAGTATTTGACATTTTTTTGTGTCTTTAAAGTCTGTTGATACCCAAGGGAATGTGTTTTGCCCTTGGATGACATCTATATTGTCAAATGGCTAGAAAGAAAAGAAGGAAAAAAAAAGAAGAAAGAAAGGAAGGTGGAGAGAGAAAGAAAAGAAAGAAGAAAAGAAAGAAGTAAAGAAAGAAAGGAGTAAAGAAAAACAAAGGGTTGAAAATTGGGTGGATATGTGGGCAATTCACAGATTTGTAAGCAACATGTAACTTGATCCCATGTGTTTTACTGGAAAAAAACCTCCAACAATAATACAGCAACATTATAATACAATGTAATAATGTAGGGATTAGCTGATGTCAGGGAAACCAGTGTGGGCGACCATTGCAATATTCTAGAACTCACAAAACATATTAAATAGATTTTTGTTATGGTTTTGTTACTTATAAATTTAATAGAATCTCTTGAGCATCTCATTCCACTAAAATTAAAATTCAGTATTCTCAGGGCCTATAAAATTCTGCATGGTGTGGTCTCTGCCTGCTCCCCAACCTCATTTCTTATTGGTGTTCCCTCTTCCCCTTCTGTGGACAGCACCAATGACAGTGACCTTCTCATCATTAAACACAAGGTCATTGCCTCCTCAGAGACTTTGCACTTGCTGTTCTCATAGCCTGTAATGCTCCTTAACCGTATCTTCTCACAGCTGGCAACTTCTCATCATTTAGACTTCATTTTAAATGCAAACTCTTTGAAGAGCTCTTTCCTGACAATAACCTTGCCTAAACACTCTATCATGTTATCCTGTCCTCCTTGGCAGGCACCACAGTGTAACATTATGTGTTTGCTTACTTATTGTCTGCCACTGCCACTATAGTGTGCATTTTATGATTGAAACTTGGCTGTCTTATTCCCTAGTGAAACTTCAGTGCCTAGGGCAGTGCCTGCTACTATTTTTTAATATCTAAGAGGAAGTATGATAGTGGCATATCTGAATGTTGTATAAAGATTATAAGTGGAAAAAAGTCATCAAAACAAAATATATGTGTATATATTTCAATTATATATGTTGTGGTGTTTTAGAGAGATCTGTAGGGCTCGCTAGAAGGGTGACTCCAAGTAATAGCTGAGCAAGTAAATATTATTATTCCCTGCTCTGTGTCATTCACATCATTCACTCATTCGGCACTTTCTGTGAACTCAAGGCATGTTAAAATGATGACCTATAGCATTCAATAAGTGCGTAATGAGAAGCATGAGAAAACACTGTGGAAGTATAGAAATCAGAGAAGTTATTTGTAGATAGGTTATGAAAATAGAAAACATTGAAAAGGAATCTGTCATTTCAGCTTGGTCCTGAATGATGATAGAAGTGTATCAAGTAGAGGGAGGAGGAATGAACTTTCCAGGCAGAGGGAGCAGCTCAAGGATGATGAGATATAGAAGTTGAAGAAGTCATTTGTGGTGACTACAGCGTGCACTGGTGTGATGGAAAGTGATGTTGGAAAATGTCTTTAGGTCTGATAATGAAAGACCATGAATGCCATGTCAAGACCTTTATCCAATAGGTAATTGAGGAACCATCAAAAATTTTACTTGGAATGTGACCAGGTTTGTGATTTAAAAGAAATTCTTGTTACAGTTAGGATAAGAGAGTGAGCCTAAAGGCATAGAGATCCATTGAAAGATCATTAAAAATTTTCAGGTAAGGTCTAAATTAAGGCAGATGTAGTATGAATAGGAAGCTGAGAACCGATTTTGAGATTAGAACTGATAGGCCTTGGGAACCACAAGAGGTTGAGGAGAAAAAAGGAAACTAGAGCTGACTCTGAGTTTCTGGTTGTAAGTTGTGTAGGTGGGGCTATAATCGACCCAGTGTGACCTATAATTGATTGGCCTTCCTGGCTTACCTCATTTCCTTCATTGACTATTTTTCCCCAACCTTAACTCCAGGACAGAGGGTTCCTTCTACTTTGGGCTCATTAATACCTCTTTTCATTTACTAGGTAGAGACCCTGCTAGCTAATCAATCTACATGAGCAACCTTTTCTTTTTTCTGTGTGTCAGCAGCTGAGTATCTTACAGATTGGTTCAATATCCTCTCAATTCTGTCAAAACCCTTATAGGATGCCTAGAGAGCTACTTCTTTCTTTACCTTGCAAGTTTGTTCATCTGCTAACAGCCTGCTGTAACACTTTAATTCATTCAACTTTTTCTTATTATCCCCTTGTATCCACTTTATAGCAGTCCACATATGATATCAACTCCATCTTAAATGGTCTCAGAAGCTTTTAATTCTTTCGTGAGATGTAGATTTCTGCTATGGATTCAATCCTTTCACTTGCAAGGCAGGCATTGGCACCACTGTGCTAAATCCCTAGCCCTAGATGATACTTTACAATTATTATAAAATAATACTCTTTTACAAATTGTGACCAACCACTTTTTTCAGCCTATAAAGATGCACAAATTATTAAATTTCATTTACTAGTGAAAATTTAAGTGTTTTTACCTACCCTACAAGCCACAAGCAATTATTTTTTATAGATATAAGGAAAATAATCCAAGCAAACTTGTTTGTGATTGGTTAATAAAGTTGAAGTTCAGATGACATAGTTCTAACAATGCACTACTTGGCATGCAGAATTATGCTAAATTACTAAAGTAGCCCTGAGTCATCTGGAATAGCACCTGCTGGAAGGCCACCAAGAGAATCCAAGGGATTGGATGTTGTCTTTAAATTGATAGTAAACACAAAATTGGCAACTTTTAAGGATGACACTTTTACATCATCAGATACCACACCAGTGATCTCAGTTTAAAAAAAAAAAAACTATACATCACTGATGTTTACTTCATACTACTATATATTTACCAGTGACTATATCACATGTCAAATGATTTAAAGTTGATTTTAGATTGCTTGAGAGATATTTGGTAATTTTGTTATATGTTTTAAAATACTATTGGAGATGGAAATTAAAAGTAACTGTCTTAATTACTTTGTCATTGCCAAGACAAGATACGCAACATTCACAAGACAGAGTGTGATGGTACAAGATTGCATTGCACTACTCACAATAGTGTACAATGTTAAATGTATGAATTTCTTATTTCTGGAATTTTCCATTTTACTTATTGAACTGTGATTGACAGTGTAGGTAACAGAAAGCATGGAAAGTGAAACCATTCATAAGGAAGGACTACTATATGGCATTTTAGTTTTAGGTTTGTAGTTCTTGTCTACACATACCTACTTATCCTCCCTTAACAATGTGTAATTCAGTTCTGAGTTTTTGAACTTACTAATTTATTTAGGCATTTAAAAATATATTTAAATTTCATTTTGTAATTTTTTTTCTGCCTTAAGAATATTTGTGTTGGCCAAGGGTTTAGCTCAGTGGCACTGCCTGGCAAGCACTAGGTGCTGAGTTCAATCCCAAGTATCACACACACAAAAAAGAATATTTGTATTTAGCTCAGGCATGAATAATTTTTTTGTCTGAAAATGCCTATATTTTGTCTTTACTTTGAGGACTATTTTTCCTTGGACATAAAATTTTATGGCACTTTTTTTTTGTTTTTAGTGTTTTGAGAATTTATCCCATTGTCTTCTGGCTTTGAATTTCTCTGTGAGAAAGTCAACTATTGTTCTTTTTGATGTGCTTTGAAGATGAATATCTCTTTTTCTTCTGCTGGTTTTGAGGACTCAAGTATGCTTAGGTGTGGTATATTTAATGCCTATCTTCCTTGAAGTTGGTAGCACTTTTTGAAAATATGACTTACTGTGCCTCAATCTTAAAACATTCTCAGTCATGGGAGCCAGGGAGCTGAGCTACACAGGTCACTACAACACTGCCTTCCTGGGCTCTGAGGAAGAGCCAAGGAGGTGAGCTGCATGGATTGCCTAAAATGAGCTGAAGAGCTGAGTGGCACAGGTACCAGCAACACTGCTGCTGACACCCACTCCCCTGCCTCTGGCTGCTGGACAACTCAGATCCTGGACCCATCCCACAGAGATGTGAAGGTCATAAAAGACATTGTTCTGAGCTCCAAAAGATACAGCAGAAGTGAACAACAGAAAGAGGGCCTCTCTGAGGCTACTTGATGAAAATTGAAGCCCACTGGAAAAGTGAAGAAAATCTCTGCAACAAAGGCTTACCAGAACTCTGCAGTTGGTAAGTTGGAGGGATCACCACCTCCCATTGGAACCTAGACTATCTTCAGGGGAAGGGAAGCTGGAACCTGTAGTAGAACCTTGCAGAGTACAACCTAGCAGGAGGTCAGCGACCTCAACCTGGGTCTTGTAGCCAGAAATCAGCCCTAATCTCAGGGCTCTGCTGCTGGCTTCCTGAGACTGACTTACATCTGCACACTGCTGCCCACATTCTCTGTTGTGACAGCAGAGACATACCCTGAAGGAGGCAACTTCATTTTTATTTTTTATTTTCAAAATTCTTTTTTTTCTTTTTAATTTTTACTTTTTCTTTCTTGTCTTTTCAATTTTAGTTTTTCTTTATTCTTCTCCTTTTTCTTTTTTTCTCTCTCACCCACATTCTTTACCCCTCTCCCCTTTTGTTCGTGTTCCAATCCTAATTTGAATTTCTTTTTTCTTTCCCTCTTTATACTTCTCTTAATTGGCATTAATTTTAAATGAAAGTGAATACAGTTTCTAGCTTCCCTATGTCTGTTAGGTTGTTGTGTTCTTGGCTTTGATCATTTGTTCTGTCTTTTCTCCTTGTCTTCAACAGTTTCCTAGAATTTATGTGATCTTCCTGTGTCCTCTGGCCTCACTACTAACCTTTCCCTATCCTTCTACCTTTCTCCTTCCCTCCCCAACTCTTTCTACGTCCCCATCCTGAAGGGTTAAGTTGCTATATTGAAGAGTTTATTCATTATAAACGTATTTTGGACTGGTCCTTGATTTTGATTTAATTCATATGCTGATTTTATCATTTGGGCTAAGGTGTTGTAATTGATCTAATCAGTTGTCCTTGCTGGTATACTAAAAAATGAGATGGCCTAAGCGTCATTAGAGACTCAAACCTAAAGACCAGCTATATCTGGAAGACACCTCTGAGAAGCAATCATTCCATAAGAGTTCTAAATACAAGTAACAAAGATACTTACAGTAATCAATATTGAAGTATCAAACCAGGAATTAAACCAAAAATAGTACCAACACAAAAATAGAAATGATAAGACACTTGAGCAAAGCACACACCCAGACTTCCCACTCACCAAAGGCAAATTGTGGGGAAAACGAGATGGAGAAGTCTGATAATCAACTACCTGGAAAGCCTAAACTGATAGCACAGAAAGTAGAAAGCAGAAATAATTTCCGAGATAACTACAGAAATGGTAAGCAAAATGAAAGACATGAGTAGAGACTCTGGAACAAAAACAGAGAAAAAATAGATGAGCTCAGGACCATGATAGAATGCCCAGCATAGAAAAGAAATGGAAACCATGAGTGCTCAATATAGGAAAGTAATGGAATCCATAAAACAGATTCACACAGATATCAAAGAGATTAAAAACTCTATTGAGGCAGGTGTGGTAGCACATGCCTGTAATCCCTGCCCTTGGGAGGTTGAGGCAGGAGGATTGCTGTGAGTTCGAGACCAACCTGGGCTACATAGTGAGTTCCAGGTCAGTCTCATCTACATAGTGAGACCCTGTCTCAAAAACAAACAAACAAAC
Organism: Fukomys damarensis; assembly: GCF_012274545.1. Classification (NCBI taxonomy): domain Eukaryota; kingdom Metazoa; phylum Chordata; class Mammalia; order Rodentia; family Bathyergidae; genus Fukomys; species Fukomys damarensis. The sequence continues at coordinate 21,532,066 of NW_022900945.1, read as the reverse complement.
AAGCAGACAAACAAAAAACCAAAAAACTCTATTGAAAGTATTTGCATCAGAATGAGGCAATCTGAAGACAGAATATCAGCTATAGAAGAAAGGATGGTGGTCAGTGATCATAAAAAGAGCTCTTAAAAACAGTAAGGGCCATGAAAAATTGATACAGTAGTTCCTAGATGACACAAGAATAATATGAGACATAGGAGTCCAGGAAAGAGCAAGAGAAAATACAAATGACATAAAAAATAGTTCACAGAATTAATGAAATAAAACTTCCCAAACAGAAAGAATTTGACATACAAATCATTGAGGCATATAGGACTCCAACTAGCCGTGATAAAAAAAAATCTACACCTAGACATATAATAATCAAGTTCTCAGTAACCCAACAGAAGAGTAAAATCCTACAAGAAGTCAGAGAAGAGAAACAAATCACACGCACATTAAAGCCAACCAGAATCACAGCAGACTTTTCAACACGAACCCTCAAGTCATGGAGGCCTGGAGTGAGGTATTATTTCAAGCCCTAAAAGAAAACAACCTCCAATCTAGACTGATGTATCCTGCAAAACGATCTTTCAAAATGTTAGGGAAAAAAGATACTTCCATGATAAAGAACACCTGAGAAACTTCATGAATACCAAACTAGTACTCCAAACAATTCTAAACAATATCCTAGAAAAAGACAATGAATGTCACAACTCCATGAGGCCCAAAGAGCAAATCCCTCAGGCAAGGAAAGAAATTAAATGGGAGGGAGAAAAATAAAAAATAAAAGAGCCAACAACAGGAAAATAACATGTGGCAAAGATAAGTCAATACATACAAATTATAACCATCAATGTTATTGGCCTCAATTCATCAATCAAAAGAAATAGACTGGCAGAATGGATTAAGAAGCAAAATCCAACAATATGCTGTATACAAGAAACATGACTCGTTAAAAATGAAACTCATAGAGTGAAAGTAAAAGGATGGAAAACAGTTCTCCTTGTGACAGGAACCCAGAAAAAAGCAGGGGTAGGTATCTTATTTGCAGATGATGTAGATTTAAAACCAAAACTAATTTAAGGGAAACAAAAAAGGTCACTACATCCTTGTAAAGGGAAAAATCCAAGAGGAAGCCACAATAATCATAAATATATGTGCACCAAATACAAATGACCCCAATATACAAAACAAATATTAATGGACATGAAAAATCAAATAAGCACCACTACAATTTTAGTGGGGAACCTCAATACCCCACTGTCACAAATGCACAGATCATCTAGACAAAAAAAATCAACAATGAAATACTAGAATTGAACCAACTTTATGAACAAATAGATTTAATAGAAGTCTACAAAGTGTTCCACCAAGCAAAAGCAGAATATACACTCTTTTTGGGTACACATGGGTCATTCTCCAAAATAGACCACATGCTAGTTCATAGAACTAGCAATGAAACTGGATATCAATAGCAAAAGAAACCACAACTTACAAACACATGGGAATTGAACAACACTCTCCTGAACAAGCAATGGGTCACAAATGAAATTAAAGAAGAAATTAGATAGTTTCTACAATTAAATGATAACAATACAACATACAGGAATCTATGTAATACAGTGAAAACAGTGTTCTGGGGAAATTCACAGCATTGAATGCCCATACTACGAAAATGGAGTGAGCACAAATAAAGAAACTAAATGTGAATCTTAAACTCCTACAAAAGGAAGAGCAAGACAAACCCAAAGCTCATACAAGGGAGGAAATTATAAAGATCAGAGCAGAAATTAATGCAATGGAAACTAAGAGAATGATACAAAAAAATTCAACTAATTGAAGAGTTGGTTTTGTGAAAGAATAAATAAAATTGACAAAACTTTACCCGCCCAAAAAAGAAAAGGCTCAAATGCATGCAGTTAGGAATGAAAAAAGTGAAGTCACAACATCTCCACCATAAATGCAGAGGATCATCAATGCCTACTTCAAGAATTTGTATTCTAATAAAATAGGAAACACAGAAGAAATGACAGATTCCTAGATACATGTGAATTACCAAGTTGAACAATGATATAAAAATTCTAAACACCCCAATTACAATCAGTGAAATTGAAAATGTAATTAAAAATTTACCAACAACAACAACAACAACAACAACAACAACAACAACAAAAAGCCCAGGTCCTGATGGCTTCACTGCTGAGTGCTACACAAGACATTTAGAGAAGAAGTAGTGCCACTACTGTTTAAACTCTTCAATGAAATTGAAAAGGAAGAAATAGTTCCAAATTCATGGCTGAAAGTAAGTGTTACTTTAATTCCAAAAGCAGAGAGAGACCCAACCAAAAAGGAGAACTACAGGCCAATCTCTTTAATGAACATAAATGCAAAAATCCTCAGTAAGACACTGGGAAGCAGAATACAGAGGGTCATGTTGAAGATCATACAACCTGACCAAGTTGGATTTATCCCAGGGATGCAAGAATGGTTCAACATATGCAAATCAATAAATGTAATAGACTATATTAACAGAACCATGAACAAAACCTTATGATCATCTCTATACATGCAGAAACAGCATTTGACAAAATTCAACACCCATTCATAGTAAAACCTGTACAAAAAATTGGAATAGATGATCTTTCTCTCAACCTAATAAAGGCTATCTATGAAAAACCAACAACCAATATTATACTAAATGGTCAAAAACTGAAAACCTTCACATTAAAATTAGGAATAAGGCAAGGATGCCCATTATCACCACTCTTGTTCAATATAGTTCTGGAAACAATAGCCACAGCAATTAGACAAGAGAAAGAAATAAGTGGTATAAAGATAGGAAAAGAAGTTAAACTGTCATTATTTGCTAATGATATGATACTCTACATAGAAGACCAAAAAAACTCTGCCAAAATATTTAGACTTGATTGACAGTAAGATTTGGTAGAGTAGCAGGATACAATTTCTACACTGAAAAATCAATAGCATTCTTGTACACAAATAACAGACTCACAGAGAGAGAGAGAGAGAGAGAGAGAGAGAGAGAGAGAGAGAGAGAGATTAGGGGAACAATTCCTTTACACAATAGAATCCAAAAAAATGTGCTATCTAGAAGTCAATCTGATGAAGGAAGCAAAAGACCTCTACATTTAGAACTATGGCACTCTGAAAAAAAGAGAGTGAAGAGGATATAAAAAATGGTAAGACATTGCCTGCTCCTGGATAGAAAGCACCAATATAGTAAAAGTGGTCATATTTCCAAGACTGCTACGTAGGTTCAATGCAATCCTAATTGAAATTACAATATATTTCACAGAACTAGAGAAAACAATTCAAAAATTCACTTGGAATCTGAAGAAACCTAGAATAGCAAAAGTCATTCTAGGCAACAGAGATATGACAGGGGGTATCACCATCCCTGACTTGAAAATATACTAGAAGGCCATTGTGGTAAAGACAGCATGGTACTGGCAAAGAAACAGAACTGATGATCAGTGGAATAGATTGGAAGATGCAGAAACAACTCCAGACATAATCAGCCACTTCATCTTCGACAAAGGAGCCAACCATCTTCACTGTATGAAAGACAGCCTCTTTAATAAATGATGTTGGTTAAAAAAATAAATGATATTGGAAAAACTGGATTTCAACCTGCCAGAAATTAAAACTAAACCCCTATCTTTTACCATGTGCTAAATTCAAATTGAAATGGATTTAAGATCTAAACATTAAAACAGAAACACTAAACTTGTTTGAAGATAAGTTAGGTAGAACTCTTAAAAATATTGTCATAGGAAAAGACTTTATGAACAAAACCTCAGTAGCACAGGAACTAGCACAAAGAATCAACAACTGGGATCTCATCTTATTTTTTTTCCTTTATTGAGTTTATTGCTACATTTTAGGTATACAGTACAGTTACATTCATTATTGGGATCTTGTACCTTTACATAACAGTTCTTGGTTCTCATTTTTTCCCCTTGTCCCTGCCCTCCCTCCCTTCACCCTCTATTATCCTCCTCATTTACAAACACTTTATTTCCATTTTTTAATTTTCTCATGTTTTTTTCTTTTCCCTTATTACCTTTTCCCTACCCTTCCCACTTTCCCTACACCTTTAGCACTTTTCTTCCCATTTCACAATGTCAGTTATCTCATTAGGATCTTATGTACTATTACAGTTTATTCACACCAGAGAAACTATTCGGTATTTACACATGTGTGACTTATTTCACTTAGGAGTATATCCTCAATATGTATCCATTTTCCTAAGAATGAATCTAATTTCTCATTCTTTGTGGCTGAGTAGTATTCCATTTTATAGAAAAACCACATTTTCTTTATCCAATCTCCAACTGATGGGCAAATGGGCTGTTTCCAATTTTAGCTATTACAAACTGTGCTATTATAAACATAGGTGTGCATATATCACTCTGGTATGATTCTTTTATTTCTTTTGGAAAGATACCCAGAAGAGGGATGGCTGGGTTAAGTGGAACCTCTAGTCCCAGCTCTTTGAGGTATCTCCATATTGATTTCCATAGTGGTTGCACTAATCTGCACTCCCACCAACAATGGAGAAGGGTTCCTTTCTCCCCACAACCCTGCCAACATTTGTTATTGTGTGATTTCTTCATAGCAGCCATTCTTTGTGGGGTGAGGTGGAATCTCAGTGTTGTTTTCGTCTTCATCTCTCGAATGACCGGTGACGTGGAACATGTTTTCATGTATTTACTTGCTGTGTTTTTACTTTTTTGTCTGAGAAATGTCTGTTCATTTTAAATGCTAGTTTTTGAATTGGGTCTTAATATTTGGGGGGGTCTGATGTTTTGAGTTCTTTATATATTCTCGATAGTAGTCCTTTGTCTGAGGAGCAGCTGGTAAAATTTTTTTCCCACATTGTAGGTTGTCTCTTAGTTCTGCTGATTTATCCCTTATCTTATTAAAAAACTTCTGCACTGCAAGTGAAATCTCCAACAGACCTAAGGGACAATCTACAATGTGGAAAAATTTTGCCAACTGTTCCTCAGACAAAGGACTACTATCTATAATATGTAAAGAACTTAAAAAAATAAGACCTCTGAAATATAAAGATCCAATTCAAAAATGGGCATCTGAAATGAACAGACATTTCTCAGACAAAGAAATAAAAACAAGTAAACATATGAAAAAATGTTCCACATCACTGGTCAACCTAGAGATGCAGATGAAAACAACACAGATTCTATCTCACTTCAGAAAGAATGGCTGCTATCAAGAAATCAATCAATAACAAATGCTGGTGGGAATGTGCTGAGAATGGACCCTTCTTCATTGTTGGTGCAAGCGCAGACTGGTGCAACCACTGTGGAAATCTGTATGCAGATGTCTCAAAAAACTAGGATTAGAGCTCCCATTTGACCCAGCTATCCCTCTGCTAGGTATTTTCCAAAAGATTTAAAAGAATCATAGCACAGCAATGTATGTACACCTATGTTTATAGTGGCACAGTTTGTAATAACTAAAACTTAGAAATAGCCCAAGTGCTCATTAACTGGAGACTGGATAAAGAAGATGTGATTTTTCCATAAAATGGAGTACTACTCAGCCATAAAGAATGAGAAAGTAGAGACATTTATGGCTAACTGGATGCACATTGAGGACATACTCTTAAGTGAAATAAATATGACACACAAGTGTAAATACCAAATAATTTCTCTGGTATGAAAAACTAAAAGTGTAAGTAAGGATCAAATGTATAATTGATAATGTGAAATAAGAAGAAAAGATCTAAAGGAGTAGGGGAAGTGGGAGGGGTTGGGGAAAGTAAAGAATGGAAAAGAAAAAATATAAGAAGGGAAAAATGGAAACAAAGTCTTTGTAAATATGGAAGGGTGGAGGGTGTGAAGGGAGGGCATGGGAATGGGGAAAAATTAAGAACCAAGATAAATCATGTAAAGGTGCAAGATCCCAATGCTGAATGTAACTGTATTTTATACCTAAAATATACCAATAAACTCAATTGAAAAAAAAATGATTCTCAGTCACAGTCTTCTCAAATTATACTTCTCCCTCATTTTCTTCCTATCTTTCCTGGGACTTTAATAATATATAGATTAAAGTTACCATGTTTTTTTTATGGGGCCAGGTGCTGGAGATTGAGCTCAGGACCTTTTGCTTGCCTGGCAGGTGCTGTATCATGGAGCTAAATCCCCAGCCCCATACTATGTTCTTGTATAGTTTTTTATTTTTTATTTCATCCCTTTTCCTTTTTTATGTTGTCTTAGATATTTTCTAAAGACATATTTTTGCTTATTGGTATTGATATTTCTATCTACATATTGCATCAATATTTTACAAAATGTGATCATAGTTCTGTATTTAAAATCATTAATGCTTCCTTTAATTTTGGCTGTTCTGTTGTTATTCTCAGCCATGAAATTCTTAAATTTAATTATTGTATTTATTAATTCCAGAATTTATAGTTTTTATAGTTTTAAGTTATCTGTTTAAATTGCCGATCTTGTTTTATTAAATTTTCTCTGATCATATTAAGCATAGTTATTTTCAAGTCTTTAGCTGATAACTTTATTATCTAGATTCCCTGTGGATCTGTTTCTATGTTTTGTTATTTCTCTTGGGTTTTGGTTATATTTTCTTGCTTACTTATAATGCCAGATTATTTTTTCTGATTCCTAATCACTATTTATGAAAAAATATAAAAATAAAAAATAAAAATTTGGGCTTATAGTGATGTTATCTTCCTTGAAGAATATTTATTCTTATTTCTGACCAGTGGAAAGTGCCTTTGTAATCAAAATTTGCTTTCATCCAGTATGGGCTTGAGTCCACTCAAAGTTAATTTATATTTTGTTTATTCTTGTTATAGATCTTAGGAGATTTGCAAGTCCCACCTCTTTGGCAGGCTCTGAGCTTGAATTTGTCTCTAGTGTGAAGAATCTGTTAAAAACTGTACTCAGCTTCTTAGCCTCTCATCTTTGTTCAGGAAATAGCAGGTACCCGTTTGAGAATGCAGAGTCACATGAAGGTTTGTTTCTCTGGACATATATCTTCTTCTGAATTTTGACTTCATAATTTTTTATTTTTTGTCATAGTTCCAATGAATTCACACCTATTATTTAAAAACATTTGCCTCATTCATTAGTTTTTTAAAGGGTTGATCTAAAATATCTAATTCATCAGTATTGAAACAAAACCTCTACTGATTTTTAAAATTTAGTGTGTACTATTTCAAAACATTTTATTCATTTTTCAAATCTGACTGACCATAATTAATAGTCTCTTATCTCTGATCATGCATCTCAATTTTCTGTCTTTTCAAAACAGTTATAATTATCTAATATCCTATAATTAATATTTTTAGAATTCAAAAGGCTTGGAGTTTAAACCTGTGGTTTGTTTCTGTTCATGGCTATACATGCTGAAGTATTTCTTCATGTGGCTAATAATTTTAGTTATGAGCTCACATTTTGCGGATCTATGAGAATCTTGGGGTCCAAACTTGGGGGTACTTTTTTCCAGTGAGAATTTGGTAGGCACAATTGAATACAAGTGGTCACCACTCTAATGTAATATCTAAGCTCCAAGTTGTTTGGGTTGCAGGGAAAATATATGTTTAAAATTGTGACCTTAATAATATCAAGTCTCTGGGCTAATTCTTAGGAGAAACTATTATAAATTTTTTCCCACCAAGAAGCCTGAAGAAGACAGATACTTTCTTGATAGGTTTTCATTGCTAGTGCCCAGGTAATTTTAATACTATTTTACTAATACTTTAGCCCTTTGAGGCCTGAAGTTAATGATGTCCATACCTCATAGATCTACTACTGAGTAGTAGCTGCAAGGACCTCTACTGGATGTGATGGCTGATTAAAAAAATGTCTAATACTTTTAAGAACAGATGGAATAGCACATTAAAAGAGATGTAAAATAAAACTTTTAGAGCAGGGATAATACAAAATCAGGCAGAAATGTAAAAGCACAAAGTTGTAAAAAATAAGACAGTAAGAACTGATGGGCATGCTTTCTGAAACACTCAAGTTCAAATATTAAAAAGATGATAGCCAGGCCGGGGATTTAGCTCAGTAGTTCTGCCACCTGCCTTGCAAGCTTCAGGACCCGAGTTCGATCCCCAGTACCAAAAAAAAAAAAAAAAAAAAAAAAAAAAAAAAGATGGTGGCCAAAAAAATATTTCCTGGAAGTACTTGACCAAGAGACTGAGAGTGTTGGACCTTTCCCTCAGCCCAACAAATACCACGATAGTACAGTTTAAGTAGATGTCAGTATGTACTGATAGTTCCTGAATCTTTGATAATAAGCAGTTTTACCTTCAAATGTGATTTGTAACAGTTTGGATTGCATATTTTAAACCACATGTTCAGTGTAGCCTTTGTTCTATGTTTTTTAAAAAATGAAGCAACACCTTTAGTTTGCATTAAAAATAATGGTCAAGGAGCAAGGATTTCCTAATCATAGTAAATTCAAGGAATTCGGGTAAAATATTTGTTCCATAATTTAGAGATTCCAGAGGCTAAAATTAGCAGTGTTCATGATTTAGAGAACAAAAGTTAGTATTAACACATCATGCATAAAATGCTTCCACCACTAATCCATATTATGTGATGATGTGAGAAATGAGGGGAAATAGAAGATTAATGAAAAAATCAATGGCAATTTCTATCTTCTTACTAAATAAGAGTCAATTTGTATCATCACTATTAGCATCTAAGTATAAATGGGATTAAGATCAACTCTACGGGGAAAAGTTGGGCTGAATTTTATGGCTCGATGTAGACCAGGTATAATGCTTAATTCCACAGCTTCCCCTTACTGTATGATCATACACTAGTTTTCCATATCCAGATAGATATAGCAAACTCTTTCTATATATCAAGGAAAAGCTACAGAAATATATTTCTTATTTAATTTCTACTATTCTTTTAAATGGCAGTTTGCAGAATGCATCTGGGTGTACAGCTAATGACCCATGAGCAATAAGCAACTATTTAAGTAAAATGCACTATGAAAAAGCTTTTACCAAACAGCATTTTAATATTTTAAATAGATTTTCCATTGCAGACTCTTTGTAACTGGATTAGTTCTCTGATGTGTTCTGACAGAGCTGTGGTTAGGGATACTCCATTAACTTTGTCTGTCATCTTATTTTCCCTAGTATCCAGCAGAACACCCTTATATTTCATAATTTGTATTGCTATCAGTGCTGATTTGTAAATGTGCAAATTATAATTAACAACGGCCACTACTTCTATTAAATATTAAATCATTCTTGCAGCTTATATTTTCCACAGCAGATGGAGCCCTGTGGTATGCAAATAGACTTTCCTTACATTGTCAGCAATTTTAAACCTATATTTTAGCTTAAAGAACACATTTGTCCTGTTTGCTTTATCTTTTCTATAGAATTTAGGTTAATATTTATTTACAGCAGATTCCTTTTCTACCAATAAGAATTTCATGGACTATTACATCCCAGCACTGTGGTTTTGTTTCCCCTCATTAATAGTTCCTTAATCATCTAGCTTGCATGTAAGTACAAGAGCTTGTTATTTGTATGGATGCCTCAGTATTGCATAAGAAGCATTTAGTTATATTTTAATATGTACAGCAGAGGCAAAAACATTGGGTATATACATCGTGGGCTTTAATTTGAAAACCAATCTATGTGCACATCCCCTCCACCCTGAATAAGCAAAAGCACTTAAGATTTTATATTGTGTCTTAAAGATTCTATTAAATGTCATCAGCCGGTTCAGGAAAATGTATTGCAAAAATCTTAGAGAAGTATAAAATGTGTAAATGTAATAGATGCTTGGGACATGGAAAGGAATGTAAAAGTCTAACATTTATCAGGTAACCATAAACCACTAAGAAACACTGAGAGAAAGTAACATTCTTATGATATATAGTACCTTAAGCGTGAACACTTATTTCTGGTACTTACTGCAGTGCTATTGCATTAAAAAACACTAATCTAGAATTATTGCAATCTTTCCTAACTGTGGAGTGTGACTATTTTGGTTGAAAGGCTAGTTCTAACTTTCTTAACAATGATAGGATATGTACTGGCTGGAATCAGAAGGTTGTGTCTCCTTGACAGGTTTTTAATGGCACACTAAGACTGCTGGGGAAACTCTACAACTCAGAAGCATTAACTGACAAATTAAGCAAAGAGTAATGAAAACTTCAATGTGTTTGAATCATCATTCATTGAACTGTAATTGCCTTAGCCGCACAAAATTAAATTGTAACAAGTAAGGGTCGTAACATTTCCCGCAATTTCTTCAAAAAAGTTTGTACATGTCACAGAGGACAGAGCAGTCACATGAAATACTGGATGTGAGTCTTTTTAATTAATTAAATGTATCTATTTATTTATTTACGTATTTATTTGTTAATTTATCTTGGTATTAGCCATTCAGTAAGACATGCAAGGTTATTATAAGTCTGCCTTTTGGATTCTTTAACATTGAATGATTTTGGTCTGTAGTATGTGATACAATGATGATTAGGGTTATGTTCAAGGTGTAGGGTCTGTAGGTTCAGGGAAACATTTAGAAATAACTTTTCAATTATAGAAATGTGCAGGAATGTGCAGCACTAGCCTTTATGGCTGTCATTTCAGTATCCTAGCAGGTTTCATTTTCCCCCAAGGAAAGTATGTCTTTTTAAACAATGAAATGAGTATGAAAGACAATTTTATAAGATACTTCAGAGGAAAGTAGTGTCTGTTTTTCTGCAGATAACCTGTAAGAGTCAAAACGGTGAGAGTGTGCAAGACTTTGTAAAACAGAAGTCTGTATTCATGGAAAGTTATAGCCATGGAACCCATAAGAACAGCCTGCCCAACTTTTCTGTGTGCTTTAGAGATTGTGAATTTCCCAGCAGAGCACGCCTCAGCTTTGGGTGGGAAGCTGTGATAAACGTTTGAGTGAGAAAATATGTGTGTGAGTTAGAGCATCTGCTTTCATTACTTAGTTTTCAAGAGGACATTGCGAGTCAAGGAAATGAGTGGGTTTTATCCTGGAAAGGATCCAGGGGAAGCTAGATCTTCTTAAGAAGACAAAGGAAGAGCAGATTTCAGCAGCTTTGAGAAGGGAGCTGTGGGCAAGTCAGAGTCGGGGGAGAACTTGGCCTGTTGGATGGTGGTGAGCTCTGCTCCTTTGGAGGCTGTGAGTCCCCCCTCAGAAGCAAAGACTCCTTCAAAGTTCACTATTAATCTGTTTAAAATCCTCCATGAAAATATTCCTGGATGAGATGCCTCATATAGCTGCACTCCAAGGGAACTGCCTGGAGACCAGGCCTCTGCAGAGCACTCACAGAGTCTCACAGAAGGAGACAAGTGGGACAAAGAACACAAAGAAACTGGGCTTTGGGTGTGGAATTTCAAATTTAAAGTTTTATGAAGGATCCCCATCAGGAGACTTAGAAATTTCAGAGTCGTGAAGTTTCATTAATGATTTATAATCCATCTACGTTCAGAAGGAGAGGAGGGTATTTGTATATTATGCAAATAGTCTGCATAGTTTTGTAGCTTAAAATAGAATTTAGAACCTTGTGCAGTACTCATGGTCAGGGTGTATTTATTTGCCACAACAACAGAGGTAAGCAGGCTAATTTCCAACCTCTCCTCATTTAGGGGCTAAGGTTAATGATGGGTGTACGGGGTGGAGAGGAGACAGAAGAGAAACAGGGTACTCCTGGATGAAGGAGATGGAAGCCTCATTGTGATTTGCTTTGACTGCCTATGCCATGGTCTAGGGCAGTGGTAGCCAACCTATGTCACACATGCCCTGGCTGGCTGTTTGAATCATTGAACTCCAAAAGCTTTGCCATCAGTGGTCTAGGGACCCTATACTCTCAGTAACTTCACATATTTGCTGAAGACATGGTCCTGTCTACACAGTATTTATTTCCCTATGCGTCTTTGTCTTTAGCCAGCAAAACTCCAGTAGAAGACAAGACAGCATGAGGCTAACTCACAAAGCAAAGTGGAATTCATTGTTCTTTCAACCATTTTACAAGATTCTCCTGCCTGATATGCTGTGCTGTTACCTCCTCAGGGAGCCCCAGTACAGCTGTCCCTCCTTGGCTGCCACATCCCCCAACTACCATTCTTTTCTTGGTTTCCTCCAAGTGCTTGCATTTGGCCTATGCCCTCAGTACCTCATTAGGCTTATTTAATGTTATCTGGTAAGTGAAATTAAGTAAGATGCTCTTAGCAATAAAGATCTTTGGAAAACATTTGCTTTTTGATAGTAGATTTTTAATTTACTTGGGCCAGAGGGGGATGTTGTATAGACCCTTGCTAAGACCAGTGAGGTACTAGTGTCTTTTGTGTCTCGTTTCATCATCAGTTGAGCTACTTTGCCTATCAAATTTTGGCTTTGTCATTGAAGTTGATGAGCTTGTGTTTTCTTAAAACAACAAGAACAGCAAATCCCAGTGAGGTTAAAAAAAAAATCAGCCTTTCTACATATTGACCAAAGCAATGCCTGCACAAGAAAGGATCTAAATGCAAACTAGTGCTGGATATAATGGAAAGTAAATAGTAAATGTAAATTTCCCTGTGAACCATTGAGGTTTAAGTGAAAGGTGAGTGGCCCTTGACTCCTTTGTGTCTCAGGGGTTTTGATTTGCTTTTCGTGGGTTCTGTTTTTGGAGATCTGAGGGCATATGTTGTAGATAAACATATTCTTTGGAAAATTGGTCTGGAGACAATCTCCACACAAGAAGTCTTTTTTTTTTTTTTTGAGGGGCTTGGTGGTTATGATGAGTGTATGACCCAATAAATTTGCAAATTGCTGTAGACATCATCTAAACTTTCAAGATTTACCATGGTTATTAGTGTATTGAAGGCTCTGAGAAGTCCTGTAGTGACAAAAAGTATTTCAATATGTTTAATTCAGCATTTCATAAATGTGCAATTCTTTTGCGCACAACATTTTGGGGAACTAGTTTTCCAATTAACACAATCACGAGGGATGGGGAGGGGTGGTAGCGTGCTGCTGTAGACATCTGCTTATACTCTAATTACTGTAGTAGAAAAGTAAGGAGGAAATGTTGTGTTGCAAGCCATTGTAGGCAGCACCAGTAAACACACCCATCTTTTCACTCACTCATTTACTCATGAAGAATTCACTAAACATCAACCGTGTAAACAAGATTAAATAAGGAGTTTGGGAGCTCCTCAAAAGAAACTTTTTTTTTTTTTGCCTTGAGGTGTTTAGAAACATGTGGGAAACACTATATTAGTCAGCTTTCCCACTGCTGAGACAAATACCTGACATCCAACACTTAAAGGAGGAGGAGAAGTTTAATTGAATCATAGTTTTGGAAGATTAAATCGATGATCCACTGGCTCTGCCGCAGAGGAAGATGTGGTAGAACAGAGACGTTTGGTTCATGGAAGCCAGGAAACAGAGCAGGGAGGGAGCAGCACCACTGGAGGGTCAGGGACCAGACACAGTATGCAAGGTCACCTCACCCAGACAAACTCAGAAGAGTGGTTTATGAATCCCCTAGGCGGTGCACCAGCCACTGTCACACATTTGGATAATAAATGCACAGTGTTCCAGACTGCATATATGTGACCGAATCAACTGTCAGGTGGTGAGTAGGTATCTTACAGTGGCTGAGCTCCAGTGTCCTGTAATTTGCAGGATGTAATGGATGCTAATGACCACGGCTCCACCTCAGCCATATTCTGTGTGACTCTCCAGAGTAAGGACAAGAAATAAAAACAGATGAACAAATGAAAAGGAAAACAAACAAACAACCAAGAAAACCAGCAACAACAGCAAAACACTAACAAAAACAGCAAAATACCGCTTCACAGACTTTTTCTTTGGTTAGAGGCTAGAGCTTGAATTAATATTTCCCTTTCCTGGTTATAAGAGAGTAAAGGACTCAGAGTCAGCCCTTCAGTTTGAATTCTCCTTCATTTCTCAGAGCTCACCTCCTGCCTTTGCCAGGTACAGACTCTGAAGATCCTAGTCATTCTCTCTTCATGGAGTGAATCTGAGATGATCTTAAGGCGGAATATAATGAAAACAGCTGTGTCCTTCATAAACAGTAAAATTCTATACAAGTGTTAGGCATTATTTTATTCTTGTTTTTCTCAGTGTTAGACTCAAAATAATGAATATATGTGCAAGGCATTGTCTTAAATGTTTTCTGTTTGTTTTTTCCTTAATCTTTAAAATAGCCCTGTCAGTATAATTACTCCATTTTATAGATGAGGGAATGGAGGCTTAAATAATTTAAATATAAATTTAAATTACATGGCCATGGGTTTTTTCATTTTCAGCCCGCTAGATCTCTACTGTGTGCAAAAACTTGGAATTCATTTTTTCATCTAATATTATTGAACACTTAACATGTGTTTTGTAGTGTTCCACATTCTGGGCCTAGAGTAGTGAACAAAATAAACTGAAGTTTATGACTTTGTGGAGTTTGAATTCTAGTGGTGAAGAAAAACAAGACTCAGAATAAATATATAAACTGGAATGTGAGAACGAGATGACTGGTGCTATGAGGGAAACTAGAACAAGACAAGAGGTATTGAGAGTGTGTGGAAAGACAGTGGGATTTAATTTTAAATCAGTTGGCCAGGATTGCCTACTGAGATGGTTACTGGCAAACAAAGATGCTTTTGGCAACAAAGTCATTAACCTTGTAGATACTGGAAAGAAGTGAGCCTTGGTCAGAGGGACAGACAGTGCAAAAGTCCTGAGGTGTGGATATGTTAGGCGTGTGTCCAGTGGGGCTGGAGGCAAATGAGGGGGAGCAGAGTAAATAACAGATCAGAGAGACCAGACATATAGGGCCTGTAATCTTGTCCAGGCCTCCAGCTTGTGTTCTTCACAGAGTGGAGGCATGGGCAAGTTTTGAGTAGAGTAAAGATGCGATCTGCTGTATGTTTTAAAAGGATTACTTTGGCCATGTTGGGGTTAAGGAGGAAGGAGGGAAATCAAAAACTTCTTATTTCAGGTACAGAATGAAGTGAATTAGAAAAGCCTTCCAAATCTTGTTTGGCGTACATTAGACTTGGTTAGTTCATTTTCCATATAGCAAAGTGAGTATGCTGGGGAGGCCTTTTTGAACACCTATTTGTCTTGGCCAAATACTTTCTTCTAGCATCTTGAAGTCATTTATTTGACCATGTTGGTGCTATAACCAAAATGAGTTTTTCTATAATAGTGACATAAATCCTGGAATTCCAATAGAAGATTGGATTAAACAGGACTTTTGGGGGGAGGAGGGTAGTACGTGGTATATTCAAACTACTTGTCAAAACCAGTATAATTTCCAATATAGACTGGGCAGTGATTTGAAAACATTATCTGTCTAGGCTCCATCTGAAGGTAGAACAGAGGTTAATAGTAGAATATCATTAGAAGCCATACACAGTATACTGTTCAAAATTAAGATCAGAATCATGATCTTTTGAAAACAAGGCCTGGAGAACAGACATAATGGGATTCTGAATTCACTTTGAAGTCATTTTAATCATGGATATTATTATCCAGTCCCTAGCTTTCAGACCCACAAAACAGCCTGGATGAGGAATTTGATGCTGTTGTTCTTATTGAGCTAATAGAACTGGAAATCACATAACCTTGCAGTAAGCTCATTTATGGTTATTCAGGCAACTTTATGGACCATGTTTGGGTTAATGATAGAGGAGAAATGCCATTAAAGTAGAATACTATTAGTTAATCCACTGGTGACATGCATTAGTGATACTTGAAAAGTAGTGGTGACTTTTGTGGCTTTAGTTCATTCCACTATTAAGATTTGTAGGTGTTTTTTATGAACTTAGTCTCCCATTCATCCTCAGCAAATGACTCAGGTCCCTTTAACCTATCAGGAGACATATCCAAGAAGGCGTTCCATTAATGGAACATGACTGCCTTGTTTTCTTTCAAAATGCAGTGTAGTTCAAAATTACAAGTGTGACCAAAAGCATCCTGAGTTGAAATACAGATTGTGCAGTTTATTGGAAATGTAAATCATATTTTATTTACCATATGGATCATGAGTGGGAGTGGAAGTGTAGCAAAGAGAGATTATTGAAAAATTATTAGATTAATCTGAGGTTCTTTCCCTCCATACTGGATTTTTCTTTTGTAAGAATTCTCCAGTGCCTTTGTGGGGGATATACCCAGTTACCTGTTAGCAATATTTCTGTTTGGAGATGGGAAAACAGGCCAAAGGGAAAAGTAAGGCAGTTCCACCTTTTGAGACTGTAGTTAGGAATTTAACAAGAAATGGAGAAGGCACAATGCTGTGTTAAGCACATGTGTAGTTACCTGAAATCTGGTATCATTTTAAATCAAAGTGGTTAAGAGGGTATAAATGTTAGTATTCCATTGCCATCGCTGCCACCACAAATCTACAGCCTACTATTTTCAAACCATACATTTCCTAATGATGCTTCTGTTGATAGAAAGCCCCAGTCATTTTTTATTAATGGATGCTGTGACTTTTTTCCACTCTCTTTCCATTGGCACAGCATTTACTGATTAAGGATGCTGGGTGAGTCAGAATATTCCTTGCATAATGATTGGTTACTTGGAATGGGTACCAGCTCTTCTTTTGTGATAAAGAACAGTGTATATAAATAAGGGGAAGAGATTTTCTTGATGTTCAAGGTCTTTGGTCCCTGAGTTACAGACTATAAATTTCCTGGACTACATTCTTACTGCAGAACTTCTACTGAAGTCAACAGAGATTTTGTAAAACAAACAAACAAACAAACAAACAAACAAACAAATTAACAGCAGGAAAATGTCCTGTTATTAAGTTTTTATTATTTCATCTTGACTGCTCTGGAGATAATTTGCTACATAAAGTATTGAAGAAGTTTTGAGTTTTTCTAGTGATTCATTTTCATGCAAATGTTTATCACATTTCTGTGTATTGTTTTCCTCTATTGAATATATTTTCATCTTCATGAGTAAATCAACATCTTCATCCATGTTGCACATTCAATGGCTGTAAATCCAGCCTATATTCTCATTAAATGTTATGAATATGTGATTTTCATTTATGATTTTAGTGAGTGTTTCTGAAATTTTCCACAAGAGCATCTGGCCTGGAAATAGTGTCTATGACTTAGAATTAGTCTTACTAATTGTATTTTTCTTCTGTAGACTCACTTTTCTAATCTTTTATGAGCAAAGAGGAGGTGATTTGGATTCCTTTCTATCTTAATTATCAGAGATGACTTTGCTCATGAGCAGATTTTAAGTTTGATTTTTGCATTTCCTGGTACACGTGATTCAGGAGAGATGGGAGAAAACTGTGTTCACTCCACTGGCACAGCCACATCTAAGCCATCACTCCCTGCTGAAACCCTCTGTATTGTTTTTGGGATAGAGATCAGATTCCTAAGTGCAGCTCATAGAGCTCTGCATATTCTGGCTCCTATCTGCCTCTCCACACAATTATTCTACCTTCTTCTTCATTCTATATTTCAACCACAGGCACCCACTTTCAGAACCTTAAATCATCACTTTCTTTCGTTCCTTGTCCTCTACATATGCTCCTCCCCTTGCTTGGACCACCATCCACTCTTGTGCTCCTGGATATATTCTACTCGCTATTCACATTTCTGCTTGCAGTCCCCTTCTTTGAAGGCCATTCCTACTGTTGATGGACACTACATTCCCAAAGTATCCTGCACTTGGGATTTTGAAATAGGCATCATACTTACAATGTTGTGTTCCAAATCTCCACTAGACTGCTATCTTTGTGAGGCCAGTGACTGTATCTGTGATATTTATTGGTTTACTTCCAGCACCTGGCACCAAATAGGTGTTTGGGCACTTCCTAAGTACATAATAAACATTTCTTGACTTCCTGTTAGACACAATTCAACTTCTGTCCTCAGTTACTCTTGTCCACTCATATTGTTGATGTGTGTGCATCTCTGTCCAAGGAAACAATGGGCTATTGTTTATTTCAGACTACACAGATACTCATCCTACCTTTGGAAGCTGCTTTCACGTGCTAATTTTTCCTAAAATCACACTTCTCTCTGAAATGACAGAAACGTCTTTGTGTGATGAGGATGGCCACTAACTTAGGAGATGGGAGGCTTGAGTTTGCATTTACCCACGTTATTAGGTGGGCTTTTAAACCAGAGTTAATTGCTTACTTACTCCGACCCTCATTTCCCGAGGCCACAATGAGTGGATTAGATTGTACAAAGTATTTATGAAACTTGAGACCTTTTTGTGTGTGCAGAGACAGGTTAGCCTCCGCTTTGGAGTGCAAAGGAGAAAATGTTTAGAAAGTGGAGGAATATAATCATTATGTACTACAAATATGCACTGTGCTAGTAAAAAAAGTGAAAACAGAGAATGATGGAAATTCAGCACATCTTTCTGGACAGAAGGATAGAATTTGACAAGGAGAGGGATGAAAATTGACTGTCAGCTTCAGAATGTTGCTCCTCCAGCCACTGTGACTCACAACAGTCCAGGAAGGGGCAACTCAGAGAGAGCTGATAGTAGGCAGGCTCTTTTAGGGGCTGGTGGCGAGCCAGGATACAGTATGGCCACACAATATGGTTGTCTGCATGTATGGGGCACAGAGTAGTAAGGGGCAAGTGGGATGATGTTATCTTCTCCCTTCAGTGTCTTTGTTCACCTAATAGCCGTATTTCTAAAGTGTGATTACTGTATAGTAAGTTAAAGCATAGGCTTTGGAATTAGGTTTACTCCTGTTTAAATTCCAGCTCCATTGCAAGTGCAAGATTCAGAGTTTGATCTGTGGTTCAAAAAAAAAAATTAAATTCCAGCTCTAGCTCCATTATGGGGTGGTGGTGACAGAAAGACAGACAGACAGGCAGGCAGACAGAGATAGAGACACAGAGAAACAGAGAGAGATGGAAAAGACAAATGGTGTGATTTCTGTAAGTCTCAGTTTCCTTCTCCATACATTTGTGGCGGTTAATTACTTCATGGAGTTGTTTAAATATTTTAAAATCTTAATGTTTATGAGCTTTTTGTATCTATGTAGCACACCTTCCTTCTTCTTCCAATAGCACCATTCTTCTCTACAGTAACTGCTCCTCCTGACTGGGATCATGTCTGACTTAGGGCTGTCAATCATTGTCCTGCAGAGGAACTAAGCTGGCCAATCAGAAGGTAGCCCTGTGCTTTTTTTAATTGAGCCTGGGTGGGGGTGGGGTGTGAATGAGTTTTTCTGATGGTAAAATAAGAAAATGCATGCTTAGAAGCTTCTCAAAAAGTCCTGATTTGCAATAGGAGATAACATGGATAGAGGTACAAACAGAGAAAGCCTAGCCACTGTCAAAGTCCATCAGATCTTTGTCTCTGGTCACTTCCAATCACACCATTACTCTTCCTTGTCATGCAGGTCCGTAAATTTACCTTTTTGCCTAAGCTAACTCAGATGGCATGCTTGCTACTTATATATCACTGAGTTGGGACTAGCAGAGTAACCCAATGCTCAAAAAACCTTTTATCTCCTCCTCACACAAATATGATCTTATTTTGTATTTCCTCCTAGGATAGACTCAGGTACTCTGAGTTGAAAAAATTGAGTTACAATATTCAAATTCCAAGCTTTTAATAAATTAGTGAGCCATCTTTTTACTTTCCCTCATAGATTTAATTACCAACCCGAACAAATTAAAAACAAGTATTTTAGTGATTTAAATACAACAGGTGTGGGCACTGAAATAGGCTGATGTATAATACTGCCAGAGTGTAAAGTTGGCACAGTATTTCTAAGTTGTGACTTTAATACATATCCAAAATTTTTGTTTATGTGCTTTCACTAATCATTTCCATGCTAATACTCTATCCTATGGAAACAAACTTTGTTGTGAAAAATGATATATGTTCAAATGTGCTTATGGTAGCTTAATTTGTAAATAAGCAAAGTAAAACAAGTTAAAGAATATCCAGATCTTTGCTGTTCAGTTCCATGTGGTTTTTAAAAATAATTTTCACAAGAATATTTGATGGCATAAGAAAACTTTCCTATTTTTCAGAGACAAATAAGCCATAAAACAATAAGTACAATATAATTTTGACATGTAGTACACACATCCACAGAGTATATGTATGTGTGTTATTCTAGATAACAAAAAAAAACAACAATACTTCTTCCCTGAATATTGAGATTACTGGAATATAGAAGACGTGGTTGATTTCCCTATTTCTCTGTTATCCCCCTATCTCACACCGTTTGTAACAGCCATGCAAGTTTGATGAAAATAGTCTCCATTTGAGTTCCACAGGTGGCTCATCACTAGGTCAAATCACTCCACACAGTTTATTCCCTCTAGATGTGGTTTTTACATTAGAGATAAATATTTAACTCTGGCCTGAGTCATTTACTATGTAAAATTGCATTAAAGTTGTATGCAGTTGAAGTATATAGTGTGATATTTTCTTATACATATGCATAATGGACTGAATACCAAGCTAATTAACATGTTTCTCCAAAAGTTCCTTTTTTTGGGTGTGTGAGGGAATACTTAGCAATTTCACAGCTACAATATGGTATTGTTCACAGTACTCCTGTGCTATATCTTAAATCTCCAACTCTTTCACCCTATAGAACTAAAACTCTGTACTCTTTGACCAGTACTTCCCCAATATTCCTGCTTTATTGTCTTGTTTGGAGGTAAGCATATAGTTTTAGTTGATACAATCAGAAAGAATTAGGAGACCTCTTCTAAGTGTTTGGGTGGGAGACATCCATTTTCTCTGGATATGAAGGAGAAATCATGTCTTCCTAGGTGATAATGAAAGAGATTTTGTGACTCTGGGGGAGGCTAGTCTTAAGATGATCTGACATACAAAAGGCACAGCAGAGAGGTGGACTGAATCAAAACAGCACTAAAGTCTACTGGATGAGCTAGCATTTTGCAAAACCATTTAAGGTAAAGGGCATTGAGGATTTTATTACATAAAAATAAAATAGATGAAAAGTAAATAACATGATCTTAATTTTATTCTTTATGTTTTCCAGTATTTATAAGAGATGTTATACATTTAATTCATATTGCTTTTGTAATTAGAAAAATGACTTAGACAATTGCTACTAGCTAAAAACTGGCAAAAGCACATTAACTGAATGCATCTTCTCTTCTTACTCTCCCCCTTCTCTACTTCCTACGATCCTCTTCCCCAAATTCCCATAAGACCCAGAGAAGCCAACAAAATGTCAAAATTTTGTCACTCCATTAATTAGAGACTTGAATTGGGTGAGGTACAATCTACAGCCTGTGAAATTGATTGGCAAGTGACTGACAGAGCCACCCTGTAGCTAACAGGGCAGTGACAGAGATGGGATTGATTACTACTGTTTATCACTGTGTGGCTCCTTTTAAAGGGATAGTAACAATGGGAGGATTCACAAAACCACTGATTATCTTACACTGAGGAAAGTAGATTCAAAACCAGCTCTTGAACAACCTTGCTAATTTGGCAGCATGGTCAAAAGAAGAAATCCCATGAGCAGTGTAGATCCACAAAGCTGGAAATAAATGTAAAGGAGGCATGTACAGCTAGAACACAAGGCATGATGCCGTGGAGAAGGCAATGGATGAGCCTGTTTAATGGAGGGAAACATTCTGAGGGAGGTAGTTCTAAGGCACATGCGGAATGGGAAGAGAGAAGTGGTCTAGAATGCTACTGAAAATGTGATTCTGTAATGGAAATGGAGGAAAACAAAGAGACCAAGTGGCCCAGTATCTTTAAGATGTCATGTGGACAGCAGTAATACATGCTGCTTTGGGGGAAGATGACTGCTTATTGGTAGAATCTAATGGCAGCATCTCAGTCTCTATTTATTCCAATCCTATTGCACTCTGCTTCTAAATTATAAATGCTATGGGACTGCCACTGACTAGAAGTAAAATCTCAGGCCAGTCACTTAACTTCTCTACCCTTGAGTTTTCTCATCTGGGAGTTGGACCAGAGGATTTCTAAGGTAGCAGTAAATTTTTTCTGATCCACCATTGGTCCATCCACCTGCCCATCTGTGTAGATCAGCCAATGAGGGGAGCATTGGAAGCTTGGCCTTCTGGAGCACAGCACTGATTCCCTGGTGGTGAGAAAGCCATCTTCCCAGAGTGGTGCTCTTGGGGCCATAGGGAGCTTTTGAAGTGATGCTGCTCCTCTTGCAGCTGCTCTGCAGAGGGAAAAAACCTGGATTTTAAAGAAGTTTTTTTTTTTTTTTTTTTTTTTTTTTTTGTTCTCAGATTGTTACACTTTGAATTTGACTGGCTGCCAATAGAACAGTATTAACCTTGAGTTTTTATCAACAAAGTACAGAAAAGAGCAAGTTAACCTTATAATCACAATTCACAATGAAAGCACATTTAAAAATAATCAGATGCTTTTAGGGCCTCCTTCTGCTGCCAGAACAACTCCAGTCCCAGCTTCTGTGGGCTTCCTTTCAAGTCTGAAGCCTCTAGCACCAATTGTCCAGGGATGAAGCAGGGCCTAGGGCTGTGGTGTCAGAAAAAGAGAAAGTTTTATGATTTAGGGGACCCTAAAGGCCCTGGCTGTTTGTTTGTTTGTTCTGTTCTAATTAGCGTGAGTTACATATTTTTGAAAGAATCTGACAGTAGGTTGTTTTTAAAGGATCATTTCATTAAACACTTTAAAAAAATTCAGTGATCTTTGAAATTCCATGTAATCAACGCATCTTTACTATATAATAGTAATAAAATGTGAGCTCGGTGAAGTGCTTGGGATGGCCAAGGTCTAAAATTGTGCTAGTTTCTCAATTTCTACCTACATTCAGTACATTGATTTTTAGATGAAGATGTACTATATTTAAGGGTTGTTTAAAATACTCTGCTGGACTATGATGCATCAGCATGTGAATTCCTGTATTTTGGTCAGATTGCTAAATTGAGCAACATAAATAAATATAAATAAAGAAGTTGAAGGTCTTAGGGTTAGGGTTAGGGAACACCAACCCTAAACCTTACTGTAAACCTAACCCTAACCCTAATCCTAAATTGAATGTCTTGAGAAAAGCCTAATAAAATACCCAACAAATTGCAGTGGGGAAGCTTTGTCTAAGAGAATTAAGATTCTTCATCATGAGTTGCTGAAGGCCAGGAATCACTTTTTCATGGGAGATGGAACTAGACAAATCCCTCTGAGCCATCTTTTTGTTTTATCCACCTTTTCAAGGTGGCCTGGTTGAAACAGAAAAGTGCCCTGATGCTCTTCTGCTTGGAACCCCTGTTGACTTTTCACCACCTCACAGCCAGGACAACAAGGATCAAGCTCTAGGATGCCCCCCCCCCATGCCCACTCACTAGTCCAGCCCTTCTTCAGGCACATTTCCCATCCAGCCCCCATCTGTTGAGCAAGTGGAATGCCTTTCGGTTCATGTCTGTGGGGAGAAAGCCAGTGATTTCTTTGAGATTGAATTTAGCCACCACCTCATTAGAATCCTTCTTTGAGCTCCTCCTCCTTTAAAATGGTGATAGATTGAAAAAATGATGATGAATGAAAAAAAATGATGGAGCAAATATGTTGCTTAAATAAAGGATGAATTTTGGCAGTTTTCTTAAAGTTTTTTTAATGAACTCAAATATCACTCCAGTTGCTAGAGAAAGCATGAATGAAATGGCAGCAAGGCTGGGGTAGTTCTTAACTGTCAAAAATTGGCTCTTTATCCTTGGACAGATCTCTCAACTTTTAATGCTTCATTATCTTCCTCAAGAAGATGAGGACATATTTCTAAAATTCCCAGGTTGCTCCCAGGATTAAAAAAGAAAAAGTTTCTTTGACAAAATGCTTTTTAAAATGATACAAGTGATAAAAATATTTTTGCAGGAAGATTGCAAGTTTGAACCCAACCTGGGCAACTTAGGAACTTAGTGAGACCCTATCTCAAAATGGAAAAAAAAAAGTTAAAAAAAATTAAAAAAAGATCTAGGGTGTAGGTGAATGCCAAGGCCCTGGATTCAATCCAAGTACCACCCTCCGAAAATAGAAGTTCACCAAAACTTCTCATGAAAACCTCCTTATGTCTTATCCCATGTTGGAAGCGTGTTGTGGTTCTCTGCATGTCTTCTTTCAGTTGCCCTTAGTCACTGAATAGGCTTGAGATGGTTGTATATAGTGGACCATTATGTTCATAAGCAGAATTACAAAGAGGTTCTCAGAAAATAGAGTACACATTTAGTTCAAAAGGAGTATGCGAATATTAGACCATCAAAAGTCAAAGGCATAATTTGAAATGATGAACGTATCCATTTTAAGTTACACATTACTTTGCATAGTTAATATCACTGTAATTAGTCATAGTTCCTTTAATTTATTGAACAAGATGCTCATCCCCTCTAGTGTACTACAGTGATGAATGTTGGGGGAGCAACTTTGGAAGCTGGAATCAAGAAAATGAGTAACAGTTGGAGAATTAGCATGTAAATCTATAATACCCTTTCTTCTTCATTTTGAAAGTGGGATTTTCATCACACACTGAAAAAATCAGAGCTCCCACAAGTTAGAGCTGTCACCACGTCCCACAGAACTAGGCAGGCCACTTCTACTGTAGGAAATGTTTAAAATCTTCTCAAACATTTGAGTAAATCTCTAGTAAATATTTAAACTCTGTATAACTAGTCACAAATAAATTAAGCTGATTTTATGCAGTCTCTCTAATTAGAAGGGCACAGCATTTGTTGAAACGTGATTAGTATTATTCATTAAGCAAAAAAATTCTCATTTGTATCTTATTATCACTATTCTGCATAAACCAACACAATTTGTCATGAACTCCCTCATTTGCTGTATCCTCAAAAAGCAGATTATGCTTATTTTTCATTTGGACAGTGGAAAATCAAGCCAGGTGTTTGGCAGCACCAGAGTGTTCAGGTGTAACTGTGCCAGTGATGGCACATTACGAGCAGCGTGGATGAAGAATGAGGCATGGAGAATCCAGGGACTGGGGTGCCTTGAGGCCCATCCCTTCCGAGGGCCCCTGCTGATGAGACAGGTGTTGGACTGGGCTGTTGGGAGGGAGGAAAACCTAGCAAAGTAACTTTTTTTTTTTTTTTTAAAGTCAGATCTTCTCTCCTTCTATTAGAACCTGAAAACTCCCGCTTGATTTCCTGTGGCATTCAGCTCTGGGCTTGTGCAGTGGAAAAGCTCCGCAGCAGAACCTTGGCTGGAAATGTACCCAAAACATGAAAATTCTGCCCCATGATTGTCTGAATCTATCTATCTGTCTAGACTCATAAGTGTTGTATATATTTGGTTTTTCAGGCTTATAGGTACTGACAGGTAAGACAAAGACTGTGTTTTATATTATTAGAATGAGTAGAGACTGTGGGTTGCTTTTCCTCTTCTGCAATCTATTCTTTTTTGCTTTGAAAATCTTCTTTGTTCTCAGCTCAGGTGAGAGACTCCATTAGGGCCTGTGACTACAGCTGCTTTATGATTCTGACAGAAATAGTGAGGGCTGTAGGGTCTATAAAATAGTGGAATGATGGTAAGAAATTGTTTTGAGAAAGCAGTACGTCTAAATATGCTACTTCAAGTTTTGTCTGTTCTCATGGAATTTTGGGCTGGTCAGGCCATTTGCTATTTAGCCTCCAAGAGGGCCTGTTTCTCTTTCTGTCTCTGTTTTCCTTTGTTATTTCATTATCATCTCTTATTTCTGTAAACACTGTGCTTGTCCCAAGCTTTTCTTCTCACCACAGAAGTGGTTGATTTTCTAAGAGATTAAGTATGGGGAATGGTGTGAGGAAAATATCCAAGAAAATATTGGCAAAAAGGGGAATTTTCCCTTAAAACACAGGCTTCAGAAGGATGGGTTATGATGATGGGCTTCTAATATCAACTGAATCTTTAAAACCAGACTAGCCATGTAGCATGGCTGCAAAAGTCTCCCTAAAAGTGCAGAGAGTGGATACCAGGAGGTCAAGCAGAGCTCAGCTGAGGACATGCTTTCTAGACAGAGCTGTCCAGACATGAAATAGGCTGGTTTATGAGGTGAAGAGCTCCCCATCACTGGGTGGTCAAGCAGTTTGTGGGAGAGCTTGAACTAGAACAGTTCCAATTTCTCTTCCATGCCTAATACCTAACAGTTATCTTTTATGGAAAGCTGTGGTCAACTGCCTCCTCCCACAAACAAGCTAAGAGAATTATTATATTGACAGACTTTCAGAATATTCAGGAATCTCAAGTTCCTGTTTTTGTCTGCCTTATATTTCTTAGGCCTGCTGAGCAGGCCACCTGCTACCATGTTAACACCTAGGGTTGAGCATTCATGCTGAGAGGCTAGCATAATGCCTGGCACTTAGGACTCCAATTTTAGAGCACTTTTGTCAAGATTTCAGATGGAACCCTGACTCACTTATGATTCAACAAGACTTGTTTACTGCTGTGTGTCCAGTGCACAATGATCAAAAACTTATTTGGGCCGGGGATTTAGCTCAGTGGTTCTGCCGCCTGCCTAGACATGAGTTCAGTCCCCATAACCCCTGCCACCCCGACCAAAAAAAAAAAAAAAAAAAAAAAAAAAAAAAAC